>NC_046646.1:22726196-23326196 GCF_900324485.2 Mastacembelus armatus | reverse complement strand
ACACCACATCTAAAGTGATGATCTGACAAAGGGGGAATCCATGAAGCCACGAAAGCTTTTATTTTTTGAAGCCCCACACTTCCTGTGTGGTGACCCACATGAGGTGGGGTCCCTTCGAACAAAGAACAAATCCTGAAGGTTTTGGACATCTGTCTAGTCTCGAAGGATTTCCCCAAAGATAAAACAAAAAAATCAGAGGAAACCACCGATAACACGCAGTCATGTGACCTGGACATACGTCGAGGAACCTTAAAGTTACAGTACTAGTGTCCTGGTACTACTCCACCATATGTCTGTGGTTAATTCAGTGCTGCTAAACAAAATGATTACAAATGTAATAACACCATGCACACACAACACTAACAACTGACCCAATTACTGAACAGCTGCTTTAAGTTTGGCGAAGCAGCTGCTGAGTTTGCGTTGTTTGAACCCCCAAAGCTCCGAATCACTTCAGGACCAAAACTCTTCCGTGTATAAACCTAAAAACTGATGTGACATGACAGGTCTACGTGAGAAACACCAGTCGCTGTTTAACATTCACCTCAGACATTTTCCATCCAGCTTCTATCTTGTCAAGTCTCAAGCGCATCAAGTTCATATTTCACGTCAGTAGCCGAGCGTCTATGCAGCTAGAGTTAAAAATGATTGATTATCTTAACTGATCATCTGCCCTCAGACAAAAACAAAAAGGAGCTGAGTTTGATTCGTCTGTGCCGTGACACACAAATATTCGACTTCGACTTTAACGTCTGTAATATCTTGCAATCCATAACTGTGACGAGCAGAAGAACCACTTAGGTCCGTCCTGCATGTTCTGTGTCTCTCATTAGCAGCAGCAGCAGCAGCAGCAGCCACTGAGACCTATTACCCCTCAGAACGCAGCACAACAGAGCTCAGCAGACGTACTGTTACACAAAACTCAAGCCTTTCAAACCGGTGGTTTCCGGTTCATTGGCTCGGTGCCTTACGGCAACTGAAAGAGCACAAAAAGATTTGAGCGGCTCTTGGGAGTCGAGCAACAGAGCAGCAGCAGTGAAAATGGTGCTATCAGATCATCAGAGAATCACAATCTCTACGTTGCACGGCCCTAATCATGTCCATCACTTTCGAGACACTAATTTATTAGCAAGATTACATTTTAAGCATGTCCACAGGAAATACAACGTTCAGTCTCCCCCCTCTCGTCACTGTAGCTCGAGGCCAAGGAGATTGAAACTTTTAAGCACCGCAAATTAGGTCCTGATCTCGTTTGGGTATTCACTCAAGTGTGATGACATTTACATTTTAAATCTCAAAGTGTCCGAGGTCCTGATGCTTTTCCTGACATCAGTAGTAACTAAAGAGGCAACTGAAAACCAACGGTGAGGCATCACTTCCTCCACTTACTTAAAGTCCAATAAATGCAGTTAAACTCCGTTTGTGTCTGTTCTCACCCGTTAACACAAGAAAAGCTCCTTTATGCCGATTATAATGGAATAAGAAGTGAAAGCTCCCAAGTCATCGTTTTCCATATTCTTTCCAGTTCACCAACACTGCACAAAGGCAGTATAATAAAAAGATAACACTGGTCACATTATGGGAAACGTTCCTTGACTAAATGACAATGTTTTTCAGCCTGCAATGCATCAGCCTTTACAGTTTTCCTATAAATGAGTCTCTCAACAGTCTCTGTCTTTATGGACACGCAAAACTAAACTGTAAATATGTTTATTCATGCACTTCCATCAACCTGCTGCACCAGAATCATAAACTCTGAGTGTCTGAGTGTCTGTGCTCGTTGTTCAAGTCAAAGAAAGTCTCGAGGCTTTTGCTGAGGATGGAGACAAAACACACAATATGATGAAAGGACAGTAAAAACCAGCCCCAGCAGTGAGCAGCAAACACAAACAGCAGCTAAGGCAGCAATGCTCCAGCTCGGATTGAACTTCTTCAAACTTTCTTTTCCCTCTGACTCTGTAATGACTGCAGCTGCACAGAGGGAGAATGCAAGATTAAACAGTGCCGACAAAGACCCGCATAGAAATGTCAGTACAAGTTGTTTCCAAGTGAAATCCCAGTGAAAAGAGACTAATTCAAAAGGCAATTTTCTGACGACAAACAGGTTTTCGGTCCCAGCTGAGGACACACAGAGACCAAGAACAGGAGCAGGGATGAATCAGTGATGGGGAATATTTTCTTTGGGAAGGAAGGGGAACAGGAAAACACACTAATGCATCTGTGTTTCTGGGAACTCTCTGATATCACACACACACCGTTAGCTCAGTTAGTGCTGCTCTGGCTTTAAAACATTAAAGAAAACGTAACCTACACTGTTCAGTCCAAAGGCACCTGAACCATAAGAAAAAGCAAAACCCCCTAAAACACAATAAACCAGCTCGCTGCTCACTTGACTCCAGGAATATGCGAACGCAGCCACTGTACGAATCCCAGATGCTACTCAAACCTTTCACCGAGTGCTGCACTTCCTGCTCTCAGTCGTCTCACAACACTGCAGGCTTTCAGACAGAGTGCTGTGACAGTTCCTCTAAAGACCAAGACACACAAACTGATACCACTCAAGGCCTGTTCTTTTTAGGTTCTGCATCTACTCTGTTCTATATTTTACTGTTTTATACTTTTAAAATAGCTTTTTCCCAATTCCACAACCAGATGCTGACTAACATCAAAGCTTGAAAGTGATGAATCCAAGTGCCTCCAGATCCAGAACACAAGTTACATAATGAATTTTGGATTTAAGCCATAATACTTTTGATTTCCACCATGTGTGATGGTTGAGAAAGAATAAACAAACGTAATTTCTCTTTTTATTTGCTTTCTGGGGCCTGAGACAAGCGAACTGACTCCGGTGCATCGTCACGCTACAATTAGCTCACACGCTCATTAGCATGCAGCATTAACACTTTCTGCAATGTGTTAACCTGAGACACAATAACGTAGACGTAGCTTTAGTGAAGGTACTGACTTACTGTCCAACTAAAACTGAACCTGAAAGTCCATAAAGCTCATAGGAAATGAATGTATTTCGAAAACGTTAATTAAATGGAATTAATCAATTAGCAGATTAGGAGTTTGTAAAAACTGGAATTTAAAATGACTTGAGTTCAGAAAGTCCTTATCACCTCTGTGTTTATACAGGACTCCAAGTGGAACAGCCAAAAATGGAGACACTACGGAGGATTCAATAGGCCATCACCAGCTGATAACTGCCCCTTATCACCGGCCCAGGATGTAACAGAGTTGAAGTGTATTAAATTATTCTGCCCTAAGAAAATATTAGCATTTTAGACAAATTACCAAACCCAACACTTTTATCTCACTATTTGGAACTCATTATGTGACACACTGCTGCTCCATTCAGAGCCAGGAATAAGGAAGAACAATGAAAGACACTTTAAATTTCATCCTGAGGGTTTTTACCACAACTTTATGACATGGGACTTTCCTTTCAGACGACCATCAGGCAACAAAGTCTTACAGGTCTTTAATCAAAATTTACTGGAGTGTCTGATTTTATGAGCGATTTTATTGACGCATTAGCAAAAAGATGAATGTCTTGATCCACACAGAGGTGAGGGATGTGGAGGGCTGGAGCCGAAGTTACGAAGCAGATGTTTGCACAAAGACACTCGCTTTTAAAGCTGAGACGCAGAAATGATGAGCAGCATCGGTGACTCTCTGCCAAAAAGCTAATCAATCCCAGCTGCCTCTGTGTTTGTATACATCGACTCCTGCTTGTCTTCTTTCTGAGACAATGTGATTGTTCGCCCGAGGAGAAGATTGCATCGCTTTCACCCCTTTTCGTCACGTGGCTGTCACAAGAACGCACAATATGTTCAAGTCCAATCTTAGTGGTTTTGTTTCTGTAACCCTTAAAACAAAGCTTTGTCTACTTCCAGGACTCCGTGGACATTGTTCTAGGCCTGTCGGTCGTGACCATCTCAACCAGATTGATTTTTCCATCTCAGAATAATATATTTTATTGATTTCACTGACCTGAACAGGTAAAAAAGTAAAGACTAGAAGTAAGGCCCCCAAAAAAGTAGAGATTTAGTTTTATATCCTGTTAAACATCTTCTTGACTTGTGAATCTCACATTTAATCCCTTTATTCTACACAGTAAACTGCAGTGACATTATGCAGATAATAGACTCTAAAGACGTTTGTGCTCCTACACCATGACTCAGAGAATAAAACTATACTGCAGGATGTATGTGGAAAACTCTTTCCCGTCAAAAAAAACCCTCTTTCCCAACGAGTGACTCACTGACAAAATGTCAAAAACACTGCAAGTTCACAGTTTTCTGTTGTTGTTGACACTCGATCTTTCTAGGACGAACTGTTCTTGTGCTGCAGCTTCGTTATTGGAGAGTGAAGGATATTTTTAAACTCCACAAAGGATTTAATGATGGCAGGTCAGGAAGTGTCTGACTCCCTGCCAAGTCTGCACTCACCCTGTCCAACTGGTCATTCTGCTCTTACATGATCCCAGATGAGAGGATATAATTAAATATACCCAACACTCAGCCGCTGGTATCAAACAGACCCCCTGAAACCACACAACACCCCGAGCGCCTGCTGTAATGGCTTCGTAAACAGCCTGCTATTCTCGCACGTAATGACCCGTGAAGGAACCCTTCTGTGAGCCAGTGGCTAAATCTAGCCGCCGACTTTTGGTCTGCTCATGAAATGTGCTCTGACACTGACGGAGTGGGACAGGTGGCAGGGGTGGGAATGGATGCCGAGGCTGATTGATAAAGAGCCGCTCACTGCTGCTGCAGCCCAGAAGCGTCTGGTGCTCTGCGACGAATCGGAGCTGCTGAGGGGTTGCGGAGTTCTTCCAAAGTCACCTCCGGACTCTCAAACCAGAACAGCAGAGCAGAAACCTGGCGTGCGGACGGGAATCTGCCGTCCATTCATCCTGCGCAGACTTTAGTTATTAGTTGTAGCGGCGAAATGCA
Organism: Mastacembelus armatus; assembly: GCF_900324485.2. Taxonomy (NCBI): domain Eukaryota; kingdom Metazoa; phylum Chordata; class Actinopteri; order Synbranchiformes; family Mastacembelidae; genus Mastacembelus; species Mastacembelus armatus. Next base: position 23,321,235 of record NC_046646.1, on the reverse strand, counting down.
GCCGTGCCATAAGGCACCCAATTGTAGAGTGACGACATATGTTCCTGCTGATCACGTCAGCCAGTCAATCTATCAAGACACTACAATCTGCCAAGCAGCCAGCTGCCACACACACAGCTGTCACTAATCTGGAGGTCCAGAATTAACTGCAGTTACTGCTGAGTACACACAGTACATGTGTATACTGTCACATAACCGCCAGACTCATTCATATTAACCTGAAATTTGTTCCTATCCCTGTTTAATTTTATTACATAGATTTTTGTGGCACAGATCCGGTTGCAATGGTCCTAACGACTGTACTTCAGCAGTGAACACACATAATGATTTCACTCTATAGTGTAAGTGGATCAGAGGAAGGCCTCACTTCAGGACACACCAACACACATATTTCCACCTCTGACTCCAACCTCAACCTCTGCTGTCAAACTCCACACATCCCTGGTCGAGCCGTCAAGCCGCCCGACATACAGGAAGCTTTCATTGCTATGGCGACAGCGGAGGCTCTCCGTGCTGTGCTGATGATCAGCCGCGGGTCATCTCACTGTCTGTCAGCCTGTCTCCACGCCAGGTCTGCTTTGTGTCATCACTGGACTAAAATTAAACTTTGAGAAGCACAGGTCAGGTGTTCTGCAGCTTCACAGGGTGTCGAGGTACAACACATGGAGGCCAAATAAAATGCTTTGCAACAGTTCAATAGTAAAGAGTTTTAATTAAAATCTGCAGAAACAGGTTAGACCAAAACTAAAGTTCTCTTTTCTTTGCTTTTCTAGGAGCAGATCATTAGCTGTGAATGTACAATGTCCCCGACCTTTTCATAAAGATTCTCTTTTATCAAGGAGCATGAATTCTGCTTCCCTGGGAAGTTTCTGTGTGGTTTGGTTTATGGACTTTATGAAGCACAAATAATTTTTATAAAAATATGAAACAAAAACTAGAGTAGAGAAACTGAAGAAGTCGATGTTTAATTAGAAGGCTACCCCAGAGATTTAACATTACAGTTCAGTAAAACAGAGACAATATTGGGACCAACTTGTCACAGCAAGTTTTAATATTACAGTACTAATTATTTTCTTCTGTGTTTCTGATCAGGCAGATACACACGGATGCAACACGTTCAACACTAACAAACGTCTGACAGCTGGCTCAGCCGCTGCTGGATGTGAAATGTCTATTCTGAAACAGCAGTATAGGAGCATGTCACCGATTAAATCTCATGGTTTTTAGTTGAAACTGCACTGACAGTGTTTGTTTAGGGGATAAATACGTAGATGGTTATTGTTTCTATATAAGGGAACATGTAATTAACAGTGAAAGATAAAATAACAGCAGCTTTATCCTTTAATAAATTCATTATTTGAAGGTGTACATGAGAATAAAAAGCATAAAAATTCAGAAACTGAACATTTTCATCTGTTGTTTCTGTAGATAAAGCCCCAGTTAAACACCGACTGAGAAGCTCATAGGAGATTTGTATTTTTAGATATACTTTTTAGTTGTTTTCCAAACCATCAGGAACTTGTTGTCACCATCTCCCCTACCTGCCGGGTGCATCGATTGCGTCCGAGAATAAGTAATTTAACCCACCTACGTGAAATCATCTCAGTGAAACCAACATTCGCGACATGAGATGACAGATTCCTGCTTTTGGGTTATAGTTTCTGAAAGAACCACCTGGTCTACGTTTTAGTCAAACCGCCCAAATAAAGAGCTCGCGGCCCATGACACGAGGACACATCCCCGCAAGACCAGTTTATTTCCTTTTCAGCTTTAGTCCCAAACCAGTCGACGCATTCTCAGCTTTTATTTCTTGCAACTCACTTATTCTCCTGTGCCAAACTCAAATAATCTACTTATGTTCCATTATCAAATCTGAAATACATGTAAGATAGAAAATTATGAAATAGAGCAGGATGCTGAATAATAATAATCATGACTCCAGCAGCCACAGTTCAATCTGACGTCAGGCCGATGCTCGTGGCGCAGGGAGACATGTTTACACTGATGTGACTCATTTGGATGGAAATGTTTCTGCAAATCTGCACAGTGAGTCAAGGTGAGCCCGAGCAAAAATGCAAATGCCCGCGGAGATAAAACTGAGCAAGAGGTCAAAGGTGATGGTGGCAGAGGTGTCATTTTACCTGCCGCAGACAAACGTTCATTGTAGCAGGAATTAAAGACGTGGCTGTAAACAGAGAGCAGGTTCACTCAGAGGATACAGGTTATGAACGACGTGGACGACCTTAGCACACAGAAACTGACGGAGGGAAGACAGAACAGGAAGCTGCCTGGAATAGTCTCCCCCTTTGCATTCAAACCAGACGACATGCCCGCCCCCTCATTGAAATCCATGTCAGCCAGCGGAAGTGACAGGTCCTCTGATAGGTCCTCTGTCTGTGCTGCTGTGAGTCTGTATGCCATTTGTTTTTTGATGGTTTACATCTTGTTTCTCCTTCTAAAAATTCAAACAGAAAGAACTTTGCTGGTTTTGTTCTAGCTCAGATCAAACGGTTGCCTTGAGTGACAGAAGAGCGGCAGAACCGTCACCCAGTCCCTGCAGCTCCCGTTTTAATTTCCTCGCAGCTCACACGATAAACAAACAAATTGAGACACATTACAGCTTGTCTGACATCCACACATAAAGCTGATGCCATGAAGCAAATAATAGCGGAGCTAATTAATATTTTGGTCATGTTTTGAATTTTTTTGATTATCTGAAACCCTTCCAACTCAACCACGCTAACAAAAACATAGAGTGAACCTGACTGCAGCACATTATTATGTATTCAACGACATCATTTTGTAAAACAAGCATATTTATCATTCCCAATGGGTGAGAGCAAAATAAAGCTATTGGAAAACAAGCCTCCCTTGAACCTCGGAGACTGAGCTGGGCGCAGCTACACTGAGCAGTGTTGAATCTGAAATTCATTTCCCTGTAGGCTTCGTTTTTTTTTTTTTTTTTTGTTGGTTTGTTTTCCTGTTTTTCTGAAAGTGATAAAAACACACAAACACACAAAATTGCACCACTGCTCCAGACGGTGGCTAAACCATGTTTATGTTTGAAAATTAAAATGTTTCTTTCTATCCCAGCAGGCCTTGTCAAAGACCTACAAATACAAATCCAACATAATTAGTAAATCCAGAAACACAAACTTGTGCAGCAGAGCCAGCCTGTGGTCCATACAATTACAGGGGATTAGGGTTTTTCACTAAAAGTCAACACCAAAAATAGACCTGTTTGAAAAGATCGCTCCAAACTAAATAACAAATGAGTCAGGATGAATTCGCTTTGCTGAGGCCTCCCACTGCTCTGCAGAGGAGTCTGACCTCTGACCTCTCACCAGGAGTCAAAAGAAATATATCAAGATATCAAGATGTTTTTTTTATTCCAACAAGATCCTTTTCTGTTCTGTCCACTGGGAATCAAAAACATTTCTCTTTCACAAGATTATATGTTTTTTCTGTCCTGAGCCAATCCCAGCATGCAGTGGGTGAGAGGCGGGGTCCACCCTGGACAGATCAGCAGCCAATCACAGGACTGACAGAGACAAACACTCACACCTGCAGGCACCTGAGAGTCACCAACCAACCTAAGCTGCATGTGTTTGGACTGTGTGGAGGAGAAAACCCACAGACACGGGGACAACATGCAGACTGAACTATAATAAAGAAATCCACAGCTGTTTCACACAGTTTATGTGAACTTCACATAAAAAAATACTTCCTGTTCTCTGAACTAAAGGTGTCATACCCATACCAGACCTACTTGACATTGGTGGATTTTTAGATGGGACCCAGTAGAGCAGGTCTTCCCTCAGTGGTCAACTTCAGTGACACAGCTCTAGTTTTAAATTAATGAAGGTCACATCTTTACGGTTTGGATCAGTCATCAGCGTCATTTCCAGTCAGAACGAATGAGGCAGGCAGGACTCCAGGCCTCCTTAAGGACCCGACAGGCTGCTCGTATTCTCACTGCAACTCTCTCACATGACTTTTGTGCCACCGTCTAATTAAGCAACAGCCTCGATATGAAAGATGCTGCAGAAAAACTGACTGGGAAGATGGACGGGCTGACAGTTTAGACGGTGTGTGTGTGTGTGTGTGTGTGTGTGTGTGTGTGTGTGTGTGCTGGGAGGACATGTCAGTGCCCGCTGATGTCGGATAGCTTGTGGACTCTGTGGGGGTGACGGAGCCCCTGCCAAGTAGAAGCTCGACCTCGTCTAACCAGGATCTTGTAGAGTCATTAGTTGTAATAATTGATTATTTATAGCTAGATCAGAGATGCCCTTGATAGCACTGGGGTGGACGACAGCTCAGCTGGCTTTTGGCAGTGGATAAATCAAACCGTGTTTTCCTGATTTTTGTTAATCAAGGAAGCAGTGCCCTGCTGAATCCAGAAGTACAAGCTGATGTTAATGATGCAAACAATTGTGGGTTAAGCGGAGAAGATGCCTGAACTCACTGCTGCTCATCAGAAACACAATTGGTTCACAGCGTGCACCCACAAAGACACTGGTAAATAAACAAGTCATTTAACAAAATATGCCACCTCCTACTCCCACACACACACACACACACACATTACTTTGCCCGACATATATGACTCGATTCAAGAAAAGTTCTTGAAACTTGTTTAAAAAATATTTTAAAAGATTCACTTCTATTAAAGAGACAAACATAAATTAGCAGGAGGACTGTTCTGTAGTTTTTACTGAAGCAGTGTACTGATCTACCTAAAAATGTTCTACACTACACATAGATTTCTGTGTACTTTAGTAGTTTGCAGTTTTTATTATCCAGCGACTTCCATATCGTATCTATGCGTCAACAACATTACTGGACTGGCGTTTAGCTAAAAGTGGAAAGAATCTATTCCAAGAGCCTTAAAGCATCGTGGCCTGCGGCATCCTGGTTTCACCCAGCTCATCATCATCTAAGACAGAGTGGATGGGAGACACCACGCTATCTCAGGCCTCAGCATGATTTTAAACGACACCATTAAATGAGGTTGTAATTCTCATTTTATCTGGGCCCACATGCAAGCTGAAATGATGACCTCCTGGCGTGCGTGCGGACCGGGCTCTCGGACTCGTCAAAGAGAGCCGGCGGGGGAGCGGAGAATTAATGCTGATAGCCAGAGGGCGCCGTTATTAGGGGGCAGAGGCGGCCTGTTCCAGCCTATCATAGGTGAGGACCCCCCAGCAGCAGGATGTGGTTCATGTTGGGTCGGGTTGTTTGATGAATAAAACATCAGCTGGTTTCCACTGTGGGGCCAAGTTGGAGCTGATCAGACCAGATCAAATGTCCAATGTCAAATAATGTCAGTACAGTCAACATTGTACAGTCCTGCTGACCACAGCTCATGGGAAGTTTATCTATCTTTGTGAGACAGCAACTACTTTAGATTATTATTTACATTAATAATCATTTATTTAATTCTGTCTGGTCCAATCTAACCAACATCCGTTAGTTCACCTTTAAACAACCGATCTTCAGTGCTAATATGATGTTTAAACGAGACCGAACAGATTTTCAGTCTATTATTACATGAACGAGAAAATGCAGGAAATCCTCAGATCTGAGAGCCTGCAATAAGCACATTTTTTAATAAAAACTAACTCAATTAACCGACTCATTTCATCCCACGTCAGATCACTGCTGAGCAATCTGATATGGCTTAAATGTGAAAATCTTTTAACCATGAAGGCAATTTTTCCTGGATGTTAACCAACTTCCAGCTGCTCTGTGTGCTGGTCTCTGGCCCTTCATGCTAAAACCTGGAAAAAGCAGGAGGAGGTCGGCATCATCGTGCGGTAGTGGCAGTAAAAATGTGGTGCACACAGTTCCCAGCGGCTGAATCCAAATGACCCCTGACCTTTCTGCTGGAACCACCAGCAGGTCGACCTATCCACTCGAATACCTTCAGTTCTACTACGCAAAATGGCAGCAGCAGCAGCATCAAACATGGTTCCTGTTGATCCAGTGGTTTTTCATTTAGCATCAGAATTTCTATCCATTTAGTTCATTAACATTTCCCATCAGCCTCAGCTCTACTCTGAGATCCGTACCTTCAAAACATGGTCTGTTCTCATCCCACAGCGACACACCATCAGTGAGGTGACCTTTAGTGTCGTAATGAGACGCCCGTGTTCTGTTGAAAACCCTCATGCAGACACAAAAGGCTCCTTTTAGCATCTGTACGAGATGCCAGAGGTGTTTTGACACCGTGGGAACGAGAACAGGCTGGTCTGTTAAGCATCTGTGTATCTCACTCCGTAGAATCAAAAACCAACCTCGAACCTCTATTCTCCACAGTGACTGTTAAATCCTCTCAGAGCTACAGCAGCTGTGGACCCATTGTCCTGCTCTTTACTACCAGGCTGAATAATCAATTCTAATTACGCCTTATTTTTAGATAAACATGACATAACTGGCTCACTACTATTCTAAATTCATCGCTCGTGTCAGCCAGTCTACTGCCTCTTATTTTGAAGAAGAAAGGTTCATCCTAAGGTTCACAAGGAACGCAGTGTTAACATTCCTGCTGCAACGCTGAGGGCTTTGGAACCGAGTTTTCTTTCCCAGGTACTTGTTCTTGAAAGAGGACACACACCCACAGTGGATCTTTGACCCGAGGAGACCACAGATAATTAAACTGTGACTTTTACAGTCCGTTGATCTCGAAGACACTAGATGAAGCGTGAATTAAAACACAAACACAAGTTCCTGGTTCCCGCACTCGTGCAAATACGTGTGCACCTTCAGCCATAAATACAAGGTGGTGGCCCTGCACAGATACGCACTGCAGCCCTCCTCCAGTCCTCTTGCTATTGTCTCCTGACGGCATTTGCTCTTCTTTCTCTACCATTGTCTGACCTGTCAAGCTCTGCCAAAATATGTTTTCTGTCTCCCTGTGGCTCTGTGCACACAGACGCTACCTTCCAATTATCTGAAAAGAGGGGCAGACAGAAAACTGGGTTGATAAATCTGAGTTGCTTTTGACAGTGAAATGTTTGAAAAAGTGCTTCTGTTCCTCCCTCCCTTCCTTCCTTACCATTCTTTCTCATGTATCATTTTTACTGATCCTTCTTACGTGTCACATAACTCAGCCCTTAGTTACCTGACTACTCTTTTCTTTCTGTGGATCATAAACAAAGAGGCAAACCCCTCACAGGCCTACAAAAGGTGACTCTGTGTCAAAAAAGCTCCATGTGTGTGTGTGTGTGTGTGTGTGTGTGGTTTTGATGAGAATGTGGGTGGTTTGATTTGTACATGTTTGCCTGTGTGTTTGTGCACGTCTCAGGTCTAGCCATCTGCCATTCCTCAGCGCTGTGCAGGGAAACAAAGCCCTGGTGAAGTGAACACAGTAATTAAGCTGGATGTGTCTTTGACAGTTACAAGAAAAGCAGCAGAAACGAGCAGATACACACGTCATTGTAAACTGGTTCAAACAGCACAGGAAATGTGAATCAACTTTTGGAAAATAAATTATAAATAAAAACAATAATTAAAAACACATAAACTCAAATAACCGTTAGATATAATAAAGATAAAGGCAAAATAAAAGCATACGGATGCAAAACTGCATGATGAATTCTAAAGAGTAAAATAAAGAGTAAATAAAAATAGAAATGCCTCAATTTTAGATAAACACAAATAGGTCTTGCAGCCTTAAGTGCATGCAGAAGGTTCATTAACCTTTTTTTCCTTGAAATGAAACTGGAAGCATAGATCCACATCCCCTAACTCAGAGCGTTTACAGGGTTTCAGATGATACCACGAGGGCCGTGCTATCGTTCTCAAACCAATTGGGACGCTTGCCAAAGCGCCAGCAGCGGAGGTGCACTTTTCTCACTGGCTAATGACCATAAAGTGAATATACATCTCCTCACAGGCCCGACCACTAGATCTGCAGCTACTTCTCCATCATGGCGGTAACCCACAGAGGAGATGATATAATGTGATCGTAAAAATGTGGTCTGGAGAGAGGCAGAAACTCTCACCTTTTCCCATCAGTGATAATTTGTTTCCCCCAAGAGGTCCCTCGGCCCAGGCTGTACCCGCTGCCTCGCCTGCTTGGCTCCCAGCATGCAACGGGGTGTGATGAGCACGGCGCTCTTGTTCTTATCTGTCATCGTAATGGTTTCTGTTCTTACTGGGAGGCCTGTACCCACCAATGAATAGGAAAGAAGTAATTTATTTACACTGCCTCCATTATCATATATTCTTAGTCTGGTCTTGTCTACAGTGAACAGCCTACTGATCTGTGGTTCACGTCCTATGGGCTCCTTCTGTACATGTGCAGAGTTTCAGCCTCCAGCTGAGCAAATGTTAAGGTTTTCTAACGCTGCTCACTTCTGACCTGTGCTACCTTTCCCCAAAACACTCACTGAAGCTCCGGAGCTGCAGATGGCAGATGTTCAGAGCATGAGGTGTTTTATTTTTCAGTAGTTTTCATCTGGCTGCAGTAGAAATTGTGCATCAACATAGGGTTTGCACACTTTTGTTGTCTGAGTAGACTAGAGCCCGATTTTTAAACTGTAAATTACATTGTATGTTTAGAAGAAACAGGAAACAGAAACAGGTGGTGTAGAAAGCACAGAGCCCTCCAAAGCTGACGCAGCCGTCTGACCTGAGGGTTGCATCGTTATTAACACACTGTGTCAGAAAAAGCACCATCTAATCAGCAGTAATCATTAATACATGTCAGTGTTTGATAAACTAAAAATGGTAAATGTGCTTTAATCCATGATTGCATGTCCATCCATCACTGCCACCACTCACATTCACACCTGCAACCCCATTTAAAGCTTGGCAGCATGTTGAAATGAAAATATCTTTATCAGCCTCACTCGGTTCTACCAGCTGGAGAATCAACCATTCACGAGACGAAAGTTTTCTTCCCCACTTGCCTACACGATGTGACATCAGGATGGTGGAGGGACCTTATTTCTGTAACCACGTGACCTGGAAACGGCCGTACGACCTCTGCCAGGAGATCCCCGTCAGTCAGTGAGCTCAGTCAAACATGAGTCAAACATGAACCAATGAACAGATTAATAGTTTTCTAAATGTCATGGCAGCTCTGTAAAGAGTGTGCAAACACATTTAAAGTGTAGGGTAACCATGCCTTTAAGACACACACACACACACACACACACATCACACACACACACACACACACATCACAACAGTGTTGGTTATGCCTTCAAAGAGAAGGAAAGCTCTCCTCTAAATTAAAATTTTAAAAAATAATTCAGGAACCATAAAGGTTTTAATAAATGACATTTTGCCTTTGAGGGATTCCAGTTTAACTACATTTGGATTAAGGGGTGTTGAATAAACACCAAGTCAGAAAACACAGCGACCTCACTGAGCGTTTTCCTGTCACTGCACCTTTTCCCAGGGGCAGTGGAGCATTTGCAGGTCGAACAAAGAAGAACACAAAGAGCCCGAGGAAATTTTTAGAGTCACAGAGTGAGAGAGAAGACAGAGTTCAAAGAGGTCACAGCATGAGACCGAAAATTAAACCGCTACTGCTGCCGTTCACTTCATTTAGTCCGTAAACTAAATGCCAACAGGAAGCCTAATTTAACATAAATTAGACTTCAGAAACTGTAAGAGGCTTTAACCCAATGAACCGCTGACCATCAACACATTGTGCGTTCACACTGCAGCATGTCCCAGTGTGCACCGTGTGTTTGCAAGGATTAATTATCAAGTCTTTCAAACAAACATGTTTCCCAACACGCCCCGGCCAACGTTTTCTCATCCACACAGCGTGTCGGCTTCCACAACCATCACACAAACGATGGTAGACCAGGATGAAAGAAGACCAAAGTTGACTTAGTCAGAGGATGAAAGCAAGTTTTTTTTTTGTGTCAGTCACTTTTTCCAGCCAATTAACAGACCCAGAAATGTATTTTCACACCTAGAAGAGTCGAGCTACAGTACGTCTTCGTACACGTGTATCATTTGCACAAGAGCCGCGTTGAGGTCGAGGCATCAAAGACTTCGTAGCTGCCAACAGACACAAGATGAGCTCAGCATGATGCAGAGGAGCCACACCGAACGCCGCTCCACACCAGCCTTGTTGTTTCCGGCTGCTTCGTCAGTACCTGCAGAGGCCTCGCAGATGCTGCTTAACGCAGCTGCAGGCGACGTGCTTTGAAGTCCGACAGCTCATCGAGGTAAGAGACAGGACGAGTAACGAGATGAGAACATGACTAAATTATCTCAGAAGAGAGGCCAGGAGCTGTGCCGCGCTTCACGTTTCAGACTTACAGACGATAAGTGACAGATAACGTGGACGCGACGACGGAGAAACAAGAGAGACGACAAGAAATTGAGCAGACGCCCGACGTGAGCGGGAGCTGAAGGATGAGGTGACCACACATACTCACATTTGGTTTTCACAATGAGGATCTTCAATAGCAAATTAATTCATTCAGCCTCTGAATGCTCTCCACTACATGCCCGACCCCAAACGCCTCCAAGTGCCACTGGCTGCATAGACTGAATCACCATGGATACAGGCCTCACAGGAAGTCATGCAGTTCATGCTACACATGCTGGAAATTTCACAGCATGTGAGCTCTCCACCACCTCCAAGCTCCTACAACCAACGGTACGTCTGCTAAAAATAACTTTAATATGCATAACTTCCATTTTAGAGCCAAAACTGACTGTTACGTCTGTAGACGAATGGCCGAGTACTTCTAGTCCCACTTTATAACCCAATTCTAATTTCAACCCTAAACCCTAACCCAGCTCATCATTCCCACAAAGACAAAAATAAATTAATCATTTACTTCTTACCCTCGACATCTGTATTCCCAGAAAAGGAAAAAAAAAAATCCTATTTTACTTTGTCAAAACATGCAACAGCATCTTCTTAGACAACATATGATTTGATGTTTCTTTGCCTACAGATAGTTACAGGTATTCAACAAGAACAAACAGAAAAGGGTCAGAAATGAAAGGTACAAACCCACTCGTGGATTTTCTTTCCTGCTGAGGTCATTTGTTACGTACAGAAACCAAGGCCCACAGCCTTTCTGTTTAACACACCTACAGGCTCGTGCATCACACATGGACCGCTGACACATTCATTTGCAAATCTCCTCTAGCTGGAGGACAAATGAAGGTCAGAAGCCAACAGGTTTATTTTCTGTCATTCAGAGACGAGCGCACCGCTGTCACTGTTCGTTTCTTCTAGAACAGAACAACAGCAACAAAGCACCTGAACTCAGACAGCTCATATGCATAATTCAGTCTGAGTCCCTTAACATGAAGCACTCTTTATGGAGGGAGAGGATCATAGCAGCAAGAAGAGGGACTGCTGTCCTCAACGGCATCAAACACTGAGGAAACCCAGAATGGGAACTACACTGGTTGGTGTTGACGTTTCTACACCACTGCACATCGTCCAATGCAGTATTCATTTAAGCTGCATGCTTACTGTGGCACGGTTCCCTGCATATAACAGGCCAAATGACTAAAAGTTGAAAAAGTGATATATAAGGACCGTAGGTTGGTTTGTGTGACACAGCTATAGCTATAGCCATCTGGCTTCTTCGCTGCTAGAAACCTGAAAGATGTGGATGCTGCTACAAATAAGAATACCAAATGGCAAATAATCTTTCTCTGGCACAGTCGGAGCGTGAAAACCTGAAAACCTTTACATGCAGCTCCGATGGGATCTGACTAGAAGCAGCGAACAGAGCGCGGTGTCACCCACATCATAATCCCATTCTGTTTGACAACACCGCATTTAAATAAAATCCTACACGGGTATGATGGTCTGAAAGTGCAGGGTCTTAAGCATGAACATTGCATGACCACTTAAAATGCTGTAATGGATGATTCATAACCTTTTTCCATGGTTTAGTTCTTTTTGCACAGTAACCTGTATATCTGCTGGTAGCATGACCGTCTACAGTGAGCATTAACTAAAACCTATCCAGTGCCAGTAAACACATCTGACCTACAGTGATGGTATAATAGTCACATACACCTGAAGCTCAGGTCAGCTGAAACTGCTATAACTGCAATGTTTTTTGTTCTGAATGTAAATGAATGAACACAAGAATACTCTGTTTATTCTCCTTATGTAAAAGAACTCTATGCTTTTTTTTTTTTTTTTTTAAAATACTGCGTGGTTTGGTTATCACTATTTATTTTATCTTTATTGCCATGATGTTGTTTTTATGGAGGCCTCTTAGCCTGGTCCCAGTTAAAAAGTGATTTTAATCACAGTGAGACTTTTACGTAGTCAGATATCTGTTTAACTATCACTGCATCTCTCTGACTTCCTGTTTGTTTCTTCCCTCTCCCTCCTCTTTCACATGCAACACACACAACTGACTCGTTCCAGCTGTGCTACTGTGAGCGACAGTTATGATCGGGGTAAGTGTCACGGCAAATTAACAAAAACACATTTCCATTACATGGCAGATCATTATCAGCAGCCGATTTCCACTTGGCCCACAGATGCTCAGACTGGGCCGTTAAATGTTAACACTGGAGACCTCAGCGTTCAGTCCAGAGTCCAGCGTGTCGGTGCAGAGCTCAGGTCTTTTGATCTAGACCACCTTGCTTTTTTTTTTACATCATTTGCCTCACTGGTGATGGCGTTCGCTCTCTCCGTTTTCCATCTCTTCATTTTTCCCTCATTGGCGATGAGAATTTAGAAATAGCTTTGTGCTTAACCAAGTTTTTCTGCAGACAGCGACGTTGCTCAGTGCTTAATGAAATATCTCAACAACTACTGGACTGAGATGAAATTTGCTCCTACAGAACAAATCCAAGTTCATCATTTACAAGGTGGACTGGGCAGTTTATTTGTCAGCTACACAACAAAACCAACACCTGCTACCAGAATTAATTAATTTATAGAGTTAAATGCAATGCATGCTGCAGGTGTATTAGAAAGGGACAGTGTGAGGATGATATCTCACACACACACACACACACACACACACACACACTCTATTATTCCAAGTGTATTATTAGTCTTTATTAGATCTCATGTGATGGCCGACAGTCCCGGCTCTCAGTTTGATTGTGCTGTTACTGAATCCAAGCCAATCAATCTGACGTGCCCAGGGCATCGTTTACTGCCCGCTTTGTCTTGCAGATGGGGGATGTGGGGGTGAGGGCCGTGGATTACCTTATGCCATGCTTGTTAAAAGATTTTATTCTCCATAATCATATCTCCCTGGGACACACAAAACTCCCTTAATTAGAATCCAAGACTTTATTTCCCTCCCTCAGTCTTTAAACTCCACATCGTAAAATTCAAAGCAAGAGCCTCAAGTCAAAATTAGCTTTTTTTTTTTTTTTTTTTTTTTGGCAAGAGTACAACTGGAGCACCTGTCCAGGTCAGAGCAGGCAGCTCGCAGGCGTTATGGCTTCAGGGGAGAAGCCAAGAAGGAGAGGAGGATATTGAGTGTTTTAATAAGGGCCCTTTTTTTTTTATTTAGCTCCCTGTAATGGAGACGCTGAGAGGATCAACCCATCTGGAACCAAGGTGAGCTGAGGCTCACAAAGGGTCTTCGTACACATTCAGAGATTATTAGTGAAGTTTACTGCATCCAAAGACTCTTGAATAAAGTGTTTTTGTTAGAAGCATGAAATCACTGGACCTGTTGCTGCTCTAAAAGCCTCAACAAAGTGATTTTTATCGTGAACTAAGATTTGATTTTACATTATTTTTATTTTACATTTCTTCTCTGCACTTAACAGTTTTTTATCCATCAGAAGTTACTGTGAAATAATGTGTTGAGTACTTCAGTTAAATGCTAATTTGGTTCTAATGCGGAACATTCACGACTAAATTGCCTGTACTACTAATGTGATAAATGCATTAAAGGGGATTCTCACAAGCTTTGCCACTGCACTGTCAGAAAACACACACACACACACACACACACACACACACACACACAGATCCATTACAGCAAGACAGGACTTTTTGTCCGGTGCCTCTTTCGTTTAGCGGGGAACAAAAGCAGCCCTTCAACCCACAACGGATTTGCACGGTTTGGAAAAAAGAGAAAAACGTGGGGGATTGTGGGCAATCTGCTGCTGCAGAGCTCAAAGGCTCTGTGACTTACAGGGATGGGGACACTCGGCTCGTTTCGGCGTGAGGACAAAGTGGATGTTAACCCAGACCCCGATGTGTCTGATTTTATGTGACGTGAAGCTGCCACCCGGCTGCAAACCAGGCCTGTTCCAGGTGACGGGCACCTCTGACGGACCTGCAGGCTGCTCTGTGCAACTTACCATCTGTTCCACCTCCCATCCATCACATGCCTTCTCCTTTTGTCTTAGTCCTGCCAAACTAAAATGTGAGGAAAAGATGTTTTTAAAGATGTGAGAAGCCCTTTCCTCTGATCCATCATGTGAAGCATCCAATCACTAATTTGCACAAAGGCTTCAGTGAAACATGGTCTCTTGTTTCCTAGCTCCTCAAAGCAAAGGGATTAAGAGATCTGAGACGGTCTTCTAGATGGCAGACCAGAACCACTTCTAGGTCGAATGAGGATCAAAGAGCAAGCAACCATGAGTTAAGGGAACTGAGATGTTTCCCACATCACAAGACACAAGAGAGACAGGTGTTAAAAGGTCCTTTGGGTTTCTGGTACTTGGATCGGCTACAACTCAGCTGGCAGACACTAAGTAGTTCTGGTCTCTCTTACAAAGGTCTTTACCCCTGTAAGATTTCCTGATCAAATAAATCAAAGTAACATGAGTCTGAGATAAAGCTCTGTTTGGTGGGTAATATCCTCCTAAACCATGACCCTGAAAAGCTCTTGTTTGTTTTTAGAGCCATTCATTCTAAATGTATTGTCCTGATAGCATTCTGGGAAATTATACTGTAAACATCACTTTCATCTTGGCACACACGCTAAGCTTATTTGCTCTCTTGGATATTCTCCCAAGTGCCTGCACTGCTAAAATGGGACATTAGCAAAAACATCAACTCTGAATATGATATAATTACTCTGGAGCTCGTTCTTTTTCAATTCCCTCGCACAGACTTTCCAAACCTTGATCCAAGCCAATCCGTCGTGACAATTAAGTCTCGCACTCTTTTCACCAGCCCCGTCAGACTGTTGTGTTCAGCCGAGTAATTAATTGGATCTTTTCTCATGCAGCATCTGTCTGCTGACACAAACAACATCAGTAATATTTCCTGCTCCTTCTCTCGATTTGTTCTAGGTGCTTCAGTCCCACATTGCTCAAGATATAGTTTATAACCTCAAGTGCACTCGGCAGTAAAGCGACATCTCATTCATTTGGACCGTCTGCAGAACCGTCAGCGAGCAACGGCCCAGTGGAAGCTGGAGATTAAAACTGACAAGAGATTGGTACTTTTTGGCAAAACGGCATCGGCCTTTCATCAAGAGGATTTCAACTTTTCAATTAGAGAACAACTATTTGCTCTAACAAACATTCTCTGCTCAGCTGAAATAAGATTCAACTTTATTCGTCCCCAAAGGGAAATTCAGGTGCAAGTGATAGCGATTTCAGTAATTAACCATTTCTAACCTCCTCCCACGTGTCTTCTCATCCACACCAACCATCCATTGGTCAAAGCCACCAGCCTTTCACCAGGTACATGTGACCATCACTCATATAAGTCAACATTACTCATATACTGCTGGTCTCCGCAATTCAGATTCTGGATCCTTGCAGCTAATTCCCCCCATTTGTAAACAATGAACCATGCACCAGCACACACACACACACATAAAGACAAACACACACCACTAAAACCACTACAAAAGAACCATTAGCCTTTAGCCAATAAACATCATTTTGCAGCACTGCTGCTTATTAGAAATAAAGAAGCACTAAGCAAGCGCTTCAGTTCTGACCGACTTTATATTCGTCTTCTGACCCACATGGAAACAGGCTTCAGCCTGGAACATCTGCATTAAAATGATATGCCGGAGCTGTGCACATAAAGCTGTGCGCCAAAGGCACTTGTGCTGAGCTGGCTACAGCGGGGGATTCGGTGGCCGGCGTCAGGAGATGGAAATCAAATAATGAATAAATTTTACATCCTGACTCATTTAATTTTCTCCGCGGCTCCGGGAGAAGGAGTCTTGTCTGGAAGGCGGAAGCGATTTCCTCTTTGGTGTAAACGCCACCAGAACAAGTGCTACAGTGTAAAACACACACGAAAGCACACACAGACACACAAGCGCTAAAGCACATTCACACTCACAAATGATGGTTTATAAAACAGCGTATCATAGCAGAGTTGATTTGGATGAGTTGCTATACTGAATTGGGTTTCACTGCATGGACTCAGGAGCAAGCAAACACAGACGTGCGTGGAAACGATGATAGAACCTGTGACAGCAGGAAATGTATTCACAGCTAAAGATTAAAAGAAGGTTTGGAAAGTGCATGAAAGCTTTTTGGTTATTTTTAAACATTAAATGTAGATTAAACCCAACTTGGATGTGGTTTACCCAAACCAATTAACTCACAATAAGAAGGTTCTGGGTTCGAACAGGATCTTTTTCCTCCCACAGTCCAAACACATGTAGATGAAGTTTGTTTTGACTCTAAATCATCTGCAGGTGTAAACATGAGCGTGTGTGTGTGTCCATCTCTGTGATTGGCTGCTGATCTGTCCAGGTGTGACCCGCCTCTCACCCACTGCATGCTGGGATTGGCTCCAGCCCCCGTGACCCTAAATGTACCAGGATAAGTGGCAGCGGGAAACGGATGGATTGATGACCCCGTGTTCTGCGGCGCATTAGAACATCTGGTCCAGATGTGCCTCATAGTGCTGGTAAATCTGCAGCAGAAAGCAGAACCACCAGGACTCAACTGTTTGACTGGCAGTAATCGCTGAGGAGTAAAGATGAATGTCGTCTTCACAGACACAGTAAATTTAGCAATGGAGCAGTAAAGACGCACTCTGTGATGAACTACACTGGTTTCTAGAAGCCTAAGTGTCATTTTCCTTCTTCTCTTCAGTCGACTTCATTATCTCGGTCTCGTTCTCCAACTTTCTCCATTTCACTGTGACCGTTTCTGCTTTTCTTTCATTCTCTGAAGTTATGTCTCGTCCCTGTCTTTATATCACAGACGCTCTATTTCATTGTGGCTTTCAAGTTTGTCTCTTTTATTTCCTGCCTTTTGAACTCCTCTTTCACTCCCTCCTCTTGTTCCCTCACACTTTCGCTTTTGTTCACCCCGTCTCTTTCTGAGACAATAACCATCCTTCACGAGCCGCTGGCGCTCACACAGCTGAATACTCATGGCGCGCTGATTACGCAACACTCCCTCCTGAAAGCGAAAAACAGCCTGCGCCTGCTGCGGCGACACTGAGCCATCACTGCAGAGCTCAAGACTATGAAACTGTTTGGAAAAGAAAAAAACTCTAGGTCCTATTTGTTAGTGTTCAGAAAATGTGTCGGTCATGTCTATAAAATCATCCAGTTACTTAAAACAGCAACGTGGTCATGGCTCAGTGTCTTGTTTCAAGCTTCAGTGATCATACGCGACATCGTACAGTATCCCAGCAGGACCACACAGGCCTTAACCAAGGTGACTTATGTGTTGACTCACAACAATCAATACCTCATCAGAATTATTCACCCGCTTTGACAAGCAAATCAATGCATGTTCTTTAGCTGCACTCCTGCGTCTGAGCCGTCGGTACAAGCTCACAGTAATTCAAGGCTTAACACGGGCCCACGTTACGACGACGGCAGCTCAGAGTCACATTTGGTTTGCCGCTTTGCACGGCGGCACGTGTCAAAGTGACGGAACAAAGGCAGGAAGCAGCACTGAGGCACTTTGGATAACGGCGTATTTTTTTAGGAGATTCCCAGGAATCCTGATGAAGAAGATCGGAACTCAAACCAGGAACAGTTCTGCCTCACTCATCAGTCGTGCTGCTATAAATATATATTTTATTGACGGCTGTGTGTGTTTTTATGTTCTATAAACCGTCCCTGCCATTTTGCCCAGTGATAATAACACAAAGACCAATCTGACACATCACCAGTGATGATTGTTGCCCCTGTAAAAATGAACGCAGCCACCAGGGGCTGCTGAATTATAATACTGATGACATGACACGGACGACATTCGCCTTCTGGCTGACGTGTAGGTGCAGTTTGTGCAGAATTAAGAGTAGTAAGAGTATTAGCCAACACTTTCACTGGGCAGAAACCAACAATAGGCTGTGCAGTAACATCACACTACAGTGTCAGAACTATTGATTTCCTTTAGGCATATCTAAACATCATACATGATTATTGCAAGGTCACACAGCAGGTGACTAACTGTTGACCTTTGGTTTTATTATTATTTTTAATAAATCGTTGTAGGTTCGGGGCTTCATGTGACCTGTTAAGCTGCCGTCAGAGTCTTGTGCCCATTTTAAAACATTTACTGTGCAGGTTCCCTAAAATTAAAAGGTTAAGGTGAAAGGCAGTTCACCCTCAAATCATGAAATTTCAAAACAAAGCAACACATTTTTCAGCAGAGATTATAATGAAACGTTAATGAAGTCAACTTCACCTCAAGTCACATCGGCAGCTGCCAAATGTCTTATCACAGGCAGACTCATAAATTATCAATACAGGTGCAGGTTTCCTGATTCAAAACAGCCAAGATACGAATGCTGATGTACCTGTACACACACACACACACACACGTTCACTTCCTGTTGCCTTATAAGGGCCTTTCTAATCACCTGCGGTATTAAATGACTTCACATTGCAAACACATTGGTATGATGCTAGCTACAGGATTCAACCTGTTTAGTTGCGTGAGACCAAAGGTGGTTTGATGCTTTGTTTTGACTAAGCTGTTGGTGTGAAGCAGAATAATTTGCCATAACCCTGCCGGTCACCAAACCCAGCAGGCTGCCACAACTTTTTGATGTTTATTTAGAGTATTTATGTCTGGATTAGGTAACAGTCTGCTGTAAAGATGTCTTTTCCCCACATCCATTTATCCATGAAAGCGTTTGTACTGAAGACACAGGCTGCTTGGCTCAAAGCTGAGCTAAAATTAAAACTGTTATTATTATTATTTAGACATAATATTTGAGTGTGATTCAGGCCTGAATTGTATCTTTGAATGCAATGGAAACAGTCCCTGATGTCTAGAAGGTTTCGTTGTTTTATCCTCGACGTCTGGAGCCGTTTTTAACCTAAAATCTCCAAATCACGACTTACTGAGACCCGAGTTGTTGGAAGAACAGGTGCCGGGTTTTCAGAAGCAAGATGTGTCACTTCACAGGACATCAAATCACATGTGTTTACCATGTGGCCTCGAAGCTTCCAGTCAGATTCTTGTTGGCCCCCAGCTCCTCATGACTCTTTATGTGTCATGGCTCATTAATACATCTATTTGCTCTGCTTATGTAATCAAACGCTCCCTTGAGCATTTTCTATCTGCCTCTGCCCGTCTGCTCGTCCAAGTCTCAAGTCTCCTCCACGCCGACTTTCCTAACCTTCAGATCGACCTATGAGCCGGCTTTTGTTCTTCTCTACAAGACAAATCAATTCCTCAACGGACTCAAACTCTTAAGTGAAATCAGTTCCAGCTTACTAATGCAGGCTGTCAGTATCGCTCAGTGGTGTGGGGAGATAAAGCTATTTATGGAGACGACAGGAGATGGGAGAGACTTGCTTTTCTTTCCCCGCCTGTCCCTCTCTGAGGTCCCCAGAGTGCCATTTTATTTAGAAACAGATTTGAGGATGTGCACACATAAAGACCTCAAGGTAAACACAATCAAGCCCCATCTGTCAGCAGTCAACATAAAATCCAATCCAGTTTTTTTTTTGTTTTTAACTTAAGATTCATTTATTTTCCTTCACACATTAAATATTCATGTCGAACTAGATTTCAGTGTTTGCTCTCTACTGTTTAGCTCCAAGCATCCAGGTCTTAGAGGAGCTGTAGAAAATAAAAGTCCTGTCTCATGCATTCGTCTGTCCCGCGTTAGCAGCGTAAACAGCAGCAGCCGACATAGATTTCCCTCCTTTATCCTGCTTCCAGTCCCACTGCAGATATTTCCTTCTTGAATATAATGCAGACGATTTTTTCTATAGTGTCACAGGTTTAAAGGGGCAACAAATTTTCTCCCTGTGCTGTGCTGGAGCCTATTTTCCCCTCTTGTTTCTGTTATCGACATCAACAGGACATACCGTATTAGATCAGCTTTAAGAAACCACATCAGAATCAATATATGTGCACACGGGGAGCTTCATCCTGCTGCGTCTACTGTTACACTACAGTACTAATTCATGTGAGCACCATAACATCTCAATGTGCATATACTGGCATCGCCTGCAGAAGGTTTAGGAAACCGGCTAAATATCTGTTTTTTTTATTGCACTACACTGAATACCACTTCATTAGGATGGTAGAGGAGCCTTTGAGGATTCTGAAAACACCAGATGAACAGGGGAAAGTGGTTTATTTTATGAGTTTTTCATCAACATCACTGGTTAATTATCTCTTAGAGAAACTGATAATTACCTCTGTGACCTGAACATATGGAAAGAACAAACTTAGAATAATCATATGCTGTGATATCAAAACAAGAAGCCACCGATGGTCCTGCACAAACTACAGCCTGAATCAACTCCTGTTAGTTCAGTCCTCGTTCATAAAGGCATTTTTCGGTTGGAGATGTGAAGAAGTAACAGGGAAGACAAAATAGAAGTCAGATGATAAGGGAAGAAGCAGCCAATGTGGAAAAGAAAGCTCAGAAGGGATGTAGAAGCGATAAAGAAAGGTGGTTTAGGTGACAACTTCATGGCCCTTTGTCATCTTAAATGTAAAATCTTTATCCGGAGAGTAACTCCAGGATTCAGTTAAACGTACAGTTAAGATTATTTCCCTATGAAATTTAGTGGAGGATAAGAAAGCCTGAGGGCAAACCTATAAAGACATTTTAATGTCGTAGTTTTTAATCACACACACACACCACACTCCAACGTGCAGTACATTATTGAAGTGTACACAAAGAATATACTGTACATTATCTATATACCTGTCTCCACACACACACACTATAAAGTGTGTATCTCAAGACTAGACAAGGACAGTGAAGACTGTCATCAGACCACTAAAATGGTGAGATGCTGGAGGACGCAGCAGCTCGTCCTCTGGCTAAAATCAACTTTCCTGACTTCAGGGTGACGTCCTCTCTACTATAATGTAGTTATGCATCGTGTGCAGGACAATTTTTAGACTAAGTAATTCATGAGCGCCTGCTGAGGCGGAGAGGGAGTCGTTGGGAGAAACACCTCAGAGCTTCTGCTGCTCCCTCCTGCAGTATTCATTACTACACCTTTACTAAAATTCATTATCCATGTTTATTTACCAGCTGCCTTGTTCAAGTGTCAGTCATCACGGCACTGGTTTACGACTGGGACTTTGTTCTTGACGCTCAATTAATACTGGAAGTCTCCCACTATTCATCCTCCCCTGATCTTTGCCGCACCGTAAAGTCTCACCTCCCTGTCGTCGTCATCGCTCCGTCTCAGTTTCTCTTAGTCCTGACCAGTGTGTGCACGGTAAAGAGGCAGCAGCCTGGTGTCGTTATTGAAGTACATGCACAGATCTTCTGTCAGAAGGTGCTGCTGCACAAAACTAACTAAAAACCAAAGTGAGACAAACAAACTGGTCACAGCTCAAAAAGGAAAAGACCATATATATATATTTTCTCAAGAGAAATAATCAAAACGGGCCTGGTTTGGTTCTCAGTAATAGATAATACTCATATGTCAAAGTACAACAGGGGAAGCAAATACTTTGGTGATGGTGACATATACTCTGACACCGTCATACGGTCGAATACTTTTCCTTTGACTTCCATCAGTGTTTAGTGCCAATTAGTTCATATCAGCATGTGATGTTGGACACAGACATCACACATGCGTATTAACATTTGACCTGCTAAACATTAGCATGTTAGCACTGACACTGTGCATCACTGTGCTAAAGTACAGCCTAGTGCTGCTGCTTGCTAAATAACAAACACCAACTCTGCCAAGTATTTTCTCTCAGAGGACGAGTCTGTTTCTGTTCGTGCTCATTGGCACAAAATATGCAAAAAAAATATGCAGGCATGAATTTTCCAAAAATGCTAAAACCCTGTTATATTATTTTTTGTTATTATGCATTTGTTTATTCTTCATTCAGCAACCCTAAAATAACAAATCATTAGCAGTAGTCCAGGGGAGTCCTGTGGCAGTGAAACGTGAATCACTCCGGAGCAGGGGCTTTGTGGGACAGAACCGGCCAGACGAGACGTATGTGGGAAAGGGGGGTCCTAAACTTCAAACCCCCTCCATCAGCAGTGAATCGTTACTGGCTGATCATACACTGAGAGAGCCAGGCCAGAGCTGGAGGCTGCTGTAATTAAGGTCACAGCTAAAACACTCGAAAGCCCAGAGAGATGGAGGCAAAATGGAGAAACCTCATGGAAAAGGTCCTGCGAGTACAGTATATCAATCACATCTCGATAAATGGTGTCAAACGTTGGTCACCGTACATTAGCTAAATGTAGCAGACTAGAAACACACCCAGGGCTTCGATATTTTAGTTTTCAAAGCATGAGGCAACAGATCACTAAAGAAAAACCATCATCACCAACCTCTAAAAACTGCAGGGAAAAAAAAAAACTGTGTGATTATTATTATTATTATTCAACAAAGACTGATATGAAACAGCCTTATTATTCTATAACAGGCTTCTACATCTGAAGATACATTCCCTGTCTCTTCCATTTGCCTTTGCATTATTCTGTCTGCTAATCCTGCTGCTTTACAACAATAACTGCATGAGAGGTGAATATAAAGCACAAGCAGTGTCCCTGTAAAGACTTCAGGGTGAGAGCACTGCTCATTAGCATAGATGGAACTTCCCATATCCTCACTGGGTGATTTCATCTATCACTTATTCAGGTTTTTACTCCAGTGTGTCACCCGTCCATTACTGAAAGCTTTTAGAAACACCGCAGTCTCACTCAGCCCCAACCAAGAGCAGAAATTCAGGTTTTCCTCTGGGTGAAGAAATGAGGATGGTCCTTGGATGTAATTAACCAAGAGAATTAAGCAAACGTACCGATTTTTTTACAATACACTGTTTAGGAAAGTGCTGACTGAAGGACTGGGGCCAGAGGGGCATCAGTGATCACTGATTTCTGAAAGTGATATTTTTATTTTTTTCCCCCCCAAATAAAACTTTGACTTCACTTCAGAATATGGGACCAAACGCCTCGTTTAGCTGGTGGTTTGATAGTTTTCACTCTGGTTGGTAAATGATGTCTGTGCATTTACATCTCAACACTTTAATGAGCTTTTTTTTTATGCTTTACTGATATAAACCTTGCCAACAGTCCTCTGGCTCTACACTCAATATTCTCACTGCCTGGGGTACCACAGCCGAGTGGATGAGCTGAAACACATCTGGGAATATGTAGCTCACATATCCACTGCCTTTCATTTGAGTCATTTATTCAAGTAACGCTAA
Source organism: Mastacembelus armatus (assembly GCF_900324485.2). Taxonomy (NCBI): domain Eukaryota; kingdom Metazoa; phylum Chordata; class Actinopteri; order Synbranchiformes; family Mastacembelidae; genus Mastacembelus; species Mastacembelus armatus. Next base: position 23,297,703 of record NC_046646.1, on the reverse strand, counting down.
AGAGTGATGATCCAGAAACGACAGCAGACCTCGAAATCATCCTCCAGCCTCTCTCCTTTCACAGATGTGATGCAGTAAGAGCTGATGCGTGAACATGACGAATATTTTGCGATATCCTCCCTGAACGCGATAACCCCACACCTGGATCTCCACAGACAGATGCCATGCAGTCTTTCTAGCAAACACCGAGATATAACGTAGCTGACCTACAACTGCAACACACGATCTGGGAGCAACGTAGACCTCTACATGCAGGAGGAGGGTACTGTACACAGCTAATGTCTGTTATTCCAAACTAACACACACTAACAATGCTCCTAGAGCGATCCCTGCTCTATCAGGGAGAAGCAAACAAATAACACAGAAGAGAAAATGAAGCACAGGGTTTTTAGAGAGGGAAAGTGAAAATAATTGCCCCTCCCCTCAAATAAATAAATAAAGGATGTAATTAAGTAAAAGTTGTGGTTGGTCTCAAAGTGCAGATTCCTGTCCTCTCACAGCAGCTGACTGGTCATGAAAAACCTAGAAGTGCCTTGAAATCCATTTCACACTAAACACCCCTGGACCCTCAGCTGCAATGCCATTCATTTGTAAGCAGCTGCTGAGCAGAAACACAGGCAGACACACCGCTACAGACACTGGGTGATGCATGGCAAACAGGGCAGAGCAGGGCCAGTCCACACCAATCAGACTGAGCTGGAGGGAGAGTTAGAAGCTGGACAGTGGTTGTAGTTTCTTTGAACAATGAGCATCTAACAGACCGAGCAAAGCCAATTGTGCCACATCCCTGAGACTGAGTTGTCACTCACCAAATTACAGAATCGGTGTTGCTCAGGAGGAGCAGGGCTGAGGGAAAATGGCATAAAGAAACCACACCACCAAAGTAAAAGCAGCCTTACCTCTTAGTCAGACACCAAAAATCGCAGTCTTGGACAAGTCAAAAAACATAGAGCTGGTTTAGCAGCTGATACAGCGATACGGGAATTTTCAGCTCGTCAGAAAGGAACTCTTAGGATCCCTGATTTCTTCTGAGCTTTTCTGTGGTGTTGGGATAATCTCACGTCTGGTTTAGAGGCTGGAGTCCAGCAGAACCAGCAGCGGATGGCTCATTTCCATGTGCAGCACGGCCGTTTCTGACATGCTTCTTCTTCCCTTCAGGGGACCGGGGTGCCTCAGACTGCGATCCGGCCGGGGCAGAGATGTGGAGGGCAGCAGCAAGAGTACCGACACTTGTAGTAGTAATATTCCTGACCGGAGGAAGAACTGAGCATCCTTCAGTGGGAGAGATAATGATGAGAAGAAAAAGAAGATCCAACCCACCAGAACCGCAGAGTGCACAGCCGGCGCAGCACACACACACACGCACACGCACACACACACACACACACACACACACACACACACAGTCTCTTAAATCCCCCCAAAACTGGCAGATTGTAGGCAGGAAGCAGGCAGATCAACACAACACACAGGAGAGACGTGCTGTTGCATCAACATTGCTCTAGAGTCTAGTTTTCTTTTATTTTTTTAAAGAAGAAAAAGAAAAATCAGCACCAAAGCTTTGAGAGAATCACCAGAACCATCTCCTTTCCAGGGCTCCTCAAGTCTGCACAGGAGCGCAGAGAGTGGCTGAGAAAGAGAGGGGAGGCAGCGACAGGAGGGCGCCTGTATGTACGTATGCATGCGTGTCAGTGCGTGAGAGTGTGTGCAAAAGACGAGGACAGGCGGCGAGAGGAGAGCGGCGGACGGGCAGGAGGCTGCGAGCGCAAGTGGAGCCGGAGAGCGATATGAGAGGAGATGAGGATGCTCGGAGAGGAAGGAGAGGAGGAGGAGGAGGAGGAGGAGGAGGAGGAGGAGGGGTGAGATGCCACAGAGCGAGAGGGGGAGAGAGAGAGCGAGAGAGAGAGAGAGAGAGAGAGCGAGCTGCTCACACTGTCAGTGACTACATTAACAGCACTGAGTAGGAGGAGTTTTCCTTGCAGCAGTCAAGGGGGTATCATAATTTGAGACCCAAAAGAAAGAGAGAGAGAGAGACAGTTATAATGTGAGAGGGAGAGAGGAAGAAGAGGATGCAGAGAGAAGGGAAAGATGGAGGAGTGTGAGCAGACGGAGGAAAGAATCAGGCAGTTGGGAGGTTAAAGAAACCTGTGAGGAGCGACGGCTGCTGAGGGAGCAGAGAGAATTAGTGTTAGAGAAAGAAAAGGCTGTGTGTGTGTGTGTGTGTGTGTGTGTGTGTGTGTGTGTGTGTGTGTGGAGGCAGCACTGCGATACTGGCACAGTGACAGTCCTGCTCTCGCCAGGGGTCGCAAACATCGATTAGAATATTTAAAGATGCACACGGTCACACACTCACACAGCACATGGACTTACATTCATACGGTTTCTTTTAATTCTAAAACCACGTTTTTCTTTTATTAATCATTTTATTTTGATTCATATTTTATTGTTGGCTCTCTAACGCACATTATACATTGAACTTTGTCTAACATGACATTTTGTATTTTTTTTGTTTTTGTTCTTTATTTTATTTCTTGTCTGGGAAACATTTTGTGCTTTACCTCATTATTTGCTGCAGTTATTCACTGAAATATCACAACAGGTAAATATAACTGGCTCGTCAATGCACATCATGTATGTGAAGTATTAGTTTGTCAAGACTTATCTGGTAAGATAAATATTATTTGGTACCTTAAACAAATCTTTGATCTTTGGCATTTCTGCACTGCAATTATTTCCCTTCCAAACTATTTGTCCTAAAATGGACATAAACATTAACATGTATAGAAAAAGTACAGATGCTTAAAGAGCAAAACACACACACACACACACAGTACAGTAGCTATACACACACTGCCTAATTTGCTGAGAGAGCTATTGCACAGAAGTGATCAATATCTGTTATGAAAATAATACTGGCCTGTTGTTTTAAAGTGATGGAGACTGAAGAGAAAGGGAATAAAAAATGCTGCTCTGGGATCAATTTGTTTCAGTGTTGGGACACATTCATCAAAACTTCACACTTTCTTTGGTGTATTGCAGCAAACGTCATGTCTGAGCACCACATGCAATTATAAAGACATGCTTCTGTGAGCCGCCATCGATATTAACAGCTGGAGTCGCTGCCCGCCGCTGATTATCCACTACAGATCTGCCGCCAAAGACTTAGTGCTTATCAAGACGCAGTTTATGGTTGAAGGAAGGGAATCATTACTGGTGACCTTTACTAGTAACCACAAAATAGACCAACGGGAGGAACCGATTGTTTCTTTATAAAGGCTTTAGTACCTGCTTTTATCTGTTTCAGGAACAGCCTAGTGAGGAGCGACACCCTTCATTAATTCAAGTCTTTTTCTAATTAAAACTGTTACACTGCTAAAATATTTTATATAAGGGTTTTTGAGGGGATAGTACTACAATAAAATATTCAGGTTTTACCAGAAATTCCAGATTACCACCAAAATTTCTGCAGTAGTAATAATATTTTCACCCTTGCTGAGCTCGAGTGCTCAACAGACGTTATTCAGACCACAGATTGAAAAAAAAAAAAACAGATTTGCAAAACAAAATTGGGGTAAAAAAGTCAAATTAACTGTCCAGTGAAAACATCCATCAGCTTCCAGACACAGCTCTGGTTAAACGTTGCCCTCCTGTCCTCACTGTAGTCACTGTTTCCCAGATATACTGTAAAGAAATGATATATTCAAGCACAACTAGTCCAGAAATGTAATAATGCAACGTTACAAATGTCTAAACCCACATTGTGGATCATTTGCCAGACAATGTGCAGCTATAACCAAATAACAATAATCAATTTTCTGCCGAGATGCGTTTTCTCTAAATTCTGGAGCCTGTGACTTCCATCCTCCTCTTCAGATATTCGATGTGGAATTAAATCAAAGTCTTGACTCAGCACCGATGAAGCTGCAGCAGCCCTGGCCAGATGCTAATGCCAGTGAAAGTGTAAATTAGTGAGCTAATCGCCCGAGTTTTACATTTTAACATTTGGCAGTGAAACAGACTCTTCTCCCTAATTAGAGTTTTATGTTTCGCTGACTTAATGAAATAATCTAATGACTCAAAATCAAATACTGGTTCATAATTTATGTGTACAAAGCCAAACATGTCTGGAACTGCTCTGGTCTTTCAGGACCTGCAGTGTGAAGAACAGATTCCCTTCATATTCTGTACAAAGACATTGGTTCAGCATGTGCTCATGTTTGCAGGCTAATGTCAGTATTTAGTTCAAGCTCAGCAGCACAGAGCTGCTAGCATGGTTGTATTAAAACCAATACATTCAGCTCAGCTTCAGTGTTTACCACAAAGGATTTCCTTTCTCTTAATGTCCCCTTAACGTGAGAATATGAAATAATTCATTCGGCTGCTCCGATTCGGCCGATCTGACACTGAGCTGCAGAGACGTTAATGAGAAACACTAAAAACAATTCCTTAAGAAGATTTATTTCATTTTCATTTTCATTTCATTTTCTTCTTCTATCTGGAGTCAGGTCTAAACAAACAAACATCTTATTTGTTCTAAAAGTTCAAATAGAGGGAAATTTACACCAACGTGAGATTTAACAGATAAAAACTGATGGATTCAATCAGTTTTATGAGCATTTCTGCTTTTCTCCAATAAAACAAAAATCATAAATATTCCATTTAAAACTCAACACTGAACCTTAATATGTGTGTAATATCGGATATGTTTTGTTCTTAGTGTGAAGGAAACGCTGCAGAACATCCATCCAGAAAGAGTCCATGACTGATCCTCAGAGGTTTTTATTTAAAAACAAGAAAAACATGCTCGTGCACACAAACTGTTCCGACAGGGCTGCACAACAAGACAAGAAGAATATTAAAAGATTGAAACATTAAGTTGGTGTGAGTCTGAAACAGAGAGGAGGGGCGGATGGAGTGAAGAGGGTAATATAGAAACACACAGACTAGATGAAGATGAAGTGTATTTGTTGTGGGCGAAGTGTGCGACGCACCAGCAACGGAGATGATGATGAAGAATGGGACAGATCTGCTGTTGGCAGCCATGCTCCAACGAGAGACATCTGGGAATCTCATCTGCCGTCACTCTGGGTGCTGGAGAGAGTGTGAGTGTGTGTGTGTGTGTGTGTGTGTGTGTGTGTGTGTGTATAAAATGAATAAAGCTGAGTTGCACATTGACATATGTGTGCACCTGTACATGTTGAGGTTTTATAGAGCTGCGTGTGTGTCTGTAACATACAATAATGACTGAGGAGATGAAGAACGACTCAGTCTATGTGTTTCTTCTCAAACATGATTGTCAGTGATGTCAGGGACACTACACTGTATGAATCAAGTCACAAGAGGAATCTTTATATACCCATTTGTTTAAAGGGGCCATCGTGGGGAACAGTGTCCACAGAACCGACAGGAATCGTTCGTAACTGCAGAACCTGGAGCTCCCGTCGGTTTTATCGAGCTCTACGGTGGTTTCAGCCGATCGTCTGTCTGTGGGGTCCACACCTGTACAGTTTGGTTCCCTCTAACACAACAAGCACACGTCTTCAGAGAAACAGCTCTAAAAACACAACACACAGACACACTGAGCTGGTGAATATTTGTAAGTCAGAGGTGGAAGTACAAATACTTTGTTACTGTACTTACGTAGATTTTTCAGGTATCTTGTACTTTACTTGAGTAAAATATCAAACACAAATATCTTTCTTAACCTCGCTGATGACGACACGACGTAAAAGACATAACTAACTAGAGGGAAACCCAGAGAGTGCACAGGTTATGACAGAGAGAAAACTCTGGAGGAACTCTGGACATGGAGGAACAAATGGATCCAGGGAGTGTTGCTGAGTCCGACGATGATGATTTGGAAAAGCCAGACATTCCCCGTCCATGTTTGATGTTGTCGGCTCCAAGAATGATTCATGGTGAATTCATTATGCTTTAGTTTTGCCGAGTTTTGCTGGACTCTCTTACTTTTAATTGAATAAAGGAACTGAATCAGTACTTGTACTTTTACCACACAAATATCTGTACTTCTAGGTAAGTAGAGAATGTGAGTACTTTTGCCACCTCTGCTCCCCTCAGGCCAAAAGACTGAATGTTAGTTTTTACGTTGATCAGGTGGGTATGAACAGCACCCTAAACCAATTACTGTCAGCTAACAGCTAAACGTCTTATAACCGAATATTCTCGTGGAACATCTTTGCCAGCGACAACGTCACTGTGGCCCCGTCAGTTTCAAGAAATCGTTTTTGTTTACCACATGTTTGGGCGAGACTTATGTTTTTAGCAAACTTTACTAAACCACACGTTCATTTTTGTGCTTTTCCAGCACACAAGAAAAGTCCAGATGATCTTATTTCTATTTATGTCTGGTTGAGTTAGATCAGCAGCAACTCTTTCACATGAATGAGTAATGAAGACAAAAGTGGGCATGACACTAAAACAGCCCAACAAGTACAGAGACATCGGATTTATTCCTCAGACACAGCTCCATTATTCATCAATGCTTTCCTGCTTCCATGTGGACAGATCCAGGAACACACTGCAGCAGGAGGACTACAGTGAAGTTCTTACTGCCGTCCCCTTCATCGCCATCAGCTCCGGTGGAGTTTCTGATTAGCTGCGTAATGGATTCACATGTCATTATGTTCAATCAGTGTGGGAGTCTCAGTTGCTCCGGCTGAATTATGCAGCCGCTCCTTTCGGCCGAGGAGGGCGAAACACTGGAGTGACGAGACAAAGAGCTTTGTGGAAGCTGCACGTTTTTGTGTGCCAGCGATTCTTCCGCTGCTCGACTATGCCGATTGTTAAGTTTCCAAATATCTGATGTTTAAATCACGACTACAGGATGCCCTTCACGAGGGCTCTGTCGCACTCAAGGGTTGGCATCTATCAATCAGTGCGTATTTTCGTGACCTTTTTCCTGTGGGGTTCTCAGCTGCGTTTGCCGAGGCTCATGATGTTACCATGGTGTTGTAGTGGAGCACAGCTCTCTAGCTGCCAGGGCCATAATGGACATGCCTATTATCCTGGTCTCTCAGGATCAGTACTTAATACATGCCCTCAAACCTTGGGAAACAAAAAGGGTCACAGTAATCCTGTTGTGAATGTGAGTCATGTGAGATGTGTCTACCAAATCAAAGAGCACCAAAGCAGAACAGGATGACAACAAAGAGACTACGTATAACGAGAAACTCTGACGTACTTCCAACATGTGGTCTTTAGTAAATGTGACATCTCAGCCACGGCAAACAGCCACTTCTGCTCACTCTAACTAACTACGTCACATCTAAATCAATAGCGAACAGACATTTCTATGCAGCCGATGTCCGTGCACCATCACACCACCTCACAGGGGGAACACAGAACCAGATAACTCTGACGGAAACCTGGTGAAGGAAGCAGTAACAAGTTGACAAAGCAGTTTACAATTGAAAAACTGATATAAAATAGGATAAATCTGATTCCCACCTCTACAAATTCAGCATGGTGTGATGCCCCCTGGTTCCAGAAATTATTTCATACTCGGTCTCTTATTATTGATGAAGCTGATATTCTACTGGATATTTAATAGTTCTACTGGCTAATGTTGTGGGTTATGCCAGAATTTTAGCAACGGCCTGATTTTTAATGCCAGTTTGTAGAAATCGTACCACGTCTTTCTTGCTAAACACACTGTGATGTTGGCTGTGAGGGAAAATCCTCTAAATTCCATTACTCTCTTTAAGAAGCAGATATTTCTGGCCATTACACTGAAAATCCTACTGCTGTCACCTTTATCATCATCGGCTCCAGTGGTGTTTCTGATTAGTTGCTTAATGGGTTCACATGTCATTATGTTCAATCAGTGTGGGAGTCCCAGTTGCTCCGACTAAATTATGCAGCCGCTTCTTCAGCTGAGGAGGGCGAAACACCGCCTGGCTGCACTGAAGTGACAAGACAAAGAGCCTCGACACCAGACGTGCTGTATATTTTGTGCTCCACAATTTGAACACACACACACCCACACACACACACATACATACATACACTGATCCCTGCAATTCCACTTGCTCTGTCTGCAAAGCCAGAGCATTGTCTTCAGGACGACGATGGAGCAAACGAGCAACATAACACATCTATTACATTTTGCTCCTGTTATATTTTTCTTACAGTTATTCATTAAAACGCTGCACTTGAACAATGAGAGCTAACATTTATTCTCATCCTCAGGAAGGATAATACTCTGATATGCACAGTGATTAAAAGTCTAGTCAACTGAAAAAGCTATGATCGTTTCTATCCACAACACATTACAGCTTAAAACAAATGTACGTACTGAGACACATAGTTGAATTTGGAATTAATGAAGGTTTAGTGCAGAATGCAGGTCAGCCATAACCGTCTCCTAAAACCTTCATATCCACCTAAGTTGCTTTAGACAGTGTATTTTGTAAGAAACCCAATGCCACCTTCTTTGTGTGTTTCATGCCAAGGAAAGGTGAAGCTGATGAGTCCACAAATTTACCCTGAACTGAAATAGCTCAACAATTGTTGCATGGATAGCTATGACATTCTGCACAGTCAGTCGTGGCTAACGCAGAATGAAGCATACCGACCATTCAACACTAAATATTTGCTTTTTATCGAAATGCCCTGACAACTATGAAAGTAGCTGAAAGTAGCTTTCGACAAACATTCAGTCACAAAGGCCATGATTCTTCCATCCTCCCCTCCAGTGTCACCTACATGGTCACGTTTTCAGACCACTGAATAAATAAAAACACAGTCGCCTCATGGTGAAAACAACACGTGACACCGTATGTCAACCCACCGTTGCACATGCAGACTGTACATGTATAACGGACACCTAGCAGTGCACGTGAGCACTGTCCTGCTCAGCAAGATGGAAACGCATGAAATTATTCTGAGCCACGTGGAAAACTGAGTCAACTGTGGATAATCGAAAGGAATCAAAATGTAAATTCAAGTCCAGTCCATATTTAGAATATCGAGGCCAGTTTCCTGACAGGAAGCATTTTCTTGCAATAAAGCACGAGGTCAAAAGCCTAAATATCAATATACAGTACGTTGCGCAGACGCTACTGCACTACGGGTCTCGATGTCAGGGCCTGAATAAAATGGAAATACAGGAAAATATATACAGCAACATTTTTGAGACAGAAATCTCTGAAACAGCAGAGCGTGCTTAGGTTGTCCTCCCGTCTCTCTGTGCCAAAGGAGCGTCTTCATCTGACACAGAGTGAGAGGGCCAGCCTTGTATCGAGGCTTCCCACAGCAACATCCCTCAGATCTCAATTTTCAAGATTTGTGAGCCAGAAAGTAAAAGAGGGAGAGAGAGAGAAGAAGAAAGAGATCAAAATGGGAGAGGCAGTGAGTCAGAGAGAGGGAAAGTGAAGATGATGGGAAAGTAATAAGAGGGGTATATGAGAGAGTATTGTAATTAAATCAGGAAGCGTCTGTAATAAAGTAGAGTTGCCGATGAGCTGGAAAAACTGAGAGATTGGGAGTGGGGGGGTACCAAGATAGAAGAGAGAAGACAAAGACTGACTAGTAGATTTCTTCTATTGCACTGTATTTGCTTGGAGGTTGAACTTAACATATTCTAAAGTTTTCCTTGAATTTTTGATTTTGAAGAATTCTGCTTCATTAACTCAGACCCAGGAGTTGAACAGAGTTGAGCAGCTGAAATGCAATTTTATTGTCTTTACAGTCTGTGTCTGATTCACTGACACTGAAATAAGATCGGGGAAATGTTATAACCAGTGTAGATGCAATGCAGAAAAATCACAGAACCAGAGTCTGAAGGTGCCAGTGTTTGGAAATGTTTAACGCTGAGAAAAGTTCAGTTTGGTTTTAGGACGATAATGTAATTTAAACATTTCTTCCATATATTTTTCTCAGGGGTTGTGAAATATTCAACTCGTCTCTGTTTGCCGCTCTCCATGGTGCTGAAACACTCACACTACAACTTAATCAGCGTTTCTCATGGATCACAACCAGTACGGTCTGTACGCTGTTGACTGGCTGACTCGAGGTGTAGAAAAAAATAAAAGAACAAAAGTTTGTTTTGTTTTTTGTTTTTTCCCCTCAACAAAAACCAAAAATTAAATTTTTCTGACAGGACCATAAAGGTCACATTTGAGATATATATATATAAATAAATAAATAACTCCTTACATATGTATATATGCAGTATTCTATGTAGTTATCAAAGACTAAACACTTTCCAGCTTCTGTGCTATTAGATAATGTTGACAACAGTCAGAAAGAGAGAAAAAGAGGTTGAACAAGTCAATAAAACATGAAACACATGATCAGTAAACACATGATCAGTAAACACATATCCACATACAAATACATCTACAGGACCCAAGGGTCCACTGCAGGTTGTCCATACATGCATATTCTCACTGTATAAAGTGCATTGCGCTGAGAAATGCAACCATAATAATGTTTAAATATTAATTCAGGGACACCCAAGAAGCTTCATACATTCACAATGTCCAGTTCTCACCTTAGAGTTCAAATCATCTTTGCAAGATCTTCTCACGGACGTTTCTTTGAGTTCTCACTCCCTCCCTGCTCTGACATGTGTGTGGCTTCACTATATCTGTGTACATCTGTGTACATCTGTGTACATCTGTGTACATCTGTGTACATCTGTGTACATCTGTGTACATCTGTGTACATCTGTGTATACTGTTTTATTTGTGTGTGTGTGTGTGTGTGTGTGTGTGTGTGTGTGTGTGTGTGGGAAGTTAAATGCTAGATGCAACAGACTTTTCAAACCTCCAAGATCAGCCCCCATCTGTGTGTCCAACCAAGCCTCCATCCCAAACAGCCCAGGGAACACAGACACACCAATACACACCTCCTGCAGCCACAGCTGTACACTTAGTAATACCGCACCACTATGACAGCAATCACCAACCGCCTTTATAATAAGAGGAGCGGTTTAGAGGAACTAACTGCACAATAATCCAACGCAAAGACACATCAGCCCTAGACGGCACAAACTGAGCCGAGCCTGTGTCTCATTTATCACATCAGCCTAAAAAGATAATTAAAGCAAGAGGAACAAAGGAGAAAGGTCTGGAGGGAAAAGTACTGGATTTCTAGTTAAGGGCTGAGATCAGTCAAAGACCAAGGCGAAAATCATCAGCACACAGACACACTCATCACACACAGTGTTGGCACATGCCCTGTTAGTCAAAGACACGTACACTTGGCGACTGTTTTTGCAGTCCATGTATAAATTCATGCAAGTTAATGCAAATCCTCTTACAGATGTGTTCATGCTGATGGCTGAACAGGCTTCGAGACGTCCTGCCAACAGCCGATATTCAGGGGTTTTGTTTATAGTATAACTGGACTTTTTTTGCGTTTCCCAAAACCTGAATATTTGAGAGATGAAATGGGTAATGAAGTGAAAGCAAGGATCCTGGCTCTGTGAAATTAGAGGGAGATATGGGAACAATGGACAGTGAGGAAGAAGGGAGTGAAAGTAAAAGAGGAAAGGAAATTCAAGATTCTCAAATCGCCCTCTCGCTCCCAGCTAAAACATGGGGAGCTGAAATTTGCTCCACCCCTCCGTGAGCAGCTGGAGGGCATTTCTAACCACCTAAGCAGCAGAGGATTGAGAGCAGAGGACTGTTACATGCTGGCGGCGGCAGCAGAGTTTCTGACCTTCGGCTCGAGTGCTTCACAGACTCACAGAGGCCTCGCTGGGGCAGAGGAGCCACTGAGGAAATGGCGAATAAAGATTATTATGGCAGTGAAGCGAGATCAAAATAGCCTCAGCAATACTCAGCACAGATACACTAACCAATAACGTTTCAGGCTGTTCCTCTGTTCAAGGTCCAGTCCTGTATGAACAGACAATGTGTATGAGGTGCAAGCACAACATTCACCGTCCGATTCTGACTGTGGATCAGTTTTGTCAATGCACTTCTGTTTGTTTATACCATCAAATAAAAGGCAAAGAGACTTTTCTTATGTCGACAATAATTTCATCTTTGTTTACACACATTTACACTATACAGCTATTTCCTGTTTACATGTACACAGACCTGTCAATCTAAGCAGCTTGACCTGGATCTGATCTGGGAAATAAGAACAAAAACAAAAACACAGACCTGGTTTAGGTCAGTGGGGTTCTTTGGGTTTTCAGAGGGTTGAATCTGTTCTAAGAACTGGACTTATAATACTATTGTAGTACTTAGCAGAGTAATAATATTCTGTGTGGCCGATGTGCAGTAGCTCAGGCCTTGAGTGAGAACACAGGGAAGGTGAATGCATCAGAAACCGCAGGTTCAGATGCTCATCTGCAGCCACACCTCGATCAGCTTCATCCTCTGATAGAACCTCCACAGTCTTCACACCTTCATTTTCCATCTGCCCCTGAGTTTCTGTTATGTCATAAAGATAGAAACCAGACCATTTAACCTGAGAGTCCAAATATCCAGGGTTAAAGTAGGAAAGATGAAAAGCTTGTGATGCTGCTCGTCTCTCCAACTTTTTAACGTGTTGCACAGTTTGACGAGTACGAGGTCAAGTGTTTTCACACAGGTGGGAAAAAACAAAGGGGCTGCAACAGCATCTACTTTCATTCCTTCCTATGTTCCAGCCGCTTTCCCCTCTTTTTCTTAGCTGCTGCTAAAATGGAAATGACATGTCCGCTGTCCCTTGAGCGACCCCTGCTCAGATCTACTCTGCAAACATATCAAAATGACACTTTTCCTCCTTTGAGCCCTGCTGAAAACCCCCCTCCCCGCAGACCCCTATTACTCCAAACAGGCCTCTCAGCACCTCAGCTCTGTGGTCTGAGAGCTGGGTTTTCTCAGGTGATGGTGATCCCAACAGTTTTCTTAATGGTTCACTGAGCGCTGTTAGAGGCGCAGGGATAAAACCAGGACTGCCTGTGAGCAAGAGACTGGAAAGATCACAAGTGGGGGCACAAATTCCTCTTTTTCCATGAAAGGAAATTAAAGACACTCACCCCTGAAAATTGACTGAAGGGTTTGGAACTTCTGAGTTTATTTTACAAAGGAATAAACTAAGATTTTTATAAAAACAATGTTGTTTGTGGCAGCGTTGGGCTCATTTGATCAACAGCAGCTGCTCGGCTGTTTCTTTCCAAGGCGCAGTCTGAGATTTCTGGTGTTCAGACCAGAACCAGCATGTCTGTCCTTTCAGAACAGATTGCACAGGCTGGTCCCAGCAAACAGAATCTGACGCCGTCTCGGCACAGGCGGATTATCCACAGAGCTCGAGTGCAAAAAACCAGCAAAACAATGAAATGATAAAAGTTACAAACACTGTCAGATAAAAATAAAGTGAAATCAACTATACTGCTATAGTTTCAGGCATAAAAGGCAACACGAAGGCGAAGAATTATAATAAATCCAAACTCCGCTAAAGGCTCTATATATTTGACAGAAGCCTAATATGTTAGCAGCTCCACACGTGCTAATATTTCACTCTGTCAGAACCTACAGCCACAGAAACATCTCAGTGAGTTTGCTTTAATTAGACGTTCGTAATTTACAACACTGAGCACTCCGCTGCTGAAAAGGAAAATCAAACGCGGCTGTTTAAATCTAATTCAATACAATTTCTTTTTAATTCCAAATGATCTGACTGGCTACTGGGACCATTTATCAGCTCTGCACTGCTGTACGGCTGCAGCAGACGCAGGTGAACGTCTGAGTGAAGGACTTTAACAGAAGAAATAAAGCAGAAACAATCTTTAATGTTGGCGTCAGTGGTGGAAGGATGAATTATTACTGACATGTCAACAGCATTTTTACTGTTGTATGTTTTAACTACACTGTTTTTTAGGTGGTTAAATATATAAGAAACGAATAAAAGCACTTGATATCTACAACATGGTGGAATTTAAGTACAAGTAGAATAAAGTTTAAGTAAAGTGCAAACAGAGCAGCAAAACAAAATTAAATAAGTCAGCAGGTTGGCAGCATTGTGTCAGTGTCACCGTTCTTCAAAAGGAAAAAGACCCAAAACTAATCTAGACCTTCATCAGCAAATCTACAGCCAGAAGAAAGTCCTGCTCCACCGTCGGTCTCAGCCTTCAGCAACTTTACAAATTCCCCAATAAAACCAGAAACCAGTAGGTTTTCCAGCTGAAAGACATTACGACACTGGGCTATATGAAGATGCATTTGACATATGCTCAACCACGAAACCATTAGGCTCAGAATAAACTTTATCGATCCACAAGGGAAACTGCTTGAAGCAGCAGCAACAGTCATCTGAGCACTGAGGTGACAGATGCTCGCTTTTATAAAAACACCCCAAAATATCAAACTAAGTTTCTGTAATTATGACACCGACAGAGAAAACAGACTGTAGTTCATCAAACCAGCCACAGGAAACCTAGGATGAGTCAGTGAAACCAACCGGTCCAGGTTTTAAAGTCAGACAAACCCCATCACAGCTGCTGCTGCTGCTGCATTGGTCTAATCTGAAATAACAACCAGGCTGCTGTGCAAGCGGACTTGGACTGACTTTGGACTGACTGACTTTGGACTGACTTTGGACTGACTTGGACTGACTTGGACTGACTTGGACTGACTTGGACTGACTGGGACTGACTGGGACTGACTGGGACTGACTGGGACTGACTTGGACTGACTTGGACTGACTTGGACTGACTTTGGACTGACTTTGGACTGACTTTGGACTGCAGCAGGTTAAAAAGGAAGAAGCGTTGCCTCCTGCAGCATCAGCTCTCAGGGTCAACAGCAAATTAAAACAGGAGCAGAAAACAGGGACTAGGCTGGACTAAAATATCCAAACAACAAAACTGAACTCAGCTGTTCTTGCATTATACAGCGAAGAGCGGACTTCAACAACGGAATGAACAGACTCACCGGTAGTCCAGGTAAACGACGGAAGGTAATCCAAACAAACAGGTTCTGTATTGGTCCACAAAAGAAGCCGGATGTCCAAACGCCAAAACCAGGGAAGCAGAAACTGGTAGCAGCACTGACTGGTAGGACTGGAAGAGTTTGGTGTGTGCGGGAAACAGCGAGTGAAGTAATTAGGGCTAAGTGAACAGGTGGGCTGCGCAGAGTCAGGTGACCGGAAACAGATATGCAAGCGAGACTTTTAATTACGTATTTTATTCTGAAATTAAATCTAGAGAACAGTCCCTGGAATTTCTCAATGAATATGTTAATGGGGCTGTAGCTCCTGGACCGGCTGAGTCCAGTACATGGGTCAGGCTGCAGCGCTTTAGAAAGACGCATCAAGGACCCTGTAATGTGTCTAAACGACCAATCACCGAGTCCCTGTGTGCAAATATCTTCTTCTTTTTGGTATAATTGAATTCTTAGCAAAATGCAGAGTTTAGTAGCCAGAGTCCATGTAAGTGTTTGGACCTTCCACAGTCTGTACAATAGCATCTGATTTAAATAGCAAGTAGCGGAGCTAGAGGTGCCTGTTAGGCTTCTGGGGCAGATCCAAGGTCTCAAGTCAGTCTAGACAGGTCCAAGTGTCAAGACAAGTCCAGGTCAAGTCTAAAGTCCTCGTTTTCTGTGACAAGTGTAGAGCTGTGGTTCAGCGGGCTGACAGTTTAGTGGTTCGAGGTTGAATCAAAAGGGATTTGGGTTGTCAGTGATGAGACAGGCCCAACAGTCATTAGACAGAACAAAAACCTGTGTCCTTGGCTTTTCTCCATCCATCCATCATCCGTGTCGCCGACCCTGAAGAGGACTGTGGACGGACTGGAGCCCTTGGATTTCTTTGTTGTGGTGTTTATTAGTTTTTGCCGAGGAGTGATCAGAGAACAAACAGCCACCCCTGAAATGCCACCTGATGCTTCTGCCAACAGAGCCCCCCCCCCCCCCCCCCCCCAAGGACGAATGAAAACAGCTACTGTCAGCTGATGTTTTTGTTTTCTTGTTGATTTCTATCTCACCGCTGATGTTTGTTGTTTCTTTTCCTCGTGGGGACTTTGATTTACATTTATTTCCTGGAGACTCAAATTCTGTGATTCACAAGGGAGCAGCGTCTGACCCCCACGAAGAACGCCGAGGCCACCAGTGTGTGTGTGTGTGTGTGTATTACCAGATGTACACACACACAGATGCATTCAAAACACAGTGGTCTGGTAAAGCTGTATTTAACTTTCCAGTTATAATCCCAGCCATCTATTTTTAGCTGCACCCCCCCCTCACTGTTTAAAGGTCCACAGTCATTACAGCAGTGGTGGCAGTGGAAGGGGCAAGAGGCATGGCGGTGTGTGAAGGAAGCAGAGCCAGCCAGCTGTCGGGAGTTATCACCATGCTTGAGTGTGCAGACAGACCGGCCGACTGGGACTTCATCTGCTCTGCTACACAGGGGCATGATGGCGGCGAGCTATTTCAAGGTGGAGGTTAGCAAAAGGCCACCGACTGGAAAGAGGACTGACAGGCCGACCGCTGTTTGAGAGCTGGCATCGATTTGAGCAGGATGCTCGACTGAAGCTGCCTGGTGCTGCTACGACGCCCTGGTCTCACTTATTTATTGTGGTTCTTTTGTTTCATTCTGAAGGCACAGTCCCATTTTACCTTCTAATGTGCATTTCCTGTAATAGCTGACACAAATGGTACTTTGATTCGATTAGCCACCTCGGCAGAAACACTTCCCTGCCTGCTCTAAGTGTTTTAACGCTCTGGATTTGGTTTTACCTTTCACATTTAAATGTGTTATTCTTGTTCATGGCGTACGAAGCACATTGTAATTGATGTTCCTAACACCGCTACACACACTGTGAGAAGATGATTATCGTTGTGTCGGTGTGTTAGTCTCAGCGTGTGTTTATAAACCGGTTACATACGCAGCCGTGACAGGTGAACAGAAGACTCAGGGCTGGGGTCAATATTTGCATATTTTATCTCAGCAGTGTAAAGTGAAACAAGGACATGTCTGCACAGGTTGGAAATGATTCAACTTCAGCAGATAGTTTGTGCATGTACCTGTTTACGAGAGGAAAATGGAAACGGGCGGGACACACAGCTAAGATCTTGGAGGAGTACGCCCCAGAAACAAGCGGAGCAGCCTGTGTAATCAGGCCTGTGCCTCCATCCATCCTGTCCCCCTTAACATTTGACTGGCTGCGGCGTTAAACCCTCTTTGATCCACCGTCTATCAGTAAAATTGTCATCTTGTCAGCCCTAACCCTCATATCAGAGCTACTCCCCTGCTCGTCTGAAACATTCATACCATAACATACCAACAACAAAGGGATGAGGAAATTGTCAAAGTATTGCAGCAGGATTGCAGCAAACTTTGCTCTTCAGAAGATTTTTCTTTCTAGTCATCCATCTCCTCAGGTCGGTCTGTCTGCGTCTGTTCTCCTGTCAGTGCTTCTATTTTTTGTTTTATTTGCCTTGTGTTTTCTGCTTCCCTCTCATCCTTCCATGTATTTAGGCAAAGAGCTCCACATGTTGCTGTCGCAACTGCCCGGACTCAAACTTGAATGAAACGCAGTTTAACGTGCTACAACTTTAGTCCCACCTGAGGAGAATCTGTCTGCAACCGGGTGGAAATGGTTTCTGTCAGTCTGATTCATCAGAAAATATCAAACTAGTTAAAAAACTGAGGCATTAATTTGCTTTTTGACCAACAAAACATGTGACTTTGACACCATTTGCAGGATTGTTCCCTTAAAAGTCGATCTAGTCACGAAAGTTTTGTATTTACAGTGAATTCATTCAAACTGGACACTTGAGGTGATGATTTTAAACAGACACTCAGTTCTGAGGAGGGATTAAATGTTTTTCAGATCTTTTTTTTGGGGGGTGGGGGTTTATAGCCTGTAGCTTTATTATTTTGCACTGGTGCTATTATCAACCTTGTTTGCAGAAGTGAAAGCAGGTGTTTATCAGGAGAAAGCACTAAACAGCAACTAGCTGGTGAATATAATGGAGTTTTCAGCACTTAAGGAGCCAGATTTCCCTCAGGAGTTAGAAGGGAGCCGATAACATATAATAATAAGGCTAAAGACCTACATGATAATGCTGCTAAGGGTCTGTTAGCTGGGTAAATAGGAAACTGTTTGCATTGTTTGGAATATCAACATATACAGTTGTTGTTCCTGAAGCGACTAAAAACCTTTAGTGTTTCCTTTTCCTCCTCCCTCCGTTTCCTAAGCTCCTGTTGTTTCCTCCACATCTGTGATTATTTCATCCTTTATCCTCTTTGTGATCGTCAGTGTTGACATTAACATGCAGGGACTGTGGTATCTGCTGAGTGTTAGCCCAACTCACTGCAGACATGACGTGCAGGCCAGAATAATCAAACAGTCTCATGATGTGTGTGTGTGTGTGTGTGTGAGAGCTGGGATGTGAAGGCTGGGGTAGGGCTGAGGGAATGTATTATTTCACTGAGTGTAAGACTAACAGGTATGTGTGAGGGAGCTTTAGTGTGTACTCATGAATCAACGCTACACCCTGGGTTGTGCAGTTGTGTGTGTGTGTGTGTGTGCGTGCTTGTCGACTTCTGTGTGAAACATGTAGAGGATTAGTTGTAGTGACGCTGGTGCTGACACAGTGGCAACAGTCAGAGTTTGACAGCAGCACACACACGTCTCCTGTCATGATATTTCATGAGAAGAGCAAAATGTCATAACACACACTGTTCATAATAAGCAGAGGGATCTCATTTCCTACCAGGAGAGGATTAGATGGAGGAGACGGTGCGGCGTGCGGGGACGAAACGCAGACACACACGTGACTTTGGGTTTAATGTTCATCTCTGGGGAAGAAACTTTATATAGTGTGAAACTGTCACTTTCACCTAGTTTTTCTTCTATGATCATGAAGTTATTTCAACAAGTCCTGAAGCTACTTGAGATCCGTCTGAATTAGCTTAGGTTTTCACACAGACGGTGGCAGGAAGTGGCTTTGAGCCCAAGGTTACAAAGGAAAAAGAGCCTCAAAGGTTCACTAAGTAGAAAACAAACCAGTAAATGTAAATTAGCCGGGTGAGCACCCTCCAAGCTAGGCTAGCTGCCACCTCTGCCTCCAGCCTTTATGCTAAGACAAGACACTTATCTTACAGACATGAGATTATAAGGATCCTCCACTGAAAGCTTAGGGAATAACCATGGTCATTAACATAACAACACTGTTGATAGGTAGGAGGCCTGCATGTTCAGTCAGAACAAACTTTAAAATGTTTTGCATCATGACACTGCTTTCTTTTTTCTACTCCCCTTTAATGAGCAGTGAATTTCCACTGTTTTTAACAGTTTTACATGATATGCTGACAGGTAAAAGACACCTGGTGACTCCCTTAAGATTATTTTTAACATACACTTTTTAAATGTTCCAGCAGGTTAAGCACAGGGCAGAGAGATGGGTGAAAGTGACAGAGAAGACAGGATAATTGCATGCATATATTCCCTCCCCCTATTCTCCTGTCACTTCACTGTGAACATTGTAAAAATTACATTTAAATTATCACAGTAGTGTCAAAGTGCTTTATAGAAATCTAAAGGAACTTTATAGCACCGCTGCAGTTCACAAAGAATAGAGAAAACGCAGTCAGCAACAAAAGCAACAACAAAAACGTTGAAAACAAGTGAGGTCAGAAGCAATACCAAGTCTTTATACTTTACATAAAGGCACATTTTAAAAAGAGTTTTTAAGAAGTGATTTAAAAATCTATACAGATTGGACCAGTCTGAGCTCCTCGGGCGAATCATCATTTAAAAAGGCCTCGTGCAGCTCACAGGGCTGATACATAGAGACAGAAAAACTCTCATCCATTCACACCTCTGGGCAAGTTATGTTGACGGTGTTTGGACTGTGGGAGGAGAAAACCCACATGGACCCGGGGAGAACATGCAGACTGCAACCACCTTTATCCATCTGCATAACGTAACGAACATGGAGAGAGTGTTTCAAACATCAGAGAGATATTTACACATTCTGGCACCTGAGACTTTAATGTTTACATTTTGTCTGTGGATGGATGAGTAGGACCCCAGAGACCAGAACGAAGAAGGTAATTGTGCCGTTATTCCAGCTGGCTGCAACGAGAGGATACAAGAAGAAACAACTGAGAGAGAGAAGGGAAAGATGGAAGTGATGGAAAGTGACAACAAGGCATGATCTGGTGGCCACATTAGGTCCAGGTTTATCGAGCCAAATGAGGCCTGAGCAGTCAGGCTCCATTTATCTGACACATCTAGGTTTCTCCTAGTGTTATCTTCTTATCATTGTTCTCATTTCTTTTTCTTCTTCTGTGTTTTGTGAAATATTCACTTGTCAGGAAAGAGAAGGAGGAGGTTAAGAAGAGAAGAAGATGAAAAAACCGAGAGTGAAGTTCTCTCATCACTCAAGTTATTTTCTAACACACAGAGGAAAAGCAAAGTGGAGGCTAATCCAGTCGGCGACTGAGGGGTCAAAAACATTTTCACGACAGAGGAGAAACAAATGGCGACTGTGGAACGGAAGGAGATGAAGAGGTAATTGTGCAGGACAAGAGTAAATGAAGCAATTCATAAAGACAGACAAGGAGGAGGAGGAAGGAGACGCACAGACAGAAAGAGAAGTGAGAATAAAGAGGAAGACAAGTAGAAGCCAAAAATATCCAAAAAGACAAACAAAGAAGAAGCAGTTCAGTCACCCATAATTCCATTTCCAGCCCTTCTCCAATCCCCCTATTGTGATGAAGATGAGCTAACATGCACTGCAGCATCAAAAAGCTTTTTAATCACAGTCTGAGAGGTGTCAGCACATATCACAAGCATCCATCATTTCCCTCCACGTTCCTCTGAAGATAAACATAACAATACAGCGAGTCATTACACAGGCACAGAGATAAATCTTCAAACACATTCCACACCTTGTCTTCTGCAGACGCCGCTGCCATTTAGATCGGGCACTATCTGCAGAAAGTTATGCAAAATCTAAAAATATGTGAATGGAAAGTGAATTCTGAATAGAGACAAAGAGGAAAAATGGCTGCTGGTGTTAGTTTTCCCTCGGTTCCGGTGTTTCCGCTGCTGACCGACCACCTCCTCTGCCTGCGCCGGGCGTCGCTGCTGTCGGCAAGTGGCAGGAAAAATGCAACCAGATAAAAACAGAAAAGTTGTGGTGTCTTTACATCCGCCTCACTTTCTCTTCCTGTCCCTTTCTCCTCGCTATCGCCAGCCCCCCACACAACACCACAGGGAGGTAAATGACTCTCGGGGCAGAGTCAAGGCTGGTTGACCTTGATAGTGAACCTGTATTTCAAAATAAACACTCAGCAGCTCAGAAGTGATGGCACGGACTGTTGTTCCTGCAGATAACAGGTTATGGATGAGGCAGACGCTTTGGTTTTTGGGCCTGGCCAGAACTGCTGCAGCCTACAGGGTGGAGCTTACAGGAAGTTCTGATGTAGCATTACAGGCCTGATCACAGAAGAACAACAAACAGACAAACAAACAAAAAGCTGCAGAGCTGAGCTTTAAATCTGGGTCAGACTGTCTGTTAGCAGGCAGCTTATTCTAGAAATCTGCAGGCACCTTTCACTTCAGGTGGATGACTACAGCTCAGACTTGCATATGTAAATAGACTCATGCACGAGCTGTTTACTGGCCCAACAGGCAAAACCTAGAACAACTGAACCAGCTGAAGTGTTTTTGTTGTAAAAACATGAGCAGTGGATGAGCTGGGCCGAAGGCAGACATGATGGACTTCTGAGGGGATGGCAGGCGGATTGGATTGCAAGACCACAGGGATGCGGTGCTGGCAAGGCCTGAAGAGGCGTGAAGTCCAGGTGGCAGGGAGACCGATGAGGCCAGGTGCTGCTGCCTGAAGTGGGAAGAAAAGGCCACACAGGCTGCAGGGACTGAGGAGAAGCAGTGGGAACCAAGTGCAGGCTGGTTCAGGAACAGACACGAGGAGTGTTGTCTTGGATCTGGAAGACCAGAAATTAAAGAGACCTAGAAAGATCTAGATTGTTAGGCCTGGAGTCCAGATCACCACAAATGTAGACAACTGTGGAAGAGAGAAGAGCTGAGCCAAAGGAACAGGAGAGTCATATACTGTATGATTTCAAACCTGAACTGATACTTTATTCAATATTATGTTCATGTTAACTCTTTTCTGTCTGAGAGTGTTTTTAGTTTGTAAGTGTAAGAAAAAACTGGGGGGTTTAAACATCCATCTACCTCACCGTGGACACTGTTTACACAAACCTTCACCTTGACTAGAAAATAACTTAGTACGGTCATGATTGTAAATATGAAATATCTCCAAGGAGGTATACTCTGACTGGGAAGTAAAAATATTTAGGTTTTGTTCCCAAAACATAAAGTTCGGAAAGTTTTTGTACCTGCTAAATTAATGGTTGAGTTATTGATTAACAAAGAGATAAACAGTTTGTACAAAGCTCAGCTTTTTGTTGCTCCAGGTGACAAATGATGGTTGTTTGTTTGCTGCTGCCACTAACAGCAGATATATGAAAACTAATGTGTCAGTCTTAATTACTCACCTGTGAGGTATAGAAGCTCCACTAATTAGGCTCCTCATTAGTCAGTTTTTCTTTTGCGTTTGAGGCAAACGAGCACGTTCAGGTCTGTAACACAAGCCTGACACACACGTTGGGTGTGTGTGTGTGTGTGTGTGTTTGTACCAGGGTTATTGTCTTTATATCGTTTTGTTTTTTTGTTTCCACACTTTTTCCTAAATGTGAGTTAAATGCTCTCACATTTCATGAAGTTTCTATTGGAAAAGAAATAAAAGTAAGAAAGCCAATAGAGGTACAATTAGAAGTTATTCCAGGAACACTTTCCCCTTCTACTATAACGGTCATATGCGATTCAGCAAACATCGCTTCCACTGAGCAGTTTGTATTTTTCTTCTTCGAGTTGATGAAGGTGATTAAATTCTTGGCGCCCGCGCTGAAAGCCGAGCTGTTCTGTTTGTTCCACATACAGTAGGTAGAGGCTGCTTCAGGAAACTAAAGGTCAAATCCGCTGAAAAAAACAAGTCTGTGCTTTTTGTGGATTAAGAGACAACAGGCTTCATAGTTAAAATGGTTTATTAGACAGATGTGTTATGATTAAACAACAGTTACATGAGCTGAGATATTCTTTCACACACATTTAGCTCCGACTTGCACATCTGCATGGATTATTCAGTATTGATTATTCATGTGTTTATTGAAATGCTGCGAGCTGCATGCCTGTGCTCGACCGTCCGTCTCTCCTCTGGCTGTCGGTGCCTCGTCCAGATGTTTGGATCCGGCTCCTCGTCCTCCAGGACTCCCGGGTCCTTCCTTATCTCCGTCCTGTATGTGAATGCTGTGTCTGAGCGTTGTCTGTTATGTGTTTGTCGTCTTTCCCAGTCTTCATGGTGCAGAGGAGCTTAAGCCTCTTTAGCAGCAACTGGAATTCACTCTCCGTCCACCCAGGTCATATTTTCCACATCTGGTAACAATCTGCTGCATGACTGTCCAGCCTTTTCAGCAGAATCCGTCCTCAGGTTTGTTCCATTTGTTTCTCCATTAAAAGGCTTTTTGGGGAGTTTTCCTCTATTCGAGGCTCTAAGGACAGGCAGCATCATTTGCGGTGCAGATTGCAAAAACCCCTTGAGGGGAAATCGTGATTCGTAATATTGAGCTGTATAAATATAATTTTACATGACCTGACAACACCGGAGCCACAATCACATGAAAATAAGAAGACGAGAGAACAAGCAGGAGGTGTGAGGCAGGAACAAATATAGTGTCACAGAAACAGTAAAATACATTACACCTCCACTTTATATTATTTCAACTGTAATATAACAAACACCTGGGAATGTGTAATTCTTATTTTCAATAACTAGGTAAGGTAAGATGACAGATAAGATAGATTTTACACTCCCTGAGGAAATTTGTCACAGGCACATCCTGCTATTGAATTAATATAAAAACACAGAATGACACAGCTTTTATTGCTCACTGGCTCACACAACACTGTTTTAACATTACCCATCAGTCAACATGTACAAATAATGAGAGGTTTGTTATAACAGTAACAGCACTCGCAGGAAATGTTTTGCTTTCTGCTTTCTCGAGGTGACGGTGATGAGAGCGTTCATCGGGGTGGAGCGGATGTAAACGCACCACAGGCAGGTAGAAAAAAAATAAGATGTTTGTGAGAAAATGTTCACGATACGACAAATAAAGAATAATTTAAGGTTTTTTAAGGTTTTATTTTTAGAGGTCTGTCACCAGTCACATCAGGAATAATAACTGTACTCACCACGAAACACAAACCTGTAGGTTTGGTGAATGTCTCCTAGAGATCATGTTCATACAGAAAACACATTTTAAATATGCTGATGCCTAAAATTGCCCCCAAATTTCTGACCTTGCAGTGACCTCTGTGACTTTTAGTGTTTCTGTCCTGTACAGGACAGGGTCAGAGCAGGATGATGGTCTGATTTAATATGTTTATGTTCATACAACTCTAACCCTAACTGGGTGCAGTCTGAACGACAAACAGGGCTATGGACAGGAATTCTGGACAGGTGTCGTGCACTTTTTTATAATGGACATACAATCTTTAGCCATGTGCATGGACAGATTATAACACAGGGGGCTCCCTCAGCCATCCAAAGTAGGAGTTAGACCCCCAACACTGAAAGACAATCACAAATCATGCAGCTGTGAGACGTTTGTGGTCACTTTGTGTCTCTCTGTGCATGTTTTACTTAGAGGTGTTTATATTTAATCTCAACCCATCAAAGAACAAATAAGAACGGATCTTCTTTTTGTTTCACTTTCAAATGAACAAATGCCACATGGAAACTCTAAAATAATATATCCACCTGAAGGTCATTGCTGCTCAGCTGCTGTCGATGCTCTTTGATGAGGACCCTGAGCCCGGCTTCACCCGTAGCCTCGTCTAATTTGTTTTCTCACCAGGTAATTAAAAATGCAGCATGGAAGAGCGAGCTGATCAGTGACACCTGGCAGCCACAGAGGAAAAGGATTAGTGAGTCCATTCATCTGTGGACACCTACTGTCCATTTATCTGTCAATCCACACACACACACACTAACACACACAAACGTCCGTTCCCCCATCTGTCCGTCCACCTTCACCCACCGCTGGGCTTCAGATAAATGGTTTCACAGACTTTCCTCCACACTGGGAAGTCTCTTCCCAACACAACAAAACTGGTTTTAAATCAATTTGAAACATGAGGAAGATCTTCTCAGGTGAAGCTTCACAATATTCGTCACTGCTGCACACACACACAGCTGGACAGCTCTCCTTCTGGACTTTCAATCAGCAAAGACCATTTCATGCTAATGCAGCCATGATAAGGCGAGAATGACCAGCCCATATGAGAAACGACACTGCAGATAAATTAAATGGCGCCGGCTTTGAGATTGAATAGTGGAAGATTCTGAACTGTGATGGGCGGTCGCCTCTGCAGCCACATAACCTTTCACTGAACTCTCCTTTCTTTTCCCGTCTTTTACTCCAACTCTTATCTTTCACACCGTCTGCTTCTCCTTCTCTTTTCCTCTGTGGTTTGTGTGGGAGTAAAATAATTAAGCCACTGGAACCAGCACATAGAATCTCTTTTTGCATCATAACACATGGAGGACCTGTTGGGCTGTTATTAAGAAAGAAAACTGAGAAATGCTGAGGGTCATTTGGTTAAGTGGCTGAGTGGATGTCGAGGACACAGAGCACAACTCACACTTTGGTTAAGATCATGGTTGTAGTTAAATGTAAACAAACCACAACCTCTGTGTCATCAGACTCTAAACATAACCCCAACAATATGAAATAATACTGTATCGGGTATATAACAGTCTCCGAACTGAAACTAACATATCATCATTATATTAATATCATGTTTATTCGTCTAGTCAAAGACAAACAAAGAATTTGGTGTGTGAGCCATGAAAACACATTTCTCATGTGGCCAATTCAGGTTGTTATCACTCATTTAACGCAGACACTACTAATCTCTTGTAAGTGGATAAGGTGGTGATTGTATCTCTGGATTAGATGAAGTGCAGCCTGGGGGACAGTAAAATAGTGCAGTATCGTCTGCAAACATCAGTAACTTCATGGTACTGCTCTTAGAAAACCTGCATTACAGGAATATTGTCCAGGCTTTGACCTTTGACCTTTGACATGAAGCTCATATTACTGATGATCAAACTTTAAGCTTATTCCGCTGTTGCACATAAGTTGCACTGGATCTAAATGTCAGATGAAATATAAATGTGAAAATAAAGTGAGGACCAGCTCCACACACCTTTAGCATTTTAAGTGCTGTACCTTTCTTTGATGTAGCTTCCCAGGCGCCTGCATTAGTTTTCATTTTTCCAGGAGGGAGAAACCAGGACACCTGTTCTTCACCGACTCAGCACATCAAAGGGTTCCTTACGCACCGCAGAACATATACACCGCGACGTCCCCAGAAGGCGCTAATGAATCAAATCATTGTTGAGGGGTTAGGGTTTTTTATGAATCCTTTTGCGCCTAATGTGCATCCTTGCTCCCAAACTGTAGTACATACCCCAGTATAGAATGAATCTGTATCCACATATTGAGGTGGTTTGTTTGGGGCTGTGATTATGGGTGGGAGTAACCAGACTGTGCAGATACAGTGAACAAAGGGTGGAAATAGAACCGTCTACTAGGACTAAACTCAATCAGTCACGTTGTACTGTAAGCTGCCTTCACAGTCATTTACTGAACATACATCACAATATTGAATGAGAGGCAAATGGCTCAGTGGGTAATAATCTGGTCTGGATGTACAGGCATGCCCGGTGAGCACAACTGAAGCGGGGGCTGGTTTTTTTTTATTTTCCACCTCTGCTGCAGTTTCCTGAGGGAAGCCCTGACATGGGAGGTTTCAAATGAGACCAAGCTCCTCAGAGTGAAGAGACTCTCATTACCACTTACCCAGGAGGCGTCATCATTTCTACTGATGAACAGTAGCACTGATGAAGCCCCTGGGATGAGTGGGTGAAACATCTTCGAGACAAAAACAGCAAATTCATGGGCTGCCTTTAACAAAGTGCGTGTAGAAATCTGAGCCTGCCCACTGGAAGGAAACAGAACTGCCCAGCAGCGACACTGTGCAGCTGAAAGGATCATGATAAATTCATGATTTTAAACTTAAATTAACCAGAGATGACCTTGTCTTTACTATTTAAATAGAGGTTTAAAGAGCCCCTTCACACTAAATCTTACATGGAGGGGAAGCACACTGTAGACCAGGGGAGGCCTGCCCTGCTCTGTCTGTCTTTTAGTTAACCCTCTCCTTCCAACACGGGTGACAACACGGGTGACCACATGGGTGACAACACGGGTGACCACAAGGGTGACAACACAGGTGACAACACGGGTGACCACATGGGTGACAACATGGGTGACAACACGGGTGACCACATGGGTGACAACACGGGTGACCACAAGGGTGACAACACAGGTGACAACACGGGTGACCACAAGGGTGACAACATGGGTGACCACATGGGTGACAACACGGGTGACCACAAGGGTGACAACACGGGTGACCACAAGGGTGACAACACGGGTGACAACATGGGTGACCACACGGGTGACCACATTGGTGCAGCGTTTAGAAAAAAAAAACTATGTTTTCACATATTTTAGGTGCGTTTTTTCTTTTTGCAGCGTGTTTGTGTATTTGCTTGTGTTTTCTTAAGCTGCAGTGGGTTGAGCTCTCAGGGCCACCGTAGTTTTAAGGCTAAAGCAGTGTGGCACTGACCAACCAAGGTCGACGTCCTCAGATGAACTGAAGAACACACCTGCATCACGTAGTGAGGACAGGATGGGCAGAAAATGACACTGCAAACTGAATGAATAGTCTGGGTCTAGTTATTTGTTGTCAGTGGAAACTGTATGTGAATAACAGACAAAGGGAATTAGCAGCAGGAGAAAACACTCTCGGCTAGGATAACACTAAATGTGGGACTTAAAGGAACAATCTGTTTTAAGACGACTCTTTACTCTCTAATTGTTTTTATTTTAATCTGCCTGTGTATGAAATATATCAAGAAGAGTGTGAATTTCAAGAGAAGATCAGTCTCATTGCAGTTTTGTTCGGGCTGAGTGGCTTTGGCCTGTGCCTCCGTTCCGAGCAGCTCGGTCACAAATCTTCCTCTTCACCATCATGACCTCTGCTTTTCACACTGTGTTTGTCAAGAATTGATTTGACCTTTTGTTTGAGCAATTAACCCCAACTATCACCTCTCATTCAGCGCTCATCGACCCTCTGACAAAACTCAGTCCTGTGGGAAAAATACTGCGGATTATGAATATTAATCTTGGGCACGGGTCGAGCTGTGATCTGCAGCGGGCTGGAGGCAGGGCCGACTCCACTGTGTCGGTGCTGCGTCTGTTCTGATGTAATTATGCCCGCATTGATTCAGCCGCATCGACAGGCTTACAGTAACAACTGGAGCTAAATGAAAAAGTTAATTAATATGATTGGGTTTCAGCACATGCCGATACGTAACGATGCAGGAAAGGCTGATTGTGTGAAGGTGAAGCAGCTCAGGGTGATTTAATGGTCCGCCTGCTTCCTACTGGCTCTGGAGCATGCAGCTCCCTGCTCCTCCTCCTCTGCCTTTACATCTCCATCTCACATTTTCTCTTTTTCCTCAGTGTCCTCTTCGATATCTGCCTCAGACCATTATCACCTTCTTGCATCCTGAAGTGCTGATTCCTCTTCATTTAAAGAGAAGCCATGTTGCCCCAATTAGATGGACACTTTAATCTGATGTGATGTGAGGACACCACTACTATGTGCACAGATTGCACACTTTATCATTTAAGGAGCAGCACTGAATACTAGATTTTTCCCTCTCCCCAGGGGCAGAGGCAGCTGAACGGGACATGCAGTATTATGTACCATCTTGGTTTAATTTCAGCAAACAGCATTTTGGCTGTGTAAGTCTGATTGCTGCTGTCAGTCACCTCTAAGCTGCTAGAAGGGAAATTAAAATTCTGAAACAACCACATCCATCCTGATACTTTTCTCAGTCAACTTATTACTGCTGGATCATATCCCAGCATGCACTAGGTGAAACGCCGAGCACAGGACTGTAAAGTACAGTTCACAAACAAACGTCTGTCGATTCTGTAAAAACACAGTGAAACATTCTTTTCATAAAATGCTGTATCTCATCATAACTGTCAGCATCACTTGCTTTTGTTTTCCTGTTGGTACAAACGTTGAAACAGACATGGCCTGCAGGTTTACACTGTACAACTGTTTTCAGTTCCTCTAATATCTTACAGCACATTTAGATAAAAACCCCAGATGATTTGGCATTTTGGAGGAGGAGGCTTGCATGAAGAAGGTCTGTTTTAAATTATGGAGGAGGACAACAGCTGTAGTTTGAGCGAGATGCCTCGATCCATTAACTCCACCCTCCTCTGACAGCCTCACATCATGTTGCTTAATATCTGAGGGGGGGGAACGAACGCAAGAAAGATCCTCAGTGGCATCAGGCCTAAACTGGCGTCCCCAGCCGCTCGCCATGGTGCTAACCAGTAAACGGATATGACAGCTCTCAACAAGATGGGTCCTTAGTTGCAGATTTTAATCTCCCCAGGCGAGGTCTGTCCTGCTGGCTCACCTCACTGTGTTTGCTCTGAGAAAAGCCCCAGCAGCTCAGCATAACCCCAGAGGAGAGCTTAATATAATTCCTCCACTTTGAAAGATCTCATCTTTTTAAATCTCCACTAAATGGGAGGAGGAATGAAGGTAAGAGAGGAAAAATTAGGTGGCAGCGGTTGTGAAGAAACTCACCAGTCAGTCCTTTCCCCCCTAAGGTCTTAGCCTTTTTCTCTCCCTCCCTTCTTCTTCAGGAATGAGTCGAGGGATGTTAGCAGCATCGCTCTGCTCCCTCCTGCTCCTGAGCAAACGGTGAAGAGTCTCTGTGGGAGAAAAGAAAAGCAGAAAGCCATTTGCTTTGTTTTTACTCCCATTACCTGCACAACCAAAGGTCAGCCTGTCAATATGCTCAGACCTCAGACCGAGCTTTACATGATGGGTCCGTCAAAATTTGGGAATAAAAAAATTGTCAGCATTTCTGCCACAATCTTTAATGTCAAGCTGCAGGTTAAAGGTTCAGCCCAAACGCACGGAGGTGGGAAGACTGAGGAACGACGTCAACATTTTGAATAGTGAAACAGTGAAATGGTGAGTTGCATGTCAAGCACTTTTTTATTACACGTTTCAGCATCAACTTCTGCAGTAAATCCAGACGATAACTTTCTTTTCACTTTTCTGTGTTGTGTTAACCTCAGACAGCTGGGAACTCACCTGGACTGGTTGGAAAACGTGTGTATTTGTCAGTTTGTCAAAGCTGTGCTTGACGTAAACACATCTGTCGCCTGAAATGACAAGAATCAGCTTTACCTTCTAACAAAAAAATGTCTGAAGTCTGGATCTTTTATGGAAAATAACTTTACTATATAATCCTTTTTTTTTTTTTGCTTCTAAGTGTCTGATTGTATTTTGTCTTTGCAGCCGTCCAGATGTAGCTCTGAAAATAGGACTGTTGGGACGATACGACAGAGCTTCACACGTTTTAATAGGCAGAGCTGCAAGGTTTTGGGGCAACTGTGAGATTTTTGTCTTGTCTCGGATCATTAGTGGAAAAGTCAACATGCATCCCATAAAAGACGGTTTCTAAAATATGACACTAAATAAAAGGCTGAAGAAAAGTGGTGGATGGTCACAGTCCAGCAGGTCGACATCCTGCAGCCTGGTGCAGGTTTTGAGGTGCTTTACCTCAGTGTTGTCATTTCACAGGCACATACTGTGTCTTTTATTCCACTAGATTTATTTAGCAGCTGGACTTTATTAACCTGCTTTTTTTACAGTATTTAAAGTAACTTTTACCTCAAGAGCCAAGAGATGAAGCATTTGAAGATGCTCTCAAGTGAATTATTAAAAACCAAAACAACAAATATCATAAAATATTACTTAGAAACGTGAAGTATACACAGTTATAGTCATTTTCTCATTTGTTCTGAAGTGTTGTAACTAAATGAGACGATAACTAACAATTTACAATGTGCAAATGTGCAAATTTGAAGGAAAGGTAAACTTTAAAGTAGAATAATACAGAGGGAGAAGGACACTTTGATGTGAAACTTAGACGAAACTATAGAAGAGCAGGATGAAAACCAAAAGCCTGAAGCAGGAATCATTATTTATAAAATGGGTCCATGTTTTATGTGCATTAGTGTTGAATATAAAGTGCACTGCTCTCTCTTCCTCAGGCAGCGGATATAAATACAAAGACGCTATTTTCCTCTGTACGAATTCAGGCCCCTACAACACACACATACTAATGCATGCACATGTAAATACACACAGATGACACACACACATGCTGTACTAAGGTACACACACCTCCAAGAGCGACAGTATATGCACAAAACACACACACACAGATGTCCAAATACACAACTGTAGTAAAACTACAAACCACACACACACACACACAGACATACGCAACACTCACAAAGGCATGAAGCAGCCCTAAGTGTGTATATGTGTGTAGATCGTTGCTCCTGTATGTGTGCAGACAGTACGTGTGTGTGTGTGTACATGTATTCACACACACACATTCATGCAGCGACATGTTTCTTCAATACAAAACCCAGACCTGAAGGTTTTTCAAAAATGTTTCCTCAAAGGCTCCAAACAGCCAGAACTTTGCAGAGAGTCTGAAGTCGTCTGCATACGGGGGAGAGCTCTGTGCATATCACCGCTAGCTCCTCAGACATGCAGCTACCTCCACCTGAGATTACGGTTCTTTAGGAATCTTCTAATATTTAAGACATGACCCGATCGAGAGCAGGAATATGAGCGGCTAGTGGACTGTAAACAATCAGATATCTCGCCCAGGCACAGCTGATCTCAGACTGTAGAAGTTCTGGCTGTTCGGAGCCTTTGGGACAATGTTTTAAAAAAAAAAAAATCTTCAGATCTGGGGTTTTGTAACGAAGAGACACGTCTCCCAGTGCAGCGATGTGTGTCGCTGATGTGTCGATGAAACGGACCAGCAAGCTAATCCAGGCTGACAGACATTACTGAGGGTCGAAACAACCCATTGCCGGTTTCAGTCTGGGTTAGTGATGAGTGTTGGAAAAACTGTTCATACAGAAAATAACTCCAGTGTTTTAAGGGGGTATAAACAAAACACAACAAAGTCCCACAGTCCCCAAAAAAGAATTAGCTCCGATAAATAATAAAATAATTCAAAATAAATAACAACCTGCACCAGCAGTTCTTAATAGAACATGAAACTTTTATGAGCTAAAAGTCGAATAACAATTAACTTGTTACTGCCCTTCAAGCCATTTGATTCCACTCATAACCCCGAGTCTCTTCTGCTTACTCTGCTTTTTACAAAGAAAAGTCAAAGTGATAGAAGAGACCCTGAACAACAGTAACTTCCTCACACATGGACGTTTCAGCTTGTGTCCATAACAAGCTGCTGACAGAATATTTAATAATGATATTAACAATTATATTTTTTAAAATAGAGGCTGGAGTTTTAGTAACTTGCTTTATGAGGCCGTTAACACGCAGAGAAGGTCATCATCATAATTAGACTTGAGGTAAAGGTCTACAAGTGACAGAAAGGCCTTCGTCTTTCCCACCCACACTCATCTTTTTGTTTCTCTGGCTTTATTGAGTTCTTTATTGCCTTTCAACCCTTTTAAGTTCTTCTAAGTAATTAAGTTCTTCTGTAATTATTTAACCGCTGTGTCTATTCATCTCCATAGTCTTCAGTCTGGATGTTTTTACACATTTTTCTTTTTTCTGAGAATATAAAAAGTGTTTATCTCTGTCATTACTCCTGCTTCGTTTCTCTGTGTTTAAGGCTTTTCTTTTGGCTGACTCTCTCCCTGCTTCTGTCTCTCCCCGGACAGTTTCTCAGACAGAAGAGTCACAAACCACATTAACCTTTAAGAGCTAAAAATCAATGTCCTGTTGTTAATTTGTGCTAATTTGCTTCCACTTAGTTTTACAGCAGGCTTTTTTTTTAAAATCCACCCTGAATTTCAAATCGTCTGCTTGCAGCTTATGAGAACATATGGTCATTCTTTCGCCTGCATGTCTGCAGACGTCGTTCAGTCCGTCCTGGATGCACGTCCACAGCGCCACCTTGGGGCCAGCTGAACAGCAGCTAATACCTTGATTCCTTCTTGAGTGTATTAGCTATGAAAGAGTCCTGACTGCAGCTTCATTTAATACAGAACACCTACTTCAAGTCACTGCATCCAGAGTTAGTTAGTAAGAAATGCTGCAACATTACTCACAGTCACTTTCACCAAACACTGTACTCATGCGTAAATGTCAGTAACTTTCTATGGATCGGATCTGAGTATAAACAGTTTGCAAAGTTAAAAAAGAACCTCCAGAATGACCACAGAGGTGGTGGGTTATTTCTGGTTTGCATTAATGGGAGAATTATTACGATACTGCAATGTAAAAGTACTCCATTACAAGTAAAAGTCCCAGAAACAAAGTTAAATCACAGAAATGTCATATATGTATCATATAAAACAGCTTGAATCTGCAGTGACCAGAACACACAACTAAACTATTTGATTTTTTTTTTTTGAATTTGGTGAAATCGGCTACTTGAGATTTTGCAGCGTTGTCTACATTTGTTTGTGGAGGTGCAGAGCCTCTACCTGCTGACCTCCCTGATGCAGGTGAGCACCCAACAAGAAAGGCCACCTCACAGCTGAAAACACCATCTGACAGCAAATGCTTGTGGGTGTGTGGCTGCATGGTTATCATCTCTCAAGCCTATTTATCAGGTCAGAGATGCGCAGGCAGTGTGTGTGTGTGTGTGTGTGTGTGTGTGTGTGTGTGTGTGTGTGTGTGTGTGTGTATCTGTTCAGTATGCCAACTTGATACTCGCAAGCTGAGTTGGTCCTCTTGTTATTGTAGCATCTCATGTAGATAAATCAGAACAGTACTGTGTTCAGAGACCGGTCCTTAAATCCATTATGGATCTGAATCATACAGATTTCTCAAACTCAGTGTGTGAGTGGGCACCTGCGTGCGTGTGTGTGTGTGTGTGTGTGTGTGTGTGTGTGTGTGTGCGTGTGTGTCTGAGTTTGTATGTTTGCATCTGGATGCACAGCCAGGCCTCCTTAAGGGAGAAATGCATTATATATGGCATCGTATCTCCACCAACAGGGCTGTGGAGTAGAGGGAAAGCCTTTCGGTCAACTCCCATGTTCACAGTATATAAAAGATGAATGAATGGATGAAGGGATTGGTGGAGAGATGAACACACGGGTGAATGGACAGATTGATAAAATGGATGGATATGAATTATATTATCTTGATTTCCCCTTAGGCTTTTCCTTAAACCAAAGATCCTGTAATTGGAAACAAATGAGAAAAGGTGGATTTGTGGGACTGGGGCCATGTGCCTTAAGGTGTTATGACGTGGAACTGTTGAGACGATCTGATGAGGGATCTTTGTTTTATCTCTTATTCTCATTTCCTGACACTTCTCCACTGTTACTTTGGGATCCAGAGATAAAATACAGCCAGAAATGGTGCAGGAGTCGATGACACATCTGAGATGTGAGTATTTCCAGCAGCAGGACGGAGTCAGACTAAGCTACTGTACAGTATGTGTTTCCATAGTACTGATGAAACAGGTCAGCCAGTGCAACAGGGGCTCAGCGATGTGTTTTTGGACAACATTCACAGAGGAAAACATATGAGGCTTTGGACACATTCACAGTAGTGGTTTGGCTCGATTCATTACTTTGGGTCTTTTAAGGGGATTTGCTGACAGAAAGACAAAGTATTTCCAGACTCATCCTTTAAACCTGCCTTCAAACCTTTACAGATTAACATAACTAATAATGGAATGCATTTCACCATAGGCAGATAAATGATGTTAAAATCTCCTGCTGCATTAAGATGTGGCTCTGGAATGAACCTAAACAGTTCCAGCGGTTGCATAAAAGCTATTCTCAAGTTTTTCTTCTGATGCATCCATCAACACGACATTAATCCGGCAAACCAGACACCCGGGCTTCTTCCAAACTGCTGCTGGACGTGAAATCCCTGGGATATGCAGGATTTTCCTGAAACCGCTGAGTAGATGTTTACAAAAGCAAATCTTTGATTAACCAAGCGGAAGTTCAATCACTACAATGCTATCTCGACTGAAACACAAAAGGAAAAATAAAATCAATTCCTACGAACCAGTCGTTCCTTACTCTTTGCTTCCCTTTTTGCATTCTTGCTCTGGCTCCTCATCCACCCTTCGCCTGTGTTTCCCATTACGACTTCTGTCTCTTCTTGGCTAATAGTGGAGTATCTGCCTGCGACGCTGATGAGGCCCATTAGCGTGAGTGAGCCGCAACAAATGAGGATCACAGCTCTGCAATGTAATGTGATGAGTTTCCCCTCTCTTATCAATTCCAGGAAACATTAAAGGAGTACAGGAGGAAAAACTCTCATTTCATACACCTATAATTAAATGACACAGACGGCTTGATAGTTCCTGGACCATTGTGAATCTAAATTACGCAAAGTAATGAAGAAAAGCACTTTTAAACTGGAGGTAAGAAGCCAGGGAGGCTTTGGAATCATCTTTATGCCTCTTTTGAATCTGCTGCATTGTGCATGTTGTTGTTTATCAGCAAAACAAACACAACACAGCCCGGTCGTTTTAATATTAAGTTGCTTTGACGCGCCCGTGTGCTTTTTAAAGTGTTTGGTGCACATGTCCACGCAGCAAAGGGAATATTAGCCGCTGAATATTTTAGTATGCATGTATCACTCATGCATGTTGTGAGAAACGTGAGCTGAGACCGCAGAGACACTCTGAGAACAGCACAACATGTGCTCAGACTAAACACACAGCAGAACACAGACCAGGTCACCAAACATGTCCGACTCACCTGCCTCTCAAATATCTGCCTCAAAAACAAAGCTCAGGAGCAACTGGTAGAGGCTTTTTGGGTCAGAACTGCAGGTTAGGGTTCATCTAACAGATTACACGCCCCATTAAGCAAAGCAGCCTGACAGAGGTTTATCATTTCGTCAGAGCAGCTGATAACTAGAAATGCTTTAGGATAAGTGAGCCGGCCCGCACCAACACACGGGCTCTTATCTAAATAAAATGCTAGTTTATACAGCAGCTATTAAAGTCCTTCTTCAGAAACCGCTGTCAAAATGAAAAGCTTGTGATAACTCACCACTTTTGCATGATGAGAGTTTCTTGTCAGTTTCAGTCTCAAACTTTTGTGGTAAAACTAACTGGAACTTGAATATTGGTTTGTTCTGCAGGGTAAACTTCCAGCAGCACTGTTTTTTTTTTCTTAACCTAAATGTTTTCTTCCCTTTGTTCAAGCTGAGCCAAGTCAAAAGTGCCAATATTGAAAGTTATGAAATCCAGATGTAGCCGCATTACAGCCACTTCTGCATTTGATATGCGCCTTAATCGCATATTTGTATACATTTAAATGGGAACAGAAATAAAGCTAAAGAGAAAAAAGTGCAATACTGTGTGTAACAGATGAGCAGACACTTTGAGAGGAGCCCAGCACTCCCTTGGTACAAAAGCACATTCAGGCTTCAGATTCATCCTCATTAGTTTCCCATGATGAGTTTAATGAGTACCTCGTTGGGAAGGTTTGGCTTGGCTGCTGTCCTCTGGGTCCTCTGGCATCACAGGCCCAGGAGCCCCTCAGATAGCAGAACTTGTTGAAGCGACATCCATCATCAAACAAAGGTGAGGCGAGATGGTGAAAGGCAGACAGGAAGAGGAAACAAAGAGAGACACAGAGAGGAAGGAGAAAGTGATGGAGAACAACAGGGAACAAAACAGATGGAGCTGAGAGATGATGTCCCAGTGGACGAGGGACAGGACAGAGCTCATGATTGGTAAGACCACATCCATCATCCTGCAGTGGAAGGAGGAGCGGAGGGACAGAGAACAGACACTAAAAAGCCCAGAGAGAAATCACACAGTGATAGAAAACAAGAACACAGTACATACAGTGTGATACAACAGCACACGGTGGAGACAAGACAACAAAAACATCCTCAGGGTAAAATTGGCAAATACTGAACTTGTTTAATAAATAATGAACAACTGCATAATAAATATCGATCGGTCGTGTCTGCTGAACAGGAGCCATCATCCCTCCATCCATTCTCTTTCGATCTTTATTCCAGAATAACATGATCCTCCTCACCGGCTACATCGGTCCGCTTCTCTAAGAGGATCTGAGGAGAGTCCACCTCTCTACAGACAGCCCAGGGCGTCTTTGTGTTAGACACATGTACACATGCACCTACTACAAACCATGTACCTAACAGACTCAAACAGCATGTATGCTACTCTACTTATATTTATTTCTAGTTTTACTTATCTATATATAGTTAACTTACAACAAAGCACATTGACCGGAGTCAAGACTCCTTGTGTGTCCAACACACTTGGCAGTAAATCCAATTCTCAAGTGTCCAAACTATGTCTCAGTATCAAAACAGTGACAGATAAAGATACGTTGGCGTTTTCACTGGCGGCTGATTAAAGCTCCAGTCAGGCCCCGGCAGGTTGTTCAGACTGACCTCGACAGGCCTTTCGCACAGGAGACACGTTGACTTATCACAGCAGGCAAAAGGTCTTTGTAATGACATTAACAATGGCTCTGTTTGACTCTGGTGACCCAGTTCGCTACGTCAGGGTGACAGTGAGCCAGCACATGTGAGTCCACACGCTGAGGCTGAAGCACAGGTCAGAAAACACTCTGCTAAAAGCTGCACCCGCTGGGCGACAGTTTGTGATCGCCCAGCACCTTCGTGTGTGCAGCCAGTGGAAATAAGACTCCTGGGATTGTTTACATGTCTAGTGGAGATAAAAGACGATGGTGACAGATGAGTATGACTGAAAATCCACCGGCATATCGTTGATTTGACTGCATTAGATTTGAGCGATGTAAAGCCAAATGATTTTATCACATCAGTCAGCTGACGTGAAACTAATGGCTGGGCTCTGTGCTGCACTGACAGTCCTCCTGAAATCTTCATTACATGTTCAGAGAAAAGCTCAGATTGTTCTGCAGCTTCACCTCCTGCATGAACTCCAGTAATCACTGCACACACACTGCACAGCTGACTACATGCTCCTATACAGCTATTGCATTACAAGTGGTACAACCTGTCACGATGGCAGACAAGTCATTTTAAATGAATTCTATATTATATGATCATAGTGTATTGCATATTAGAGAAGCCTGGTTGTCTTTGTTACGTGGAAATCTGAATGTCAACCACCTGCTGTATTTTTTTTGTCCTAATTAACTTTAGTCTGTTTTTTTTCTCTAAACATCTCAATAATAAACTAATCATCATGAAATAAATGAGCACACATTGATAGTGAGTGTGGCGACTATATAAATGAAACAATAATTTGTGAAATTAAAAAAATACTTAATGTCAGCTCAGTTGTACTGCATATTATAATCCCTTCATATTTTTACCCAAACAACAACAACAATATTTTTATAGGAGATTCTTCCAGAGCTGCTGCTGCTGCATTATTGTCTCCGACTGTTATCGTTATTATTGATCTTCAAAGATCATGGGCACGTGTTTGCATGTTATGGGACTTCAGTATAAAAGTCTTGGTTTAGTAACTGAATAATATGAATTTGAAGAACGATGCATGAAACCAAATTATTCCACTCCTGCACATATGAAAACATTACCTATGCACCCTCAGCAGACTGAATTATCAGCAGCTAAAGGCCGTGAGCTGGAGTTAAAGACCAGAGAGGAATGAAATATTTCTGTAGAGCTCTGGGGGCTGCAGGTTGCAGGTTGGCTCTGGGTTTAATTCTGTTGGGACTGTGAAACAGAGACCTGTGTTGGGATATGGTTTCATGAAACAATGCTGGTCCTGAGGCATGGATCTGCTGGTCATCCTGGGGTCTGGGCTGAAAGTTGCACTGCTCACATTAGAGTCCGACTTTTACCTTGATGTTCTAAAATTGCGCCACTTTATCATATTTAGTACAGGACAGCTAGTTCATTTATTTTGCCCTGACCGGTATGTTTTTGTAGCAAACTCGTTATTTTAAAATAGCTTTTATTTCTACACCTAAGGTAACAAAACACACTGACCAAAAACAGTTCATACATCATCAATGAAACATGAGCCAATATCCCTTTTATTAAGGTTTTCAAAATAAAAGTGGGTATTAAACCATCCAGTTACAAACTTCTTCTTCTCTTCTGGGCTGCTCCCTTCAGGGGTCACCACAGCCAATCATCTGCCTCCATTTAACCCTATCCTCTGTATCCTCCTCACCCACACCAACTATCCTCATGTCCTCCTTCACTACATCCAAGAACCTCCTCTCTGGTCTTCCTCTAGGCCTCCTTCCTGGCAGCTCTAACCTCAGCATCCTTTTACCAATGTATTCACTGTCCCTCCTCTGAACATGTCCAAACCATCTCAATCTGGCTTCCCTGGCTTTTTCTCCAAAACATCTAACATGAGCTGTCCCTCTGATGTCCTCATTCCTAATCCTATCCATCCTCGTCACTCCCAGAGAGAACCTCAACATCTTCAGCTCTATAGATTTCCCTCCACCTGCTCACTGCTCTCACTACAGACGATAATGTCATCTGCAAACATCATGGTCCATGGAGATTCCTGTCTAATCTCATCTGTCAGCCTGTCCATCACCACAGCAAACAAGAAGTGGCTCAAAGCCGATCCTTGGTGCAGCCCCACCTCGAACTCCTCAGTCACCCCTACATTAACCCATCCAGTTACATACACAGTCTAATAATTAAAGCCTAGAAATGCAGCAGCAATGTAAACATCTGAATGTTTCCGATCTAATTTGCTTCAAAGCATCTCTTAAGTTGGTTCATGCTAATTAAATAATTAACCATTTGCAGATTTCCCTGATAGGCTAAGTTTCAATTCAACAAAGTGCTGCAGACAATTGCATTTCCGACCTTTAAATTAAGTTGTAAACTGGAGAATTGCTAAAACCATCGTCTCCAAACTGGTGGGCTCCTTGTGCCTGATAGAGTGAATGCAAGTACCATTAAAGCCCTGGTGCAGTGGCTTCAATTAAAAGAGATGTTGGTTTCTGGCCATGAAGAGAGGCATTCAAGTGAGCCAGTTTACTGGTGCAGTATTATGATGTCTGTAACAGAGAAGCCCCAGTTAGCGAGAAAAAAGACCCCAACAACATATGAAAGAGATAAATTAATGAGGCAGATAACAGATTAATGGGGAATAAAAGCAAGGAGAAGAAAAATGAATGGAAATATCTACTTACAAGCAAGACGACCTCTGAGCAGCTTGCACCAGCTGAGAACAGACCCTGAAGGGGGTTATGCAAATGCCCAAGTCATGGCCTGTCAAAAAAATCCTAATTCAGCCCAAGCACATGTCTGAGCTCACCCTCTGTGGACTCCTTATACACTACATTATTCATTTCCAGACACTTGTGGCTTCTGGCCATATTTTCAGAGACCAAAGAGGCAGAAGCATCAGGCAGCGGGATGAGAAGTAAGTGTTAGCACTTCAGCTCACTCTGAAGGTGTTACCAATCCCTGCGGACAAGCCGAGCCCCACGGAGGGAAGTCGGGGACATTAAACAGCATATGGCCAGGTACTATGGTTCTAATTACAGCGGTCTGTGAATGACGGGTTTCCACACAGGACACTAAAGCTACCTGGTGCTGCTGAAGAGCCTTGCATCTGCTTATCTCTCTCTGAGAGCACAACACCTCTATGCTTTAAAAACAGGCCTCTCTGAAGACACAGCAGGAACACCAGCAAGGAAAAGACAAGCAGTGGATTAACTGTTGCTGCAAACAACAGTTGCTCAGCTCAAATGCACAAGTTTGGTATTTGACCAAGTAAACATTGACTATAGAATCTGTTAAGTTAAAATCTACAGAATGGAAAATGTAAAACAAACAAACACACCTGGTTGGACTGGTGTCATGTTATTCCCATCAGATTATAGTTATTGGTCAGTAGGTCCCTACTCACCTGCTGGAACCTACTGGGAGGTTCAGTAGGTCGTTTTTATCCTACAGATCTTCATTGTCGTCACTCTGACAGTAATTTTGGTATTTAGCCCAAACAGGTGAGTAGTCAGTGACATATTCACTGTGCTGGTGCCGGTGTCTATTTTCCATCAAGGCAGAAATATGGTGCATCATTAGTTGTTTGTGTACACCAGCCTAGCACACACCTGTATGGCTGCACTGGTCTGCATGTTCGTGGCCATTTTTCAGGCCAATTTTCTTGTCAGTCGTTTGCTGTCGCAACAACAACAAGTAGCAGGTCTGGAACAAAGCTAAAGTAATGGTAGTTGTGTTACACCCAGTGCAAAGAACAGAAAGACCAAGTGGCAGTAGACATCAGCTGGCCAACACCCCACAATTAAACTGAGAACAAAAACCTGTAAAACCTGCTTCAATTCCAGTTTTCATGGAAGTGAAGATATCACAACCATTTGGCAGCTCAAAAGCTTCGTGGCTCTAATTCAATTTCCTTTCTTGCTCATTAAGATAAAGTCATTAGTTAAAGGCAGCCCTGCTCGGGTTGGCTCAGCATTTTTAGGTAACCTGAGAGCAGCAGCGTCTGGAATTGGGGTTTGTCACCAAGCTGCCAAACATGTTTTTGAGCCATTGACAACCATTTACAAAGACGTTAAAGAGAAACCTTGTAACTTCAATCTGCTTAGTGCAAAATGATAATAATTTAATTTCAATAATTCTGGTCATTAAGTATTGATTTCTCTCTTTTGATTTTTCTATGACAAAACGTTCGTATATATTCTTTTAAAATTGATAGTCAACTTTTAAGGTGCTGCAGATTTTGGAAAGACTTAGTCACCATTCATTCATTTCCTGCCATGATGTTTGACTTATCGCCTAAATTATTAGTTTTGCAGTGAGAAGCTGCTGCAGCTGTGGGGGAGGAAAGTTATAGCTTTAATTCATTAACATGGACAATGCTATTCTGACTGCAGTGGAAGGTTTTCCAGACAGTTGCAGGACAGATGTAATATCAGCTGATGAGGAGAAGAAGAAAAAAGAAAGAAGAGGAGTTAAGAACGAATGTACTGTAACAGCAACAAGACTGCATGTAAAATGGTGGAGGAGTCGGCATGATGAATTCAGGAGGAACAGCTGGATCACCTAAACCGTGGGTCTTCATCAGTGCTGGATGATCCTCAAGAGGTTTTCTGCTTTTGTTGTGGGTTTAGGCCCAAGAATCACTGGAAGGTTCAACGTGTTGACAGGTGACTT
Organism: Mastacembelus armatus; assembly: GCF_900324485.2. Lineage (NCBI taxonomy): Eukaryota > Metazoa > Chordata > Actinopteri > Synbranchiformes > Mastacembelidae > Mastacembelus > Mastacembelus armatus. The sequence continues at coordinate 23,255,348 of NC_046646.1, read as the reverse complement.
GCTCTGGTTGGTTGTTCAGTTTAGTGATGTCCATGATTTCACTGCAGTTTCTTTTTATTTTTCTCCTCCCCCTCTTCCTTTGTTCCTCGTCTACCAAAGACCAAGTCCTGCCAACAGCAGCTCCACCTGCAGCTATAAAAACATCTGTGGTGTGAAAATGGTCAGCTAACGCTGCTTTGTTTACACTTCGTCTATCTGCAGTGAAGGTAAAGCAGGCTTAAAGCTGCTTGAATCTAAACTCATCAGTCTGCCCTCCCACATACAGCTGCTAATATACCGTCTCTGTAAAACACAAGGAGTCAAATTATATTTTAATGGGCATCTTTTTTTACTAGAGAAACAGACTAAACCTGTTGTCTGCACTGAAGCGATTCCCTCTTTACTGTTAATTTGCTGTTTTGAAATCATGAATTAGAGATTTGTTTGATAAAACCCACCTCGACACGAGAACAAGATGTTCTTGGGTCAGTTGAAGTCATATAGTGGTGCATCCCAACAAGCTGACACGTAGCAACACCCAACATAAAGACGTATGTCATTATACTGATGGTGTGCGAGCTTACACACAAACAATGTGTGGGGATGTTCTAAATGTGTTTTGCATTAGGGGGAAACCAAAAGTCCACTTCTCCATGCCAGCGTGTGGTTTGATGTACATCGTCTGTTGGTCGGTGCGTCGACCAGCTCATGGTGAAGCTGTTTGCTGTTGTATTGCGAAATGACAGCTCCATAAGCATTTTTTAGAAACACCTAATGGTAATGACCGTTGACATCAGCTGTCATATATGGTGTGCATCTACATCGCAGGCAATAAGAGCATAATTACCCGCCTGAGGGGCAGATGAAATTAAAGGCATTTAGTGGGATGTCTTTGAAATAACAACTGAGGCTGTAAAACCACAGACTAAAGATGGGGGATGAGTGACTAATTACAAAATAAGTGCTGATGATTCAGTGGATAATTTGTTTGAAGCCAGAATGAACTGAAAAAAGTGGTTTCTTAAAATCCCAACTGTGTGAAAAGTAGCCATTAACAGAGAAATTAGCACGAGGAAGACATAAATAAAGACGTTACCATCAGAAATGAACACAGGGCAGCATCAAAGTCCTATTACGGCCTGTTATTACATTTAAAGCACGTTACAGCTCATTTGTACTTAGAAGAAATAGTTAATATTAGTTTTAATATTAGATTTTATTGACACACATTGAACACTTCTGCAGTTATTTCCACCAGCTGGAGCTGTAAGAAACCTGCTCCAACCCGCCCCCACCTGACTGCTCATATGTAAGGTCTGGTCAAAATGATGGATGTGGGTTCATGAAGCTTTATGACGTGCATTGACGTGTTCGGATACAAACTGCTCAAAAAACAGACGCGCCTCAGGTCAGTCCACCAGTGTGATTACCAGCAAGGGATTTAACGAATACAAACCCCACACACAACAACAACTCAACAGAGGAAAGCCATTTTTTAACCTTTTACAAGGGGTCAACAACAAAAAGGCAAATTTCAATCAATAAATCAATCAATCTTTATTTATATAGCACCTTACAACAACCCAGGTTGGCCAAAGTGCTTTACAACATTAAAAACAGCTAAAAATAATAGAAGATACACAATAAAAAATACTATAAAATACATCATAAACAGGAAAATGGCAGGGTGATGCTACAAGTCCAAAGCCAGCCTGAATAAGTGAGTTTTAAGTTTAAGATTTGGATCTTCAGTCATCATGGTGTCCAGGTTGGTGTTCCACTGGTGTTCCTGCTTTTTTACATTGTAAGAGCTCTGGTCATAGGTCACACAGAGGAAAGATCATCGTTACTCACTGAGACAAACAGGAGTCTGGCTGGAAATCAGTGAAGTCTCGATTATAATAAATACGATTCCAAAAAACTAAAAAAATGTCTTTCCTCTCTGTAATTATGAATGGGTCTCACCAGGTGATGTTGAGCTCTTAGTGTGAAATCCTGTGTGATAAAGCCTGCAGGTACGAAACTCCATGACCAAAATAAATGGAGCTAAGCTTTTTAAAACGTCTCCCGCTTGGACAGGGTTGGTGGCCTAAAGGCTCCTGCTCCAGCCTGGAAAATCCTGACCACGAAAATGGATCAGTAACACTCTCCTTTCCCTTAACAGCACTCACTGAGGTTTCCTCAACCTGTTTGCTTCCTGTAAGTTTGATCTCCTTTGTGACCAAAAGTAAGAAAACGAGAAGGGGAAGAAGAGCCAGAAGGAGCAAAATATCTGCAATAAAAACAACAGGTGATCTGCACGTGCAGGAAGTGGCTGAAACCAGTCGAGCTCCTGCGTCTGAAAAACAACAGCAGCAAACAAGTTGGGTTCTGGTTTATGAGCTAATGTGCGTGAACCTGTGGGTTTTCTTTTAACAGAATTTGCTGATGTTTTTCGCAGCCAATTCAGACACTGCTCTATAATCAATTGAACACTTTTCCTCAGATGCACCGACTGAGATCTCGACTTCCCCCGATGTCAAGAGCCAAGAATGGGATTCAAAAAACAAATGCACAGAAGTTTGAAAAAAAAAAGTGTTTGGGTGCAGATTTTCACCAAACTTTGGATGGTTCAGAGCGAAGGTCAAAAATAAACATGATGCTGTAACTTCAGAAAGCAAATATTTACAGTATATATAGATCCAATGCCCCTTAGACTCCGCAGGCAGAAACACCCAAGGTCGGCCAGCAAGGTCATGGCATTTTGGTAAACAGAAACTGTACTGCTCACTCATCTTTAACAAAAAGCTTAAATATACATGTCGATATTGCACATAAACTGAAATCCCATTTATAATCTATACATTTTCATCTTCTTGATTCTGCTGTATACCAAAATTATGACTTCGATACCGATACTGGTCTAAGTCTCTCGATATCACTACTGAAACGACACCACAGGAAAAAACAGCTCTTACTATTTAATCACGTAACAATACGTATAAAACGAGGTATTGTACTTGTGTTTTTAACTGCAGGGTACTGTGATACATTTCTCACTTAGATACACATTTACTTTAAACAGCCTGATCCCTGACCAGCCATAACCACCCTCATAGTAGAGTAATGGGAGAGATTAAACGTATTGCACCTGAAATCAGTGTACACGTTGCATGGTATTTTCAAAGCATTAGTATTGTCGAGGTGAGATCAGGCTGGTGCCTTTATCTTCCACGGACGCCTTTCACCTGCATAGGTAAAATAATAAATTAGACAACAAGCTCATTCCCCATTTTCACTGGTTTTACCATCCAAAACCAAACACGCAATGAGACGCCATGATCATGACTAAATCCATAGCTCTAGGTGTGCACGGATATAAACACCTGTCCTGATCCTTTTAATGCACTTTCATTCCTGTCCAATCACTTGTATTGACGTCTGGCCGTTGTCATTACTTATTACTTTACTACATTTCTTACCAAAGACAGGAAACCTCATCAGGTGATATGGCAGTTGTCGCATTGTTAGGCAGCTGTTGGACACCACTAGAATAATTAGTATTTATTGTCTGTGTGTTTGGCTGTAATTGGCCTTGTCTCAAGGCTGTTTCATTTGAGAAGCACATGAAGAATTATCTGGATATGTGATATCAGTCCAGGCTGCCTCAGTTCAGTTTGTTCATTAAGATCTTTTGGCAGTCGGATGTCAGTATCCGTCTCCTCTGAACAATAAATCCTTGTGTTCTGGAGCTTTTTCCTCATTACGTTCTCACTTCTAACAAACGTCAGCAAAGCGTGGCTGTTAGCGAGCAGGACCTGAGTTTTCAGGGGTATTTTGTATATTCCCCCTCCTTACATGACTTGACTAACCTGCAAAATAAGACAAACCAAGAGCTATTTTTCAATAGACCGTAGATGAATATGGACAACACATCATGTGGACGTACAGGCTGCCATGTTATATGTAGTTTTACAATCAAAGGCTATAAATCATCCATAATATGCCCATTTTTATAAAGTATTAAAAACCAAACTTATATACACAAATCACCCACAAATCTGTGATAATATCTACCCAAAATGATGTGAATGTAATTTTTTATTTATTTCAGTTTCCATCTGGTAACATGGAGGCGGCTTCTCGTGACGGTGGCCATCTTTGTTTACGGCCTGTGGGTAATTCACTCTCAGCACGTTTATGTCAAACATCCGGACACAGCCTCTTTCATATCCAGCTCATTCCTCCTCACTCAGGGGGCTCGGACTGTCTAACTGAGATTCACGACATGATCCGTGACACGGCCAACTCATCTCAGTATTTCACTCAGCAATAACATCTGTAATAGTTATCACCACCTAAAAATCTACGCTTTTCTTATCTAGCCATCTGTGTCTGTTAGAGCTATACCCTCAAACAAGCATGTCCTTGGTGTAAACTGCGTTCTGAGTATTTTCTCGGGACTATACAGCTGCCTCTGAACATTATATTTGTGATTTTGCAAAGTGAAACTAACAGATTTAATAAAAAAAAAAGAGCGAGGTGCAGTGTGAAGATTTACACAATACTAAACCCCGTGGAGCAGAGCTTCCTGTTTACACCGTGCAACGTGTCAGCCAATAACAGTGCCGCCTGTGTGTTTCCACTTTGTTGCAGGTCAGATGTATCAACCACAGGTGGGCAGATCAATGTGAAACCTTTAATTATTGTTTTGACAAATGGCAGAGGCATTTAGCTGGGCTTCCTGAGCGAATGATCTAACTGATTGCAATAGTGGAGTGTGCAATGATTCTGAATGACAAGCCATGAATTATTAAGCTGCCACAGCTGCCAGTTGCCCTGGAGCCATGTTTCTTTTTGTAGATGGAAGCCCAGCAGGGGCAAACAAAAGGGACACAAAGGGGATTTCACTTGAAGCCACCCACAGTGCTGAGGCTGAGGGAAATTTAGGCTGGTGCTGGAGCTGCCAGGAGCACAGGAGACGGAGGATTTGCACATTCCTGCACTGTAGCTCAGGAGAAGAGACGTGACTCATGAACTTATGAATATTAAAATATATCTATAGATGTAAGAAGTCTTGGTGGAAAAGATGCAATTAGTGAAGTCATACTCCTACATGGTATTAAGGCAAGATTACAACATTTGGATACGATGACATGACCCAGTTTCACTTCATTCCGTTACTTGAGTACAACTATTAAATCTGATGTGACAAAGTTAAACATGCAAACTGGACAAAACAAGGCTAAAGTTAGATCATTCAGCTTTTCTTGGGCACGGTGACACGGAGCTGTAGCCCAGTTTGCATTATAGGCCAGGTGTTCAAAACATGTGGTCAGACAGAAGATAACCTGCAATAAAATATTATATCCAGCATATTTCTCACTTTGCTCTGGTAACTTGACATTCTTGCTGTGGGTGAACACCTCAGGGAGGATTAATTTAGGAAAGTACAGGGATGTTTTAAAAACAAAGTGCGAACAGTGTTTTGTCTGAGCACCAAGGTCGAACATTTTTACTCTTCTCTAAGAACAAATATTTAAGATGTGTACCTTTTTTATTTTTATTTTTTATTAAATTTGTATTCTAGTAGAGATTTTTGTGGAGTAGTTGGTCAAGGATTTTGCAAATATAATAAATTTCGATGTTAAAGTTTCTGTCAGACTCTCAGGGTCTTACTCATGTGTCACTGTTACACCTTATCAACAAATTCAGATCAGAACCGTCTACAGAATCATATTTCACTGAGCCAGGCTTTTGGTTGAACATTAAATGATGCGTGATTGATTTTTCTCTTCAGTCTGCACACAACATGACTTATAATCTAACAGCGATGATTGGCACATAATTGAGGAAAGCTCATTAATGCCAGTGTGCACATCACATCTTCTCATTCTCTTGGTAAAAATGCAGGAATTTTGAACTGACGGTGGTGAAAAAAGATTCAATGGATCTAACAAAACAATAGGATTCACCCTCTGTGGATCATGAATTCCCACACTACATTTATTAAACCTTAGTTTATGAGGTACCGTGTCTAAAACTTTAAAATCGCTCACGGGTTTACACCAAATTTCATTTCAGTCTCACTAAAACGTGCAATGCAATGTCAAGCAGCAAGATCATGGAGTAGTTTTGGATTATCATCATCATTATCTAGTCACCGAAACGTGTTTGGGTCCTGCCTGTTTTGCGCATATACATTTTGTGTTAATGTATAGCTTCTCCTGAGGGTGGACTGCAGAGAAATTCAATTACAATAACTATGAGAAGGAATTCAATTACTGCGGCTCAGCTGGGAGCAGGTGGGACTTGAGTAACACTTTCCATTTTATTTTAATTATTCATGTACATTAGAAGCACTTTACAGAGCACAGCATGCTAAATATAGTAATCTGTTGCCCAGTGCTAATAAGTACTAAAAGGATTGAAAATCCAGAGTTAATGATTCATATATTACTAATATGTGTCGACTAATAACCGGCAAATAGGATTTTCTTAATTGAAAGTGTTACCCATCAGGCCACTGGGGTTTTGAGTAGTCAGTGTTGTGGAGCTAAATGCTGAAGCAGCCTGGAGGAGTGACAGATTCAGCAGCTGCAGCCTGCACTGATTTGGTTTAAATAACATGTACAAGACGACGTCAGGACACATGATGAGCTCTGTCTTATTTCTTTGACACTTTTCTGCTGCGCTGCCAATAATGAGTCACGAGGTGAAGTTTCCCCAGCAGGGTCGCTGAGGGCTGTGATTCCCTCTCAGCACGCCGCTGCCTCCTCATGACCTAATTACCACAAATAATTGCTCATAATACCAAACTGCCAGGATCCCACCAAGAAACACTCAAAAATAACATCATCAGCAGTTATTGCCAGCTGTTACAGAAAACTGAAAAAAAAAAAGAAACCCGCAGTTTAAAGACGAGCATCTCAAACGCTGCTGTAATTAAAACAGGCTTGCACAGTGTATTTTTCTTGGCACCTGATGTGTTGGCCAAAGTGCCCTCTGTTCTGGAAAACCTTCATCCACGCTTCATGCTGATACACTCATTGGCACACTTAAGCACCTGATCAACCTAAATTACTTTTTGGTTCTGTAACTCAAGTTCTGCTGTGACCTCTGGCCGTAATTCAATTCTCAGATATCTCTGAGCCAACACAAATCATGGATCGGACTTCAGGTTTGGACTGGATTCCTAAAACTTACTAATGCTTAGAATAATAAGTGTGCAGTAAAGATGATTTCTGCAGCAAACTGCTTGACTGGACAGGGAGCTGAACAAGATTATATTGCTGAAACCTTGTAAGTGGACTGATGTAGTTTGTGGGCAACGGCTGCCTGTCAAAACATTTTTCTGCTTTATTTTAAAGGTGCAATGTGTAAAATGTGAACGATTTAGTGACATCTTGTGGTGAGATTGCAGAATTCCATTCTGCTATATCCAGCCATAAGAGACGGTATGGTGGCCATCAACTTTAAAACAAAACATAATTCCTTGTCTAGAGCCACCGTTTGGTTTGTCCATTCTGGGCGGCAGAACATGGCTGCCTCCGTGAAAAGAGACCCGCTCCCTAAGATGATTTACATGGCTCATTCTAAGATTGAGAAAATGCCACGGTTGGTATTTTCCGGTGATTACACACCAACAACAACATATTTATGAATATTATATTCTATTTCTGCTAATAGATCAGTCTAAATATGACACACTGAACCTTTACATGTTTCAGATTTCACATTTTTCAGTGTTGGATGAGCCGTTTCAGCCACCAATAAGAGCTTATTACTGTAGGTGTGATTACATTATTAATTACAATCTGGCAACATCCATGAAAACAAATGCTGACAGAAAAATGGCCACAACAATGGATGAGACTGACGCAGCTGTACAGTAAGTTCTTAGATCAACATAACCTCACGAGTTTTAACTGAAACTAAAAATGCTCCTTGTGCAAGGACAGATATTTTTTATGCAGACAATTATTGTGATTAGTAAAGGACGGGGATTGGCTGATATCATTGCCGTGTCAGTGCTGTGTGCATCTCACCCACCTGGGCTCTAAGTAGGTTGACGCAGACTCAAATTCTTATATGCAAATGTACATTTGGTCCTGCAGGTCCAGCTCTTATGATCAGAGTCTCTGGGATTTGCTGCTGGAGGGAAAGTTGGGGCAGAGATGACTTTTAGGATGCCTTTAACTGCAGTTTTGTCTCACACCACAAACATACACAAGCAGACACACACACACACACACACACACTAGTGACGTTTAATTGATTTTTCTGTTGCCTTGGATAAATCCATGTTCCGCATCTCATATCACTGCTACAGCCCTTGTCTTCTGGCCTGGTAAGCTCCATTCATCACATATAGCCTCTGCATGCACTGACCCACATGCCGACGCCTGTTTCTAAGCTCACTCAGTGTTTAGATGCCCTTTCAACACACACACACACAAACACACACACAAACGCACACACACACATCTTTTCATTTCTTGTGGGGACTTAACATGGGGTTACATTCATTTCCTGGAAACTTTCCCTAACCCTAACCATAACCACTACGTGCCAACAGCCACAGCTCCAAATGGGTCAGGAAACAAAACGAAGAGCAGAACAGATGATGAGGCAGAACAAGTTCAGACCCACCTGGAGACTTTCTATCCCGAAACACAAAGAGTTTCAGCAAATTAAAGTCTGTTCCTCTGTCCAACACTGTCACATTGATGACAGGTCAGAGATACAGAACAGCTTCACGCACAGGTCAGACCCTGTTCTACTCTGCTCAGGGATGAGACCAGACTGATGGGAACTAAGACTGTACTGAAAACCTATAGTCTAGAAATATTACGTCCCACAAGCTAGTATTCTCTACTTCTACCTTTATAAATAAATTTGGTGATTTGGTGCATCCCTTTCTTTGTAATTGGTCATGAGCAGACAGGTGTAACAGCTATTTTCTATAGTCTTCAGGCTTTCTATGAGGTGGTTTTAAATTGAAATCAATAGCTATAAAACACTATGAAACTTGCAGGATTGTGGAGTCTCCCTGTACAAAGTATATGTGCTGAAATAATTGATCTTCTTTCTCCAAAGCGGAAGCACAGACAGAATGGGGTTATCCCTGTATAGTTTAATCGTGTGTCTATGGAGAGTTCGGTGCTTCCTCCTGAGGCTCCGGTGAAAAATGACTGGCTGTTGTTTCAACTCGAGCAGGGTGAGCTGCACGTGCCACACTTCATTTAGCCTCCAGCTCTCAAAGTGCTGACTGCTGCACGGAGGAAAGCAAAAGCTGACGTTGGCCTTTATTCCTACGTGAGCCCGGCAATGTTTCAGTGGCTGAGACGAATCCACAGAGGCTTCGATCCACACACAGAGCGAAGGTCATCGTTCTGCTAAAACGATTAATCCGACATGAAGATTCAAAGAGGGAGGCCGCCATTAATTGCTGCATTTATTTTATCATATTTAAGTACTGATGTTTATGAACTAATACACACCTTGTAGGAGGATGAAGAGTGACCATCTGGAAATGGGAAACATCTGGTTATGGCTCAGGCTGTATAAGTGTTTCAGGGATCCTTCATTCCTTGTCAGATGTTTTTCCTATGGCAGACCCTTCAAGGCCTCCCCCATAGGAAAACCTGCCAGTGCTGAACCTTTTCAAACAAACATCACACTGATTTTTCAGAGACACAGCAGGTCTGGAATCCACACAGTGGTCAGTTTATTCCAATGAAAGCATTTTCTGCTATCCAGTGGTTACACATGCCCAAAGTTAAAGTTTGCATGTTTTATCAATACATCTAGGGACTCTGCAAACATGGGAGACACAAAAAGCCAGATGGTGACTGGCTGTCGTGATCCAAGGATTTAAATTGTGATGGTTTTTGCTTTGTATCATGTAAAAATATTCACCCAGCACCTATTTTATGAATATTTGGGTGTGGGAAACATCCTCCAGGGCGTCTCTGCAGTAACATTTTGTCAGGTTTAACTCACTGACATCACTTCTCCCTGCAGAGCTGCAGCTCTTCCTCTGAGGAATGGGGGTACTGTATAAACCCGGTTCCTTAAATAAGCCTGACCTCCTCTTTTAAGCCATGTTGCACATGACAATACTGGTCAAACAGTACAGTACACTATGACAAACGTTTTAAAGGCAGGGTCCATATGTAGAGTGAGTTGCTCCCAGCTCTCCGGTGATTTCCCCTGATGATAATATATTGACTACTCCTGCTCAGAAGAAATAAGATCCTGTGGTCAGGCCAGTGTCTGTTTCAGATCGCATGGAAAAGCACAACATGGAACTGAGAACATGAACAGGCATTTACTGTATCTGTCAGCGTGCGGATGTGGTTTGTCTGCCAGTGACATTATGCATCACTTATTTCATTACAGTAAAGGTCATTTAATAATTCAACAAACCGTAACAATCAGAGGTTGGTTTTAAATGGCGATTCAGCACCGACGCTTTCAAAGAACTTTGCTCCAAATCCAGACGTTTCATTAATATTTAAATAACAAACTGTGACAGTTGCTCACATTGACTCAGGGCACAAACCATCACTGCATGAGTCAAGCAAATGCACTTTTCACCTCTATCGTGGACACAGTTCGGAGTGAAAACGAACTCTTGCTGAGCCAAATGTTTTAAAATGAAGGTTCTCAATAATATGGTCTTAAGTTTTAATGTGAGTGGAGTCATTAGGGAATATAAATGTCCCACAGTCTAGAAACTCCGGCACTGCAGGTAGGAATGTTGAATGATGGCATGTGTGTAATGACTTTAGTCCAAAGACGCACAATGTGGTGCCAAATATAAATCTTCATGTATCCCATGGCAGCTCTCTCTTTCTGCATTAGCTGAAATATATAACACAATTCTGAATTTCATTTTGGCCTGTGGAATTACTTACACACAACACTTTTCTGTGTGACACCAAAGAAATTCATCCACAGTAATGACTCGGATTTCTAATCTGCAGATTGGCTGCGATGAATCTGAGGCAGCTGTACGTACTGTACATACATGGGAGACACACGAGTGGCCGAGGGAGGTCAGCATCATGAAGCCTACGCTTCATACATACATACTAATCAAACTGAGGTGATGAAAGCAGCAGAGCCAGCACACTATCTCATAATGAAAGGAGAGTTAAGGACTCTGAACTTAAGTGGATTTTTAATAGCGAAGCAGACATGATAAGGAAGAGGCCTGAAAGAGGAAATTCAAATTACTACTCAACAGAAAATGTGACATCAAATCTAATCTGGAGATGATTATCAGCCGCTGTGCAGGAGAACCGTGCACAGAGGAGATCGTCCTGTAAAAGTTCATATTGTACGTCGTTTGTGCATCAGTAGTTCAAAAGCTGGGAGGCTGCAGGAATTATGAGGCAGTCAGGTGACATAGTATTCAAGACGCACGTTAGGACGAGGTTGGGATGGATGGACGACTGGAAAACACTGGACTTTCCCTCAGGAGGCCTGTGTTTGATTCTGGTGTAAAATGTTTTTTAATGAGTATTACAAAGCCCTGACAGTGACAGTGTATTTATTATTATTATTATTATTATTATTATTATTAGTATAACCATGATGCCAAAGGTTATTTTACTGACTTTTATTTCAACAGTGTTAAGTTAAAAACTTCCACTGAGGATATCGGCCTCTTTGACAGCACAGTCCTGGCCAACACATCAGTTCCAGACTAACAGAAGACATACTATGCCAAAGCAGACAACATATAAAAACTACATATAAAAAAGTATCAGAGTGAAGAATTAAAATGAGCAGAGATGGAAACATTCACCAGTCTGAAGTGTAGACTTTTAATTTACACCACGATCTTTATGTAAACCCAGTCAAGCTGTTCGTGTTGGTAGATGCTATGAAAACATGATGTTTCTGTAAAATGAATAGTGTGTGTGCAGCTTTAAGGGTCTTATGAGTCCTATTGTAGGAAGAAGCAACGTGTGCTGTTGTTCAGGCTGGAGGACAAAGAGAGAAATAACTTAAATAAGCTGCACTAGACACAGATACATGAGATCATCCTTCCCTGGTTATGATCTCAATCACATGGGTCTTCTAGGGTCGAGATTCTGCCTTTCTGTTGCCATAAATAAACCAGTGAAAATGTACAGACACAAATCATATGTTTTCCTTCCTACAATGAGGATCCTTGTGATAACAACTCATTTCTGATCTAAGTATGTAGGCATGGTCATTTGTCAGTCCATATTTTATTCTCTCTCTTGTCTTTGGCTCTTCTGTTCTTTTCATTAACATTTTTAACTTTCTAGAAAAACTGCGATGCTGCAGTTTCCTCAGAGCTCAGCTGTTACTGTGGTGAATGCTGAAGTGATTTTATTCTAAAGAGATAAATCAGTGTTGGATCTGATCTCAAATCATTGCATACATTTAATACATCATCCATCATCCACGTGTTCACATGCACACACACCTGTAACATCCTGAAACATACACGAAGCACGGAGGGAGGGAGGAAGAGCCGGCAGACGCATCAGTTTCATCCTGTTCCCCAGAGCACTGCTTTACCTGTGAACATGAAGATGTATAACTGGTTTATTCATGAGTCGCAGGGCATCAAAGGTTCGACAATCGAACAAGCTTAGGTTCAATTTTTATTAATTTTCACCAAAACAAAATATTCTTCTTCTTCTCTTAAGAACAGATCAGTATAAACTAGTTATTATGTGGAGCTCCAGTGTTCATGCTCCTGGCACAGCTGGTTTTCTTTCTATTTCTTTTCTTTTTTAAATAAAAAGAAAATAATGAGGCCTAAACTGAACATCACAGGTGCTTCTAGTTTTGCTCTGAATAACCACAGCATGCCTGTATTACAGATAATACTTGGATAACTGGAGTATAAAACTATGATGTGTCTAATACCTCGACGGCCCCACAGATCAGTAAACACCCCCACAGTTCTCAGAGGGCAGACCAGTTCAGTCGCCTGTGTGGGTGCATCATGGGTACTCGGGGCCGTTAACACAGGACAGGACACTTTTTTGTTTTTACTGTGCTCATGACACAAATTGCAATAAACTGACATCATGTCATTCTGTTTAATATTTGGCCTGAGATCTGCAGCCGGCACGAAGCTGCCAACACAAACTCAGGATCAGACACTTGGTGTTGATCCCTGCTAAAATTCTGCCCGTCCACGCTGTGGACCCATCAGCTGCATCGAGGTCATGTGACTGTGAGGATCAGCCACAGTTGAACGTCCGAACCTGCTTTATTCGCTCGTGTTTAAGGATCATGTACCTGGAACAGTCTTGCAGACGCGTACTAATCAACAGAACATGCAGCTGTTCTTGCTGCTGTGGCGTGCTTGTGTTTGAATTTACTTTAACAGATGAAAATCGTATCAGGAGCCTCTGTGTGGAATGTGTATCGGACCAACAGCTGCAAAATGTGAAAAATTGAACACATCCGATTGTGGACGACCACCGTTGGTTTTGTTTTCATCTGTTGTGATTGATTGGACAGAGGTATTGATCGTCTGGAGTGTTTGTGTGTGTGTGTGTGTTGACATGTGCACATGGTGTGAATTATTCCTCATTCATTGATTGTTTGGCTTGTTTCACCTGAAATCCTTTGCAGGATAAGCGTTTTCCACTTTAATCCATCTCTGTGATGTGTGATAGCTTTGGCTCTCACATTGCTCATAATAATCACTTCCCTGCACTGTGAAAATATGAAATCTGTGTGTGCTCTTCACTTGGGCCGTGATGAAGCTCAGTGTGGCAGCTTGTCCTCACAGCATACTGCTCACACACCTTCCACAACAAATGTCATTAAAAGTGTGTTGTGTCCAAGTAAGTGACTGTTCGTGCTACATTCATGCACCTACATTATATCTGTAAACCATAGTTGGAGGCCAGGTCCATTACAACTTCCTGCTAGTCTGATTCTTCACCACACCTTCATGGTATTACCTGGACACATGGATGTTATGTCTGTGCATATTAATTCTGCATCAGTGTCGCTAATTCTGCAAAACCTTCGTTAAAATCCCAAAGACAAATGAATATTAGGCAAGAAAAGACAAAGTTCTGCAGCTCAGTTTGCAGGTCTGATCAGGTTTCACTGCTTGTGGAAAAATCTGTTTTGCAGCCTGATTTGGCTTTTGCATAAAATCTGGAATTTCCTCCAGTCAATCCCTGCACTGACACATGGACAGGCAATAACAGTAATTCAGAGTCCTCATTTAAACGGCGCTAACCACTCCACCCTCACGACACATATAATTTCCTAAACACAGGCTGTCGCATCACTGCTGACCCTGTTCTTATGTCGACCCATGGAAAAAACACCGGGATAGTCCTTCACAACAATATAAACAACGTTAGAAAATAAAACATTGATTTAAACAGCAAGTCTTCTCTTTACTGTCCAGCAGCATCCAGCCTTATAACCATTTATACAAGCATCTGTGAATACCAACCAGGGCTGCTCCTGCTGTCTGCTTGGCAGCGGAAATAAATGGCAGCACGGGAGCTGAATGTTCATCATTTCATATTAACACCAGACAAAGCGGGCTTCTTTGATCAAAGCCCGAAGGTCAACCCCAACAGCTGTTGTGACGCGCTGACAAGAGCGAGCCTTTTCTTCCTCGCCCCGTGAGACCGCAGCCTCCCGCCAGGCAGGAGCTGCGGCGTGTGTGAGCGTTTGAAACGCTCCTCACTGAGAGGATTTGGGGAGGATTTCTGACATGCTGTGGGGAGGACAGGAACAAGCATTCATGGTCATTTCCAGCAGCACCTTGCACAGACACACACACACACAGACACACACAGACACACACACACACACACACACACACACACACACACACACACACACACACACACACACACACACACAGACACACAGACACACACACACACACACACACACACACACACACACACACACACAGACACACACACACACACACACACACATATTTTGGACTAATTTGTCAAAGCATCTCTGAGCCATGATTCCTAACATTAACAATCATGACTAAATGCCTAGAAATAGTGAAAGCACAGACAGACAGACAGACAGACAGACAGACAGACAGACAGACAGACAGACAGACAGGCAGACAGGCAGGCAGGCAGGCAGGCAGGCAGGCAGGCAGGCAGGCAGACAGACAGACAGACAGGCAGGCAGGCAGACAGACAGACAGGCAGACAGGCAGGCAGACAGGCAGACAGGCAGACAGACAGACAGACAGACAGGCAGGCAGGCAGGCAGGCAGGCAGGCAGGCAGACAGACAGACAGACAGACAGACAGGCAGACAGGCGGGCAGGCGGACAGGCGGGCAGGCGGACAGACGGGCAGACGGGCAGGCGGACAGGCGGACAGGCGGGCAGACGGGCAGACGGACAGACGGACAGGCGGACAGGCGGACAGGCGGACAGGCGGGCAGACTGACAGACAGACAGACAGACAGACAGGCAGACAGGCAGGCGGACAGGCGGACGGACGGACGGACGGACGGACGGACAGGCGGACAGGCGGACAGACGGGCAGGCGGGCAGACAGGCAGACAGACAGACAGACAGACAGACAGGCAGACAGGCAGACAGGCAGACAGACAGACAGACAGGCAGACAGGCAGACAGGCAGACAGGCAGACAGACAGACAGACAGACAGGCAGACAGGCAGACAGGCAGACAGACAGGCAGACAGGCAGACAGCAGGTACAGCTACAAACAGGTAAGAGGCAGACTGGCAAACACAGAAGTCCAAAACATTGTTTGTTTTGTTGTCCTTCAGCATGAAACTGCAACCGGGAGGGGAGAGACTGGTGATGGTGAACACGGAGCAGGTGAGCAGGTGGAGCTGTGAGTCAGGTGATGAGGACGGTAGAGGACGGAGATGAGACGGGGACCGGGACACAGGTCATCCACTAGTGTCCGCCTAAATCCAGTGGAGCACCTGGACGGTCGAAGCATGTCGGGGAGGAGGAGATATTTTTCACTCACTATTTCTAAGATCAAACGCGTCTTTGGGGCGTCTTCTTTTATCTCCTCTACCCTTTGAGCCACTTTGATGTAGCTGATAGCCTATAGCAACATGCAGCAGTTATAAGGTTGATATACCTTATAACTGTGCTGACAAAACCAACCATGACACGCTGCAGCACAGCTGAAGTATTAGAAAAGGGGTACATGCTGACTGAGCATTAACTCCTTTCAGCACTACACTACAAAGACCGTCTTTATCAGGAAACACTGGTCTTTGCTCAGCAAATAGTCTCTTGCACACATACAAAGGACGGGACACTGCTGCAGGTGTCAGTGAGTCAAACAGACCATGGTGGTTCACATTCTGTCACCAGCCACGAAGCTGATTCTTCTTGGGCTCTAGTAGACCTGTAGCATTTTAACCAAAGTTAAAGTTGACCAAAGTGCTGTACGAGCCATAAATACACAGCCATTAAAACAGTAAAATGATAAATTAAAACAAATAGAATAGAATAAATAGACAGCAGCCTATATTAAAAAAAAAAAAAAAAAACAACTCTAAAAGCTACAGCCATGCTATGGAGCAGTACTTTGGCACAACAGAGACCTAAGTGTAAAACCCAGCATGGAAACATGTTCACACTGACACGATTTAGGCTGAAAGGTTTATTATATTCACCATCTCAGTGTGTTGCCTGCAGTCATTTCCTACTCAGCATTAAATGCAAAGTACAGCTAAGGCTGATGGGTATTATATATTATAGAGTCATTTAACAAAGTTGGACAGATCAGGTGACAATCACAAATATTCATCTTCAAAGTCAGGGAATCACCGAGGACATCTGGGTTCATCCTCTGTGCACCATGAACATCTTCACAAAATTTCATACTACATCTACTGTGATAGTTTATAGTTTAAATGTCAAAGACAAGTGGTGGCTGTGCAGCCCATGTTTTTTAGGGAAACTCCTCAAATTAACACATTAATGGTGGTTTAATGGATTTTTCTCAAAAGCAACAACACAAAAAAAATTCTCAGATTAAGAACAGTCGTGTTTTGTTTGATGGACTTCTGCTGATCTATCGGGGTAAAGCTGTACAATAAAAATTTCACCCAACAGACGGACAGAAATGACCCGTCTAGCTCTGTATCCACCCTTCTTAAAACAAGGAATTGATTTTTCTGTGATATTAGTATCTCAAGGCGGTTCAGAGCACTGAGGTCGTGAGTTCTGCTTTCAAACAACATGTAGTTTTCCACCTCGACCAACACGTTCAGCAGATATGAAGAAGGAGATGGGTCAGGTGAGCGGCACAGGGATAAAGGTTTGCTTGGTCTTACGTTTGCACACAGTCCCTGTGGTCCCAGTAATATTTTCACATTTCATTTTCTTTTTTTTATTTGTTACTCAAGCAATACTGATGTCCACTTTGGTGATTCTATCAAAACAGCTCATGTGAGTGTGTGGTCACAACCTTCCTACCACTGCTGTTTATTTTTCTCTCTGGATATTTGATCAGAAAGCCGGAGTGGATCTGCTTTTAACCCCTGGGTATTACCTGCCGACCTCGTATGTGTGACAATGATGTCCCTTTACATCCTGCTTGTAGGAGGGCAAGTTTACTTGTCACTGCAAATGTCAAGCAATCAGATACTCTTAAAAAGGTCAACTTTTTATTGGATATTTAACATGTCAAAGGGACTACAACAGTATTTTCCCAGCAGAGAGCAGGAATGGTCACAGTGAATCTGAACAAATTACTGAAATGGCCATTAAAAATCCTAAGACCCTCAAGCTACGTGACGTACAGGTGACAGGAAAAGCTCCCCAGCTTGCACCTAATCCATTTCAGCCATTGCCGCAATGCCAGATCTTTAACTGACATGTTTTTTATCTGAATAAGCACTTTTCCTGGATGTTAGGGTCCTATGTGGAAACTCTGATGAATATTAATGACAGCAATATCACCTCCAGGTCAGGATTTCCCCTCATGGTCAGTATCCTAGATTATGTGATGTTTCTTTAAATGTTTTTAATTTAAAGTAATATGAAATGACAGCAGTGAGACTAGACTAGTTATTTCACATGGGTAAAGGCTAAATTAGGCTGGATCTGATAAATGTAATATGCTTCTTAAACTTTATTTTGTCTCCCTCTTGCGCCTATTTGCTGCCTATTTGCTGTGCATATGACATTAAACTTCATTTCAGCTCATGAACTTGAACATCTTTAATATTTTCAACATGTTTTCCTGCCATAAAGGTCTTAACAAGCTTCTAAGGTGAAAAATCCTACAATACCCAGGATGCATCGTGCCCAGTGCATCCCAATGTCACATCCATTGTAGCTCAGTTTAACGCCAACTTGACGAGAGAAGAGCTGTAATGGACGAACTTTGGATTTTCTTTTTTCTAGACTCATTGAGGAAGGTTTTAGTCATCGTGGTGTCCAGGTTGGAGCTCCACTGGGACTTCTGCTTTTTCCATTGAGTTTCCAAAGACCTCAGGTCACAGGTCATACATGAGACAAACAGGAGTCTGGTTGGGAAACGCTGAAGTCTGTTGGTTTTAAATAGTTGTTAAATGGCATTTCACATTTATTCTAGGGCTGGAGGGAAGACTGACACATTTTTATCTATTTAATTATCGTACCTTTATTACTTCATTTACATTTTGCTGATAACATATTTATGTTAAGTGAAATATGATTTTCGCTGATAATGGATTATTATGTTGAGGCATTTATGCTTTTACTTAATTAACAGCGCCGGACTTATCAACAGAGGATGGAACAGCTTTTCATCTCGTCACTCTCTTTGCTTAGTTGATTTTGCAAGACACCTACAAGTTGTTCACATCCACAGTACGGTGGAGGAGTCATGGCACAAACTGACATATGGCAAGCTTCTGAAATATTTACTCCCATTATGTTCCTGCGTGCCGTTGGCAGGCTGTATTAAACGTGCTCGTAAAATGCGGCTCTGATTAATACATGAAGAGTCTGTTGTGGCCTCACTGCTGACACAGATGGTGACCTCTTTCCTCACTGTGGTGATGATGATGATGAGGAGGAGGAGGAGGAGGATGAAGGCGAGGAAGACAACAAAGAGGAAAGGGAGGAGCCAGGAGAAAAGAGAAAGTGTCTATCACTCTAAATAGGACAGAATGATCGCTCACCAAACAGCTGGATTTCATCTGGAATTCCTTTAAACTCTGCAAGCAAAAGCTACAACCACAGTGTGCGGTTTTAAAGGACTCCTGCACCGTAGGCTCGCCCTTTCCTAATACCAGTCTTTGTGCTAATCTAAGCTAAATGCTGCATATGTGCACAGATTAAATGCATCAAAGTACATTTCCTATCGATCTGACATCGAAAAGTAGTCGATGTGCAGTTTGTCCTACCTAAACAGGTGCAACACAGCTGAGAGAGTCTGTGCACACCTACACAGAGAAGATGTCCAGTCAACCCAAAGCCTTAAAGTCACCAGGGTGAAGGTCTTCTGAATGCAAACCGTGTGATTTGGGGCGTGAGCTTGTTTGGAGCTTTACAGCAGGTTCATGTTGGTTATTTCAAAATTCTCTTTCCTCCTCTCACTGTACTCAGCATGATGCTCTGAATAAATGAACAGCAGCTCCACTAACTCTCTGGATTCAATGTCAGAGTGCTGTCAATTTATGAACACACACACACACACACACACGTTGGTGCCAGCAGTGTTAGTTCAAGTGGCAGTCAGACACAATACATGTCATCTGTTTCACTGTGACTGCACTGCTGAGTGAACACGATACAAAAGCTGTGAGTCAGGAGGAGACGGAGCCAAAGCAAATGGAGTTCATGTACATGTTCGTGTTTTAAAAGATCAGAGTCCAAAATCTGAATACGGAGGAGCGTTGCAGCTTTCCTGTGTTTATGCTCAACATGATCGATCCAAAGACAGAAGAAACTGCTTACATCTTTTATCTGGGAACTGAAATTTAGATTCATGCATCCCTTAAAAGATAAATCTTTGCTGCAGCATGTTAATTGTCCAGTAACACATGTACTGAATTAATAAGAGCATAACTTTTCACTCTTGAGCTTCAGAGTTAATGATTTTTCCAAAAAGAATCTTTATTTTCCACTCACAAGCTTTTTTTTGGAGCTTTCAGGAGCAGAAAATAGATTGGACCACATGTATATTAATCTTTTGAAGACAAAAACCGATTTAAAAAACAGCAAAACAACAGGATTTGTAAATGAGTCCAACACCTAATCAGCTTTTTTATTTCCTCTGTGATTATCTGACCGGTGACTTCTGTTTTGGAACAGCTTTAGAAGATTTACTCCTGTACATTAAATCAGAAAATGCCACCACTGTGGAAAAAAAATGTACTTGTGCAAAAACTAGGCTTTTATCATTTGTTTTCCATCTGCCCATGAAAACGTGCAATTATCTGAATATGGCGCAGGTGGTTTATCGTGCCCTTTCACATCAAGGAAAGTCAGAACTGACATGCAAGTTAAAAAGCAAGAGTCAATCAAAAAGTGTGAGCCATTCCTCCCACTCTACCTGCATGTCTGGTTTTCTCTTTCTAAATAATAAGACAAAGCACTGAAGCAGGTAATTATGCCAACACAAATTATCGTGTGTGTCAAGGACGACTACATGCAAAAACATGGGGGACTTTTCTGTCACAAGAAGAAAAGAAGCAAATGTCTGTAAACAACAGACGAGGACAGAGAAGGCAGCAAGATGGAAATGAACTGAAATAATAACATCCACAATATAATCAACGCACACACACACACACACACACATTATCCCCCTTTCACCCTGTAGATATAATTCATTCCTCTACCGTTATCTTTCTTTCTTTCACTTCTTTACCTCAACGTTTCTCCAACTCTCTGCTCGTCTTTCATTCTCCAATATGCCCATGTTTTTTTTTTTTTTTTGGGGCTAATCTTTTGCTCTTATTAAATTTTCTTGAGAGCCACTGGTCCCCAATTACTGCTTCGCCTTCTTGTACACATGCAGCGCACACACACACACGACCAATAACTATGATGCATTTAATTAACTTTGCCTCCTCCAATTCACCTGTGCTCTTTTCATAGAGGATTTAAACCAATCCACATCCTCTGGCTCGCCATTGTGTTTTGCACTTTGTCGTTTTAAAGTAACCTCCTCAATGCAGACCTGGTTTGCTGATCGACTCCTGAGTTGATGTCATTTTACTCCATCTGAGCATGTGCATAAACGGCTGACAGGGCAGATTTCACTCAGCTCTCTGCTAAATCACCTGCCCTGTTTTTGACGCGTTATCTTTAAACATTATGAAAAAGAGTTTTGGAGGTGTCATGGAAAAATAAAATGTGCATAACTTCAAATGACTGGTCTGTAGAAGCTTCTTTATGAAGCTAGTGTGAATGTACTGTAGACCTAAATGAGGGAACCTGAGTGCCAAGCTAATCCAAAACGTCAACAAACAAAGTCCCTGGCTATGGACTAAGACTACAGGTAATCCTTTTTTATTAAAGCTTTGAAGATACTGAGAAGATTTTCATTAATGTCTAAATTTCTGTTGTTTTAGTTTAATACACCTCAGATTCATTTGCTTGAAATTGCTAATTTCCACTAAAATTACAATTATCGGTGTCATAAATTGGCTGTGAAGATAATTTAAGTTGCCCAGTGTTGAATCTGCAAGGTTTTATATTTGGACACTGTTCAGGGAAAGATTTAAAAAGCTCCTGAGCGTATGAGAAAAACAGGAAGTGAGTGAAGTGTGAATGAGAGAAATTGAAGGCAGGGAGTGGTGTCACTTTGTCCTCTTTCTTTCCCCTAACAGTGCTTCCACTGTGTCACCGTGTTTCTGATGTATGACGCCGTGTCACATTTACTTACAGAGGTCCTCTGGCATCCTCCTGCCAAATCCCTGCGGCCATGTCAGCGTCTCAACCTGCCACTTTTGTGTCAACATGTATTCAGTAACAGTTTAGCTGGAACATTAAGCTTCGGGCCTCGACCGGAGTGACAAATCTCTGCCGCGCCCGCGACAACGGCGCTCACGGTCGGTCACCCAGTAGCCAGGAAGACGGGGCGGTTGGGAGGGGACGGAGGCTGGTGTGAATACAGATGAGGTCACATCTGACTGGTTTGTTTTTCAGCGTACAATCCAAACGTATGTCTTGGGGGGGGGGGGGGGGGAGTTTCTGACGCTGTAGAGCAGTGACATGCGAGTGGACATGCAGGAATGACAGGATGTCCATCTACGCCTCCAACCATCACCTCGTTCTTCTGTCAGCTCTTCATATCTGATTTCCTCTGTCCCTCCGTCTCCATCAGTCCATCTTTGCATCCGTGCATTAATCAGTCCTTCTCTTTATTTTACTGTATATTTATACGCAGATTCTTCTATCTCCCCGTTCTCCACAATCCCTCCTTCCACATCCCCCTTTCCACCATCCTGCTGTCACTCAACCCATTTCTCCACCCACATATTTCATTCACTACACCCTCTCATCTTATCTTTCACCTGTCCACATCTTCACACCTGTTGTCCTGTGCTTTGTCCTTGGTGTTGTCTGACAGACTGTTGTCAGTGTCAGTGTTTCTCATCTTGCTGTTTCAAACCTCCTGTGACAGCAGCTCTTCAGCCCGTCCTGTCACACGGTGCTCTGCCGCCCTCACCTTTCACTCTGTCACTACCTGTGATGTGCTGAGTTCCCTCCCACATGGCTGCAATGTGTGTGTGTTTGGTGTCATTCAGTGACACCCACACTCAGTATTTTGTTAGTAAGCAACAACCTTTACTTTTCCCAGTCAATAGCTCACCTTTTGTGTTCATACAAGCAGCAGAGTGTCAGGTGTGACAGGTGAAGGTTTTATGACTCAGCTTACACTGTTTCTGCTCTGTGATGAGGAGAATCCATCATCTAGACCCCCTTAGTCCTAACCAGGGTCACGGGGATCAGCTGGAGCCTATCCCAGCTCTCTCTGGGTGAAAGGCAGGGGTCCACCCTGGACAGGTCTCCAGTCCATCACAGGGCCACATAGAGACAAACAACCTCACACACTCACACTCACTCCTATGGGCAATTTAGAGTCACCAATCAACCTGACATACATGTTTTTGGACTGTGGGAGGAAACCAGAGTACCTGGAGAAAACTCACACAAGCACAGGGAGAACATGCAAACTCCACACAGAAAGGCCCCTGATGGGTTTTGAACCAGGAACCTTCTTGCTGTGAGGCAACAGTGATAACCCCAAACCCCAAATTCTCCTTGCTGCCCTCAAGGAGAATCATACGTGTATTATTTGTCGCAAAGTTGTAGACGGTTAAGAAGCTGAAGTTCTGAAATGTACCTACTGCTTCGTCGTCTCTAATACTATGATTCTGGGGTATGTTTCTGTCAATGATGATGAAGTTGTACTGACTAAAGTACTTACTGTACACATAGAGCAGTACCACAAATCTGCCCATATAGATAAAACAAATAAAAATACCATCCATCATGACAAGAGTCAAGACTCTCCTGTGATCAGACCACATGCAGCCATCAGCCATTTGCTCGTGCTGCTGGGAGAAGTAGTCTGTTTTTTTAGGTGCCACCATAATTATCCAAAGCCGTACCTGTGCTGGGCTTCTCATCCGTCACTGCAGGAACAAACACTGCTGCTGTCTCACAAAGCTTTTATCTGAAGATTTTTAAGGAGGTGGGGCCGTTACAGGGGCTATTGATTATCCTGGAAGGTGTTGTTCAGGCACACGCAGCATGCTGTGCAGAATATTGATTATATTATTTGCATGCCTCTCCAGATGTTGGGGCAGGTTTATTTGATTTACAGGCAGTAGGAGTTTGGCAGTATCACTGGCTCAGCGGTTTTGTCTGTGCAGCGGGCACATGGCAGAGATCACTACTGGGAAACAGCGACGTTTACGCAACAGGATGCCATTTATGAATGAAACCACGGTGCCCACTGCACCTCAAGGCTCAGAAGCCCCGACAGTGGGTCAACTAAAGTCCTGTATGAGGGAGCGCTCATGAAAAAGTGGGATTAGTTGTTTCCTGATATCAGGCTGCATTAAAATAACAGGTGAGTTAATAATGTCCTGGCTTATGTAAGAGACACTGAGGAAGATGAACAATTAACTCCCTCAGCAGTTTCTCTTTCAACCTGCCGTCGACCCACCGGGCAAAGGGGCGAGAAACACTAGATCCATTTGTGATGTCATAGCACTGAAATAAAAATGCCATCAGCTTTTCTAATAGTTTTGTCTGACTAGAGTTTTTGTACAATGGGCTCTTCAACCGTCTTCAGCTCATCAGCCCTTTGCAGCCCTGAAACCAGGCAGAGACACTTGAAGTAGCTCAGTTCATATTTCTGGTCACTTCGCTGTCGGTTTGGTCAGCACAGTTATTGATGGGCTCTGATTTGTCTAAAACTGCGCTGGTGTTTTGATTCATGATGATTAAGGTCGTGGGAATGTGACTCCAGTTTACAGGGATGATTGAAGGCTGATGTGACCGATGTGCGAATAAAGTGAGAGATATACTGAACGTTCATCCTGCGTCTCATTAGTGAGAGACTCAGTGCTCAGACTGCACAACATCAAGACCTGTAAAAGAGCTCAGCCGCTCCATTACCACCATAACTACACGTTTCAAACCATCGTAAACTATTTCAGTATCAAAGATAATAATAAACAATACATTCTTATTGTGCTTTTACACTTTTTATTATAGCTATTATTACACTCAGCGACTGTTACTGCAGATAGATTCATAGCTCCGTGATGTTTTAAACTTGTTGTTTTGCACTTCATTAGTTTTATTTTGATCACACAGGCATCATGGGATGTAGGTTGTCGGTTACAAACTATCACCTTAAACATGACATCCGCCCTTTTTTAACTTGTGACGTCTTCAGATTAAGAGATCCACAGGTACAAGGGAAAGAACATTTCCAGATTTCTTATTGTTTTGGTTTTTCTTTTCCCCATGACAAAAGTTGGCACACGGGTTATAGGTTGCATTTCACAAAGTGAAAACAACAGGAGACTAGACTAAAACACTAAAACACAGCTAGTGGCCCCTAGAGGCTGCTTCTCCTACAGATGGCACCAGAGGAAAAGGTCATGTGGTCATTAAAATGAAGGATTCATTCCCCTGACATCATTAATATGCTCATACAGAATGTAAAGTTGAGACTTTGGCTATGGAAGGCCTCACAGAGTATATAAAAAGGAATTGCTTCATCCCCTGGAGAATGATTGTGCTCAGTGAATGTCACGACTATCTGCCCATTCGATTTTTACAGTTCCTGAGTAAAAGTGTGGCAACACAGCAAAGGTCAGGGTCACCACAAAGATAGGATTCATACAGATGTGCCTTTAACTGCACCAGGCGGGGCTGGACAGACAGACTAAAGACCAGACTGACTGACCAACCAACTCGTTTTCACTGTGTCTTTTGCTTCTGCTAATGAAATACATAAAATATTGCAGCCTGATATCAGTCGAATGCACACAAATGACACCCTCGGACGCAATACAAAGGTAACACACAACTCATTGCACTCACCCCTCTATCTGTAGTGAGAAATCTCACTACATGCATCCATTGCATATAAAACTATGACAGTATTTCCAAAGCGTCTCAGTGTCTCAAATATTCTGAGCCTCATCCCAATTAACCAACATTAACTCAATGCAGTATTATCTTGTCTTTCTAACATACAAATGCTGCTGCATTGGATCATTGGCAGAACAAATGTAAATAATACAGCCATGTAACAGCAAAATGAAAGAAACAGGCACAGCAGGAGAAGAAGCAGAGGACTAAAGAAGTATACCAACAGAATGACAGAGAAAGAACTAAATCTGAAATAGAATGAAAAATAACCCCAAGCAGGGTGCCTATCTTGGCTCATCCACCGGCTCCTGTTCGCTCTAATTTATACATTAGCTGCTGAGGCACTGTTTCTAAGGACACACTCTGCAGACTCCTGGCTATGGGAATAAATAGTGCTGACATAATATTATGCACGTTGCACTCTTAAAAGTAAACTTTAAGCTGTCTGCCTGGTGAGTGGGTTCTGAGGCACAGCCATGTATTGTGTCTGAAGTCTGAGATTTGTATTTTTTTTCTTTTCTTTATGTGATTTATCCTCAGTGGAAGAGGGAAACTCTTGAGGGGGTTTGGTTTCCTTACATTGTCTTTCTATTCCTCTCCCTTTCCACGCAATATGGACTCAAAATTATTTAGGCACGGCTGCCGCTTGATGCGAGAAGAAAATGATGTGGTAATAACTATATGCACGCTGCTCGTCTGTGTCTAGACACATTTTGTCTATTTTTTAAAGCTTTGAGTCTCTTTTCTATTTGAAACTCCTCTGATCGCGTTCAAAGTTTCGTGTTCAAGCTGAGCACAGGAGTGTTCATTGTCGATCCTTTAGAAAGTTGAATAAAAAGTGAGTGAAGTTTTGCAGAGAGAGGAAAGAAGGCACCGTTGCGACATTATATACCCTTTACTAGCAAGATTTAAAAATGAACTATTGATTACTATTCAGTGATTACAGATCAGTCAATCTGGGGCGAAGAGCAGGAGCATTTCTGAGAATCACAGCGGCACAGATTTGATTTTGCTCTGTTTCATATCGCTCCTTAGAAAATATCATTTAAAAATCAGCAAACACAAAAAAGGAAAGATCAGTCAGACTCTAACGACATTTGTGCTCCTGCAGAGCAGCTCCCATGCAATTCCACTCACTTCTTAATTTAGACTGTGTTTCAAGAAGTGTCACCGAGTCCACGGAACAACAGGTAACAGCAAATCTCTCAAGTCTTTCTCCAGGATCAGACTGCCCATTTCTTTCTTTCCAGGTGGTCACTGTGTCGTGACTTGGCTGCGAGAACCAATCATAGCTTGAAGTCTTTCCTGACCTTTTATGATGAAAGATGAGGAAGGAGGCTCAGGCATGTCAACAACCATGTCATCGAAAGCATCACACTGTCAGGCTACGTGGGAGGAAGCGGAATCTGATGCGCTAGTGTGTCGGCCTGTGCCTCATGAGCTGTCCTGCCCACTGTACATTCCTGAGCAGCATGTCTGTTGGACTCAGTCAGTTTTTAGGCTGATGCTGTGTGAAATTATTGGACATGACAACTTCTGTGCATGGGCCGGGTAACAACTGCAGAGTGGGTATCTAATAATCCCTTGTATTTCATACTCCCTACGCTCAGACGTTTGCAGCTCTGAACATCAGTGAATGATCATATAGAATCATTACTGCTACACCTTCCATCCGTCCATTACCTACACCGACGCATTCTTTGCAGGGCCGCAGAGGGGCTGGAGTCTATCCCAGCTCACACCGGGTGAGAGACGCATTTTGCAGCATTTAGGTCAACACCTAAGTGCAATTTAGAGTCTCCAGGTAATGCAATCTGCATGTGTTTGGATGTAGGAGTAAACGAGCACCTGGAGAAACGCCACACATACATGGCAGGAAAATTCTAAGCTTAACTTGCTGATTGTGTCAGTGTGAAAAGAAAAATAACCTGAAAAGACTCAGCAGCAAGACTCGTTGGCATCAGGCTTCACTTCTTGCCTCTGCATGGCTTCAATCTAACTGCCACTCTATTATCACAGCTGCACACAAGATCAAAAACAAAAGCTGTTCCTTTTCCATTCTCCCTATTATTCACCTCATCTTTACAAAAGCTAATTTCTCCCATTGAGTTTCTGAGTTTATGTCCTGAGGCTCCTTTGTTTATGGTACATTATGACTAAAAACGGCCTGATCTGAGCCAAAACTGCAGATAAACAGAAGCAGTACAGTGTGAGATCAACCAACCTTCAGCCAATTTAGGCTGAAATTCAGATTAATAGTCCACATAATGTGCAACAGTAAGCAAATAATTGCAGCTGCACAATATTTATCAGCTTCAACCAAGTAAATCCAGGATCAACAACGTTCTGCCTCAACTAATATGCACAGTGCATACACTGTATTACTACCGCAGTGGAAAAGAGGGAAATCCACCTATAAAAAGATGGATGTGAGTTCTACTCATGAGCAGCCACAGTGTAGATGGTGAAGTGTAAGTGCCACCTTCAAAAAAAAAAAATGGAGAGTGGGCACAACCGGGGAGAGAGGAGACGAAGTGAGGAGTCGGCAGGAGCAAAGAAACCGGAGGAAGGAGAGGAAATGAAAAGAAAGACCATGAGAAGGGACGAGGGCGGGTGATCTGAGATGATGAGAGCAGAGGAAATGAAGAGCGAGGAGAAGATAAGATGAGAGGAGGGAACAGGAGCTGTGGTGTGAGCAGGTGAGAACACATGATACAAGGAACAACAGAAACGTGTCTATCACATACACCGAAAGTACAGAACACAAGCTCCTCTCTGCTGCTGCATGCTGGCATAAAAGTCTGGGTACAGGTGAACATGGTGAGACTTTCAGTGATAATAGTGTCGGTTTGTTTAAAGATCTGTAGTGTGGTAATTATGCTTTTTGAGAATCCATATATTTATACACGTTTGACTGAGTTAGGGCCAAGACTAGAGACGTAACCTGGGCATGATTAAGGCTGGAACTGTTTGATAACATTGTGCACATTGTGTGTCAAAGCCAGGCTGTACATTTTCTAACTAAGTGGTAACGTCTCTATTCTGCTTGTACAAACTCTAATCCTCACGACACCAGCTGGCAAAGACACCCCCTACTGCTCCGATGAAGAACTAGATCTTCATTTTAACTACTTCGTACTGTAAAACTGTGATTTGGCGTTTCACCAAATGTTTGCAGTCAGTAATGATCATGTTGGGTTTAGAAAATAAATAAATAATCCCTCTAACTCAGCATGTGTTGGCAAGTCTGAAAAAATAACAGGTCTCCAGATAGGTTTTTATCTTTACAAAGGTTTAAGTGTGTCCCAGGCAGTTTGTTGATCTAAATAATAAAATAAATAACATCAGGATATGCCAGGAATACTGACTGGCTACAGCTGCAGATGGAACAGAGACTGATGCAAGGGGGATGGTTAATAACAGTGGCAGGAGCTGTGGGGTGGTGACAAATTAGATGGATGAACGAGGCATCGAAGAGGTTTAAGAACTGCTGAGAGGTGAGAAGGGTGACTGAAGAAAGAGAAGACAGGAACGATGAAAGGATGGGGCTGTTAACGACACGGCTCGGGGTGACAGAGGGGGCAAAGGACAGAGATGGGCAGAAAATGGGTGAGAACGATGAAGGTAAGAGCGAATCGAAAGGACAAAAGGATGGAGGAGATAGAGCAGGTGGAATATTGGCAGCATTAAGGGAGATGAAATGAGACGGACAGAGGGAGGACTGAGGGAATGCAGTGAAAGCAAAGGGGAAAACGAGAGAAGCAATGATAGTCTGGGAACGAGAGAGAGGAAGATAAGTGAGCGTGGTGCTCTGTGTGTGGCCCTGGCCCAGGGATGCCATCCATAATCCAACCTGGATGTTAATGAGCAGGTCAGATAGAGGGGTGAGAGGGTGATGAATCAAACTGGACTACCGTTTCTAATCCTTTATCTTTTCCTTGACAGGTGGAATCAGAGGCCTCCATTCCCTCCTCAAGGCTCACAATCCATTAAACCTGCCTTTATGATGATCGATCCACCAACTGTGCAGGGGGAAGAGGTGACGAGGGGCACACAGGGTGCTGGACTGAGACCTTACAGCGTGCTTTCAGGTTGCCCCAATTATACTTGCAAAGTAGTTTTACCAGTTAAACTGTGGTTCTAAAACTTTATCTGCTGGGCCCACATTTTGTTGGTTAGTTATCAATAAACACTTCATCCCTGAGCAGAGTAGAACAGGGTCTGACCTGTGCATGAAGCTGTTCTGTATCTCTGACCTGTCATCAATGTGACAGTGTTGGACAGAGGAACAGACTTTCATTTGCTGAAACTGGGTCCTGGTGTTTTTCCACTGGGAGACTCTGGAGCTGCTCTGTAGGATCCAGCTGAGCCTCTGAAGGTCCAGATGCTGCGTCAGTAAAGAGACTTTTCTTAAAGAGACCATGACAGCTCAGTTTGTTCCTAAAGACCCGACTGGCTTCTCTTTGTGTTCGGGATAGAAAGTCTCCAGGTGGGTCTGAACTTGTTCAGCTTCATCCAGTCAGAAGCTGAGGTTTTGAGACACAGCCCACTGGGTTCTCTCTGAGCAGCTGTAGTCCTGGTGAAGCCGAGGTCCAGATCCCCTCTTTGTTTTGGTTCCTGACACATTTGGAGCTGTGGCTGTTGGTTTCTCATCTCCTTTACTTCGCCCCCCTTTCACTGACGTCTCTGTGCTGGCAGCTTAGTATAAATGCTTCTGGAGCTTTAAGCAAACATTCAACCAAGTCCTGGCAGAGACGAGCTCCAGTGTGAAATGCTGCTAATTTGGTCAGCGACAGTGTTTAAACAGCAAACTCGGTTCCGCTTGTGAATTTAATGTTAAGATTCCTTTGTTCATCTACTGAACACATCAAACAGCAATAGCTGCAGGCTACAGCCAAGGCGATGCAGGCTGTATGGCCGTATAAGCCAACTGAGGCTTGTCCTTAACTCGTCTTTCCATTGAGAGCGTTGCTTTATTTTTACCTCTGGACTGTTTTTGCAGTTGTTGATGCACCTGGAGCAAACCCATATTCGATTGTGGGGCACTTACTTTCCTCCATCAACCTGACGATATATCTGATCACAGCAGCACTAAAATTCACTTACTGTCCAGCCTGAATCTGTCTTTAAGTGTCAGCCCAGCTTCACTGTTTCTCTAATGCTCCGAGGTTTGATGGTTCCGGGCTTGTGTCTTTATGTCTGCCATGATGGAGCTGGCATAGGCTCTAACGGTGGAGGTAAAGGAGGAGTTTACTCACAAACAGATTTATCTGGTGTGGACTTGGCTGAGACTTAACAGGAAGCTCGACGATTCACTGCCAGGATGATGCATCACATCCAAAACAGCCAGACAGTGAGTGGTAGACGAAGATCTACTCGGAATATCTGAGAAAATGAACATCTGTCTCCACTGGTTGTGTCACGGAGGGACATTCTTGCTGGATTTAGCGGGTTTGATGTTCTTTTTGTTACTACTTGTTTTGAGCTCTTCTCTTTTTTTATTTTATCTTTTACTTTATTTCAAACCCTGTTTTTCTGCCCCCTCCCTCTCTTGTTTTAAGTCTGACTGCCATATAATCATTGAAGATGTTAGAGGTTGCTCAGGGAGGTTGCTCAGGGAGGTTTATAGAGTATTTAGTATCAGCTAGGGGCTCTCACTTTTAATTTGCCTTTGTTTATCTGTTGTCTGGTAGCTTCAGCACTGCCTGTGCCTAAATGTGAGTGTTTATATCTCGGAGTCTGGAGTTTTGTGGGCTAAAGCCCCCATGGTGGTTTTTATTCTGTCAAGACAGTGTATGTCTGAGTTTTTACAGTTTGTATACGTGTGTGTGTGTGTGTGCGTGTGTGTGTGCGCGAAGGAACCGACTGATGCAGTTCTCGTGTAATTTAAATAGTTTTGCTGCACGCTGGGGGGGGGGGCACACTGGGGTCAGACATTCTGCTGACAGGATGTGTTTGCCTCATTGAAAACAAATCTGCAAATGGTGGTTTATTCACATATACCTCTAATTTCAGTGCTGCTAGTCTGCATAAATGCAAAGTTAAAAACCTGCACATGGCGAGTTCTTAAATTCTGTCTCACCTACAGGGAGAGCAGGGAGGACCAGCTGGCTCAAGTGGAAACAACAGAAATGCTTCTTAATGACCACCGCAGAAAAAACGTAATGAAGGAAATGGTTTGAAACTGCTGCTGATCTTACTCTGATCTGACTTTTTCAGTTGCTTGTGAGATAAAACCAAGACGCAAAATGCAGCCACATTTCACCACAAACATATGCAGGTCCCCTCTCATGAGTCTTTGTTTATGTTGATTGAAAGTGTTTTTAAAGCACTTTATGATGCTGCTTCAGTAAAGAGGCTGTTTGTTTTCCTTCTCCTCCGTCAGCTGAAGGACACACAACACAAGAGTGATGCTCGTGATTTTCTATAAATCCCATCCAGAGACTAAAACCAACAATGAATGTGGTTTATTCACTGCAGTGTCTGTGAATCCCGAACCTGGTTTAGCTTATTGGTCTGTGTAACAGGACACAGCACAGAGGGTCTCGATCAAGACCAAGAGAAAACTTTCTGAATCTTTTTGTTTCTACTCACAAAATCTTCCCAGCTGTGTCACGTCTGTTGTGTAGTTTGATGTTGTCATGATCAAACATGTTCACACACTCTGATCACTGGTCCGGCCGGGCCCCGAGCTTTCTACCGAGCTGTGTAGACGAACCTCAGCTGAGCTACAAATAATCTATAGACACAGAGAAACACTGAGCTGATCTCTCAGATGAAAGCTGACTGTTGCATCGTCACGTTGCCACTCTTTGGAACAAAAAGTGTCCCTGAACGCACCACACAGACAGCGGTCTGTACTGGTCATTCAAAAAGACCTTTACTGCAGATGTCCAAAGTGCAACCAAAGCAGTGTTTGCTGACCATCTTCACACCACAGACGGTTTATAGCTGCTTCTGATCCAGAACATGTCTTTAGTTGAGGAGGAATAAAGGAAGAGGTGGAGGAGAAAAATAAAAAGAAACTGCAGTGAAATCATGGACATCACTAAACTGAACAACCAACCAGAGCAAGTCACCTGTTGACAGATTAGCCAGATTCAACACGTTGAACCGTCAAGTGATTCTTGGGCCTAAAGCTACAACAAACGCAGAAAACCAGACTGAACAGTCTTGAGGATCGTCCAGCACTGATGAAGACCCACAGTTTAGGTGATCCAGCTGTTTCTTCTTCTACTCACAAAGACATACCTGTGTTCACGTTCTGTGTTAAACAGACCAGACAGGTGGGTAAACACGCCACCATTCCTCGGCGAACCAAACCTGAATGAAATCCTCAAAAGAAGCTGCCACATGAATCAAATCTCCTAATCCTCCTTTGTGGAGAAGCCCAGTGCTGGAGGAGGGGGGGGGGCTGATGTAATCACAGCGTGTGCATGAGTCCACTTTACACTGTGACATTCGAAGGAGAAGCCACCGGAAGCCTGAGGTCTTTTGGGCGGAGGCAGCAACAGCAGCAGCAAATGTTTATCATATCACACACACATGAAGACGCCCAGTGTTACTGACACATTTCCCCCGATAGCGACGATGAGCCAAACCGATTCATGCAGAAAATTGTTTGCTCCAACCCCACCC
This sequence comes from Mastacembelus armatus, assembly GCF_900324485.2. Taxonomy (NCBI): domain Eukaryota; kingdom Metazoa; phylum Chordata; class Actinopteri; order Synbranchiformes; family Mastacembelidae; genus Mastacembelus; species Mastacembelus armatus. The sequence continues at coordinate 23,222,132 of NC_046646.1, read as the reverse complement.
CACTTCAGCTCAAATAGATTCTTATCTTGCCTACATCCCCCACAAACCCCTGATATCTGCTTGCCTCGCATTCTCCCACCCACCATGTCTGCACCCTTTGGCGGTGCCTGTTTCTCTGCCCTCCTTCCTGCTGTAAACCCCCGTCCGTCCGTCCGTCCGTCCGTCTCTGCTTTTATCACATTTACGGTGGGTGTGCACAAAAAAAAGAAGCCAGTTGGAGCCATGGCACCTTCTCTGTGGTGATATCAAGGAGAGAGGATATAGAACAACACTTTAATATCTCTCTCAATGGAGCTTGATGTGGGGGAGAGAGAAGGCAGCTGCAGGGACAGTAATGATGAAGTGGTGAGTGTAAAGCTGTTGACAGACCGACTGTCCTGTCCCCTTTATTTGATGGATCATTCATCGTTTGCAGCTTTTTTCTTAATATATGCATTTTTTAATCTTCCCTATTGCCAGACCTTTTGATTTCTGCCCAAAGGGCTTTCCACTCACATCCAAAGCTGCAGCACCCAAGGTCCTCAGTACAGTTTCTTCACACATAGCATGCTGGTTTTTTTTTTTTGTTCTCTCGTAGGGACATAGGTTTTTATAGAAAACCCTTATTTGTGTGTTTCTTTGAGATAAAGCAGCACATGAATACAGGAAGCAAGACAAATTTTTTTCTAGGCATGATTTGCTCCTCTAAGTACCCGCCACCAATAACCATGGTTTTCTGTGTATAATTGTTTCAATTCATCATAATTGCTGGAGAATAAGAATAAAAAAGGGCAGTGAGCAGGTGGAAATCAGCCTGATGGCTGATGACATTGTTGGTTTTCATTTTAGATGCATAAAAATTATACTACACAAAGATACTGCGTTACTCACGTGACGCAGGAATTTATCATGTACATTTAGTTTTCAGACACTTTCAAAGGTTCAAAACAATGTCAGTCTGGGAGCCAAGTGAGCAAATCTGATCTCAACCGAATGAGTGGAAACACTGTACAACACAGACGCCAAAGGCCAAATTCACATGCATATCTCGTTTCACTTACACTCTCAGAGGACATGGTTATAGTTAAATTAAGGGCTCAGGGCAGGTGTCATGGCGAATGAAATCCTGCCATCAAATGACGATCCAGTGTTGGATGCACGTGCATGTTATTTGGGTGATTGTTCCCAACGACACTGGTGATGGCCTGTTCAACAATAACGTCAACATTCTTATGTTTTTATATACAAATTTGTTTGTTCGGATATTTTGAGCAGCAAATTAAGCACATGTGGACTAAATCGCATAATTAAACACAACAATGTGTGTTTAATTCAACTGTCTCCGAGGATTCACCCAATTAAACGAACTGGGTGGAGTGTGTTGATTTACGGCTTGTTAGCACACAATCAGTCCGAACGCCAAGCGCTTGCTGACTGTGTTCAGCAGCTGGTCACTAACACTGGGCAGCGTTTAGCAACTACAGTGTCACATATTTCCCTCAGGAGTTGGTGGAAAGAAAACAGAGCTATAAAGAGGGAGCATATGGACGTTCATTAATCAGGTCAGCAGAAACACTGCTCCAAATGAATGTTAATGTTGCTCCGTATGTGCCGGGTGGGAAAACAAGCAACAAGTTCACCATAACAATTCCATGGTGATAATCTGTCCCTGCAGTGTTTTATTTTATTTATACAGCTCAATATCACAAATAATAAATTTGCCTTCAGGGGCTTTACAATCTGTGCATCATACGACGCCCTCGAATGGGATAAGGAAGCACTTATCTGATGAGAGAATCAGTGCGGCTTGATTAACAAACCTGACCACGTTTGTCCTTTATTGCAGAGAGTTTTTCTGCTTTAATCGAGGACACTTTTATTGTGTTCCCCCACTTACAGCACAAATAGCCTCACTAGCAAGGCTACCAAAAGGTAGCTTTTATCTCCGTCTGCCAGGTGACCCCGGCTGTGGTCCTGCCTCGGGAGTGTCCCCTTTCATTGCTCTGGTATTTTTACACTGCACTTCCCAGATGACAGCACTTATATATCAAACCCTTTTGATAGATTTTCTGTATTTTCTTGCTTTTGGCTTTTCTGTCTGATTTAACTCTTGTTTGTTTAGGTTGAGTCTACTATTTCCTTTTTCTCCTCAGCTCTGTTGGATATTTGACGTAAACTATTGTACTGCTTCTGTCAAAAACAGACCGGATCTGAAGCATCAGATGGAAGAACTGTCTCCATTACAGGAAGAATTACAATCGTGCTCTATGATTAAAAGAGGCTTTATAAATACGTTTATGTGAACAAGGTTTATTTCACGTTAAAGACGTGTCCGACCCAGATTGGGCCCCGCTGGCCTCAGGTTTCATTATGCCAAAACCTTCACTGCTGCACTGATTCTGCAGCGGAGACAGAGGCTAAATGGAGTGAAGTGACCACAGACCTTCAAATTATATCACACCAACTGCAATCGGATGAAAAAAAAAGGGACAAGTGGGAGAATAAATGTCAAGAGCGAAAGAAAAACTGAAAAATTGCCCGTTTTTTTCTCCTTTCATACAGAACCTTTTATTATTCTTCTTCCATACTGTTCTCTAGTTCCCCTCACTATAGAGGTAAAGACAGGCTGCGTAAAAATTCTCACTCTCAGTGCTTTTTCTGCCTGTATTCACATCCTGAAGTCACATGCAGCAGAATTTAATGAACCATCATGAACTTGCAGCCTCAAAATGAAATGTCCCTAATGAAAACACACTCATCACCTTTGTGTTCTTTCTCAACACTTTAACCAGCATCTTCCTTCCCTCCATCTTTTCTTACTTCACTCATTCACTCAGGTGAGAGAAGGGAAGGACAGAGAAATGAAACTGGGGAAAATCAAGAAAGAAAGATCTAAGAAACCCAGAAACACATGGATGGTTCTGGAGAGCCAGAGGACTATGTGAGTAGAGGAATCTGCTGACTCACCTGTGCCATAACGTTATTAGATGCATGTCTGCTGTTCGTAATGCATGAGCAGTCGCTGCAGCAGGTACCTTGCAAGTACAAAAAAAGAGAAAAGTTCGTAACATTAGACACCCACGGCGTTCTGAGCAAAAGGGAACTTCTACCATAAATTAAAGATTTTTTTTCTGTCTCTGGCCTCAGCAATGACACAAGTTTCCTGCTTTGTCTCGTCTTACAGCCACGTTCATTCGGCTCGATCGCAGCCTGGAAGGATTTTCACTAACAGCATTAACACAAAAAACTTGCACAGGTTCTCAAATTTATTTCTCATCTAATGAAGGAGGCTGATGACTCTGCTACCCTCTGACTTTAAAGGCAGACGGTTCGATGAAGCATGGAGGATCAAGGTTGTACCAGGGAGCTTGGATGCTCTGCTGAGAAATGAATGACCAAACACAGTCATCTACATCATGTAAACACTCCAGATAAGACGCCTCCATCAGCAGAGAGCTGAAACATAGGTGGCTCACAACCTTGTCTTTATGGGTTATGCTGAACAAAGGCAGCAGGTTTGACTTATGCTGCAATCTCAGCAAAACACACTGGCTAGTTATAGCTAGTGTTGCATGTAATGTGGGTTTCTTGTAAACAAACCTGTGCTAACACCACACGTCCATTTATCCTGATCCTCACGCCCGCTCTCCTTTAAAGACACGCGTGAGAACAGATACACGGATCTGCTGAGGAACCTACAGCATAGATTCCTCAGGGGAAATATGGTGAAGGAAAGTTTTCTGTGCAGAAGTAATTTAAACTTTGTGTGTATGAAATGATCATATCTGCAAAACGCAAAATCAAATCATGTAAAATACCACAGATTAGCGAGACTTAATTAAGACGTGGATGGGTTTGAAGCAATAACAGACAACTGGAAATAAAAAGGATGGAAAAGTACAGGCCTGTTTCCTAAAGCTGCACTGGGCATGTCTGGATGCTGACAGGGAGTGGGGCCGATCTTTAAATACGAGGCTTCATATTAACCTGACATCAGTAAACTAGTGACCATGTGCAGGAGCTTGTTCTGAGCCTGTACCGGACACTACTGCACACCTGTGTCCTCACGCTGTCCTCGTCCCTGCTGACAGGAAAGCGGGTTATCTCCTGTTTTATACGTGACCAGCAGGTTCGCCTAAGTCGTCGCTCGTCAGTGATGGAAAGCAGTCAATTTCACAGTCAGTCACACGCTTCTGATGCCTAAAAATCAGGGCCACCCAACTTTGATATATGAGGCAATAACCTGTAACGCGATGAAGTCACCTTCAGACCAAGACCCCTGTCACTGAAATGATAATGAATTATAACAAGTGTAATAGTTTTGGGTTTGACACGATGAGACTCTTTCACTCTCTCTATCTCTGGTCTACACTCTGTCTTCATTTCTCTCCTGGTCAGATCTTTCTTTATTTATTCTGACTTGTGATAAGGCCCTGACTTTAAAGTTCATGGCCCAGTCTGCCTGGGAAGCAGTTTGACTGTGGGCCTTAAACAGAGACATATGCACAGGGTGACACCTGCAAGACTCACAGTCCGAACTGATTTATTGTAGCTAGGCAGAGGGCCATAAAAGTCGGATCTTGGTCACTGTAATCGTAATGTCATAGTTAAAATGATGAGTTCAGGAGCTTTATGTCTTCATGCTGTGCAGAAGATGGGATTTGGTTAAATACATCTGGTTGAGCTGAAACACTGCCTCACTGATGATGTGACAGGACAAATGACTATTGACAGATCATTAATCATTTGCTTCGCTTTTAAAACTTGATTCTAAATGCAAATTAGAATTAGAAATACGATTTCTTTAATCACAATAGGTCATTATGTTTCATTTGGTTAAACCAAACAATAAATCAAGGCCCCGGATCATGTTAGCCTCTTTGAGCTCGTTGTTTTGGTTTACTCTCAGCATTAGCAGTCAGCTGCTCGCAGTGAAAAAGCTGTAAAAACCCACAGCGTGCTGCCAACAAACGTCCCACAGGCAAACCTGAGCACCGAGCTGCTTATTAGCAGCTAAAAAAATGAGAATCACAGCTAAAGAGAGTGAATACTAGAGTCAAACAACTCAAAATGAATTCTGTTTCTACACAGTGTGTGAGGAAAAGTCCTCTCTGACACATGGACCAAACCAACAGGTCACACCAGGTCAGTACCGTCTTTAAAGCCCGTTTCCACTGCCCCCAAACACAACATTACATACTATGCCTGCAGCAATTACAACCTCTCTGCAGAATATAAGCAGAAGAAAAGGTTGTTTCTGCCTTTTTCCACCTGTCCATCAGTCCATGAAATGCACTTCAGGAGGTCTTGAAAAATCCATGTATCATTTTAGATCTGTGGGAAAGTTTTATTGCAGAGGAAATCAAATGGCAGCTCTAAGAATGAACGAGTCTTCTATTTCTATCCTTAATTCAAAATGTGAAAAGTATACAAATGAATACCCCTGTAAGTCTGCAGTAAGGCTTGTATTACAGGATATAGCTGATGAGAGAACTGCATCAGTTTCCTTAAATGGATGAACGGGCACATACACTATATAACACTCAGGGGTTTTTGTAGCTTTTCTGTAATAACTGTTAAGATGTTAACAGTAAAGAGTTATTGACTTTGTTTGTTTTTTTATATATTTCAATAAATGTGTTGAAAACTGTGAAATTTAAAATGAGAAGGATTATTCAGATGTATTTTTATAACCCCGGCCTGCTTTTCCTCTCAGCTCCCATCTGAAGTGCAAAACAGAAACTATAAACTAGTTAAAATTATAACACAAGTAAACATTCCCCTCAGTAAGTTTTAGCACTTTGATATACAATCAGTGCAAAACGATGTCATTAACGGCACAGAGCATTCAGACTTTTCACATTTAAAGTCAGACTCTCTGAGATTAAAGTTATATTTCAAATCTACATAAACACTAAATAACTTTTTTTTTATGCCAACTTGGAGAATTAAGGGCAGCCAGGAGCCAAATGATTTATTGGTTCATTTATGTTCATCTGAGGTCGACTGGTGCTGCTGAAATAATCCTGTGGCAGAAACACTGAGTCACACACACTGATTACACATCTAATCAAAGAATGTTTCTAACACATTGATGTGAAAACCTTGAAAATCCAGTGATGTTTGTCTTCCAGGCAATAAAATAAATTATACAAACTTTCACCCCTCGTCTACGTTCTGACATTAACTAAGTTACTTATGTTTTACATATGTTTCCAGGTTTAAATCTCATGGTCACTTCATTTCCTCTATTTTTTATTTATATACATTAATGTTAAATATGAACATGGAGTGGTTTGACTCCCAAACTTAACTTTTAAAACCTGATTAAAAAAATATTTAGACGTTTCACAAAATTTCACTTCTTTTGTTTTGTGTCCACATATTCATTTTTTATTTTCAGTACAGCTTTAAGTAAATTCTTCATTCTATTCATCAGACTTTGCTCAGTTGTCATAGAGCTGCAAGGATCAGACTCAAAAACCCTCAGTTAAAGTGGGACTTTGCTGATATGATTCAATAATAATTGATCAGCAGCATCTAGAAAAAAAAAAAGAAAATCCAGTGCTCGTCCATTACAGCTCGTCTTTCATCAAGCAAAAGTTGGCGCCGATAAGAACTAGAATGGTCATAACATCAGGATGCACCAGGCGCAATGCATCCTGGGTGTTGTAGGGTTTTTCATCTTGGGAGCTTTTGGGATTAAGACGTCCTTTTCCAGTTTGGTCCAGTCAGAGGTCATAAAGAACCTTTTTACTGTTTGACCACATTAAGGGCTGAGTTGCACTAAATGAACCTCAATGGAGCAGTGATTGATTCTGTGGAGCAGATTCTTTTGTCATATCCTGTTTCCAGGGGCAGTAGTTTCCTGTTCTGCAAAAAGTAGTTTCTTGTTATGCAAAACCTGCTGAGCCGGCTCAGTGAAAGGAGACCTGCTCCTTATGTAGAGTTCAAAGGCTCATTCTAAGATTAAGAAGCTGTAGCAGTTTCCAGTGATTACTCGACTATTGTTACAGGCCACAGGACCAATCAGCGTTAGTTTGAGTCGCAGCACGCAATCAAATTAGTTATTTGTTGACCAGGTGTGCACAACTGCCAGCCATGTGTCCCTGTTTGAGAATGATGAAAATGAATAATATGTTTACAAATGCCATAGGCCGATCTCTACTGGACGTACAAGGTTTTATCTGTCAGCAGTGATGTCCTTATTTCCCACAATGCCTCAGCACAAGGTCACCACTTTATTCAACCCAGACAGGGTAAACAACAGCACTGTGGGCTTCCTGAGCCCCTCACACACCGAGTCAGAGAAAACAAATGACAGGTGTGTGTGTGTGTGTGTGTTCACGGCCAAACAGTGCCCTCAGAAGCCTCAGTCATGGGCACGATGCACATGAGGACACACACTGTACCACCATGTTCATGTTCTGACCTTTAGTGAACTTTGTTACCTAAAGTGCATCCATATTTATTTTTAGCACAACAGCTGAGAGTGTTTCTCTCGCAGACATTTTACACATCAGCTACATTCGCATTAGGCAGCTGACCCGCTTTTTCAGACGCTTGACGTAATTCATTTACCATGACATGATGATGTGTGCTGACGTTTCAACGTATCTGTGAAAGGTTCTGGTAATTTCAGTACAAATTAAGATGAAGGTGAGAGAAATATCACCTTCATAGTTAAAGAATCAGAAGCGAGGCACTGTGCACACACCTGTCCACCATGTGACGAGAGTTTGGGCAAAGTGCACTATGTCCACTTTTCCCCCCATTCAGAATAGACCTTGCATTAAACACTGAGACAAAGCACAAACATGTTTTGCTTGTTATGCTGTTTTTCTGGGGAAAAGCTGGCTGCACCACAGGCATCTGATTTTGTGTTTATGCTGATGAGCTGCTGCTGTGCAATTCTGACTCATTATGCCAATAAATTACAGCAAAATGAATCTTTTCTGGGTTACATTAATGAGTGATTGTAAACAGCTGTCTGTAAAATGCAGAAGGTTCTGTCCCTTCCAGTTGACTAAATGCCAAGTGGCAATCAGGAGTAATATGTGTGTTTCATCTCATTTGCTGAATGTTTGCATCTTAATAAATAAAAGCAAGGAGAGTTGTCACTGTGGGTAAACAGGGATTTGTTTTCCTACATTTCTGATAAAACACTGTATGTGTATCCACAAACCCTAAGCAACCTAATAAATGTACATCCTTCTAATAAAAGACTGACGCTGCTCCAGCCTGTTTTCTACTTTACACCTGTGCTCACTGAATTTTCACACTAGCTGGAGACTCCATGACTGACCCACATCACAAAAGACCAAGGACTCATTCTGAACCAGCGGCCTTTGCAGCCCACTACACAATTAGTTAACCAAGCACGATGAGCATGAGTCAACTGTAAACCATTATGCCGATGTACATAAAACAGGAAAGGGAGGATGTGAAACACATCCAGCGCAGAGACCTCTGGGTAAATGTGAGTAAATAATATGAATAAAGTACTAACCTAAACTAAAACTAAACAGTTAAAAAGGCCCAAGAACAAAATGTTTCACTGCCAACTGGTCAAGTGGAGCTGTTCAGCAGGTAGGGCTTGGCAGCTCTGGTTCTGCTGGTCTGAAAAGCGGAAACGTGTGGATGTGAAGCAGGTATTGGTGAAAGGAGCCTGGATAAATAAAAAGTATGTGTGTTTGTGTGCAGTGCTACTGATGGCTGTAATATATGAGGCGTGTGAGCAGGCTGTTCGTGCACTGCCAGGCTTGTCGGGACAAATGAGGGATCTGCCTGTGAGAAGCCCCAGTGTTGGCCCGTACACCCTGGTCTCTGATGCCCCGATGCACCTGCATCAGCCTGCACTTCAGACAGGATAGGAACTCTGGGAACAGGAACTGTGAGCCCAATGTGGGATGTTTATAGTTTGAAGTTACAGCAAGGCAGTGGTTTCCTGCTTCCTCGTGCTGCTTTCGTTTCACTGGAGAATAAACCTCTACTCTTATTATCAGCCCTGTGAGCAGGATCGTTCTCACTACATCACTCTGATGAATGGACGAAAACTGGAAATGTAATGTTGCTTTGCTTAAATCTTTACTACCAGTAGGGCATTAAGGTAACATTTACTCTGAAGGTTGCCTATTTAAATAATATAAAGCTTATCTCATCTCTCATCATCTTGCCTTGTCAGCGAAATCAGGAAACTAATTCAAATCATTTATTCTCTGTAGTGAGCTAAATCAGCTTAGTAGGTTTACAATGATGATGTGGTCAAAGGTCAGGTTTTCACATTATGAGCACCTGACGCTGTGGACACCAGAGTCAATGCAGTTTTCTCCCATAGTTTTACGGTCAGGAAGAGCGTACATCTGTCTGAGCGCACATCTGCTTGCCATTCGGTGAGAAATGGATGGTATATGCTTAACATGCTGCATTTAGGTGAAAAAGGCCAGTTCTGTGCCAGGCAAGGGGCTGGACCCTCTAAGAACTGTGGTGGAGCAGCAGATGTGGAGGAAGCTGTTTGCTATCTTCTTCTCCTTTGGGCTGCTCCCTTCAGGGGTCACCACAGCCAATCATCTGCCTCCATTTAACCCTATCCTCTGTATCCTCCTCACCCACACCAACTATCCTCATGTCCTCCTTCACTACATCCAAGAACCTCCTCTTTGGTCTTCCTCTAGGCCTCCTTCCTGGCAGCTCTAACCTCAGCATCCTTTTACCAATGTATTCACTGTCCCTCCTCTGAACATGTCCAAACCATCTCAATCTGGCTTCCCTGGCTTTTTCTCCAAAACATCTAACATGAGCTGTCCCTCTGATACCCTCATTCCTGATCCTATCCATCCTCGTCACTCCCAGAGAGAACCTCAACATCTTCAGCTCTGCTACCTCCAGCTCTGCCTCCTGTCTTTGTCTCAGTGCCACTGTCTCTAAACCAGACAACATTGCTGGTCTCACCACTGTCTTGTCCACCTTTCCTTTCATTCTTGCTGACACTCTTTTGTCACACATCACACCTGACACTTTCCTCCACCTGTTCCAACCTGTTTGCACACATCTCTTCACTTCTTTTCCACACTCTCCGTCGCTCTGGACTGTTGACCCTAGGTCCTTAAAATCCTCCACCTTCTTCAGCTCTACTCCCTGTAACCTCACCGTTCTACTTGAGTCCCTCTCATTTACACGCATGTACTCTGTTTTACTGTGGCTAACCTTCATTCCTCTCCTTTCCAGAGCAAACTTCCACCTCTCTAGAATTTCCCTCCACCTGCTCCCTGCTCTCACTACAGATGACAATGTCATCTGCAAACATTATGGACCACAGAGATTCCTGTCTAACCTCATCTGTCAGCCTGTCCATCACCACAGCAAACAAGAAGGGGCTTAAAGCCGATCCTTGGTGCAGTCCCACCTCCACCTTGAACTCCTCTGTCACCCCTACAGCACACCTCACCACTGTCTTACAGCACTCATACATGTCCTGCACCACTCGAACATACTTCTCTGCCACTCCAGACTTCCTCATACAAAACCACAGCTCCTCTCTCGGCACCCTGTCATACACTTTTTCCAAATCTACAAAGACACAATGCAGCTCCTTCTGGCCTTCTTTGTACTTCTCCATCAGCATTCTCAAAGCAAATATTGCATCTGTGGTTCTCTTTCTTGGCATGAAACCATACTGCTGCTCACTATACACTGACTAAACAGAGCAGAAACTCCAGTGGGAGGCTCATCTCACTGCGCTGCAGAACTGAGAGGTTGAGGAGATCCTTTGTCCCCACAGCCATTAGACTTTTTAACATTAACTGTTGATATTGTATATAGCAAATATATCCTGTGTTCGCAGTGTTTGTGTGTGCGGTTTCATGAGTCCTGCACTTTGTCAGGCCTGACACTCAACGTCAAGGAAAAGATGGGACCCACCACCATGAACACACACACACACACACACACCTTACTTTAGCCTGTAAGTCAATGGGTGGAGTAAAAGAGCCAAAATAATTTCCTGGTGCAGCCTTTTATTTCTTCACAGGAAGCAGATCGATTATTCATCCTCCAAGTCGAAGCATCTCTACAAAGCTGCTCTTTATTAAAACATGCTGATCAATATGCTGATTTAGTTATTCAATACAAAAATCCTGAACTCTGCTAAACACCTCACACTTTGCCTCCAGTTAATAAAGTCGCATATTGATGTGTTTAATGGCTAATTAATTGGCCCATTCAACAGTACAGTACACGGGTGCAGAGCCAGCTGTGCTCATAAACATCACATTATTCACAGCTGCAGCTCAGTCTGAGAAACATTTCAACATGTAGCTGCTTCTTTGGGAGCATAAAATCCAGTAGAACTGCAGCTGCGAGGTCTTTGTGGTGAGAGCGTGTGGCCTCTCCCCATCCGTCTGATTAACAGGTTGGTTTAAAATGAGGATGTACTTGAAGAGGACGAATGAGACAATGACGATCGATAGAGAATAAAGAGGCAGATGCAAGCAGAGACTGAGAGAATGTATAAAAAAATAGGAGGTTGTGGTGGGAGATGATATTTCAGACCTTCAACCTCAACGTGCATGTTAATTAGGACTTTGAATCAAAACCTTTGGCCAGAGAAAAACATTGATACTGTGCAATACTGAGTCACAATATCGTCCAATCAGCTGATATATATTTGCTTATCTTGATGTCTGGGGGACTAAATGTAATCCACATGGTTTAAAAGTTCTCCCAAAATAGCAATAATAATAATGGTTGCCTACAGACGTGACTGCTGGGAGATTAGATTGAGATATTCAAAACACAGTGACAAAAGAGACAGGCAGGGTGACTAGAAGTGACAGAGTGAGCGAGCGAGCCAGGGAGTGTGAGAACCACCCAGGAGGCAGACAGAAGCTCTAATTAGACCTTCCTATCTGAGGGAGGGGACGTGACTGATGGTCTGGCAAAAAAAAACAACCCAAAAAACAGTGTTTCTAAAACCTCCAACTCTTCTTAACAGTCACAAAGGCCCAGAGTGCTTCAGCCTCTATGAACATCACAGCCAACCACCCAGAGCTCAGAGACGCCGTTCTCTTTCTGAATTTTTTCCTTTTGTTCTTTTCTTCCTCCAAAGCTTTGAAGAGGTTTCATTTTCCCAAAGGACATTCAATTCTTTCAATGCACTGAGGAGTGTGTACCCAGAAAAATTCAGGATGAAATATGGATATCATCCAAAATAAAACAGCTCAGTCAGAAAAGCTTTAGCGACAGATCGGGGGGACGCCATTGATCAGCTGATGAAGGGCTGCGGGTTTAAAGCTGCTGCTGTTTGTTTCTGGATGAACAAAATGCAGCCGAACTGTAAGAACAGTGTGTGTTTCTGGAGTGGTCTGATGGGTGAGTGGTTAGAGCAGGACCTCTCTATGTGGAAGCACAATTTGCAACGTCGGTGGTTCATGATATACTAAATAAAAAAGACCCCCAATAAAAAAAAAAATTTAAAAAAATCTGTGTTTGTCAGATTAACAATAAAATGTGGTATCCAACATTTTTTGGATCAGTTTGAAAAACTGGAACGAGGACATAAACATAAGAAACAGATCTGTGAAGCCTCCTATGAAGGAGTTTGGTCTGCAGCTTTGGTCGGCACCTGAGTGCGAGAGCTCTGCTCAGACCAACCACACCGAAACAAGGCAGGTGTGAAAACACACCAAGATATCTGACAGGTGTGAAAACAAATCATCATCTCTGCATGGGGATTTGTTTAGTTCAGAGATTTAATCAATGCATAGGATTACACAATAAAGTCATGGCTCTTATTTCCACTGTGGTCCCAATAACCAACGCATTTTATTTTAATTTCGTTGGAGGGTGAGAAGCAGATGTGTGGTCTGTTTGTCCACACATCTGCTTCTCACCCCATTCACAGACCAGCGACATCCTGCGGCCTGTCCTCTGCCCGTCCTCCTGTTGTTGAGGAAAGCGATGGTGAGCAGCAGGTGGCTACATGGCTTTGCTATTTGGTCTTTGACCCGGGGAACAAAATAATGGCACAAACACAGTCGGTTTCCAGACAGCGTTTTCCTGACCCCTCCCCGCCCAGAGCTCTCAAAGAGACACACGCTGAACAACATCAAAGACAGGCTGCACAGAAAGGCATTGTCCAGGGCCCCTTTGATTTGCCTGCTCACCCCTGATGACTCATTGCCCTGTTGAGCTTCATCTGCAGAGGCTACACAAACGTCCACAGAACAGCAGCTCTATATAATAATGAATAAATTAATAATTAATGATTAAAATGATTAATGAAACAATAAGAATCTACATCAACAACAGTGACGACAGGGGTTTTCCTCACAAGTGATCATCTACCAAACAGACAAGCTCACACGTGAAATAAACAGATTTCTCCGATACAAACCACGTCTTATTACTGTTATCACTGTATGTGCACAGGTGGACCCACTGGGATATATAAATCTCCCCTTGTGCCAATGCCTCCAAGCAGCTCGTACGACCTGAGCTCTACAGATCCTTAATTCCTTCAACTTGCATCCTTTTAATCTCTTAAAACCTTTAACTGGCTAAATAAAGGAAAATCAAAGAAGGAATACTTGTGTGAGACACACAGCCAGTGGCAACTGGGGGAAAATCAATACTAAACTCATCAGCTGATCAACTATGAACGAAGGCTTTCTAACATCTCTTTAGCTTGAGACAAAACATTTTTTGGACTCTAATTATGGGGTTTAATAAATTTGACCATAATAACATTTATATTAATTTTATTTATTTATTTCCTAACACGGTCCAGTGACATGTAATTTAAGAACCCAGAGCTGAACCTAATCCACCGAGGGGAAAGATCAATATAGTCCCTAAAAAAATATTTAGCATTGTATCTCTGTACATCCAGGAAAGCATTATCTGCAAGTCGAACAAAAGTGCGATCTGTGCTGTAAAAGATATTCAAAGACAAACTCCGCAGGCATTTTGTCTTCATGTTTATTAATACAGCTGTTGTGACAAGCCTTGCATACAATTTCCACCGCAGTGTGCTCCCCGCTCCTCATCGTCAAACGTAATTAGCCGCGACCTACTTCATGAGAGGGAGAAATATTGTTCTTTAATTGCCTCGCATCCTGGAGAGCAGAGAGTGTGGTATGTTTTATATGATGCTGCCAGTCAAGCTGCAGGAAAACAACAGGGAAATTGTTAATGACGCATGTTTAGAACACTTATCAGGAGCTTAATGAATAATTACTAACTTTCGTCTGAAAAAAAATGAGGAAAGATCCTATTTCGTTTAAATTAGGGTTAATCAGAAGAATATGTACAGGGTGAATGTGAACGGGGCAGATCTCCTGTATGCTAAATGCAAACAGAAGCACGGTCCTCTGGCTAAAAAGCAATTTATGAATATAAACAAAAAATGTGTAGCGGGTGAATAAAGTGGAGCCTTCCTTATTTAACATACAGATTCTACAGTAGATCTTCAGTTTGTTTAGCTAATAAAAATATAACTTTTAATAAAAAGTGCATCAAAAACAAGAATAGAAGCTGTTTAACATCCCCTGGTGTTCTCAGGATCCTGATCAGACTCTAAACGTCTTCGACCGGCTCCTCCTGCAGGAGCTGTGGATTTTCTCATGGCCTCCTCACATCTCAAACCAAACTCTTCTTCTAGGTCAAGTATGCTTTTCTTTATGTACACATTTTAAATGAAAGCCTGGGGGGGAGTTTGTTTTCTTTATAGCTGTAGCTCCTCTAACAGTGGGTATTACGACTCTGTAGCTGGTGCTAACTTTTCAATCATTATCATATCGCAGAGATTTAGGGAAATGACAACTGACGTTAAACAGCATCATCGGGACAATGACGTTAGGATAAATATGAATTCAGCAGAATCAGTTTTCAGAAGGACAGACAATACAGGATACAACAATCTGTGTTGGAGCCATGTGAACAGGAATATAGACCCAGGACAAGTTGCCAGCTGTGCCAGAGTCGTCGGAGAAAAGCAAGAAAATTAAAAGTCCATAAATTAAAAAGGTATTTTCTGAGTGTGTGCTGTTCTGAGGTTGAAAATGGCCTGTGAGGCAGCTGCCTACACACATTTCATGCAAAACGAGACTCATGAACGTTGAGTCGACAATTAAATCTAATGGATACCTGACACATTTACAGACACTGCACCAGAAAATCAATCATAATTACATTCTTCCTCTTCTGCTTACTAATTGCTATCAAAGGGAGTCGGTAAAATAAATAATTATGTTTAAATACTACATATATACACACATAGACCTGCCTACACAAATGAACACAACATGCATTTTATCAGTTTGAAGCGGTCAAATGTAACAGCTTATCAATGACATCCTAAGTTTATTTTTAATGAATGATCCATTGGCCTCATAATCTATGAGTATTTAAACGACATTAAGATTTACTAATGGTAACTTTTACTCAAAGCAAAACACAGCACTGATCTTTGTGTCTGCGTGAGAATCCACATTAGCTACAAACGCAAAAACCCAATTGATTTTGATTAGAAGGGACTCCAAACAGGAACGATCACTCTTTAGTTTTTAATAAGGATCAGGGCGAAAGAAAGATGGACCAGTGTTTTTATGTATGAGCCTCAGGTAAACTGGAAACTACACTGACTTATCCAAAGTGGTTTATGTTAAATGTAAATGACAGGTAGCAGGAACAGTAACACCACATGCTAGAGGGACAGTTACGTAGAACTCACGCTGGAAAATAAAGTGAAGAGGAGCTAAAACTTCAGGAGCACCTTCATGTCCAGTGCTGAGAAGAGTGTGAGAATACTGAGCGAACAGTGGTTCAAATAGGAGGACGGTGAGCTGCACCTTTCACTGTGAGGTGGATTAGAGCCAAATTAATCAATCAGAAGTTAATACCTTTCTGGCTAGACCTTCTTACACACACATAGACACACACACACACACACACACACACACACACACACACACCATTGCCTACAGTGCTGCCATATAACCCTGGAGTGGAGATTGATTCATGAAGCGAGTGTCAAGTTCAAACCAAGGACACCTGAGCAACTGCTTACAGCCAGAATCTCACACACACACACACACACACAGGTCAGATCGGTTTAGACCATCATGACCTCATATGACTATAAATCCTTTTAAATTCTATACTTGTGTTGATCACAAACAGTTATCTCTCATCAGTGTGTTTTGACTGCACAGACACAGAACATAGTGGAGCACGTACTGTGCCCTCCCCAATTACTGGCACCCCTGATTAAGATGTGGTAAAATTGGTCGTTATTGGGTCTTTCAGCAGGATAATGACGCAAAACATGTGGCAAAATCTACTAAAAAATGGTTCAGCAGACACAAAATCAAGCTCCTCCAATGGCCATCTCAGTCCCCAGACCTCAACCCGATTGAAAACCTATGGGGTGAACTGAAAAGGGGAGTGCATTAGAGAGGACCCTGGACCTTGGATGATCTGGAAAGATTGTGCAAAGAGGAATGGTTGAAGATCCCTCTCTCTGTATTCTCCAACCTTGTGAGAAGTTAGAGGAGATTAAGTGCTGTCTTGTTGTCAAAAGGGGGTAAGTACGAAGTCTTAAGATCAAGGGTGCTGATAATTGTGGCACACAGGATTTCATATAAAGTCAATTATTTGTTAATGTTATTTTTGTTTTTTGCTGAATAATTGTACTTCAATTAAAGTTTGGATTCTTCTCTTTTTTTCTGAATTTTGGTTCTATTTTTAAAAAGAAAATGAATTTATTAGGAACTTAAAATCCAATCTTAATCAGGGGTGCCAATAACTGTGGAGGGCACTGTAGCAGCTAAACAGCCACATATTCCCCTCAGAGACCAAAACGGGCTGAGTGTTAGACTTGTATTTACCTGGTGGCCTCAAACACAACTCCAAATGAAAGTTACCATTTACAGCAGGCAGTTGTAAATCCACAGCAGCCTGAATGATAATGAAAATTGTTTTATCTGACCCAAAGTGGCCACATCACTTACTGGAAGTTTAATCAAGAGCACACCAGCTGCAACTCCTGCTTAAAGTGAGACTTGCTGCTTTTTGAGCTGAGACATATCGAATGATGTAACATGAACACACAGGTGCACACACTTAAAAACACACACACACACACTTTCTCTGCATCAGTCACCTGAGAGCAGAGGTCAAAACCTGGAATCAAACTCACGCCTCTTTGCCTTCTTGCCGGAAAACAGAAAATCTCTGGTGGCTTCACGGAGAGGAGATGATGCTTATGTGGCAGCTTAGTGCTGTCATCCGGATTAGTGTGTCATCAAGCAGCATTAAGGTCAGTGAACGTTGTGTGACAGTCGGGAAGAGCCAACAAATCTTGTGAAGTCAAAGACTGGAGGGACGGGCTTCTGTCTGAACAGCACGTTATACATGCCTACACTCACGCTGCGTTAGCGCCACGTTCTCACATGCAATGCTATAATCAAAGTTCTCAAAAGAACCTTAGAACTGGTTTTAAACACGGGATATGTCCTGTGTTGCCTTTAAACTAGACCTGTTCAATCATCCAGTGCTGGAACCACAGCACCCACCCATCCATCACTTATCCTGGTACATCCAGGGTGAACCAATCCTACCTGAGATTGGGTGACAGGTGGGGTACAGTTCAACAGTCTATCAAAAGGCTACCACAACACCATATTTATCCAAATACCTAGTGATCAAGGAGAAAGTAAAAGCCAGAGGAAATCCGCTATGTTCCTCTAAAACGCCCACATCAGTTCGTGCTTAGGTACGACCTGAAGTGCTAAACCAGAGATTTTCTACGTCACTCATCAGTCTTTATGTAGGTCCATCTTACTTCCTGTAATTGGACTGACATCCCTCACCCTTGTGTCGTTTCCTCGCATCAGAAGTCGGAGCACGGAACGACATCACACCCGACTGATGGCGTTCCAGTTCGTAAGTCAGAATCACTGAGGTCTAGCCAGGTTAGCTAGTGACTTCGGATGAGACACAAATATGTCAGAAGCAAAATAGTACGCCTGTTATTATTTCAACTTTCACTCTGTTGATGTGCACAGCAGCGATTTTGAGCTTTCAGGGTTGGTGAGGTTCAGGAGGCTTTCCAGCTCAAGTGTCCAGCTGCAAACTTCCCAGTTTCCTAGTTGAAATGGAACATACCATTTGTCCCACCCACGCAAGATGTGAGGAGACCATGCAAGTATCTGAGGTATGGCCTTGAACATGGCGGACTGGTTCGAGTGAGGACTGAAGGGAGAGGAACCATCAGCTAAGGCATTTGGGATGTACCCTGTATATACTGGACTATAACTGGACACAGTCCGGTTAATCCCATTTTACTGTGAACTCGTCTCCAATTATTGTTTTAGACTTTTGCCTGTCCCCTGCTGTTCTGGTTGGGTTTTCATGTCATGTTTTCCCTGCCTGGACTTTATCTAAGGAAACTTGCAGAACTGAATCTGCCAGTCATCTCTGATGTTTTACACGAAACATGACATGCTCGTGGATGTCGAGCATGAAAATGAAAATTGCTCGTGTAAAAGCATATTCCTACAAAAACAACAACAATAATGATTCCTACTTTTAATGTCTACGTAAAATTCTCAAAGCTGTAAAAGGCTGAAAGGGAGAAAGATGATCTGAGGAACAAAGATAGACAGAAAGGGCAAAGAAAGGGAAGTGAAGGCGAAAAGGTTGGACACTGAAAGAATACCAAAAGGACAAAACTTTGGAACAGAAGGACAATCAAAATCTTCAACAACCCAAACTGCCAAAAACAGACACAAAACACAGCACAAACAGTATTTTCATGGCCTGGCTCCCATTTCACATGCAGGGCTCATTATTGCTACAGGCAACCCAGACTCTGTCCTCAGGTGGAAGAGAGCTGCAGCTTTGGGCCATAACAACATATTTCCCTGACTGTCAATGAAAGCAGTGGATCTCAGAGGTCACACTGCCTCTCACTGGAAGGATCCCCTGAGATCTCGCTTCTAAGGAGCTGGCAGTTCATTTCCAAACACACTAACAAAGATGACTTTTTTTATTTTTAAGTTTGCTCTGAGTCACTGTGCTGGGCTATAAGACTGCTGTAAAGCTGAGCAGGATCTAAATTAGTGTTTTTTGGACCAGCATGACCTAATAATGGTGAGGTCCATCACTCGCTCTGCTTTAATTTCATGGTCCCGAGAGGACGACCCCTAATGATTCAGGTGACACCCAGACCTTTTTCCGTTTGACCACGTCCGTGTACAACAGGGGATATACATGTAATAACCTTCAGGATAAATCAGCTCTGAGATCACGCTAAAACCAGCAAAATCATGCATCGTCTGTCCAACTGTGAGGTCTAATGAACCCTGCAGTGTGTAAGGATTAGACACTCAGTCTTGTTATTTCAGTGGTCAGTGCGGTGCTGGTGTGGAGTGAGGGCTCTGAGTGAGGCAAAGGTCTCCAGAGCATCAGGAGGGTGATGAGACTCAGATGAATATATATGAGCTCATCTGAAATTCAGGTTTGAGTTCAGGGCATGGCCAGGGAAAAGGTCAGTGTCATCAAACCTGGACTGGACACATTTTGTTCTTGGAACAGAAGAGTTTGTCCTTTTTGTGCAGAAGAGCTGCTCAATGCAGACTTCTGGGCTCCTCCCTCATTCTGCACTGGCCGGTGCTGCTGGACTGGGTGTTGGGTGGATTTTGACTAATTATATCTAAAAAGATCGGTATCGGGGCAGATTGGCTGTATTGAGCAGAAACCTCAGCCTGATCCTTCCCCAGCTGTCACTTTGGAGTCATAAAAGGAGAATTTCATTCAGCAGAACGATGCGGCTTAAATGTCTGTGTGGAAATATTTGAAATTAGAAAAGGAAAACTGTCCAGGAGTCAGATGTAATTGCTGCAGTGCAAGTGCTGCACTAGGCGGTAGTAACAAAGCTATGTTCAATACAGCCAGTTAGATCAAATAAACACTACACAATACAGTCAGTTCACTCGTCCCATTTCACTACAATAAGCAGAATTTGATTTGTATTTGTTGCTACTGTGAATGTTAATGTCAGCTCTTGCAGCACCGATTGACTGCTCTACTTTTACCTTTACAGCTTAGTTATTTTGTGAAAAGCAAATGAAATCCAAGTGTAATTGTTGTAGTTGTGAAGTACATGCACAGGAGTCATCTGAACAACTTTAACATACTTGAAGTACGCACTGTGCAAATACAAGTACCATATTGGTACTCGGTTTGGCAGATACTCAGTATTAAATAACTTGGATTGGAGGGAAAAATAAAACTTTGATCCCTAACTCAAACATGACAGGACTATTATAAATATAACTGCGACGCTTTGCCATATTTATAGCAACGAGCGCACCAGAGGGAGCAGCAGTATCGTTTAGGTAGACTTGTGTTCCACTGCAGAGAACTTATTTTGCAGATGGAGCCTTGATTAAGTCTTTTTCACACCATACAGGCTGTTCGGAGCAGGACAGGACTAGTGTGGGTGTTACCACATTAAAAATGTTCTATTAAAGTGCCCTGGTAGGCCATGACAGTGTGACAGGGAAACAGCTAAATGCAATTCAGCCATTATTCATTTTCACTATTTACAACTGTGTTTTTATTTACCTTATGTAAAAATAAATAAAGGTAAATGTCCTTTTAATTTACCTTAAAGTTTCTCTTACGCTGGATAATAACAATGTTAGTGAGATTTTGTGGTTTCTTACACTCATATGACTCTTTCTGTATAGAAGCTGATAAATAAATAAATGACAGTCATGCATTTGAGATCTTGCTGCAGTGGGATAAGGTCCCTTGTTTCTTTTGCTTATTCAAACATAAGACTGACATATAAAAGCGGTAAAAGACTTTTACATAATGAAGTGTCTGAAAGGAGCTTTTGACTGTCAGGATGTGTTGGGCTTTCAGTGTGAGCAGCAAAAAGCACACAGTAGGGACAAGATTTAATTTGCTTTCCTTGGAGATTCTGTGTAATAAATGACAATAAAGATAATTGTGAGCAAGATCTGGAAACTGGAAGCAAACTGGGAGCATGAGGGCGCAAATGTCACTAAGATAATACCGCATCCCGCAGGGTAACGCTGGCCTTTCGCGATGGATCATGGTAAGCTTTATAATAGCCGTGTCTAAACTCGGAGGTGCTCTTCCTGCAGGTGGAAAAAAATAAAAGCAGCATGGTTTAAATGAGGAAAAATAAACATGGAAGTTGGGTCAGGAAAACTGCAGCTGACGTTTGCCATATTGTAGAAAATGGAAAGAAATTTGTTAAAGTCGCTATAGAATCAAACTAATATAAGAGCCCTTGACGGGTGTGTAATTGCAATCAGTTAAAGTACTTAATTCAGATGAAGAGCCATGGGAGGCAAAAATGTGCAAGAAGAGAGAGAGAGATCCTAACCACGTCTAACTATGTTTACATCAGGGTGTGCAATTATTCAATCGGGATATTATGTTGATTTTACTGTGAATACAGCCCATATGTCAGAGTGATCACCAGTGAGACCTCATGTTTGAAAAGTTTTCAAACCTCTGTGCTTGCCAGATGTGGCATAGGTACCAACATGTGGACTGGCTGGCTATGACATTTGGTGTAGACCCTGTTAAATCAGTTTTCTTCTTTGTCATCTTTTGAGCTGGCAGACAACAAAACTGTATCACAGGCAACATCTGGTAATTAGAGGGACCGGAACAGTCACTGTGCTGACTCAGCCTGTTAAACCTGCGTTCAGTCCCCACCTGCTCCCTACGCTCACCTGTTGTGTAGTTTCCTACAGCTGAATGCATTAATTAGTTGTTCTAAATACAGGTATAAATATTTTCTGTTGACAGACAATAAAACACTTGACTGAGATCAATGAATTAATCCAGGCTCGTAAATTCTGCTTTAATCAGCAGGTATTCTCAGGCTGATACACTGCGGTGAAGATAAGATTAGTTTGTATTTTCTGACATTATCTGATAAATCTATAAAAATACAGGTGTACGACAGCAGCTCAGCTCACACTGATCAATTGCGTCCTTCCACTGACTAACTAATGCTGCCTGAAAAACGTGCTTGCAGTTCAGTCTGAACACACATTTTGTTTGACCAAAAGCATCAATGTCTTGCAGGGGGGGGGGGTATGCTGCTCTACATCTAATATGAAGCACAATCTCCAGTGAAAAGAAAACGGTCTAATATTACAGATATTATCTCTGAACACAACAAAGATGTCGGGGTTGGGAGCCTTTCAGTGCAGGCAGCCAGGCTGAAGGGAAACGACAGACGCTGCTGCAAAGTGGCCGACTTTTCTTACGTGTACCATAGTGTATAAGCAGCACACTAGAGCACTGTGTAGCTAAACCATTTGCCGAGAACACACAGAAAGACGACTGAGGTAAAGGAGAAAAAAAAACACAAAAAGTCCCAAAGATCCAGAAGAAACCAAAGAAAGAAAGAAAGAAGGAGGGAGGGGATGGAAGAAATAAGGAGCTCTCAGTCACATCCTTCTATTATTCCATCCAGTTTTCAGCCAGAGGAGAGAGTCCTCTGGCTGAAATAATACATTTGGAGTGTTAGTAATGCCACCTTTAGTGCTTCTGGCAGAGTCAGGCGAATTAATCGCCTCCCTGACTCGATCTCAGCCAATTACATTATCCCCTGATTTATGAAACAACAGGCCTGAACGACACGGTAACCTTGAGAACAGGAGGTGTTGACTAAAACCAAATCTCTGTGGAATTCCAAAGGAGAGATGAAAGAAACATTAATGATTAAATCACTTCTGAAGCGGACTATTATTATGCCAACACTAATTAAACTTCATTTTAATAATCTAGTGCTCTTTGTGAGTTGCTTCTAAGCCTCTGGACATCAGGTTTTAAATTAGTGCAGCACGCAGACTTGTCAAGACCATGTTTCAATGGTATTAGAGTCCACGCCGGTTCCCAGACCAGAGCCAGACCAGTTCAGACTAAAAACATCACTGTGGTTGAAGAAAGCTAGTGGTCAGACGGTAAAACATGAACAGGAAAGCTCAGCCAAGTTAAACTTTCATCCTGAACAAACTTACTTTTTGTTGTTTTGGTTATTTTTGCCATAACTTTCTGCATCATTACCAAAAAACAACATAAAAAGGTTATTGATCACCAATGAATAAATAAAATGCTAAGACAAATGAACATGCAGTAATCACACCAGGTTCTGTTCAATGTCCTGCAGCATCTGTGGAATCACAAACTGCAGCTCCCTAAAAAAAAAAAAAAGCTTTAAAAGCCGATTTACCTCCTGTTGCGACGCTCAGTAACATCCTGATTCTACATTTGCTTGGAAGACACTAAATTCATCTATAATCCACTGAGAATTAGACAAGAGGCAAAACACAAGTGAAAGAAACTATGAGAACGCAGGCAGAAATTTATGAAAACCAACACTTGTAACTATGGTGACCGGATATAAATACCTAAAATGCAGGACAAATGTTTAGATCAAAACACCCCAAAATTAAAAAAAAACATACATTTTTCATCAAATGATGAAATCTAATGTACATTTTTAAAATTAAGAAACTAAAAATAAATCAGGTGCCTAAACTGAGACTCCTTCATGCAGTACTGATCAAATTTGTCTCATTTGGTCCCTAAAGAAACATCTATGTGGCTGTACACAACACAGATTGCTAATAAATAAAGTATCATGTGCTGAGATAGGAACAGCAGAACCTGGTCTCCATATATTTGCTCCTAATGATAAGGTCTGGCCACAAATGTGGCTCCAGTGCACTCTGGGATTTGGTTGCTCACACCATCAGTGAAGCTTTTCCCACAGGGGTATTTGAAATGAAGCGGGGGTAATTGCACAGGCTGAATGGCTGCACTATGATTCAAGGCCATGGTAGCAGAGCCCGAAGACACCAAAGGAAAGTCAAGGTATGAACCAAGAGAGATTCCCAATAATAGGGTTGTCCAAGGCCCAGTTCATGGCTGGGGACTGTACCCTCATGAAAACCTCATGCTGCAGCAGGTGTTTCCAGTTGGAGTTTCTGTTTTATTGACTGGTGTTTGGTCTCGTGCCTCTGCACCTTCTACATATAAAAACAGAAACAGATCTGGCTGCTGCACATAAAAGACTAACACTAGTATTAAACTTGACTTGTCCTCATGTCAGGTCTGATCACTGTCATCATGGTAATGTCAAAAACACAACACACATGTTTTAAATATCACAGCACTTTCACTGAGCCACCTCAAATGGACTAATGGACTAATTCTTATGATAGTTATAGTTTGATACGTGTGTTTAGGGCAATAACAAACATCAGTGGGTGGATTGTTAAGATATAAATCGGCTCTTAGGGCCTTCAAAGCTCAGAGCAGACAACAGGACCAGCGCTTCCCTCGTACCACCCATCAGCAGTACTGCCCAACAACAAATCAGAAACTAAAGCTGTGACTCAGAGAGGCCTGGAAACACGCCTCAACCTCCAGCACGGACTCCAAACCTAAACGAACTAAACTAACCTAAGCACTGACCCTGCAGCCAGGTCCTGGATAAACAGCAGCTCACCTGGAGGAGCCAGTCGCCCACAGAGACTCTGACTGACATTTTAATCTTCCTGGGAACTCTTGACTTGTGGGACTTGAATGAAGCACCAAAGGTCTGACAGAAATCACCAGGCTAACACACAGCTTAGAAGGCATCACCACCAACCAGGAGAACAACAATACTTGCTCATTGTGTCATGACCCAGTGAAAAGTACAGAACATCCTAAAGAAACATCGCAAACAGAGAACCCCAAGACTAATGTGGACAAGAACTAAAAAACTACAGATCCAGATTTGGTAAATTTATTACTGCATGTAGATGTAAATGTGTGCGTGTAAGTGATAACATGTCGGCGTAGTTGCACTTTTCCCATTATTCTAAAGGGAAGTGCAGAAACAAGTGAAGTGTTATTAGTCCTGCTATGTCTGAATCATCAGCTGTCTGACCTGATCGTGGCGATGGTCAAAATCCTGTAGCATCATATCAAAACCACAGGATTTAGGTGTTTGTTGCTGCTGCACATGTGTTTAACATGCGCCTCCATCTGTGCACAGTCAAAAAAAAAAAAAAAAAAAGCATCTAAGAGAGGACACGAGCAGAAAAGTCAGCTGAGGCACCAGCTCTCCGTCTTTTGACAGGCATTGTGGCTGATTGGATTGTCTGTATCGGCGTGTCAGTGGCTGAGAGCTGCACGTTGGAGACCCTGAATCTGATTAAAGGCTGGCGCCGTCCGCCACCTCCTAAACACATTGTGACAGGCCGGGGTCCAGCAGGCTCCACGGAGGCTCCTGCTGCAGCGAGGTGGAGACTGAAGGTGCCACCGCTCCTTAGACTGTGTGACAGAAGCAGCTTTATAGCTGGATGGACAAAACCCACAGAAATCAATGGACACTCAGCAGCAGCCTCACAGTTCTGGTCGGCTGCTGCTGTCAGGGTGCATGCTTTATAGCGGTCTGAAGGCTGATCTCATTGCTCCTAGTTGGTGAATTCAAAAGACAGAAGCAGACAAATAAAAACCAGCTGCCCAGACTGTCCTTTTCAACCTTCGACTATCTGCGTTTCTGAATGGCAGACCACAAACAACCGTCTTAATGGCTGCACGCAACAGTAAACACAGAGCAAGGACTGAGCATAATGACTTTGCTCGGTACAACACAAAGTCTCTCTCGGCTGAGAGCAGATAATGGCTGCTAAAGATATCTAAAGGCAAAAGCACCAGATATTTTCACAAAAGTCCGGGAGAAAACATCATCCAGAGCTGTTAACAAAAACAGATTACCAGGCCTTTACTTTTTGACATTCTTTTCTGTTCTTTGAACTCCAAGGACACTAATTGCTCCTGCTGATATTCAGGATAATGTGTGCAGCATTCTGCCACATCAAAAGAAAGAGAAACACCGCGCCCTGCAGCAAGATAAATGGAGTCTGGTCATAGACAACAACATTAGCCATGATCAGAACAGTAATGTCTGAGAACAAGCTGAATACAGGCTGAGCATTAATGTGTCTGTACATCTACACATGATGATGCACATTGACTCAAGCACAAGTTTGAAGCTACTTGTATGTTACTTATTTCTATTTTACACAACTTTATACTTCTGCTCGTACTTTTTACTGCACTCCATGTGTCTGACAGCTGCAGTTACTTTTCCATCCCCTCCCTGTCCAGGTAAAACCTCAAACATGTGAGTTACTCACGGTTTATAAAGTACTTCAACCTGGTCTGATGCAGTAAACTTCAACATACACACTAATGCAGCAGGAATATTCATCCAGAACCATCAGGTATAACAGGAAAACACTGACGGGGACCAGTTTACTGCACTGTGAGTACTTTTACTTGGATATTTAAGTACATTTTACTGATAATACTTAAGATTTTTTTTTTTTTTTAAATGAGGACTCCTACATGTAATGGAGTATTTTCAGAGGGTGGTACTGCTACTGTTACTGAAGTAAAGGATCCAAATACTTCTTTCACCACTGGCTCAAAATAACAATAAAAGTAAAACTGAGACACTTTTCTTTGTGATTGTCTTTTTCCACCGGTCTTCCTGAGGTCATCAGCACTCGCTCTGACATGAGAACCAGCTCTCTGACCAGCCACTGATGCAGCAGTGCAGCTGCAGCACAGCTAAATATGGATTTTAACAGCAGCTTCATGTGTGTCAGAGCAAATTCCTTGGGTTCCCCTCCTGAGAGCAGGTGAGTGCAGTCCTGCCAGACAAACGACCATTCGTACACTCACACAGACCTACGCTCGGGGTCAAGTGCTGGAGAGCTGCAGATCCATTATCAAGATCAGCCTGTGGGGGATCCAGGTGTCTAGACACAGAGTGCATTACATGATTAAGGGGAATTAAGATGCCATGCAAGTCAAGTGTGTACGTGCATACCTGTTTGTGTGTACTGTGTGTGTGAGCTCTCAGATGAATCAATCCCTGGCCATCTCATTTGGACTGTGGGGAAAGGGTACATCGATCCAGGCTGGAGGTTCTCCACACATGGTGTTAGCTTTCGAAAAGCAAATAAATAAATAAACAACTCCCTGCATCCATGCTGCAACAGCCACCAGGGCCACATTTCACATCTTGCAGCACACGGTCTTTCAAATTCTTCGAGCTCTCACCACTTGATGAGTGCAAAGTGATGTTAGTTTATCTCAGTGCGATCTCTCTCCAAGGAGGAACGCTGCAGCAGATCAGACCTGCTGTAAAGATGTTTTCAGATTTCAGTTTCAGAGATTGACTGATGTAGTAAACCAATGGAAAGACACAAGCAGGCACAAACACACACACATATTCGCTGTGGGTGGTACAGGCTGCTGCAAACATACAAGGTAAAAACTCCCAAAAAATAAATAAATCTCATTTTCCTCTGGGTGTAACGCCGTCACAGGCTCCATAAGGGAGGGAAGTCAGGACAATTCCAAGGGCCCAGGACTACGGGGCCCACAAAATTTATATAGAACATTATGTCTGGGGGTCTACAATCACAGTCTTTCGTGCACAGTGACAAGAGGAAGCAGGACACCGACACTGCATCAGTTTTTTTTTTTTTTTAAAACAATATGTGACGGTGTCTTCTTGGTCACACTTCTCGTCTGAACGAGATAAAGTGATGGGTGAAAATGGTGGAGACTGAAAATGGAAGAGGTTCAGGGAAAACTCAAGGACACGGTGAAGAGGAGGCAGACGCCTGTGAAGGGATATGGCTGCACTAAACCTCCTTGTTGAGATGCTCCACAATGCGTGCTTGAATAATGACAGAGCAATATACTGCCTATCTACCAAACCACATATAAAACATTATCACTCTCAAGCTTCGGCATTTAAAACGCCTCAGAGTAAACAGCCCCCTATATAAGCAAAGTGTTTATGAGCCTGTTGCTGCTGTCTGTCTTATACGGTGACCACCGTCACTGTCAGAAAAATCAATCGCAATCTGAGCCTCCGTGTCGCCCAGATTTACACACAATCGCTGGAGCATTTTAAGATCGACTGGAATCACTGGGTTCATCTCATATGGCTACAACTCGAGCGAACGACCATCCCATCGTCTATCACTTCTGCTTTCATCAGACCGACTACAGACAAGTGAGGGTTCATCACCAGGGGTCACCTGCTCTGTATGGCGTGAACAATCTGCCTCTTTGATTGCGAGGAGCTGTAATTTAAATAAACTGTTTAAAGGCTCATGCATCACCCAAAGCAGCAGCTAGAACACATCTGGTTGGTGGTTCAATCCCCTGGAACCGCAAGTGTCCGTTTCCAGCAAAACAAGGCAGCACTCAAACTAATCAGGGTTTATGATTATAGCAAAGTGCTGTTACTAGAATGACCAATAGTCTCCTCCTCAGGTAGAAAATTTATCATTAAGTGCTTTAAGTGGTTCCCAGACTTTTTAAATACGTGAATCCTTAAAAAGAAGCAGACTTGAAGTCCCTCATAACACACTGAACCAAAGACTAACACTCTGTTCTCTGATTCTTTCAGTTCAATAACTGCACTGGGTAAAATTCTCCAGAAGTAAAACCAAACAGAAGCCAAATAGATGTATGAACTAATGAATCTGGGACGTGGCTCGAAACACAAGAAGAGATAAAGCAACAAAAGCATCATCAGATCGTACAAAACACAACCGTTGATCATTTTACCCTCATCAAGTCCAGACTCTTTAAAGGATTAACTGAGAAGGAGAAGAACTGCTCCTCCAGGTTTCCCCCCTTTGACAGGCAATTTAAATTACACAGCGCCTATTTTCTCACACGCCTTCTTCCCTCTCCAACGATTTTATGCAAGTGTGTTTACTCTTTGTGACTAGTATTGGGGCATACACACACACAGATACACACCCATGTTTAATTTAGTCGTATACAAAAATAATAAAATAATTTATAATAATAAATAACCTATTAAAACCTAACCTAATAAAAAAAACTAGCTAATCCATCAAAGTGACTAATTTCAACGCCCTGAATATTATTAGGACACTGAACAGCACAGATTTGTGAAAATCACAGTAAATTGTATATATGGTTCAGTAAAAAAATAAATAATGAAGAAAATGTAAAAGTATATTTTAATTTTAACCTCCTGGCGCAGGCGCAGTGAGACTTGCGTGTATCATAAGTTACATTTTCCATTTTCACTGCGTATAACTGTTATTTCGTGATATGTTCCACGACACAAACATTTTTAAGTTGCAGCAGTTAAAGTTTGTAAAGTTTGTTTGTTACCTGTTAAAGTGCAGGTCCCTCCACAATAAGACGCAGGTTGACCTGTGGCTCCAACACAAACATCCAACCGGGGCCTCAAACCCACAATGTCGCAACCGACGTCACAATTTTCGGAAAATACGTAGCGGAATAAAAAACCTCCCACAGTCTGCACAGGAACTGTCCACAGACACCACTTCACTCTGCAACGCGAAATCCCGTGAAAATATCCCGATTACCATCTTGTTTCCGTGACGTGACGATTCTGCGCAGTAGCGACCAGAGGTGGAGCCCAGGTGTCAGTCAAACCTGTCAATCATCTGAAACGCACCTGTTTTTATATAATACTAATACAAAGTCATCAAAAAGGCTTTTATGCACAAATTAGCATAATATTAAGGTAATAAATTAACTTTGCAAACACATTCATTTGATTTGCACTTTGAGTTATTTATTTATTTATTTATGCTACTGTGTGAGAAATTACCCTGGACTTTCATAATAAGATACACTTTTATCGAGCACTTTTCATTACTGATGTTAATACCTGATGTAAAAGATCCAGTTTTGACCCAAATGTGAAAGTGGGCGACGGCTATCCCAGACCCTCAGCTTATCTCTACTGTAATCATGAGGCTCCATCTCCAAACCCTGCTTTATTCCCATGACCACCCACTGCATCCTGACTCAGCCGCTAAACCCCTGAGACCTTCACATGTCAACTTATGTTTTGGATTCATTGTTCAGTCTTCGATAATAAATCAAAGACATCACAGAGAATATATGAGAGGACAAAGATGCATATCAGCCTCCAGACTTCTCCACCTTAACTCCAACAGTCCCAGCTGCTTGTTGTCCTTGAGTTTCGAAGCCTCTTGGAGTCTTTGCCACAATCTGCTAAAATGATGAGGTTCATTTATCTTTTTAAGTGGGAGAAACACGCTGAGATGTTTCGCCGCCCGCAACAAACCACAACCTTCCCCCAAAACAAACTTGCACGAAATACTTCCAAACCAATTAAGGCCCTAATTAATGAAACCCAGCACCTGTAGTGCCAGAGCAATCACCAGAGAGGGGACAGTGAAAAATGTAGCAATCAGATTAATCAAGCAAAAGGCACAGACCAATTACTCATAAACCAGCTA
This sequence comes from Mastacembelus armatus, assembly GCF_900324485.2. Classification (NCBI taxonomy): domain Eukaryota; kingdom Metazoa; phylum Chordata; class Actinopteri; order Synbranchiformes; family Mastacembelidae; genus Mastacembelus; species Mastacembelus armatus. The sequence continues at coordinate 23,191,740 of NC_046646.1, read as the reverse complement.
GAGTGTGGCGCCACACTCAGAGAACAGGTGATGGTTATCATTAAATTAGAGGGAGATCAGTGACTCGGGCTTGTTTCATCATGTGGGACCTTGATGGACTGTGGGCCCAGCTCCGCATTTGCCACGGGCTCTGTGGCAGACAAGGCAGCCCATATGCTTGATTGTTTAAGGGGAAAGGAGGCGACATAATAATGATTAATGAAAATGTGAGTGACTTTGCAGCAGCGACACAACAATAACATCTGCTCTTGCACGGGCCCTTGTGTACATCCAGCAGACTGCTGGTGGCCCTGCAGGTGAGGTTACACACAACCTGCAGAGTTAGAGAAAGTTGTTGCAGTTTGCAGGTTTGGGGGAAGTTTGCAGCTGTTTAATGATTCCCTTACCACCTGCGATGGCAGCACAACAGGAAGAAGAGCCCAATTTTTTTTTTTTACTTCTTAGAGTGGATCTCAGGCAGTTGGCTGAGGAAAAGCTCTGCATTCATCAGCTATGCTGAAAGAAAATCAATTTCAGAAAACAAAGCAAAGGCTAAATGTGAAAAGACTTGTATTAGAAAAATTTCTATTTTCTCTTAGATGTTGGATTGTCCTCAAATCCACCATCAGTCTTATCACCTCCAACTGCAGCACTGCAAATCAAAGGAAACAAAATATGATGGATAATCTCAATAAAGTGCATCTCAAACCTGGGCATTTTTTCTTTAAGTGAACGACAGGAAAGTCAGGTGGCTGGTTTTGATTCTTCACTGCAGTTTTGTGTCGCTGTAGGGAAATGAATTAGTCTGTGCATTTCAAATTTAGAGCTTGCATTTGAACATCACAGTAAATAAACGCTGGGCTCCTGGAGCTCGGAGTGCAAACAAAGGCTGGGCCGAGTGCACTGGGGCGTGGACGGCTTGGTGCAGTTCAATCGTGTGGAGCATCGGGGGTGAGCGGAGTGAAGCGTGAGAGGTGCCGTCCACAGAGACGATTAGTCTGGACATGCGTTACAGGTGTTTCATAAAACCATCAGAACTTTCTGTTAATGCAGACGCTGCTGCCCAGACTGGACACTGCCACCTCTACACTCTATATAGGATGCAGCCCATTGCTGCATGTCATGAGGAACCTTTGTGTTTTTCCTTTCAAGGTGTATTCAAAGAGAAATTTACACATTGACGGAAGTTCTGTTATAATGTGCACATTGGATTGTATTGGTATATTGCACAGAATTCGATCATTCAGGAATAATCCTATGATTAGCAGCAATAGCACATATCTCAGTGAATTAAAATAATTAACCCACGCTCGTATGTGCTTCATCAATGGGGATTTTTGTTTGCCAGTATTTATGTTTGCTATTGTTTTGCTGTTTGTCTGCTGCACTGAGTTAGTTTAATCTCACAGTTTGAGTCGTGACATTCACCAAACTCTCCTGCTCAACACAGATACCAAAATAACCAAATTCAGGCACCAAGTGGTTTCCATTTGGTTTGGATTGGTTTCTTATCTGTACTGTACAGATGGCTTCTACGGTGCAGACACATTCAAATGTTTTTTTTCGTTTTTGATTCATGAGGTTCTCAGAATTGGCCCTGTGTGGACACCAGAGACACAATCCCATTATAAGAAATCGCTGATTGTGAACTACATTTGGAAAAATATGACTAATTCCCTTTTTTATTTCTCTTTTAACAGCTCAACTGGAATAGGAGCGAACGCATCATTAAATCAGCAATGTCCCACTGTCGCCGCCATTATAAAACTCATGCTGATGCCAACATCTGTCATTAAAAAAACATGCAGCGGTTTGGGGCCCCCCAGTTCGCTGGGTGCAGTAAGATGACGCGAACCACGGACACAGCTCGCGCCAAGCTCAGGGAAAACTGCTCTTTGCTTTAGGAAGGTTTTCAAATAATAGCATTAAAAAATCATAACTGATGAATCTGGTCTGGCTGTGAGCAAAGGCACTAAGCACTTTAAAAGCCTTCCGCCGTCTAACAATACAATTTCCAAATCAATATTTCATTAACTGGATAGAGGTGCAATGTTCCTTGTTAATAACGAAGCGTCGGCCGAGCACAGAGTCAACGTTTAGCTGGAGCGAGTTTGACGCAGGGAGGTGCATGTTCATGTTTCCATCACTTGAGAGGACTTTACTCTAACTTACTTTAATGTCCTGCAGACCTTCCCTAACCTTAACCCAAACCCAACCTTAAACCAGGTCTTCAAATTAAACTTCGGCGATTTATGTTATTGTGACACACACACACACACAAGCTGAGTATCTATATTCTCACACACTCACTATTTAATCTGCACACAGGTCCTCTCTTGATTGTTTCTGTGTTTATGGGCCATTTTGTGAGCAGAGAGCCTCTGAACTGCAGCGTCGCAGGGCGTCAGGTGACTTTCCCCACGGCTACAGGGAGAAACAAACAAGGCCCTTCTGACTTTGGCCCTAATTCAAGTCACAGAGAAGGTGCAGCTGTGGCACTAACTGTGCTGTAAATACAAAGTGAAATTCAAAGCAGAATTAGCTCACAGAGCGCCTGCACGCTTCCCATTTAAAGAGCCAGCATGAAATACGGTAGATTTAGATTTATGAGCACTGAGAATGTCCTGCTCCGATTGGCTGGAGGAGGTGCTTAATGTTAAATAACCACACAGGCCTAATCAATTCACATTTTATATTTAATGCTTTTAAATTATTAGCCTACAAGTCTGATGTGGTTTACGAGCATTTTTCTGCAAAGCAATGATTATAGTTCTGATCAGACTTGGCCTTTTGTTTTGGACTGGTGCCTTTGGAGAAGTTATGTCCTTTAGATTGTTTGATGAAAGTGGATTCATGAGTGTATAACATGGTGTTTTCACTGAGTGTTGATATTAACTGATGGAGTTCAGAGGCTTTGCCAAACCCCAGCCACAGTACAGATTCAGTAAATCCCAAATATTATATCGGTTTAGCTTCAAACACATGTGAAGCAGAAGAGTTCAGGCAGTCACACATGCACAAACAGGAGCTTAAATCAGATAGAAGATAAAATACCTCAGGTTTCATACGTTCATTCAGCAGGTGACTATTGAATGAACTGTACGACTTTTGAAAGTTTGGAGGGAACGATATAAAAACTTTACACAGCAAGTTCACAAATCTTCCTTACATTTTAAGGTTTCACTGCTTTCTCTTCAACAGCACTGGGATTTTTTTTCTTAAATACGACTGCAGACTTACCCTTGAAGCTCAGATCCATCCAGCTGGACTCCATCGGCTGTGAAGAAAAACAGTGATGCACATTCTCTAACCTCACACCAAAGGTTTTTTAATTGAAAGTCCGACTTTGTACTGAAAAGCTCATCAGTGGGTGAAAGCAAAGAGGGGCTGCTTCAGATCTGCTTGTATGTCACATATTTTTGACTTTGTGCCTTTGTTGCTTTGTTTGATTCACCTTTAGATGGTTTTGAATAGAGAGGGATCACCCTGGGGCTTTGGCATTAATGCAAATGCAGCGGTGCTAATCATCCAGGGCTGTGTGCCTGGACGTTTGATTGACTGTTGTACAGCTGTAATGAAATACTGCGATGCACATGCACAGTATCCGAATTACAGAAAGTCAATTTTACTGTAACAGTCTTTGTTGGTGCTTTTCTTCTCATCCTGCTGCACTTCATCCCTGCAATGCATGTCTCTGCTGAGAGCTGCAGCGTGTGTGACAAACTGAAATATTAAAATCCATCTTGATGAATTGAAACACATGCAGTGCACATACCCAGTAGCACTGTCTCAGTTTGGTTTTTGGGCGTCTCTGGTTTCTCTGGTTTCATGTGGGACGTGATCTGTCGGAAGAGTCCGCAGACACGTTAGGGGAAACCGTCCTCAGCGGCCTGTGAAACGTGACTCTCAGGCTTCGAGCTGTTGCTGCTAAAGCCTCTCACATGCAGCTTGGAGCAGGAGGATTCAGATGTGATGCAACAGTGACACCCAGTGCACCGAACACGCAGGAGGACACGCATCCCAAAGAGTCACCCTGTACTGTGCCTTCATAGCAGCCTTCATAAAGTGTCATCTATCACAGTGATACCAACACTTTTCAGTCTGAATACATCATATAAACTGGTTTTAGATCAGAAACAAAAAGCAATTGATCAGTGATGTACTCATTATCACAGGTTTCTAGTGTTCAGTCAGGAAACCAGGACGTGGACAGAAAAAACAAACCGACTCACAATCATGAGAACAAACCGTCACGCTGAACCAACGACGAGCTGGAACCTTCCGAGGTGAAGTAGATGGAAACGAGCTGCTGTCCCAAATGAAAAAGCTCAAGTTCTCAAAACCACAGATCAAAACCAAGTTTCCCTTTCCAGGTGTGAGTTCATCTTAAAGGGGAGTTCTGCACATTTTACATATCAAAGACTGTTTACAGGTTTTGGGGAGTAGTACTGCTTACAGGAAAAAAGTTGTACAAAACCTCCTGTGGCTCCAGAGGGAGCAGTGTTTGCAGCTGGAGACTACATGTTTGAAAAGTCTTGGGTTGTGGAGAAGTAAATTTACTAAATTTTGTAACCCTCTTGCAGCTACATATCTAGCATGATACACCTGGATCTCTGGTGGGAAAAAACTGTCAGTAGAAACTTGCATAGTGGTTAATGTAGGTGCCAGGTCCTGGTCAGGACAAAGAGGCAATTAAAGAGACGGATGACGAGTCTGTGTCTCCTCTGCTGCATCAGTGTCGATCCTTTAGAAAAATAAACTGTCTATTAAGTCAGATAATGTTACAGGAGTGCAAAGCTAAATCAGAAGAGTTCTGTTTAAGAGACAGCTTCAGAGGTTCTGCGTCACATCAGGGGCCTCAAGGTGCATCTGGTCTGGGAAACCCCTTAGGATTCCCACAAGCAGTAACTTCATAAAAACACACAATTTTAAGTGGAGTGTGTGGCCAGAAGTGAACGGAGGCAGGGTTTGGTCTTTTTAAGCAAATAACTTTAGTCTGCTAATGACTGGATGGATGGATGGATGGATGGATGGATGGATGGATGGATGGATGGATGGATGGCTGAATGGATGGATGGATGGATGGATGGATGGATGGATGGATGGATGGATGGATGGATGGATGGCTGAATGGATGGATGGATGGATGGATGGATGGATGGATGGATGGATGGATGGATGGATGGATGGATGGATGGCTGAATGGATGGATGGATGGATGGATGGCTGAATGGATGGCTGAATGGATGGATGGATGGCTGAATGGATGGATGGATGGATGGACGGATGGACGGACGGATGGACGGACGGATGGACGGATGGATGGACGGATGGATGGATGGATGGCTGAATGGATGGATGGATGGATGGATGGATGGATGGATGGATGGATGGATGGCTGAATGGATGGATGGATGGATGGATGGATGGATGGATGGATGGATGGATGGATGGATGGATGGATGGCTGGATGGATGGATGGATGGATGGATGGATGGCTGAATGGATGGATGGATGGATGGATGGATGGACGGATGGACGAATGGCTGAATGGATGGACGGATGGATGAATGGCTGAATGGATGGACGGATGGATGAATGGCTGAATGGATGGATGGATGGATGGATGGCTGAATGGATGGATGGATGGATGGATGGATGGATGGATGGATGGATGGATGGATGGATGGATGGATGGCTGAATGGATGGATGGATGGATGGATGGCTGAATGGATGGATGGATGGACGGATGAATGAATGGCTGGATGGATGGACGGATGAATGGATGGCTGAATGGATGGACGGATGGATGGATGGCTGAATGGATGGATGGATGGATGGCTGAATGGATGGATGGATGGATGGATGGATGGATGGATGGCTGAATGGATGGATGGATGGATGGATGGCTGAATGGATGGATGGATGGATGGATGGATGGATGGATGGATGGATGGATGGATGGATGGATGGATGGATGGATGGATGGCTGAATGGATGGATGGATGGATGGATGGATGGACGGACGGACGGACGGATGGATAATTTATTATTTACTTTTTGTGAAAAACAAAATAAAACTGTGGTTGAATCAATCCCAGACATAAAAAACCATAAACCGCCTTTCAAAGCTACAGGGTGTTTTATTTTGAAAATATCAAAAAGGATCAGAAGACTTCAGATTTTGACAAACCTGAGTCTTAAAAGAACCCCTGCTATTGTCAACTGAATTAAAACAGCCTACTTTCCTTTCTGCTTCATTTCTTTTCTTTTAAAACAGATGTGTCCCTGTCAGAAAGATAACGACTTTTTCGGGGAAAGGAAGGGGAATATTGCTTCACTGGAGAAGGTCCAAAGAGCTAAAAAGTGTTTCCTGTCTGGCTTTGTTTCTCAAGGGCAAAGCGTCCAGCTCAGACCAGCAGGCAGCCTGCTCTGTGCTGTTTGTGCCCGAGATTTAATTTGGGCACTAACACCATTTTGCGGCTGTCGTTCTCTGCACATCGGCACCACAGAGAGACACCAAGAGAGAGAGAGGAAAAACATAAAATGGAAAAGTTAAAAGGAAATGAATAACACCCCGAGGCACTTCCCACACAACTGGCTTCTGATTTCTATTTGTTTCTCAAGCTGAGCCTCTGCTGGGCCGGCTGGTACGTTGACCGACAACCAACATTAAAAACAAATGAAAGTAGTTATCAAAACACCCCCTTCTTTGATCCAGAGGTGTGTGTGTGCTTTATGCGCCCACACACACACAACATGCACAATTTCACCTGTCAGGTATAATCAGTCCCATTCCCAACACTGGTCGCACGTCCTCCTGTCTTGTTGCTGGTTGAGCTCGTGCTTGGAAAGAGCCGACACATAATTTACTTCATGGGAGCAATGAACTCTGGCAACACAGCTGGATGGAAGCTGCGGTTCTCATTTTCGATCACTTATTTATGACTTCTCATGAAAACCACAAAGGAGCGGTGTGTTAGTTTTGCATGTAATCGCAGCACTAGTGCACTAGATATGTTGACTGGTGCATGTGGAATGACTACAGGAAGAATTGTGATCTATTTTAGGAGCTTTTGTCTTCTGACCAGTTTTACATTTTTACCTCTGAGGTGAGATACGTGTTAATTACTGAGCTGTGGAGATGTTGGGAGGCACATTTTGAGAAGAGTGGGGTGCAGGTTAGCGGGGTCCCCCCTGCTCTCAGTCATTACGCTCAGCAGAGCTCATCAACTCCGGGCACCAGCTCTACATTTACTGCACAGACATGAGAATCTTCTCAGCTAACTCTGATTGTCGAGACTGGAAATGTCAGTTTGACTAATGAACCTCAAAGAAAAGTCCACGTGATGACACCTGAACAAAGCGTCTCCACAGACTGTGGGACTGTGGTCCATCAAGTGGCTCCACGGTTCCCCTGTGGTGTTCCTTACGTCGTCTCTCACACCTGAAACAACAGGACATAGATTTATGATGTTACTACACATTTAACCTTCAACATGCACATGCAGGTTATAATGCTACTGACTTATGTAATATAATTGTCCCATGACAACAGTGTTTGTACAGCTTCCTAACTTTATGTTAACGCTGTCCATTAGCAAATGCATGATGCAGTGTTCAGATTTTATTTTGTTACCAGGCAACCACTGCTTTCTACTTTCTACTGTGATGTTTAGGACAAGAGCTGAGTGACACACTACACACACCTGTGGTGCCGTACGTGCTCTAACACACACACACACACACACACAAATGACACAGGTATCCTCACATCGATTAATCTGTGATGTCGCCACTTCACCAGCACGACTTGCTCTTATCTTACACAAAGTCCAGATGGACCTCGGGCCTGTCGCGTTTATTGGCTGAAGCTTTGCCAAGCATTTTTCACTTCAATCTCAGTGTGTATCTGTGCGTCCATGGCCGCCGGGTAGATTCAGTCATCTGTGCGATGCTGACTAATTGGTGGAGACGTCAGACCCAGCTCATATCTGGTAGCCTCTGTTTGTACGGGACAAGGACGGTGGTTTGTGGAAATCAAAGGTCAGTGTTTTCTGTGGAAAGAGCATTTTTGTTGAGTTCACGGATCAATTCAATCTGCCCATTAGTCTCAGAGTATTTAAGGCAACACTAACAAATCATCCCATGGATTTTTCCACCTTAAAAACAACTGATAAACTCACCTGCATTTCCTTAAAGGGATTCATTTATTCAGGTTGTGGCCCAACAGAAGACAAGCAGCTTCACCGTCTCCCCAAACCCTTTGTGCATGTCCCAGTTCTGAAGATGTACTGTGGAAACCAAGTGGGAAACATCTGATCCTGTTAGCCCAGCACCAGCTGCGCATCTGTACCTGCTTTAAGAAATTATAAATAGTGAATACTCTTCCAAATGTTTGTGCTGTGGGAAGAGGAAAGAGACAGTAACGCAGTGAAACAGGAAGACAAAGCCCTTTGCTCTTTTCAGAAGGGCCCCTTTATGCTGTGGGACCGAGGCAGCATCCAACCTGAGATTGGGGGCACCTGTCTGCTGAAATTGGGGCCAGCAGATGGCATTTTATTTGAAAATACATCTAGAGCTGCACCGAGCTGACAAGGCTTTGGACAGACGTGATGGGCAGATACACAAGTTGGATCATTCGCATCAGGAACAGAAAACTAAAGGCCAATTAGGAGCAGCAGAGACCAAAGCTTTGGGCCTCGACAACACTGAGATGCTGTGACCTTTAGAAAATACAAATTTCCAAAGAGGACATGTTTTCGTGTCTCCTCCTCAGACTGTTCCCCGAAGGATGTTTTCTTCTCTAAATTCAATTTATTAGAGGAATAACAGAGAATAATAATGAGCAGGGGGCAGAGAAACTCCAAAGAGAATGCAAATATTAAAAAGATGAAGACATAAAAGACACCATGTGAAGCAAACATAATTACATTCTGTGGGAGTTTTAGATAAGAAAACAAGGATAATAAAAAACAGACTGAAAATTAAATAAACAAATGATGTGTCTGCCCTCTGATTTATGCAAACATTAAAAATAATGAGAGGAGAAATTCAGTGTTTGACTTGTTTTAACTTTAACAATAAGTTGTGTTTAGTGGTGGAAAAAAAATGCTGGCATCTATAAAATTTGTTTTTTAAAAGAAAGTTTTTCCTCTTCCCAGCAGAGTGAAGCCTCTTAGCAAAGACAATCGTTTCCTGGGTTTAGCAAAGACGGCTGTCTGCAGACTGTCACAGAGCTGTGGTCCAAGTGAAGGGCTGAAGCTCAGTGAAGCTGACGGGTCTGTACTCAGGGGAGGAGTTCTGGTGACTGCTGTCATACTAACACAACAACCAAACCCATCTCAGTGAATCTGTGACAGCAGGACAAACATGCACTTCAGGCACTATGTTTGTGCAGGATCGTGGCTCCAAACAGTTTCCTCGAGGTGCAGCAGGATGTTTTTGTATTGTTTTGGTGAGCTACAGTGGAGGCACGTCATATGCATCTTCTGCTTCCTTGTAAACTGTCTCCAAATGCAGTGGTGCAAACAAAAAGAATAAAGGTGATATTGATTTTGGTTTGCAGTCACTTTCATGATATCAATTTCTTCTTATATTCAGTTTTCTCTACTGTGCCACCTGCAGGTTCTCCTCCCTGCTCCAGTTTGCTTTTCTTTTTGTTTCCATTTCAGGCGACTTCCCTGTTCACGTATTTAGTGATAATCTTCTGCATTTGCTGTTGCTTTGAATATTTTAACCATTAACCAAATCTAACCAGACCAGTTATTTCTGCTCTAACCAAACTGTGCAAGACTTTATTTAAACTCAAAGTCAATATTACTTCAAAAACAATGAAAAAAATTTCCATTACCCATTCACTCCTTTTATTATTTACAAATATCAAGTGACACACACACAGAGACATACAGTAAAAGTCACATGTCAAATAGTATCAGACGACCTACAGACTGTGAATGATAGTTCTGTTCTTGAGGTCCTGGACGTACTCTTTGGCCTGGTCGAAGCTCGTCCTCTCCTCGGGTTTGGGCGGTGGACCCTCGACCAGTTTGACGAAGTAGTGGCAGTAAACTTTGTCCATGATGCCAAACATGCCCCGGCCGTGGTATCGGATACGCTTCAGGTACTGCCCTTTGCTGGAGAACGACTCGGCTGCAGGAAGGAACAGTGTGCGATGAAGAGAGGACAGATAAATGAAGAGAGACAGAAAATAAATAAAGACATGGTTTAAAATCAATCAGCACAGCATCTGAAATCAAGAAAGAAAAAGATAAGTCTCCAGACTTCTAAACAAATCTTTTTCCAATTCCTCGTCAAAGGAATATTCACTTTCTCACCAGGAAACACGATGTGATGAGTTTTACATTCATCTGAGAAAAAAAAATGGTTTTCATACTGAGACCTGGAGCTGCAGGACATCACTTTGTTTTAACATGCAGCTGAAACCCTTCAGTGCTGCGACACTCACCTACATACAGGTTGGATTTGTACTCTACATTGTGATTTGTGACTGCCATCTCCTGAGCTTCAAGAAGGACCTGAATGAAACAAAACTGCAACATTTATCCATATTCTGTTTGCTCATAGTGTCAAAATAATGCATGAATACACAACTCGATGAGTGAAAAATTACGTTAAAATTCATTTGTGACTGCAGTGTTTAACTTTTAGGAGGGTGAACGTGCAGCTACAAACCTCTTTCATGATCTTCGCCCCTTTCTTGTCATTGAACTCCAGCTGTGCAATGGCCTCATCAATGCTCAGCCCTCGGATCTGTGAGGGAAAACAAACAAACTGAGATGAGACAGATGTTGGGACCACAAGTTGCCTGAAAACAGCATTTTATCACCGCTGCTATTTTCCTACAAATCTCAAAATTTCCTGAGTAAAAAAACACTGACAGCTTAAAAACATAAAAGGCTGCAAAACTTGTTTGGAATCAGCAGCAGCTTTAAGTATCTCAGAGTTAAATGGTGCAAATTAACTCAGAGAATGAATATTATTTGATGCTACTGCTTCAAGATTTTACATTGATCTTACCAGTTTGGCTAAGTACCACATCTTGTCTTTGCTGTACTTAATCTGCCTCCTACAGTGGTGGATCTCCTGTAGAAAATGTGACAAGATGTTTATAGAGAGAGAAGAAAGACAAAAAAAAAAAAAAACTACTTCAAACAGTCTGAAGAACCAGACTGTGTAAGTTTTAAGTTCTTATATCAGCTCAGGCAGAAAGACTCACTGCAAGTCTGCGAGGCTCATCTGACAGCTGGGGCGGATACACCTGCCGGTTCTTCCTCTCCCATTTTTTTAAACCCAGTGAAGTGCTGGTGTGGACACATGACAGCTGCTGAGGACGGCCGCTCAAAACCTGTAGTCTGCAGAGACACAGATGATTAGACAAAGGCATGTAACTGCATGTGTGAGAAATATGATAATGACAGTTTATCAACAGTTGCAGCTTTAATGATTTTTGCCACCAGCATGTCACGTTTGTGCAAAAAAAGGGAAAATTCGCATGATCATATTTAGCATAAAGCATAAATACTTCAATAAGTACTCTCATCTCCTCTCCAAACAACTCTACGGTAGTTTAAAGTAGAGTTTAAAGCAGCACAGGCATTCACATATTTTGCTGTGAATGTACAATCCTCTTTTGATGTTAAGGACAACATTTTAAATAATTATCACAAAAGTTCTCAAATGACATGGAGTACAAAGACTTTGTGGACTGGTGCCTGCAGAATCATCTCCAGATCAACACAGGGAAGAACCAAGGAGCTGGTGGTGGACTTCTGCAGGCGCAGACACCCTTCACCAACACTAGTAAACTTCCAGGGAGAGTGGACCTTGGTGTTCACCTCAACAATAAACTGGACTGGTCAAATAACACAAGTAACACAGATGCTCTTTATAAGAAAGGCCAGAGCAGGCTCCACCTGCTGAGGAGACAGGTTTTTTGGTTGTTCAGTGGACAAGACTGAGGACCTTTTTTGACACAATGGAGGTTTCAGCCATTTTCTATAGAGGGGTCTGCTGGGATCATGAGGACCAGCTCTGTACTTATGGGGTTTATTCAATAAATAAAATAAAATAAACCGTCAACACGTTAAACCTTTGAACCAACACTATTTTGGATTTTTGTTAGCAGAAAAATGATCCTGCAAAAACAACGATTGTCATAAATATTTAATATTTACAATGAATAAATAATAAATGAATGAATTATTACGGCTGATAAGTTAGCGTGCTAATGCTAACAGCTACGATGCTCACCTTGAGAGTAACGCCACAGGTATGTTCCTCATAAAAGAGACACCTGGAAAAACGTAGCAAACGTCAGAAGCAGAAACGATTCAATCAAAAACAGCAGAATTGAAGTTTAAAGGCAAAATGTGGATGTTTGGGCTGAATTTCTCTCACCACGTCCTGTCATTGCCGTAGCCATGTTGCACTTTACGACTTCGCAGCCTTCGCTTTACGGCACTATTATTTATAGGGCTAACAGTGATTTTTGTTGTTTTCCTCTCCACATATGCAACTTTTTAATTTATTTACAAGTTATTCCTACAATAAAGAGTAAATAAAATTATACTGCTGTATATTAAAATCGTTTCCTCAGACGGCGAACACTGCACGGTTTGACCCAACCAGGATCCCGTACTGGTCGAGATTTACGACACCACGCTACACATACGGTAGCATTGGTGTTGTAGCTGTGACATGTGAGAAGTTTAGTTGTGAGGTTTCAGTGTTAACTCTTAAATAAAACCATTTTAACGTGTCCGAGGCGCCATGCACGACAGGTCGCTGCCCGCCTCCCCCAACTGGTACTGCTCCCGCTGCAGCGACGTCACCGGCGGCGGTTTGTTGGGCGTTGGAGCCAAAAACATCATTTATTTGATTGACGTGTCTGCATCCACCTGCAGGGTCACAGGTGAGTTTGCTGCTTGGCACCTGGCAGCGCTGGGCTCACTAGCGTTTGGTTTTAACGCTTTGTGGCCCGAAAAGATGGAAGCGATAGGAGCCTCGATCAAGCTGATCAGATCCGATCAGCTGTGATGATCGATGATTGAGCGAAGACAAATATCTCAGCGTCTGTCTGGATCTAGTGCTGAGATAATTAATCAGTAAACATTTGGCTTAAAGAGCAGCTCGTATTAACATCGAGTAAAACAAAACAGTGATTGAAAACTAACCCTGTATAATATTGATTGATTGATACGACTACTTTGACAATCAGTTAATTATTTAATCCATTTAGCAAAAATCCCAAATCATGCTGCTTCCAGGTTTTGCTGCCCTTGGATTTTAAATCTCTTTTAATCACTGGAAAAACAGCATTTCCACTGTTTTCCAACCACATGAGGTCTAAATGATTAATTCTTGTGTTTCATGGAGTTTGAGGGAAAAAGACGTCAAAGTCAAAGCAGCAGAGTTTGACAGATCCCAAACCAGTTTGTGACACAGATCTTTGTGTAAAAACTGAGTCCAGGTTCATATAAACCCAAATCACACCATCAGCGGTTATTGTCTTAGGTTTTAGAAACTCTTTGATATTCCACAGCTGTTTCCAGGGTCTTACCAAGTCTTCAGCAGATCCCAGGGGCCGCTCCTCACACTAACATCCTGGTCTCTGTGTGTTTCAGGTGAGCTTGTCGGCCATAAAGACTTGGTGTCAGGTTTTTCATTCTGTCAGCACGAAGGGCAGAGTCACATCTGTGTCAGCTCCTCCAGTGACGGAAGTATCCGCTTCTGGGACTCGGACACCAAGGCTCTTATAAAGGAGCATGCAGCTCATCAGGTGAGCACCACCTGTGCTGTCCTGAAGTCTCACAGCTACAGAAACGATGCATTTTCACAATGTGCTGGTGCCCCCTGCAGGCCAGAGTCTGCTCTGCACTAGCAGCATAGGTTAGAGGCAGGTCTGCCAGTTCTGAAGCTGAGCTGCGTCTCTGTCAGACACTGTCACACGTTCTGGTTTCACAATCCTGTGCTGCCACGGTGAGATCGGACTTCCGGGGAGAGGAAGTTAACCATCCGAGCTTGTTTGGAGGTGGAGGACAGTTTTTACTCTGCAGGGGACAAATAGTACAGCAGGTCTCTGTAGTTGGCTTCCAAGCCACTGCTCTGCAGCAATTCAGTGTCTCCAGGGCATTTTTAAAACAGTTGTCAAAGTTAGAAAGGGCACTGCTTATTCACTTTCCATTATTTGCTTCATCGTATGCCTTCAAGGGACATTTTTTCTGTGTTTGGTCAGAAAATGAACATAATAGACTTACAGCATGACTGGGCTTCCATCTTTAAGGACAGGCTTGGATCCAGACTGGAATTTGTTTTCATAAATAAGTGAAGTGTTTGCAGATAAATTAAAGCAGTGACCTGCAGTATCAGTCATTGAAGTTGTTTTGTCCACACACACACACAGAGCCCTGTCGCAGCGGTGCACTGGTCGCCCGTGGACAAAAACCTGGTGGTGTCAGGGGATGAGAAGGGTGTAGTGATATGCCACTGGTACCACACCGGAGACACCAGCAGGTTCTTCCCTGAGCCCAGGACCATCTTCTGCCTCACCTGCTCCCCTCACACCTGGACCTCTGTGGCTGTCGGGTAAGAGGAGCACAGAGACCATCATTGTAAAGGCCACGCTTCAGTTTGACCACTTCATAAACTACATAGTGAAATGTAGTTGTGTTGTAATGAGCCTGGTTGTTGTTGTTCTAAGGTACAAAGACGGGATGATCGTGCTGGTCGACGTGAGTAAAAAAGGTGAGGTGACGCACCGTCTGCGTGGACACGACGACGAGATCCACTCGCTGGCGTGGTCGCCAGTGGTCGGAGAGGACGGGCTAAGCAGCAGAGCAGAGGACGGTGAAGGTGGCAGTGGGTTTTGTGCAGTAACAACATCTGTTTTTAATGTGTGAAACATTCGCAGAAATGATTCTGTGTATTTTTCTCCAATAGCATCAAATGAAGTGTCTGCAGTGGGAGAGCAGGGCTGTTTTCTTGCCTCTGGGAGCAAAGACCAGACAGTGAGGATCTGGAGCACAGCGAAGGGCAGAAGTGAGATTCAGCCTTTAGCTTCCACCAAATTAGCCTGTTGATTATAACAGAAAATGCTAAATGTACAGATACTAATTGTTTATGTGGGGATTCTCCATTTTAAATAGGGTCTTTTGACTGAACTGGACTTTTTTTTATTCCATTCTGTATCTTTTCCTTCCACTCACAGGTGTGATGACTCTGAAGCTGCCGTATCTGAAGAAAAGAGGCTCCGTGGTCGATCCTGGGATCAAAGAGAGACTCTGGCTCAGCGTCCTTTGGCCGAAGGGACGACCGACACAGCTCGTGTCCAGCTGTTTCAGGTACAGACCACATCCCTTTCTGAAGTAAATATGAGTTTTCACGTTGTTTTCCTGACTTAATAGCTGCTGTTTTTGGCACAATATGGAAAAATCACAGTGCAGAAGTTTTGAAACTGATTGTTTTTAACTCATGAGTCATTCAGGGGTTGGTGAAGACTCCAGTTGTAGCAAAGACATTAAAATCAATAAAATCTCCAGTGATTCCTTGTATGGTGGTGATCGGGTTATTGTGAATCAATAAACAGCACAAAAGTAATTCAGTGTAAAAAGGCAGCGTGGGCTACTGCATTTTTTGACACTCTCCTGCTTCGGCTTCTGTGTCAGTGGAGAGCTGATGATGTGGGACCTGACCAGGTCGGGGAAGCAGAGGTGGACTCTGTTAGGAACATCTTCAGAGGGTCAGAACCACAGCAGGATCGTCTTCAACATGAGTGTGGTTAAGCTGCAGGACGGCAGGGAGCTGCTCATCAGCACGTCCATGGACAGAGAGGTTTGTGGGATGTGAGAGGAAGTGAAAGGTGCTTCGTCTTGTAAGAACCGCTGTCAGCAGACTAACCTTGTGAAGCAGGGCGTGTTTGCAAAGAGCCCTCACTCCATCTTTTATTTCCCAGATTAAATGCTGGGACCTGGCCTCTCTCGACTGCTGCTGGACTCTGCCCACCCTGGGGGGGTTCGTCTACGCCCTGACCTTCTCCCCTGTCGGTGCAGGGTGTCTGGCGATTGGTGTCGGCGACAACATGATCCGGGTGTGGAACACACTGAGCACCCAGAACCAGTACGACACCAGGTTCTTCTGGCAAGGCATCAAGTCTAAAGTCACAGCGGTGAGATGCTTTAACGTTTAAGCTGATTCAAGTTTAAAAATAAAATGTTTTACTGCGAGGTTGTAAAAAAAGCTTTTAGCCTTTTGTCATTTAGAAAACAACTTACAGACTAGTTGTAGTTCAGATACTCTGGAGGTTTTCTGAAACGTGTTAGAGGGAGGAAATCCCAGAGGAGCGAGAAAAGAAGGAGCCGTGAGATTAGTCTGCTACATTCTTCAGCCACGTTCACTCTAACTTGCTTTGAGGACGTTGGGTTATCAGTTAAAATATCTTTTGATTGGTTTCTCGTTGTTTAAAGCTCCACTCAGAAACTAGTTGATGTAAAAGAAGCACTTGAGATAAGATGCATTCAGCTTTTCGTTCCCTGCAGCTGGCATGGCACCCAGCGAAAGAGGGATCCCTGGCTTTTGGAACAGATGATGGAAAAGTTGGAATTTATGAAGTCTTCTCAAACAAGTAAGATTGATTATTTCAAGGTTGGCATCAGTCTGTTGATGTTTGGGAACATATTCTTTAGGTCCTGGATCTTTGGCGTAACTCTAGGAAAACCTGTAAACATGATTTTAACTAGTTGGGAAGCCAGTCTTGGGTCACAGGGGAACGTAACACAAGTGGGATGTTTAAATATGCATTTCCAATGTTCTTTCAGTGATTTAGAACATCTGGCATCCTGCTGAAAATGAAAAATAGTGATATAGTCTGGTTTTGTGTTAAAGAATTTATAACCAGATAAATGTTGTATGTAAAAACCCTGTGAGAAACAAATCATTTAAAGCAGAGTTTATTAAATCTCTTCAAAAATGCCCGTAGAGCATCTTTAAGTCGTCTTTTGAAAAGATGACTTTAACTTTTTAACTTCACAAAAACACGACTCTGAGGTTTCACTGAAGTTTGACTAAGTTTGGAAACTTTTAGTGAAAGTCATGAGGGTGAACCTTTGCTTGTTCTTTGTGTTTTTCTTCTTAATCCCTTGTGGCTTCTCAGTCTCATTTTCTGCAGCTGTTCACGTCATCTACTCCTGGCTTGTCATCTGTTCTGCTTCATCTCCTCCCAGGCCTCCACATATATCGAGCTCCTATCACAGAAAAACAGTGTACACACTGGCCTGGGGACCCCCAGTCCCCCCGATGTCATTTGGTAAGCTCCTAATGAACTCTTAGCAACTGCTGCTGTTTGCACTGAACACTCTGACCCAGCAAAATCAGTGGCAGTGGGACGCCGGTAAGTGTCGAGTCAGCAAAGCAAAAGCCCAAACACCTCTGCATGTGCTTTTATAATGGACTCTGTAATTGAATGAGCTGCGAAAACAGTTACTGCTCACCTCCTCCCTGTTCGGGCGCTCGTGGGGAAATCGAGACGTGGGAAGTTAATTTTACCAGCTGTCGACAGAAGACATTTTGATTAGTGTATCGGTAACACGTCTTCGAAGCCATAAATGTAATTTTTGCCCTGCCTTCAATCTGGTGATTGCACTTAAATGAAGAAAAGGAGCCTGTGATTTGTTTACCCGCAGCACTGGCACCGGTTCAGCTCAGTTTATGCTTCTGCTGCGCTCTCATTGGTTCAGATCATTACAGGTGATGTGCAGAGGAAACGAACAGCAGCTGCTTCTTTCTCTGAGCTGTGACGCTCCTTTTCAGGATCTTTGTATTTAAAACGTTTCCCATTGAACGAGCAAACAGATAAAGACTCTGCTATTGTCCCACCATTAAATACGTAAGATCAATGAAAGGGGGCATCTGTGAAAGTGAAAGGAGGGTAGACAGTTAAGACTAGAACCCATTATACTTATCATGCTATTTTGTTTACATGGGTTATGAAGCTTTGCAGCGACACGTGCATGTTGTCATCTGGGGAACCAGGCTAAGACACACCTCAGGGTTTATTATATTATATTATTAGAAACTGCACATATGTTACATATTAGCTGAATTAGCAGAATTTCAGCAGATTCTAAAACTATAATTTTACACGTGTGGCGTTCAGGTGCAGTGGGAGGAAAGCTGTACTACAGCCTGTACAGCTGCGCCGGCGAAGGCACCATCCTCCAGCACGACCCGTCTAAGCTGAGCGGAGAGGCGTCGGATATCGACAAGCTGATCAGAGACACTAACGACATCAAGGTGGGCGCGACGTTACTGTGATCACATGGGTCATTTCACCTGCAGTCTGCGTCGTGTGGTCGGCTTTTACCTAGCATGGTACTGTGTGGTTCACTGACTAAATCGTGGCAGTTTTTGTTAATGTTCTCATTTGACAACATTTGCATGCTGCTAAAAAAAGTGGGACATGTTTCCCCCATTTGGCCAATTAGTGAATCGTCCTTCCAGTTCTGTTCAGGATCCTGTGGCAGTTTAGTAAGTAGGACACCAGTTTATCTGTACTGTCGGCACTATATTGACCAGAGAAACCACCTGCAGAATCTTCTCTCAGGCTCCTTTCACATCCAGAGAAGGCTTTAGCGAACCAGGACAGATGGCCTCACTAGAACCTGACAAACACACTTAAAGCTCGAGAACAAACGCAGGGAGTTCACAGGAGGAGTCACAGCTCTCACAGTTTGCTGCCTAATGTAACAAAAAAAAAAAAGTGATCTCTGCTTCCCAACAGCACAAGCTGTCTCCACACACTGACCTCAGCTGGAAGCCAGATGGGAAAGTGGTTGCCATCGGCAACGAGGACGGGTGAGTGAACGCCCAGGATGACCCTCCTGATAACACTGCACCAGCCTGCAGAGTCCTGGGCAGGACCAACTTATCCACAGAGTTTAGGCCACAGAATAATGGATTTGTCTCAGACTGGGACAGAGTCTGAGTTGAGGATGGGATCTCACACTGAGTCCTCTCAGCCGTTAAACATCCCGAACCAGTCACGTTAAAAACACAAGACTGTCTGTTACATTAGTCGCATTTAGCTGATCAAACCACTCGTTTGATGTTTAGGTCAGAGATTTCACTTAACTACAGAACTGTTCACTTCTGAGTGTTTGCAGTAAGTTTGGACTTTAAAACAACATCGTGTAAAATGTAAGTTTTAAAGCTGCTGTAATCAAGAAGATACTCCTAATATTAAATGGCTGCTCTTTGTCTGCTGCAGCTGCATTGATGTGTATCAGGCTCCCAGTCTGAAGCTGCTGTGCAGCCTCCAGCAGCATCACAAGATCATCAACACGCTGCGGTGGCATCACAGCCACAGCTCTGTGCCCGAGCATCACGGCCTCCTGGCCTCAGGCTCCAGCAATGCTGCCGTGTACGTGCACGACCTCCACTCTGTCATAGGTGGGAACAGACCTCACACACACTCAAGGTTCCTTGCTACAACCTAACTAGCTAGTTACTTGATAACGACATGGAGCCGTCAGCTGAATTGTATCAGCTGAGAATTTCATTTTGTAGTTTGTGGATCAATAAGGTTTATTGATTTATTTAGCTCCAGCCAACTACATTTGCTGACAGTAGCTGTTTTTGTCTGTAGGTGAACCAACTGGGAATATTCCTGTTGTTTAATTTTGACACCTGCTACATGATTTCATTGCAGTCTGTGTTTAAACATCACCACAATGATTGTAAGGCATCTGAGGATTAACTAGTACACAATCCAGACTAAGGAAATGTGGGTCACATCAAGGGCTCAGGAGGTTTTGATGTCAGTATTTTGTTTTTCTGCAGAAAATCCTCCAGAAAATCCCGTGGTGTTGACCGAGCCGTATCGAAGGCTGTGTGGTCATACCTCTAAAATCACCAGCATGGCCTGGAGTCCGCACCACGATGCCCGGCTGGTCACCGCCTCGTATGACGGCACAGCCCAGGTCAGCACCAGACCAGAACCATGGCTGTAAAATAATAATCATGTTCTTGACAGATGCATCAGTTTGTGTAACTCGTTCATTTTTGAGGGATTTGGGTTAATTGTTCACATAATAAGTGAAGTTTCTGGTTTTTTTGTATTATTAATTAACTATTTTGATCTTATTCATTTACTGGTTTTTCAGGTGTGGGATGTGCTACAGGGGGAGGCTGTCTGCAACTACCGGGGTCATGTTGGTTACCTGCTGTGTGTGGACTGGTCACCTGTTGATCCGGATGTGATCTGGTCCGGAGGGAAGGACTTCACCGTGCAGGAGTGGAGAGTCTCCAAACAAGAGTTCACCAACCCCCCTAAAGGTGAACACGGCCTCTTAGTCTGTGCAGCACTGTGGAAACACTGAGGACCACTGTCCCACTCTGAACGGGTTAAAGCCAGACTGTAACGCTCACATGCGTGTCCTCTCAGGGAAGAAGATGGTCGAGCTGAGGGAGAAGATGAAGACCAATCCCAAGCAGAAGAGGAAGAACAAGAAGGCATCGGGGGCCGGAGGAGCTGCACCATCAGAGATGAATGGAGAGCCAGCTTCAGGAGAGAAGGCTGAGGCGGGACAGTCCGGTGAAGAGGAGCTTGATGAAGTCAGCTCAACCAACAGTCCCGTCCCTCCACCAGGTAGCAGAGTCGAATCAGCTGAAAAACAGTAAGATTGCTGATATTAAGTGTCAAGCTAACTGTATTCTAATGTCTTGTTTCAGCCACTTACGAGCTGCAGAGAAAAACCTCTGCTCCTGCTACTAAGTGCAAAGACAAAGCAGGTATCTCAGGTTTTTATTTTATTTTACTGAACAGCTTAGGCTGCATGTATTTTTAAGACCGTGTCCATTTGTATGAATGTTCCAGACACAAACCTGCTGAAGAAGAAGAAGCCTCGCTCCATGCTGCCCATCAGTACGTCCATGGACCATCGGCCCAAAGAGGACCTGCTACAGGACTGCATCACTTTGGCATCTGTCAAACACAACAGTATGACTGATTCTGCTAAGGACTAGTTAATTGCTTTATAATAGGACTGGGTCAGAATCAGTTCTTTTACTCACTCATTTACTGTGTGCGCATGTGGTTTTCAGCTCCCCCTGCAGGCTGTGTCCCTGGCCAGGGAGAGCACATCCACCTGGGCCTCTTCTCCGACAGACAAGCTCTGCACCGCATGTTTGAGGCAGAAGGTGTGTAACTGATATTAGAGTAACACAGTGCACTTAAAATGCAAATGGTGTTTTGGCACCTTTTTCTGTTATTGTAGTTTCCAGAGGTTTAGTTAAGCCAGTACTAGATGCCCAAATTTATTCTGACATAAACAGGAGAATCATTGTTGGCAGTTTTTAAAATCCACCTTGCTGTTGCTGGAGCAAGTTTTAAGTTGAATGAAGTTTTTAGTTTGTCTTGTCAATGAGTCATGCCGTGTGTGTTATTCTGCAGTGGAGGGTCACATGGAGGCTGGTCACTACGACTCTGTCGTGTACTTGCAGCTGTGGACTGGAGACCTGGAGGGTGCACTGCAGCTGGCCACGGAGAAAGGAGAGCTGAGTGACCACCTACTCACCATCGCTCCCATGGGTAACGGCTTTCAAGTCACAGCAACCAGGCGTCACTTCTTGATTTGTTTAATCAGTCTTTGCTTCTGATTTCCAAACTTTGTAAAACCTCTGTTTTGCTGCGTTTGCCGCTCCAGCCGGCTTCGAGGTGTGGAAGCGGACCGTGGAGGCCTTCGTCAAGCAGCTGTGTCTGCAGGAGCAGTACCTGAAGGCAGCCTCCCACCTGCTGTCAGTCAACAAGCTGTACGAGGCCATTGACCTGCTGCAGTCTCACAGGCTCTACAGGTTTACACCTATGACAGATACATCTGCATCTTTTACTCTTGGTCGTTAACTACACTCTTCTCTTGCTTTGCCCCATTGTTGGATTTACTTCTTCTGACTGATGATTCCTTTTACTTTCAAACACCCTGCTGATCTTGACAGCTTCTTATGTTCAGCGCCATCTCCTGGTGATATTCCTGTGTGGAGAACAGAGCTCTGTGTTGTGTTGTTTGTCAGGGAGGCCATAGCTCTGGTCAAAGCCAGGCTGCCAGCAGACGACCCCATCCTGAAGGAGCTGTACACCGGCTGGGCTGCTGTGCTGGAGAAGGACGGACATTTCTCTGCCGCGGCTAAATGGTGACAACTGGAATCTGAACTGGTATTTAATATTGTTTTGAATCTTTTTACAAACATTATTAAAGCGTACCTTTTCCTCCCAGCTACCTGGCTGCTGGTACCAGTTTCGACGCTGCCAAAGTCATTGCCAGAAAGAACGACACCTCCTCGCTGATGACGGCAGCCACTCTAGCAAGAATCTCAGGCGAGGTCACTCTGGCTCAGTCGCTGGCGATGAGGTGCACTAAAGACCTGGCTGCTGCTCAGGACTGGGTCCAAGCTCAGGAGGCCTTGAGCTCTCAGAAGAACCTGTTGGTCAGTGACATTACCCAGCTCATAATCTGTTTTATGTCACATGTGACAGTCTGATAAAGAGCTAAGTGATTTCCATCTCCTGCAGGGCCACAGGCTGCACCTCTGTGCTGCTGAGCTGCTGATTGTGATGCTGGCAGACTCCAAAGTTGCATCTCAGGCCTGTGTCTCCAATAACCCATGGGCATCACCGGGTGACCGACATGTCACCGTGCAGGACTGGGTGAGAGACGTGTGGGAGGAGCACTTTGGTGTTTCGCCTCGCAACGCTGGAGACCTTCTGCAGGACCTGAAGTCTCTAGAGAGTCCAGCGCCCAGCTCTAACATTCCCCTCACACAGGTACAGTCCTTCACCCTGCTGTCCTGATTTTATTTTCAGATAGACGCAGGTTAAAAAGGCTTAGAGGCAAATTGTACTTACTTTTGGAAGCCCAGTGAACTGACCCCCTCGTTGAGCTTTTTCTGTACTTTTTGTTCCACGTGTTGCCTTTAATCCTCAGGTGCTGCTGCATTCGTCCCTCCATCTGACACGCTCTGTGCTGAGCTGGCTATTGGAGGATGATGGTCAGCTGATAAAGGAGCTGTGGCAGGCGGTGGCTTGGCTCCGTGACCCCGGACATTTCTGTGTGTCTGCAGAGCTTTGCAGGCTGCTCTTCCCTGATGGTACGTGTCTGTCTGATCAATTAATTATTCAGTTATTTGAGTTTTTCAATATTTCACTAATCGGAGACTAGTGGAGTAATTTATTTGCTGTTTACAATAATCATGCTAAGATTTGGTGACACCTTGTGGGGACTTGTGGTTTTTGCTGTTATTAAGCAGAAAAATAATGAACTAAAGGACTAATCCTTTCAAATTAGGAGCTGAGATCCAAAGGATTTTTGTATTTATATATATTCTAGTGCTGAAATCATTAAGTGAACAATCAAGGAGCTGGTCTAGCAAATACGCTGGTTTCAGCTTTCCGTTGGGAGGTTTTGCTGCTCGTCTGTTTTTATGTCATTTGAAGACGTTATCTTTAACAGCTAATAACGCCGTCATCATTTTGTTTGGTTCTTTCATCAGGGGACGTCAGTGTTTGTTCCAGGAAACACCCCAAAACTCTTCATCACACAGAGGAAGCAGCTAAAGCTGCGGCCGACAGCCTGCAGGCCTTTGTCCTTTACCACAGACTGTACGAACTTTGGTGGAGCAACTCAGCTGACAACACAGACCCTCAGAATGGACTGGCAGCAGCTGATTCCTGTCCTGCAGACGAGGTGGAGGATAAAGCAAACGAAGATATTTCAGAGGTGGAAGAGAAGGTGTGTCCGCCATTAAGGCTGGGTAACCTGGACTTCGATGCGTCGCTGCTTCTGTCTGAGCCTCATGCTGCCTGTCAGGCCACTCAGAGGTCAGTTACAGAGGTCCAGGAGCGGCTGGCCGCCATGGTGCTGCAGCACAGCCGAGCCCAGGGAGGGCAGCTTGATCCTGGGGAGGAACAGGCCGATGTGGCCCCACAAATATCCTCCACTGATGCTGGGCAACGGTGAGGATATTTGTTACTGGTCTTCACTTCATGATGTTTGGGTCTGAAGCTAGAAGCATCACAGCCACACTGGAGGAAAAGTCATTAGCAGTTAACATTTCAGCAAGTACAGACAATTTGTCAAACTGACTTATAGTGATGGAAAGTAACTACACACATTTACATAAATACTGTTCTGTGCTGTACGTTTGAGAGAAATATTTTACTTTTTACTTGACTGTATTTCTCTTGACAGCCATACTTACCTAAAGAGTACTCCTGTCTTCTACTTTAAGTATCAATGGTAAAAGTACACTGAAAAGCTTTATAGTGTCAAACCATAAACACTGAACATGTCTGTATTTTCGCTCCCTCAGGCTGGAGGACCATGAGACTCTCCTGTCTTTGTCTGTGAAGATGTCAGAGTACCAGAAACAGCTGGCGGACCTGCCAGACATGATCAAGGTAAAACTCACACACGTACAGTGTTAAACAATAAATGCTAACACTAGTGATGCTGAGGCACCGTCTTTACCGTATTCGTTTTAGTTTATCTCATCAACATGCTAATACATGCTAATTAGCACAAAATGCTAAGTAAAACTGAGACCTATGGGAATATCGTTAGATTTAAAGATCCACAGCTGCTGGAGTAGGCGTCAGGGGATCAACACATCAGGTTTCATCCTGTGAGGCCACACGTCTGTACGTTTGACAAAAAGATTTATTGTCATGTGTTGACTGATGTTATAGTGACTATGTAGTTTGATGTGGTGAGGCTCAGTCATCAGCGTTACCTTGTCTGTCGTCTGTTTCCTGCCAGATGTATCCTCATCCAGATGTTGTTGAATGTTGCCTGGTTCTGCTGCACCTCTCCAAGTCTTCACTGTCTGTATCCGAACGTCTGCAAGAAGATGCCAAAGCTCTGCTCCGTAAATACGGATCAGGCCCGTCCACCCTGAGGGCGTCACAGCGTTTCCTCACCTGAACCTGCCCCCGTTGGACTGAGAGAAACACGGCCTCCCACTGTACAGCTGTTTGTTGAATAAAAAAAATCTTCACTTAGAAAATGATGGAACATGTGGATGATTTGATTCTACACCCAGAAGTGCCTTAAGGAGGCTGACTGACTTCCATCATAGTTGCCTGACCTGGAGCTTCTTCCCACAGACGATGCAGGTAAAGACTGAGTGGTGTCAGTTGTTGTTCAATACCTGCTTTTACTAATTTAGTAACTTTAAAGGTCAAGAACAGCCACAGTGTCATACGGGCCCACAGGAAGTGGCGTGCAGGCTTCCTATTAAATATCCAGCTAAAAAGTGGAATACCACACTGGGGCTGGAATACAGATTTTAATGCGAGTTTGCAGCAGACAAATATCGAAAATACAAACCCATTCAAAATGAGAAACGTTTGGTGCAGATTGGATTGTAAAAAAAAAACAATACTAGAGCTTTTATCGTTTTCCCCATCCTAAGTTTGTCTTAGCACAATACTGTCATGTCAGTGTGATTCTGTTGTGTTTTAAGACAGACTTAAAACTGTAACTTCACGTTGCTTTAAAATCCCAATGGAAAGTTTTTTGGTTTAGTTTTGAAATGAAAACAAATGTTCTCTGCTTTTAGCTTCTCAGATGTGAGGATTTGCTGTTTCTCTGTTTCATAACTTTGCACTTTGAATATGTTTGGGCTTTGACATGTCTAGATCTCTGGGAAGACTGGCCATCATTTATAGGACTGAGCCTAATTCTGATTCAATTATTTCCACTTTAAAAATACATGAAAATGTCCAATTTCTCAGATATCTTTAAAATCTCACAACCCAGAGAGATTCAAACTGTAAAACTACAAATCACTAAAATACTTAATCCTTTTTGTTACATCCCTTAAATTTTTTAAAGCACCCTTTCTGAGGTTGTAGACAGCCACCTGCGGTGCCATAAACTCTAGACACAAGGTCCGATGGCCTAAAAATAAATACTAAACAAATACTTAATACATTTAAAATACAAAACAATTTAATATACATGAAAACATGCATAACCAATTACAGTTTCCGTTAAAAGTTTCAAAAAGGTGAAAAGAGCTAAAACATTTTTATTTTCATCAAAATTATACATTTAATTTACAGACCCTTCCAGCATTAACATAAAAAAACAAAAAACAAAATCCCCACAATAAGAGATGAGTCCTAAGGATAATCTGAGCTGGAGAATGTCATCAGAAGAAGCTGGTCCCGTGCTGTAAAGAAAGGTTTTAGTCATTCTGAGCCAGGGGGAAGGAGCAGCTGTCACTGCGAGTCTCTTTACAGAAACATTTAGTCTTGTGCTGGGGGAGATCGGAGGTGAAACCTGCTGGTTGGGTTTTAAAACAAGTGAGTTCCACTTGAAAATCGAGCACCGGATCAGTGCTTGTTGTTCGTCTCCTCCTGGCCCGAGCTGGAGATGCCGTTCTGGGGTTGAGTGGAGCCCGAGCCCAAGCCGTACAGTCTCCCACAATACTTTGCATCGTCAATGTTGTCTTCGAAGAAAAGCTGAACCCAAAAAGAAGTGTCACTCAGATAACTGCTGAATTTAAAGCCCATCTGCTACCTACAGTCACACCAAGTGTTTAGACAGTGACACAGCGTTTGGGATTTTGCCTAATTTTTAAATATGGAGCCTCCATTTTCTGGTGCCTTCACTTTTACAGAGGCAAAATTACAAAAGCTGTGTGAACGTCCAAACACTTATGGATCTGTCTGTACTTGACTTAAAAGGAATTTTCATGCATGTTGAGGTGCTTCATTAAAATCTGACATTTAAAGGAGCTGTGGCTTTAGTTTTGAAGATTTTTAGCCATTTATGTTTTATGCCAACATGTGCAGAATGTCTACAAAGTTTATCTGTGTCTTATTTTGTACTACGAAGGCTTATTCTGTTAAATGTTGAGGCCAGAGAAGCTGAATAAATTCAAAACACTGACTGTCCATAAACTTCTTACACATAAGAGGACATTTCAACTGTCTCTGGAAGTTTTGACTCTTGGTTTACATGGAATATTTATCTAAGGCAATCACTTGTAAAGTGACACATATTTAGTGTATGTGTACTAGTTCAGTACTGTTCTACCCCAAATTACAGTGTCAATTTTACAAGACATACTACTGACATGGAAACGCAGTGCATTTACCAAAGACAAATAACGGGAGGATTTTATCTTGCAATTGCGACTCACAATCTCTTAATTAAAAGAAGCGCATATTGTAATTATGAGGTATTCTTTTATAATTACTGACAGTGGTGTATGGATTAGAACAGTTCAGAACTTTATCAGGTTTATAGATAAATGTTACTATAATGTTATTATTAATTTCTCCTCTGTGCCATTGGATCAGTGCTAGTGAATTACACTGATACTTTGAAGTATTTCAGTATAAAAACCTGATAACTTTCAGGCGAGTATTGAAGTATTCCAATCCATACACTATTATAAGTTATTCGTAATTATGAAATAGCCAGAACATGTTTTTTACTTTGGTGAATACAGTGCACTTCTGCAGACTTGCGTGATCCTGCTGTGGAGATTATCAACTACATTTTCCTTAATTAGTTACGATAAAATGGGTTGAAATCTCAGAGAATGCTACAGATCCTACAGATTATTGCATATCTGTGAGCACGTACCTCTTTCATCCTGAAGAAAGCCATACCGGTGAGCAGTGAGTCGGATCCAGCCTGGTGCTGCCGACCGATCCTCTTCAGCTCCAGCTGGTCCGCCACTTCCTGGAGCCCTCCCTGCACAGACACACACAGCAGTCAGGATTGTCTTATGTGTACAAATGGAGCATAAAATAAAATCATCATCAACTATAGTGTCCTCTGCTTTGCTTATTTGTATTAGGGCTGATACCTTCAGGTTCTTGCAGCTTTTCATTAAGTACTTGACATCATAGATTGCAGGAAAGAACAGGTTGAGGATCTGGAAGAAATCATGTTCCTCCTCTGGGAGTCGAGCGTCTGTCAGGAGCTTCACCAAATATCCAAAGTCATACCCACTGAGGGACACAGAGCATGAGGATTTGAGTTGGTTAGGGTACAGTGACGTGACTGGATTTAAACTTAAAAGCAGTTACCAGAAATATCTTTACTAATTTCTTTTGGAAGCTCTACATGGATAGTGGGTGGGTGCCAACATTTAGTCTTTTTAAATGCCTGTAAAAATATAAATGGTACATTATTTATTCAGATTTCTTTCTTATATCAAATAAACTGTAGGATTCAGTGTGGTGTAAACTGGCAACAGAAACAGAAAAATGTAGTCAGCACAAACAACTGACCTGTGGAAGGACAGCCACTTGACGTTTTCACACAACACCAGACCAGACGTCATGAGAAGCTCAGCAAAGTAGAGTGTATCGATTCCTTCTTCTTCGTGTTTCTTAAACTGGAGACCAGAGTTCTGGAGCAGGTCTATGGAGTCCTGTGAGTACATGTCTTCTCTATGAGAAACAATGAAAGACAGACATTCATTTTTCAAATAATTACCACAACTACAGCCAACAAAACTAAAAATATAATAAACCTAACTTAATCGTCTTTAGACACCATTAATTCAGAAATAAAAAACTGATCATTTCATTATTAATTCCATCATTTGAGCAGCACAACTTTCATGCAGAATGGTAACCAAAGCACAGACATCATTCTAAACCTTCTGGCTGGTGTAAGATGAAAACTTGAATTTTAAAAACTGCTCAGGAGAGAAAAAAAATTCTTCCTACGTGAGGTTGAACTTGAAGTTGAACTGCCACGTTGTCGTGCCAGGGGGATAGTCTCCTTCCTCGTTCATGAACGTCAGTCCGAGCTGGATGATCTTCAGGAGGTCAACATTACACCTCAGCAGCTGGTACTGGTAATCCACAGTGCTGCGAAACTCACCGATCGGTCGGACAACCACTCCAGGAAATTCTGTGTCCTGGGGAACAATAAAGATGAACAAGTCTATGATGAAACACCAGAATCCTCTGACAATCTGTAATTTAACATTTCTAACATTTACTTGTTTTCATTCAGCTTCAACCTTAATTTCATTGAACGCTACAGCTAAGAAATTATTATATTTTACATATTCACAAAGAACACCTATCCTTTAGGCCAAGTTCTATCTGTCTGAAACAAATGCAGTTATCATTCTTTTTAACACTGACATCCATGAAGGTCTCTCACCATGGCAATGTAATTGTAACTTTGAATAATATGCCGGATCTTCCTCATTTCCTCCTCCACATTGCCTGCCCAGACTTCACAGATTATCTGACTGGAATCTGTAAGTGCGGCTGGCATGTTGGCAGGTCAGGAGGAACAAAAACCTGAATTCTGCAGCACTTGTGAAGGAGCCAAACCGGAGGCTCTGTGTGACGAAGACAGACTGTGGAAGAGCACGAAAAGAAGACATTTAAGTCTCACCTTAACTTCTGCATAAACAAGGTGTGAGATAAATGAGGACTGATGAGTTAAAAGCATGGAAGAAGAAAAAACCTAAATAAAAACATGCATGAATAAACCTCAGATATCATTGTGAGGAAAATATATTATGATTTACCACAAGAATTAAGACATAAACTCCTGAAAAACAAAGTATGAACCAAAGCTTTGTAAACTAAACCAGCTGCAGCTACAGCTGTTATTTCATTCCATATGAAAAAGTTGACCTTGTATCTTAAAGTATTTAAGTGAACAACGTGGATAAGTCCACAGAGCCATTAAATGAGTGTTATTAAGTGGTTTAAATTAAACACACTCCTTAAGTAAAAAGCTAAGAGCCGTAAAGTTTTTTAAAACATCAGCATCATGCATTTTACGTTTCAATATTCAAACTAAAGATTTAAAAGAAATCCAGTTTATAGATTTCGCAGGTTGTGCAGCCTTTAAATACTTCATTGTGTTATATTGAAAGACGTTTTCAATGATAAATATCAGCCTGTAATCACAGGGATGTAATGACAAAACATTTAGCTGTTAGCTGCCAAACACCATTTACTTTACATGTGTTTCCATGGCATCAAGACAAGATGCTTGCTAGCTAATCCAGCTGATATCTAATAAAATTATATCAGCTCAGAGAAACGCTCACTATAAGTTAAATTCTTAATTTAACCACGTTTGTCACGTTATAAAGTTTTAAACTGTGAAATACTGTTAATACAAGAAACTAGCTTAGCTCCAACGGCTAACGTTCACAAGCTAATACTCGCGATAACGAGGTTAAATCAAACAGCTCCGCGTTTCCGCTTATTAACGTGTCACGACCGACGCAAACATCGCAGATATAACTAGTTATGCATGTGGAAAATATAATCAATAAATATATTTAAAGAAATTTACCTGATAATTTGTTCGACGTATTTTACGAAATTAGCTAGCGCCTCCGTTTCTTCTTCTTCCTCTTCTTCGTCGTTTTCTTCCGGTTCTGCTTTTCCTCCTGTTTATCGGGGGATGAGAAAAACGCACAGCGCCACCTGGTGTGAAGGAGTAACGCAGCGTCTGTGTGTGAATAGAAAAGCCTGAAATAAGATTTTTCTTTTATGGGATTAACTGGAAATTTAGCTTAAATCCTGCTGCCACTCAGAATCGGTTTTTTTTCTGCTCAATACATAAAAATGTAATTGAAAAACCCAACAAAACTAAACTGATAAACTAAGTGCTGCTGCCTGGTGGACTGAAATACATGTTCTTGTACTTACTGCTCTACTCTGAGGTGAAAACCTTAACTATAAAAATATGTATACCTTAGAACAAAGGCGCTCACTACTACATGCTCACAAACAACAGACATGTTGCCTTACATGCCGCCAACACACAGCTTTTAGTGTGAAATCACAAAAACAAGAATCCAACAGACGATAACTGACTGAATATTCAGGGCTGAAACTCCTTAGTTCTGAGATTAATAAACTTTTATGTGTATTAAATGAGAAGAAAGACCTAAACATGTTTGTATATTTCTCCTGGTGGAAAATACCCCTCCTTTGTAAATGTAGAGAAACAGGGATGGTCATTTATGCCAGGAACTGGGAAGCATGAGGGTCAAGGATAACATCTTTCTGGACTCATTGACATTTGAATAGTCAGAAAATATTTAAAGCCGAGTCCTCCCAATGCCAAATGATAAAAAAATAAAAAATAAAAAAAAAACACTAGCTCTGTGAGTCCTGTTACTTATATTTTATTCTGTGGTTTTACCAGGACAAGACATTGAATATTTTAGCTTTAAAGTATCAAGCCAAACCTCACAGCTGGTAAAGACAGAGTCATTATTTAGCTTTGGAAGCATTTTGAACATAGATCCACTGAAACATACAAGGATGCCAAGTATTCACAGGAAATAGCCCATATTGTACAAAACCATGAAAGTCTGGCACAAAAGCAAGCACCGACAGAACTATAATGTTTTTACAGCCACTTTACCCATGATTGGAAGATACTTTCACGATTGTCAGAAATAAAAAGAATAATAATCTGCACGTTGGAGATCTGGAAAAATAATACAAGTCTAGAAACCAGCCTGCCAGATAAACAGTGGCCTGGTAGTTACAGACTAAGACTTAAGGCTTACTATTTATTTTGTTGAGAATATTTAAAAAAAAATACCACGGCCATTTCCATACTGTGTGGGATGTTTTAATCTGATTCTTCTTTCAGACACCAAGTGCTCCCAGGAAAACGTAGTGCATGTGTTGAAATAAAAGGAAGAATAATACAATGTTCCTTATTTATTCTAAATGTTCCACTGTTCCCTTTAAACTAGTGATGGTCCTGCAGATCCAGACCTTCCATAACACTGTATTTCAGTCCATCTAATGTGATTTACATAGAAACCAGCAACGAACAGAAAGTTAACACTGCTTGATAAGAAACACTTTCCCTCCCAGGCTTAACTTTGATTTTGTCCTGAACTGAAAACCAGAGAAAAAGACGACGCGGGCAGTTTTTAAAAGGGTGACGTCAGCTGGTCACTGCTCAGAGGATTCGGCTCTCCTCTGGATGTGGGAGATCTCCAGTATCGGCATGAGAAGCTGGAAGGCGTCCTGGATGTAAGAAGCACTGTTGGATGCCTGTGGTGGAAGATTCATATCACATGAACCATGAAGCACACAGTAAATAAATCATCATTCTGACATGCTAAACTGCTAAAACGTATGTGACATAACTCCACTTCTTCCTCTAATTATTAGAGAACTTTTGCAGAAATTAAAAATATTTAAACAAGACAGTTGAAGGTTGAGTTTGCACTAAAATGACAAATTATTTCAGTCTGTTACTAGAACATTGCTAACTTGGCTGGAGATTTGAAGACATTAGGGTTTAAACCATTCAGCTGACTAGGGAAACGGTAAAAAGGGACATTTTTTCCTGAGATCTATCACAATTAAGCAGCAATAACAATAAAATACAGAGCTATGTTCTATATGTATAACTATATCTTTGGGTTTTAAACTGTTACTCAGACACAACAGGAGTCTGAAAACGATCTTGGACTTTGGGACGTTATATTTTCTTAAACTGCATTAATGTAAAGTGCATTTAATTACACCGTCAGTGTGTGTGAGTGTGGTATTATGCCACAAACCTCTAAAAAGACTCCTGTTATCAGCGGGTTCAGGACGTCTCCCTTCTCGTTTGACTGTAAACCAGAACGTTCAGATCAGATAACAAGCAGTTCTCTGATAAAACTACAGCAGCACAAAACACCCTGTCTGGTGATAACCACTCAATAACCCACATGTAAGTCATCATCTGTTATTATTATTTCATCTGAATTAAAACTAAGTAAAATGAATATCAGAAATAAAAACAGTAACTTACCCCTGCAGTTGTCAAGCAGGAGGTAAACTTCTTAGACAGCAATGAGATTTCTTTACACAAAACAACAGTTAACCTGAGGACACATAATATGAGGAAGACATTCAGTTCATTCAGTTGCAGCTCCTACACTGGCTCCACATGTGCAAACAGAAAATGACTGTTGTCTCACTGCGACAGAAGGCTGGCGTCTGTGCTGCTGCTGGAGAAGAGGATGGTCTCAGCCAGTTTGTGGAAAAGCTCAATGGATCGAGCAGTGAGCTCAGCCAGACTCCTGATGGCTGCAGCATGAACCTCCTGACGAGACAAAGCACAGAAAACCAGGTTAATTACAACTGATCACACCCTTTGTCCTCCACTGCATGTGTGTATCGTACCTCTACAGAGGCTGCTTTGTTTCCATCTCCTTCGCTCTCTTCTTCTTCCTTCTCTGGTTGTGTCATGTGGGTGATCTGGCTGCAGGCGTTCTTACAGGCCTGATGGAGGTAAGAGGTCATGCTGTTAAAACTAGTCTCTGATGTTATATTTGATTTAATTGTAGTGTCACATATTTGTCTTTTCTCTGCCTATACAGTGTTTATAATGAACTTTAGGAATATGTGTGTGACTGGTACCTTGCTGAGTTTGTTGGCTGTGGCAGAAACACTGAGACCCTCCAGTGCCTCCGATATGTCCCTGTCAAACTCTGAGCCATCTTCATCTGGAGAGATTTACAACCGATCATGTCAGAAGAGTTCGATGACGCTGTGCTGGTTATTTTTACAGCAGTTTTTCCACAGATGTTACCTTTTTTCTCATCGACCTCCTCGTCATCAAACTCCACTAAGGAGAAAGATTCCTTGATGTGATCCAGCTCTTCTCTGAGCTGAACCCGTTTGTCTCCTGACAGGGTGGTCAGCACCGACTTCACCTACAGGACACAAACACAAACCATATACAGTGAAACAAAGCCCCATTTCAGGCTTTTACCAGACTCCCTTCACATCATGGAACAGAACTTGACCCTCACCTTAGACTCACTCTCTCGAGACAGAATCTCCAGAGCCTCGAGGTGCGACAGACCTTGAAACTCATCAAACAGCATCCCGTAATGTGCGACCACCTTCTTCTCAGACTCTGACATCTCCGTCTGTGCCGTCTGCAGCTCCTCTCGCTCCTTCGCTTCCCTCAGCACCTGGGACACAGACAGACAAGAGACAGATGAAGGGGACAGAACTCCAGCCAGCGAAACTATTGTGTCCTCCCAGCTGAATTAGATCCGTTAAGATGAATTCTGTCCATTGTTCAGTCTTAATTTGAGCATTCGTCTCTGGCCTGCTCACTTGAGACAGGGTGGCGTTCCTGTTCATCAGGCCTTTAGTCTTCTTAAAGCCGGGATCGCCTTCTGCGATCACATCCATCGTCTTCTTCCCAATGAACTCCAGAGCATCCAGACCACCTGTTATTACCGTCTTACCCTGCAAGGAGGAAGAGTGTCACTGTGATCCAACACCAACAATTAATATATAATATGAAGGTTAAGTGTGGGAAGTCTACAGAATACTTTTAAATATAAAACACATATTTAAAAAAGTATCATTACCACAACAGACTGATCGGGACCTTTACACATTTCTTTAAAATTTTTCTCTTCAATAGTCAATATTCAGTATGACAGCAAATTACCACAAACCCATTGAAAGTATAACATGGTCATTAAGTAGAGAGAGCAGCTACCCCAGCACAGGGCTAATTCCTACACAGGCGCCTGCTTACTGTGCTCTGGACGACGCTGGTCAGTGACGATAGCATTCCCATCGCACTACCCACTGCTGACGATCCGTCTCCCACTGCTTTGTCCTTCTCACTGCCGGCATCATCTGCAGGGGAAGAACCTACCAAACAACATGCAGGTTTACACAATGTAAGAAAATATGTGCTGTGATGCCTTTGTAATCACCAAGAAGGACCTGCTAACCCCAACACTGTCTTTTTACACACAACACGATATAACGATATATCTTACCCTGCTGTTTCTGTTCTTCCTCCACCTGCGCTGACACTTCGGTCGGACTGGGAATTCCCAGCGACGTCTCAGCCTTCTCTATCACCTGAGTGAGGCCTTGGCCTGGACACACATGGGACATGCAGCATGTCAGAAAGGCACAGAAAAGGTTTAAACAGCTGTTTAAACAGCGAGGTGAGACCGATTGTTATCATGGGCTTTTGGAGTAAATTGAAATGATTCCATAGAATCATCCATCTTTAATGGGGTTTGTCCAATTCAATGAATAACAAAAAAAAACAGACCCACACCCTGATATTTAGTTTAAATAAAAAACATTTAAGGTTCAGGAGGAATATTTTTTAGATAACATCAGGGATCTCACATTATGTAATCTGCTAAAGGATTGTGTCACACAGTAAATATGCTGAACTACTGAGTCTTTGAATTAACATTTGAATATTAGCATTAACATTTGCAACAGGTGAAGGATGTTTTGACTCATTGAAAGACACAGAACCAAGTAAAGACAAAGCTTAAGCATGTGATTAGATGACGAGAGGTGTGTTAGGTGTTAGGTTATCGATGCTTACCCACAGTGGCCACAGTAGCTGTTGCTGTGGATAAGATGGATTTGCCCCAGCTGCCCCAGTATCCCCACCCACCCTGAGACACAGTGGACTCACTGGTTGTCTGAGAGAGGACATGAGAATACAGAGGAAGACAACAGGACAATGAGGAAAAGGACCAGACAGAAGTCATGAATGGGGAAGAAAAATCATTTACTGTTGTATACAGAAAACAAGTAACCTTTGGAGCGACCCATCGTTAGTGAAGAAACCTGCTGATATAATTCAAGGCTTATCACTAGTGCTGAAACACCAGGTGGTTTCAACTCTCAGTTAACCCCTTAATAGTTATGCAACACAGGTTATCATCTAGACTATAGAGGTCAGATATGATTTTGCAACGTTAAGGTGGTGCAGTATTGATTCAAACTGTAGAGGCGTCTGTCTCACAGTGTATTGCCCATGGAAGTTAAGTTCTCAGTGCGTCTACAATGATGATCTTATCAGTACCTTTGCTGGCTGCTCCTCTGCTTTCGGCGTCTCCTCAACTTCCGCTGCAGTGATGGTTTCTGGTCTCCTCCTGGCTTTCCTCGTCGGGGCTACGTCAGTCAAGCTGTCCGGTGCTGTCGGAGAGGAACTGTCAGGCGTGTCGGTAGGAGAGGCATCCCGAATCTCTGCTGCCTCCCCGGGACCCTCCGCCGCTGAAGCTTCATTCTCTGACATCTTAATGTCTTAGTTCATGTCTCCAGAGTGAAAACAAAAAGCAGAATCTATAAACAAGAGCCTCTGCGTGACGTTTTGATGCTGAGAGCACCAAATATTTACAGGTCTAGGCAGGAAGAAAAATCAAAGCTTAATGTGATTTTCTGTGGGCTAGAAACACAGAAGTTATTGCAGGGACGTGCGAATGCAAGAAAACAGAAGACAGACAGTTTGTTTATGTCAGACCAAGAGCTAAAAGTGGTAAACAAAGTTAGATATCTGGGCCATATTTTAAGGGAGGACCTTTGTGATATGATGATGATGATGATGATGATGACGTACAACGTCAGTGCCAACATGCTGGCACGTAAATTTGTGTACTGCAGATGTGAAACTAGCTCTTTTTAAACACAGCTCTTCTATGGTATCCCCACAGTAAACAAAAACGATAAGAAGTAAATCAACAAATCTCTTTATAATGGTTTGAACAATAACACTAATACTCTTCTTGTCTTGGAAAACACTGGAGCAGATCTTTGCATGTCTCTTAATCTTTGCTGATATTTATTTCTCGTGTATTTATTGTTGTTTGTGTGTTTTCTCTCTCTCTTAGCGAAGAGTCTGAAACAAAGTTGATTCATCGCTTTAGCATAAACAACGAGACTTAGCTGTGGTACGTAGCTATAGCTAACGTTAGGAGAAGAGCCATTTTCTAACAATATCCAACTGTGAAAATGCAATATCCAATAACATACAACTTTGTCTGTAAAAAAACAAAACAACATAAACTTTCATGCTTTTGCTCCAGACTCACCTTTTCTCCTGCCCAGCTGTCAAAGTCTTGATGCTAGCAGTTCCCGTTGACGTTACCCCAAGATGCTAACAGTTTCCTTTCCACGTCAAGAAAAGGTTTATCGTCTTTATTCCGAGGTTAATTTCAGTTTGTACACTTGAAACTCCGCTTAGTTTTTCACAAAACAGTTTAATTATCCTGTTTTTTTTTCAGCTCGTTTCGTGTCGCGGGATTTAGCCACGTCACATCTTGTTTTCCCTGACCCGTTCTAACAGTTAGCCCGAGTTAGCCTCAACGACATCTTCAAAATAAAAGTATATTTAAAACACTGAGTTTGCAAATGAAGAATGAACAAATGGATAAAGAATTTGAGTATGAAGTTGTATCAAAAACGAAGAATAAACATAGATTCTCCGTAGATTTAATTTTAAACAACTACACATTTAAAAAAGGTTTGACCATTTTAAAAGTTATTATAGATTTTATTTTGACGTCAAATCCCCCCTACTACCGGTTTGTCTCTAGCTCTCTTCAGGTAACTTCACGCAGTAGTTAATGACGTCAAGTTTGGCAAATAAGATAAGAACAACATCCGGAAACTACAAATAAAAGTCTTTACACTTCCGGTGGAAAATCCGCTACGAACTTTAATTGTTAAAAATAATAGGTAAATTATTCGTTTGTCTTTCATGTGTTTTTTTTTTTAAGCGAATGATTTATTTTTTATCTCAGCGAAAACTAATGAGAATAAAAAATAAATAATTTGAGTAGGAAGTTGTATCAAAAACGAAGATTAAACGTCTTACGTAGATTTAATTTTAAACAGTTACACACATCTGAGAGAAAAATATATGGCTACTGTGCAGATTTGCTAATTTTTAACTTGTCCCTCAGCTATCAGGACTCGGCAAAAACGTGTCCAAGATTAGGCTTAGGGTAGGAAGGCAATGGAAATTTATAATAAATTAATAATAAAAAAAATAATTAAAAATTCATTTTGTCCATCATACAGAGGCTGGTTGTTTTAAGGCCCTACTACATAATAAAGCGCCTACAACCACTTTGACATGGAGCTTTTACTGTGAAAATTCCAAGCTACGTCCGTCTTTATGATTTTTAATTTGAAGATGGAAAAAAGCAAAAATTAAATTGGGCAATCATCTGTCACAACATTCAACTCTCCTCAATTAAAACTTTGACTTAAAAATAAAATAAATTGGATGGAACGGAAGTTACACGGACTTTTCCAGCCACCAGGTGAAGTCACCTACCTGCCTGGCAGGGTTAAGAATAAACCACGCCCAATCACAGGCACCTGCCCTGCACTAGGAAGTGACGGACTGGACGGTTCGGGGTTTGTTTTGCCGTAAAACATAATAAATGGTAAAATCTCGATGTTGATATCGGTTGAAAATATATTATTTTGATCGCTGTCTCAGCAGCAGGTGGGAATTACTGGATCTGTTGTTCAGTGATTTTTGTATGTGTGTGTTTCCTCCTTTTACTTGAAAATATTTGGCTTGAAACACCGCGAAGTTTGGTTTTCATTGATTAGTCAAAGCTATTGGGCGACCAAGTAAGTAAACAGTCTGTCTCCTAAAAACAAAGTAAGAATATCAATAAATCAATGAATGAAAAATATGAAATGAATATGAAAAACAAGAGACAGGACTAAAGTGAAATCTCAGGCTTGGACTAATCTCACAGCTAAAGATCAAGAGAGTTCTACATTTACATTAAAAACTAAACCAGAGAAATAGTATCTACTGAGTATTCACGTGTACAGGTACTTGTTAAAATATCAAAGAAGCAGTAGATGAAGATTAATAAACTATGGGCAGGACTTTTGTCTGCATGAACCATGACTGTTTGCTCTACCTGTTTTGCAGGTTTGTCTCATCTAAATGTGAGCTGAAGCTGTAGAGTACCTCCTTTCAACATGTTATCGCAGCAGCATCCCCACCTGCTTCCCCTGCTTCTCCTCCTGCTGCTCAGTGGCCAGACAGCAGCTGGAGCTCAGAACGCGTCAGAGGCAAAGGCGGCGTCCTCATTCAGCAGGGACATCGTGGTGAAGGAGGGATCCAGCACAGTCATCGAGTGTAACGTGACCGGAGGCCACGATCACATCAGGTGGTACAACTCAAAAGGACCTCTGCTGGACGAGGGAGCAGGTAGGTGGAAAAGAGTTCAACACACAACCAGGACCAAACAGAACAAAACGCAGGCCCAGAGAAGGTACCAGGTATCCTGGCAAATATTGGTATTTGTCAGGAATTTATTCCCAGTTCATCAGTTCGTCTGCTGCTGGAATTACCATTGTCAGTTCAGTGCTGTTTCCGTGTTGTGTTTTCATCCATGTGTCTGATGGGACAGTGCAGAGCAGAGTCATCACTGAAGCAATAAAGTTCAATTATACTGTTTGTGTAATATTTAGTAGCTGGTGTTTTGTGGGCTAATGTGTGAATCTCAACCACAAATTAAAACTTTAATGCCATAAAATAAAATGAAAATTTAACAAACACCAACCGGGATTGTTGATCTGTGTAAATGTTTGTGATGTTTTCCAATTTCCTCTAATTGTCTATGTCTCTGCCTGTTTTTCTAATTGTCAACAGTAAAGTCCTTGGTGAGACTAAACCTCTGCCTTGTTGTTTTTTGACCCCAGATGGCAAGTGGCAGATTCAGGAAAACGGCACCCTGAACATCACTGTGGTCTCCTTTGAGGACCGTGGTCGCTACACCTGTGTCGCTACCAGCGACTCTGGCATGACCAAAAACTACACAGTCACTCTGCGTGTGGCCTACACCGAAAGCGGCCTGGGCCTGTACTTTGTCATTGTGTGCCTGGTGGCCTTCACCATCACGATGATCCTCAATGCGACACGAGTCTGCATGGTCAGCAGCCACCTCAAGAAGACGGAGAGAGCCATCAACGAGTTCTTCCGCACCGAGGGCACAGAGAAACTGCAGAAGGCCTTTGAGGTCGCCAAGCGGATTCCCATCGTCACGTCGGCCAAGACGCTGGAGCTCGCCAAGGTCACGCAGTTCAAGACCATGGAGTTTGCACGTCACATGGAGGAGCTGGCACGGAGCGTCCCACTACCGCCACTGATCCTGAACTGTCGCGGTTTAGTGGAGGAGACTGTGGAGAGTGTGAATCCTGGGCCTGACCCTGCAAAGTCTGGGAACAGACAAGCTATAGGCCCAGCCTGCTCCAACAAAAACGGAGCGGAGGAAGAGGCGTGCCAGCTGCTGCTGTCAGGTGAAAGACGAGGAAACGCTGCAGGTGGTGCTGACATCCAAGTATCAGTCCATACAGTTTCTGAGAAGGTCGCTTGTGAGGATGAAGAACCTGAGAAGAGCCTTGGTACACTCACACCAGGTTCACCCACCAGTGTGTCCTATGAGACTGACGTTTAGCCTCAGGCCAAACCCCTGCAGGAAAACAACATGATTAAAAATCATCAGAAGAACGTGGGGTTGGGTTTTACTTCTGATGATTCTCCTCATCGATTCTGGTTTAATTTGGCTCAGAATCATTTCATATTGTTCGAATAAGAATCCGAACCATGTTGAAAGCAAAAACCAGCTTTATTTTAGGTCGAGTGCATTATTTTACCTTAAAATGTAAAATATGATATTTCTGTTATCATCAAAATCAAGATCAAGCTGTTCTACACCTGCTGAGTGAAATTCCACCTCTTTCCTGCTTAAAGTTTTCTTCCTGCAGCGATGAGACTTTGATTTTAATACTAATCTTTGAAGTGATGAAGTGATTTCTGTCGTCTCATATGTCATTAACGCTGCACACACACTGCAGTCGGTCCAAGGTTGCTCTCAGGAATCAAGAGAAATACAATTTTCACTCAGATTTCAAATAAGGACTAATGATGCCAGTAAGTCTGTCCAGAGCCAAACAGCATGAACTGTGCTCAGTTATTTCCTCATGTCTGTGTGGTGGGTTCAACATCAACATTCAGTCTTTTGAGGTTTTAAAGTTTAAACATGTCTGAAACTGATTGTAGGTTTATTCAGAGCATCAGAGGAGAAAATACGTCTGATCATGTTTCCGTTAGTGTTGGAAACATCTGCAGGTACAGACGTCTGTTTTTATTATGTGGGTGATGCATTGGACTGTGTTTTCAGAGGGACTTTGGGGTTTAGATAGTACAGATTGTAAAGAGATAGAGGGAAGACTCATTTGGTAATGGAATGACTTGTTTATGGATAGTGGTTTACTGAGATTTGTCATATTCTAGTTACATTAGAGCATAAAGCTGTTTAATAATTTTTGTAGACAACCTGGTGTAAAGCTCTTGAAGTAAGAAACATGTGAAAACTGTTTAATCTGTGGTGTAAACTGTGAATCAGTTCTGGACGTTGCAGCTGAACAACAACGTTCTTCTGCGACACTTTCATGTTTGGATAAATCCTGCTTTATGTGCTGAAGCTGTGTGACGTCTTTAATATTCAAAAGTCATGTTTGAGAGGAAATTGTCAGGGATGAGAAACTGTTCTGACCACGGCAGGAGAAATACCTACCTGGTTGTGTCTGGCCTTTCAGGTAACATTTGTAAGGAGCCACTGGGGGGAGCTGTTGGGCTAAACATCAGGTCTGTATTTCTGATTGCAGCCACTAAAACACTCCTGAAGGGTCGTTAACAGCTGTCGATGGATGATGAATATTAGAAAGAACAAAGGGTCACATTTCTGAGTCCCACATTTCACTGTCCCACTTAGCTCAAATACTCAATACAGTTTAAAAACCTGTTGTTACACTTAAAGAGTAACGTTCTCAATCTAACCCATTATATCGCCATTTATAGCAGCTTTAGTCAAATTCTTTAAAAAAGCACTGTAATAGTGTCAGTGTGCAGTAACTTTTCTGTGCATTATCCCCCCAAAAGCTTTTAGCAGCTCACAACACAACACAAATGGTCCAAAGAGCTTCAGAGCTCAGAGTGAAAAAAATGAAACTGTTTATGTGGAAGCCAATTTTGTGATAAAACCTGCAGCGTGCACACACAGAGTGGACCTTTCAGGAGAAACATTGCAGTTACAGCTTTTAAATGGAAAAATATTTGTGTGTCCATTGATTCTGGAGCGGCTGAATTAAGCTGTTAGCATTACACATACACACTTTCACAATCACAATCATTCATTTTATGAATTAACCTTAAAAGGCCCTGAAACCAGTGTTAGAAACAGACCTTGTAAACTTGCTCTACAAAAAAGACATTTTTAGACTGAGTTTAAATGCGACTATGGAAGAAAATACAAATTTTTGGAAGCAAACCTGATATTTATGTTTTTAAAGAGATGATTTTACTCAGCAACAGTAACATGTCAGTTATTATTAAAAATGTTTTGAACATAAAAATCCTATTATCTGAAATTTGCATTTTTTCCACAGCCTGATATCCGTCCATCCACTCCCATCCATCCATCCATCCATCCATCCATCCATCTACCCTCTACCCATCCATCCATCCTCTACTCATCCATCCATCTACCCTCTACTCATCCATCCATCCATCTACCCATCTACCATCCATCTATCCATCCACCCATCAATCTATCCATCCATCCATCCATCCATCCACCCACCCTCTACTCATCCATCCATCAATCTACCCATCCATCCACCCTCTACCCATCCATCCATCCACCCTCTACCCATCCATCCATCCATCATCATCATCCACCCATCCATTCATCTATCAATCTATCAATCCATCCATCCATCTATCATCATCATCCATCCAACCACCCAACCACCCAGCCATCAATCTATCCATCTATCTACCCACCCATCCATCCATCCATCCATCCATCCATCCATCCATCCATCCATCCATCTTAGTCCAGTTGATGGTTGCAGGGGGGCTGGGGCTGATCCCAGCAGACACTGGGTGAGAGTGGGAGTCTATCATGGGTCTGACACCTAGAGACAAACTCTCTTACTCACATTCACACCCACAGACAGTTGAGAGTCATCAATTAGCCTTAACCCCAAACTGCATGTGTTCAGACTGTTTAGGAAACTGGAGCAATTTTTCCACCTCTGAGTAAAAGATTGACTGAGGCTTCATTAAGCTCAACCTGTGCAGTGCTGTTCTGAGCTCTGGAGGCTAATCTCCTGGAGGTGAGCTACCAAAATCTTACAGTCTGCACTACCTGGGAAATATCAGACTGGAGAGCAGACCAAATAACAATAACCTTGGGCCTCTGTGGTGAATAACTTGAAAAATCCATCCTCCGCCTTCGCTTTCCTATCCTCTCTGGAGGCAAGCTTATCTAAACAGAATTGATTGGGCCGAGCAATCATTCATCATGCTGAGCCAGAGCCGACGTTTAAGAGGAGGGAGGCAGCGGAGGGCGGTGGGTGGTGGGTGGTGGTGGGGCTTAGGAAGATTTAAAAAATGGAATATTTCCATTAGGTTCCTCAGTGTCATCGAGGTAAACTAAACAAATCGATCGGGTTAGAAAGGACAGAGTGTGTGAGTGTGTGTGAAAGAAAGAAACAGAACGAGCGACGGATTCATTCAAAGGACACAAAGTTTCCTCCAGACCGGAGTGTGTGTGTGTGTGTGTGTGTGTGTGTGTCTGATAATACATATTTACACAAATAAATAAACCCGGTGCCTTCAGTAAACTGCTCATAATATCAGGAGAAAACTAGTCGCTAATTAGATTTTATTTCCTGCCTGAAGGAGCAAACCAGAAAGAGATGACACGATAAGAGAAGTGTTTGTCACGTGTGCTCATTATATGAGAGGGCTTGATTAGCTCTGCTGTACCGGCTGCATGTGTGTGTGGTTTTACTTTTGGGATTCACTCGTGTCACTCTGAACACAGTGTTGTTGGACACTGAGCAAACCATGAGCCCCAATCTTTTCTTATAACAGCCTTCGCTCTTCTGCTTTTAGGCTTTCAGGGATTTGTCAGGCACTGATGATGGCCTGACCTGGCTCACAGCTGGTGTTATTAACCTCAACTCTCTGCTGCAGATTCAGCACCAGATGTGTTTGTGTCCAGCAGTTTGTGGAAAAGTTTCACAGGAGCTGGAGAAGCATTAAACCTCCCATACAAGTGGTCAAGACTGTCAGGAAGTCAGCGTCAGGGGTGAATGTGGGGCTTTGTTCATAATGATTCGGTGATTTTAAAACTTCTTCGTCCTTATGTTCAGATGTCCTCCAACAAAAAAATGGGGCGCCCAGGTGAGGTCAAAGTCTGGCTAAAAAAAGGGATGGGGGCATTGTGACTGACCCGATTCTCCACAGGACCCTGTTGTTACAAACAGCCCTGCTGTCAGGCAGTAATGGGAAATAATGGCTGGACCAGCACCACGGCGGCAGGCTGGGCTCGCTGGGGACTGCGGTGGAGGTATTGGGGTCACGTCTTCTGACAGCTCCTTGCATCCCCGGACACATGCATTCAGCACAGAGAGAAAACATCTGGAGGAAAGCATGAAAGCAGCACGACATAGCTGTACAATAAGGCATTTTAGGCGTTTGGAAAAGAGAACGAAAGTGCGACTTGTAGCGTTCATGTCACCATCAAGCAGAAATAACTCAGTCACGGCTGTGGCATAGCCTTAATGGCATAATAGTGAATTCACTGAGTCAGAAAAGGCAAACGTTACATCTTACATCTAAGGATAACAGCCCCAGTTATCAGTCATGCATCATCTGCATGGCAATACCATGCACATGGCAGAGTTCCTGTTTGTGAAGCAGCTTCTCTAGTTGTTTCATCAGCCCACACGTGCCTGAAGTTTCCGTCTGCATGTTCCAGCATTTTGTGTATTATTGTGGTTATATATGACCCCTTCTTCAGACAACAACTTCAGATCCTCAAAGAAATATATAATTGCCTCAATACT
This sequence comes from Mastacembelus armatus, assembly GCF_900324485.2. Lineage (NCBI taxonomy): Eukaryota > Metazoa > Chordata > Actinopteri > Synbranchiformes > Mastacembelidae > Mastacembelus > Mastacembelus armatus. The sequence continues at coordinate 23,146,984 of NC_046646.1, read as the reverse complement.
CCAGGCTGCAGGTTTCTACTTCATTTTGAGTCTCAGAGGAGCAAACAGCCTGTTGCATTATGTGAGTGTCATTCAGGCCATAATGGAGTTAAAGGCTGTGGGCTGTGTAGAAACTGTCTCTGAGGTTCATTTCCATTAACATTCCTCAAACTAACAAACGCAAATGTAATGATTTTTTTTTAATCTGTCCTCTGCTCCAGTTTGCAATGTAAAGGATTCAGACTGTTGTTGTACATGTCATGTGGCCATTAATGCTGCTGAGCATGTTTTCTTACAGCTCTGGTTTTAAAACCTTCACATTCTGCAACCTCATCACTAGATACTGCAAAATATTTCACATTTTACATTTAAACCTTACATATTTAAATACTGAGGTTTATAATAAGTGTTTTGGCACATCTGGCTGAGCGGTGCTACGTGGGACTTAAGTCTTGCATGTGTTGTAGTCCCCATGTGTCCGCATGAGGAAAGGACAAGGCCTGACAGTGGAAAAAATGGATTTACATTTTCATGCAAATGCACTGGTCAAGTTCAAGCTCTGAAAGTGTTTTGAAAGTGAAAGTTTTCCAAATTATTCTGTAAACGTTGCTTTAGCAGCTGCTTAATGGTCGTCTTCGTATTGGCCCAAATCACAGCCTGTGGTCAGTGTTATATCTCAGCAAGGCTGCAGTACTGAGAAAGACCAGAACAAGGTCACAGTGTGTTTTCTGACAGCAGCCAGGAGGGAAATCACAGATCTGCTCAGCAAATACTCTCAGCTGAAATTTATAAAAGTTCATTCACTTCACTCGCTGAGGCTCTTTTCTCTTGTACTCATCGTGTCCTCATTCTCTCAAAGACAAACTTCACCACAGAGTACAGCAGATAGCTGCCCTAGTCATGTCAGCTCTGCAGGCCTCTCTCTCCAGGACAGTAAAACCCGCCTTCACTTTGTGTGTGTTGGGTTCAAGATTCACAGCACGGACTCAGACAGATTTACTGAGTGGCAGAGACACTATAAATATTCAATAATAAAACTTATGAAATATTTATTGAGCAGCTTCTATTTCCATATTTTCCTATACAGGTATCATGTACTTCTCTGTGAAATATGACTGTGCGAGTTGAGGGAGTGACATCGCTGTAATGGCTGCAAGTTACTATTCACGCCACTTTTTAAATGCAGGACTTTAGTTCTGGACATATTTACATAAATCAGCCTTAACCAAGATGTCAGAGGCAGTCCAAGCATCCTGAGCAGCATTTAGGGCTCACCATCATCTGACGGTGGCTCCATACGAGCCGCAGAGCAATAACAGCCTGTCATATTTAGGTCATGGCAACTGCCAAGTTTACTGCCGCATGTGCTGGCAGAAATATAGACATGAAGAAAGAATTAAAACTTGTATCTTATGATCTCTGGTTCATTTTCCTCTAAACCAAAGAGCTGAAGCACAGACAAAGAAAATATGACACCACCCTCTGCTCTGCATCTACACAGTATTAAATGGGACATGCTGTTTTCACTTTGATACCCACTGTGCTTAGCACAAAAGTTAAACCTGGCTGACGAGAAACGAGTTTACGGCCTGAATGTGATCAATTACTCTGGGACTGTGGGAAAAGGCTGATTGATTGTCAATATGTTCATTCTTTAATACAAATTAAATTTTTACAAACTACTAATGACAACATGTTGCCAAGTTTTCTTCTGTCCTGGCAGCCATTTGTCTCAGCCCATTTGAGCAAATCACAATCCTGTCACCAGAGAAGAATGCCAGCATTGGACGATTCTGCAAAAACCAACATTAGGTTGAATGCCAGTGTTTCTTTTTCCTCTTAGTGCCAACGTTTTTTAAATTCTTGCTTTCTACACATAGCAGCTAAATATCATGGCAATGTCTAGTAAACAAAAACTGAGATGTGGTTAAGACGAGCTATAGACACTGAATGTGCAGAGCAGCCGTGTAGGAATGTTATTCTTTTAGGTATCACGTCACTGTAAGAAGACAAGTACAGTACTGTACTGGACCTGAATCTGAATCTACAGCAGCTTCTCCAAGGTGCCGCAAAGTACCAGGAGGAAACCAAAGAGAATAATGAAGTAATATTTAGGTTCCTGGTTTGAAACCCATCAGGGGCCTTTCTGTGTGGAGTCTGCATGTTCTCCCTGTGCTTGTGTGGGTTTTCTCCAGGTACTCTGGTTTCCTCCCACAGTCCAAAAACATGTATGTCAGGTTGATTGGTGACTCTAAATTGCCCATAGGAGTGAGTGTGAGTGTGTGAGGTTGTTTGTCTCCATGTGGCCCTGTGATGGACTGGGGACCTGTCCAGGGTGGACCCCTGCCTTTCACCCAAAGAGAGCTGGGATAGGCTCCAGCTGATCCCCGTGACCCTGGTTAGGACTAAGGGGGTACAGATGATGGATGGATGAAAAACTGTTAATGTCATTTATATTAAAACCATCCTCTGTGGAGTTTACTGCCTAAAGTGTTGTATATCTGTAAAAGCATATTCTTCTACTGAGCAATAACAATAATGAGCAACAGATGAAACAATAAAAGAAAAGCCTGAATAAATATGAAGTGATATACCCTCATATGGAACCATGGCCTAATGAATGGTTTTAAGAAAACACCAAAACGTTACAACAAAGCCGCTGGTTGCCCTTTCCACCGTGTCAGGACTGTTTGGGCAGGCGCATGAAGGGAAGATGGCTGCAGATGAGCAGCATATGAAGCTTGGGTTTTAAGATTAGAAGAGAGTGTCCTTGTGTTACTCAGAGCTAAAAGAAAGCTGTCTTATCCTCTCAGCACCCATGAGACGTCCTATCATTTTTATGCTTCATTTCTCCACCATCTCCAGCCTTGGGTTCATTTCTCTGATGTTCTCATTAAGCTGCCCCGAGTGGCTGCTCGTGTATGACATTGACAATTTATGTAACATCTTATTTCATGTCAAACTGTACCGGAGACCTGGGAAGCCTGTCTCAGTTAGTGTCAGTTAATTTTAATGGCAATAGCCTGAACTGAATCACAGGAATCATGTTGAAAAGAGCAAAACCATTCGCTCGTGTAAAGAAACATCAGTCCCCTTTTCTTTCAGACTGGATGTTGGATTTCTATCACTTAGGACGTTTTTTATTTTTATTCAAGGTTTTCATCTGCCTCACAGCGCCAGTGACTCCCTGAATGAGAAAAATCACATCCTAAAAAACCTAATGGATCTTGGCAAGGATGGAGCGACCATCTCATCTGCTGTAACGGCCTTGTTTTATCGTTTCGAGTCCTGCAGCTGAACGGCGCCGCAGACAAACGTCAGTGTGTTGTTTACCCATCTGGCAGCACTTTTAACACGTTGACTTTTTCAGGAAGCTTTTATACAAGAAGAAACGCCCCACGGGAGCAACGGCTTGTATAAACAAAATCTTAAGCAAAACCACCCACACGTAAACAGCAGACACACACACACACACACACACACACACACACACACACACACACACACACACACACACACACACACACACACACACACACACACACACACACACACACACACACACACACACACACACACACACACACACACACACACACACACACACACACACACACACACACACACACACACACACACAAGTCTTGCAAACAAACTCATTTCCTTGGCCCTCCTTCACCTATGGCACTTCACAGGAAAAATACTTGTGTTGATTTGCCAGGAGCTCCCCAGTGTCTCCACAGCACAGGTCCAGATATCATTAACACACTACTGAGATAGTAAAACCAATTAGGAGTCTTCTCTGATGAAGGACAAGCTGTGGAGACTTATCAGGTGGTGACGAAGGAGCTCAGGGATCTCATCAGGAACATTTTTCTACTTTATTATTGTAAAGATAAAAAAATGTAAAAAAAAAGCCACAATGTGCATAAATAAACTGAGATTATGTTTTAATTTGGTCCATCTGGTAGATACTGGACTGAAATGTTCATGTGGTCAGGGCAACAACTTTCTAGCTTTTATTAAGGGGAAGTTTTAGAGCACTGACAAACAACCTTAATACGCGAATTACCACTTTCTGCTGCAGGTAACAGGTGTTTTTATGGCAGTTTAGTTGGAGTCTGACAGAAGCTCTAGCTGGAAATATTTCAATATGTTTTAAATCCTTTTGTGGATCAAGAAACCACCGACTGCACCCACAACAGGACAACTCGCATGAAGTATAAAATTCAGCTCTTGCAAGGAAAGTTATAGTTTGGAAACACATCCTAAGTACGTTCATTTTAGCTCCTAACGTTACATTTAAACGATACTGTGTGTACTGTGGTAACAGAAATGTAAGTATTGAGCGTACAGGGTCTGTTCTGCAGCAGCAGTTTTACACAAATGTCCGAACAAACTCTCTGCACTTTAGGATAACCATCAACTTTTAAACAACACTCAATTGGATTAAATGCCACTGATTTAAGTAACAGTCAGTTAAGATAAGATTTGCTGCTTTAATACCACAATGAGAAAAGGTCTTTTACTATTCTTATCTTCAGACTTCAGAGTTTCTGTAATCCCTGTTGTCCTGCACAGTCAGACGTCCATTTTGTTTATTGCACTCTGTATTTGAAACGAACCTGATATGGTGGATCAATGATGTACTTTATATTGATTTCCTGACTGGCCAGTTTCTCTTTCCAGTTTGTACACATCCTAAGGAGTCAGTTAATGGTGCATTACAAACTCCAGCGCAGTCGTCCTTTACATGCTGCTCTCACAAGAACCCCTTCACCCTGAATATCCATCACTGCCAGACTGTACAGTAGCAGCAGGCCCTGCTAATAACATATTTATGAATGTGGTCTGAGGAAGGTCCTTGCTCTGAATGCTGATGTGATGTTCAGATGTCATGTTTTTATAACTCCATCACATTTTTCCTCCCCCGCTCTTTTAGTCAAAGTATTGTTGGTCAGGATCATAAAAACTGCAGCTTGACCTTTGTGAGGTAGCCCAAACCCTTCCCTAAAAGATAACACGAGGGTCAGGGAACAGTCAAAACATGATGAGAGTCCTGTCAGCTTAAGAGCCTCCTCCACTGCTGTAATTTCTTGCTCTGAAAATGTAAGAATTCTTCCACTTGGCTGGTGAGGTGTCCAATGAAACTCAGTTTAAAACCTGTAAGTGCAGCAGCATTCACATGTCCACAATAAAAACTCTGGTGTCCCATCTGCTCACCCATCATGACTCATTCTATGAAAGCGTCTGCTGAATGTGCACTATATAAATGTGAATATATGTAAAGTAAATGTCTCACTGAGATATGATTCCTGGGTAAAAGAGCTCATGTCTCAGCTGAAAAGTGGGAAATGCTGCTTTGTAAAACAGCCCAGTGGGATGTAGATGAGAACAGCTTGCAGGCAAATAACAAAAGCATTACAAGTGTTGAATTTCTGCTTTGTTAAGAAGTGTGTGGTGAAGAGGGAATGTTAACACTGGAGTCTATAGTTATTACAGCCAAGAGCCTTTTTATATAGCACCAAAGTTAATGGCAAATCATCTCCAAGTCATTTAAAAACCAAAACAAACTAAAAACTGAATTTTTACTTTGCCGAAGTACAGTTTCTATTGTTTTCACTCCAATGTTTGTTTTCTCTTTTCCCCAACAGCAAAACAAACGGCTCAGCCAATCACATTAAACTCACACATGGCGTAACAACAGATGTGTTTCATCTCAACAGAGCAGCACATCAAAAACGTTAAGTGAAAGGTAATTAAAAGTTACGATGCTGAGATTTGTCTGAAGATTCTCAGGGAATGACATATAGAGCAGGGCATCATCAGCGTAGCAATAAGACAAAGCATGTGGGTGGATATTCAGACCGAAGGAGAAGGGATCTAAGCGCTGATTCTTGCAGAACCCAAGGGAGAAGGAAGTAATGTTCGGACAGGTCACCCCGTCATGCCACTTTAAACAACCACCTGCGAGGTGGAACTCAAACAGGAGTAGCACCGTACCACAGAAGCTAGGTAGGTAGTTGGCCTGGTGATTTACCAGGTCACAGGCTGTTGACAGGTCCAGCAAACTGATGCATGAACAGAACAAGTGTCAGTTCTTGATGATCTTCTAATTTCCTTAGAAAAAACAAACAAAGGTAGCTTATGAATCTTAACAAGAAAACTATGTTTTGCACATGTTTGTTGTACTTAAACACAAAGCGATAGCGAGCTCTGAGTGGTAGTGTGGTTAACGAGAGCCAAAGTCATCGCAGAGACACAAAGGCCAGCATTCAGGCAGAAACTCCTCATAAACTCTTTAAAGTTAAAGTGTGTTTAGCCTTCAATCTAAATATCACATCTTAAGTGCTGACACTTTATCTCCTAAAGTGAAACCCAAACCAATCCAAGAGCATCGTGCAAAGTTGGGAAGTATCAGCAGACTCCAAATGGCATCTGGAGGATTTCAGGCACTTGAGACGCACCTGCAGGGAGACATATGGCCTGCTAACTTTTGTTTACTTCAGTGCCATATGTGCCGAAAAGTACATGCAGCTCTAAGCATATTTACAGACTTATGCTTATGTGTGGATGCACACGGTCACCTTCTCCTGATGCACAAGCACACATAAATATAGATGAGCAGTGAGCGCAGGGTGGAGGCAAAGAGACTCCGGAGATCAAGATGACAAGGCTGCAGGTTTTTCCCCAGATGCTGCATGACAGACAACCCCTGCCTTTGACAGAGATGTCTTTCATCATTAATTAAACATTTATCACCTCAGCACCTGAATGTGAAGGCCTTGGAAGATATCTTGTGACAGATGCCACTGTTTGTGATGCCTCAGTGCCAAAATGTCACTGAAGGAAGGAAATGCATCAGATGTTCCTGTCTAATGTAGATGCTGGTACTTTACTGTGACACTCCACAACACTACTACACTACTCTTCCTTTAGTTTATAAGAATCATGTTAATAGGTGGCAAATGGAAATATCTTGTACTTCGTCTGTTTCACAGATTTGGTTACAGAGATCTGTCATCGCATGTATAACCTGAAACGACTTCTGCCAAATAAAGACATTTATTCATGGAGCTGATCATCATCTAAGGAGACAGATGGCTCTGACCTGGACTCATTATGATGGACTTGGAGCTGCATGACACACAATGGATTAATACAGAAGTTATTGCAGCAGAGATAACTACTGAACAAAACTGATAAAATGATTATTTCATTGGTTGTTGAATATTTGGATTGTTTGATCTATAAATTTACTCGCTGCTATAAAAAAAAAAAAATAAGGTGGTTAGATATGGAGAGCAGCTTCTTCACTGGTATTGTAACCTAGTAAAGATACAGAAGCCTGGTGTGGCTATTTTAAATAATAAGGAATTGTAGGTGACAAATGACACAAATCATTTTTCTGAGCCAGTACTGATCTGGGATTAGCTGATACAGACAACTTTCACATTTCTTTCCTGCTTGAAACTAAGACCCATCAATCAGAAGTGAAGGTGCAGTTGGGGGATTTGGGTGCTTTACCATCAACTCAAAACAAACAAAACAGGAGCATCCAGATATTTGCAGTTTCAGAATAGACTGCACAATCATCCACAGCTTGCTGCTGAACACTGGATAACCTCTCATCTTTACTCAGCAGGTTTAGGACTGAATACAGGACCACACACAGACCAGCCCTCAACACCCGACTGTCTAAGAATGGAAAGGGCAGATCAAACTGCTTTCCCATGGACATGATCTCTGATGACGGACAGAATCCCAATGATTCTGGCTGCACACCGAGCCGTGTGTGTGCATCACATTGCAACAGCATTTCTAAAACAAGACGCCACTGATCTACTGAGAACACCAGCTCTTAGGAGTCTATCGCCAGTCGGATGAAGAACGGGAATTTAGACTATTTCCAGAGGTGCAGATGTCTTTTTAGGAAAGCTGGAATTTGCTTTAACAAGTCAGAAGTAAAACTATTAATTTCTAACTTACAATATTTTAGTTCCGGCGTCGTTCATCTGTTCTCTGTGTCGAGGATGAGGCATAAAAAAAAAAAAAAAAAAAACAGCAACAAGAAACAGAACAACACAACAGAAACTTTGATGGAAAACAGCCATAAAACACAAAGAACATCAGGACTGGCAGTGACTCTCCCAGTTATCAAAACCAAATAATCGGCTGCTGCCGGGTAACATTACAAAAATCAAGCAGTAATAATAATCCACCAGACTGAGCTGCCACTTCATCATCACCTCATTGTTCAGTCAGACACTGTGGTCAACCATTTGCTTCCTGGGAGCTGCTGTAATGTTGCTCTAACAAGTCACTAAGGGTTGTCTCCATCCTGTTTTTCACATCGGCATCGTGTGAATCAAGTATTTTTACACCATCATTAACGACGACAGGTAAGTGACCTAAACGCTGCATCTATGTTGTCCTAGGAGGTCCTCACAAAAATAGCAGAAGCAGTGATGGATGTGTTGTTACCAAGTCTTAAGAGGCATTATTATTCTGATTGTGCTGTTTTGATTTTTAATTTATTAATCAGACAGTTAAGGCTTCCTGTTACATTTATTCATATTATTCACTACTAGTAAAAAAACAAAAAAAAAAAAAAAAAACAAAAAAAAACAACAAGGTAGAAAATTACACCTTGTAGACTGAGAACTAGTTTAAAGTTCAGCATTCAAACTTGTTTGTCACAGTGTTTTCTTCCTTCCAGCGGTGATACTGATTACGCTCAGGTGAGCAGTGAGCCGAGCTTCCGATACAACTCATTTAATAGCACACTCGGTGCTTTCACGGTCCCATTTAGATGATTGATTCTGGGCATCTCAACCAGCTTAGCTATGCATTAGCGATGAACGGTGCAGTGATTTAATGTTCTCTTGAGGAGGCACTTGGCAATCAGCTAATTCTGTAAACAAGACAACACCTGTGTTCTAGTGGTCTTTCCATCAAGGTAAAAGAACACCGACTGTCACAATAGCTGCAATTTCACAGAGGAATTAGTTCTGGGGTGTTTAAAACATTGAACATGAACTCTCTACATGATTTATTGACTTGAACTACATCCATCTGGCCTTGTGCTCGAGCTCCTGCTTTGACGTCTCACCTCTGGTATAAGACATATTATATCTGCACATACAAGAAACTTTATCTGGACTGTTTGGAAACATGAAATATATTTAATCAAGTCGTGCTTCTCTTCACCTCAGGTGTGCAGGAGTTAAACTGCTGCATAATCAAAGGAGATGTTTTTATTTTTTTTGCGTCTTCGTTTCACAGATTCGATTGTACAATGCACAACAATTTGTGGTTAAACCTCATAGAGGATGTTGTGTTGCACAGACTGCCAACATTATTATTTTTTACTAAAACACATCATCCCCTGAAGCATAAAGGACAAAAGATAGTGACCTATTTTCTCCATCTCCCGCACAGGCAGATGGATAAAGGCCTTAGAACAGACATTCCGATGAGTGTCTGGCGGTTCTAGTGAGAACTTAGCACAGTGTTCTAAATGTACGTTTTGGCTCAGCTGCCGAGGTGCAGAATTATCACATATTCTTGATTACAACAACAGACCCATCACACAGACAGGCTTTATGAAATCTAAATGTTTATTGTGTGGATTTAATGCAGTTTTGTTTTGGACATGTTGGACTTCATTCTGGCAGCTATTGCTTCTTCATAGCACCTGCCCAGTGTGTTTATTTATAAAAGCAGCCAGCAAATAGCAGGTTTTCCAAGGCAGCATTTTGTCGCCTTGTCGTACACATTCTTGCTTTAACACCTCAAAACTCCTTTTGGGTTTAATAAATTACACATTCTTGATCAAGTAACTCTGAAAAGGATCAGCGCATTGATCCTGTGGTGCCTTAGCTTTTATAATATTCTCAAAAATACAATTAGATGATTGATCTATTGAAAATAAAGGCAGGGGCGCAAGGTCATTATCAAAGTTATGAGCCAAATTTATCGCTGGTGATTAATCCAACTTTTTCAACAATATTTGGCAAGAACACACAAGGGCTCAATCTATTATCCCAGAGCATTATGGGAATATATCAGCATATTAAGAGGTTGACATTATAATTTATTATCAACGCTGATTACCACCTGCTTCTCACAATACATTTGGAAGTCACGAGAGATGTCATTAGACTCAAATTTGAATAAGTTAATAAAGAGAAAGAAAAGCACCAATAGGATTCCACATTAACAATAACCTTTCTCAGAAAATTACCTTGTTAGTTCTATTTGAATTTCAATTACAGGATTTTCTGCACCTCTGAATGTTGAAATATGATCCTTGTGCTAATGAAACGTCTCCAGTTTACTTGGAAATGCATTATGGCACGCTAAAAACAAGGCTGCATGTAGTTACCAAGCTACACATTTGAATAATTTGCTTTGATGCAGCCAACAGGTAAAAAAAAACAAAAAAAAAAAACTGTAAAAATAAAAATAAAGCAGTAAACTAAACGGTGTGTTCAAAGACAGTAGCTGGGGTTGGTGGTGCTTTTACTTGTTCACTGGAGAAATGATGGTGAAGAAGCAGAGTACCATGGGGACATACCATGAACATTTAATGACAAAAGTAACAGCGATGCAGTGTATGTATCATTAGTATATTAGTACTATAGCCAGTAAAGTTACAAGAACCAGTGAGGGAGTTACTGTAGTTTTCATCGTCTGGAGGTTTAGATAAAAAAAATAAACCATCATGGAGATTCAGACAAGAATCTCAACTCTGACATTTCCAAAGGTTCCCAAAGACTCTGCAATGACCACTGGAGCCACCAGGAGATAAACAGCTATTTTGACAAGACGGCTCAACAACTATCTGCATCATCATCGCTTGGCTGTGTTCCTGTGGCTGTTGTTCTACGTCCAGCTTCATTACGCACAGTGAGACGACAGTCCCTTTCCAAATCAAACCTGTTTTGGATGATGAAACGGGTCTGCAGTGCAGATTTTGCCAAATCAAAGGTGAAGTACAGTCTGTGAAGCACTGGGGCAGTTACATTTTTTATAGTTCTGACACTGAAGACGTCCTTGCACAGCAGGAAAACTAACTCCTCCAAAGAGCAGACTGTGAATCTGACTACATCCGAATTATGCTCCTGGAAATGTGTACTTCATGGACAACATATATGACCTTTGGTCTCGGTGGAAAAATGAGACAAGAAGGAAGAGACTTGTTAAATCAGAGCCATGAGGAGGAGCGACTGGAGCATGTACGGCGTGCAGTCATCCAGAACAATAACAAAGAAGATAATGGAGGGAAGAGCACATGAGAGAGGGAGCAGGGGACGCAGTGCAAATGTCATTACAGCCAGCACGAAGGCTTGCTTTACAGCCACATCTTGAAAATAAATGGACCTTTGAAGTCTGCACGACTGAGGAGACTGTTTACACAATTTGCTTACACGGGGCTAATGTAATAACTCACAGTATCAACACTATCATTTCTCACATGTGGAGAATTTGCTGAGATTAAAGTCCTTTCCGATGACAAATGGGCCCCGTTTTAAATTGCACAGAATCAATAACCTATGAGACATGAGCTAATTCTGTTGCTTTTTCATCTAAATTATCAACAGGAGTTTGCCATCTGTGTTTCATTAGGCTCCATAAAACTGTTTTGATTGCAATATGTAAAAGATGAAAGTTAAAGCAACACGTGGTCACGTGACGTGCAGAGCAGAGAGCGGCTGTTTTCACAGTGTGTCTTGTGCGGCGACGCGTGGAAATTGATTGGGTTCGCCTTGCAGCGCGTTGAGGAAACAAAGCTGTCAGTTGCCCGGGGACACATCGTGCTGCACTGTAACATCAATCAGTTCTATACATGCAAATGTGCTTTAATCTGGTGAACTCCAGCAAGCTGCAGTCACACTACACAGAGGATCACTTTCTTCTTTAGGAAGGAACATATGGAGTAACGGAGGTGTGCAGCCGGACGCCATGGGAGGTGTCAGCACCTCACGTGACCTGCGCATTACATGAGTAATGCTCATGGGTGGAAGTGAGACTTTACTGGGGAATAAAAGTGCACAGAGACAAAGATCACAGAAACCTTAACCACAGTCCTAAAAATGGATCCAATAGCTTTTCACATTTACATCTGAGCTCACAACAAAGTGAGTTCAAAGTGAGTTCGTATCATGAAGACATTTAAACCCAGTGAGTCCATTCACCATGCAACATTTGTGCCGTTCAGGTCTGTGGTAGGGGACTTTCAGGCACCTGTACCCTGACAAAACACTTCACTGGATACTAAGATACAGCGTTCTCTGAAATATCTAAGGCTCAGCCCCAACCCAAACATACAGAGAGGCATGGGGACGAAAAGGGATCCTGAGAAATGAAGTAAAATCCAAAACAGATCAGAAGTAGTGACTGAGCTCGGTCACCTGGGAGGTGCTCGGAGTAGAGCCGCTGCTCCTCCACATCGAGAGGAGTCAGCTGGGGAGGCTCGGGCCTCTGTTTCTGCCTCCTGGGCGCCTCCCTGGGGAGGTGTTCTGGGTATGTCCCACTGGGAGGAGGCCCCGGGGAAGACCCAGGACAGGCTGGAGGGACTATGTCTCCCGGCTGGCCTGGGAACGCTTCGGTGTCCCCCTGGAAGAGCTGGAGAGCTGTCCAGGGAAAAGGAAGTCTGGGTATCCCTGATTAGACCACTGCCCCCGCGACCCGGCTCCAGATAAGCGGAAGAAGTTGGATGGATGGATGGATGGATGGATGGATGGATGGAGATCAGAAGTAGTAACAAATAAAATCTAAACTACACTTTCTATCTGAAAACACAAATGCAGATGAATGAATTTACTTATTAATGTGTGTTAATGTCAGAAACATGTCTCTTTACAACTTGCTCAGGTTACTTGGAAACTTTAAGGACATAGGCTTGATCCTTACTTTTGCATCTTTAACATCCAAAGACTCAAATAGTCAGTACAGCTAAGAATTGTCTGACCACATGGCGGAAGGACTGCTCTGAACTTTTGAAGTGCTGGGTTCAATGTTTGGTGAATTTTGAAGTCCACCCAGATAAAGGATTTCTCAGAAAGGACCTCAAGTATCTCTGACCAAATGCCTCTTCTCAGGAGGTCTGCTTAAAGCTCTGTAGATGTGGGTTGGACGCTTATGTGTGTCGGTCAATTTTTAAGTCCAGCACCCAAAGCAAAGGCTGAAAGGAGAAGCTCAAGTGCAATTGTCAGCATGATGTGTTCATTCAGGACCAAACGTCAACAGCTTAAATTCCTGCCTGTTTTCAGCTTCTGGGTTGTCGGTAATACTGTAGAGAAATCAAACGAACCTTTTCTATGCCCCGACCAAGAGTCAACAGTGGTGTCAGATAGAAATAAAAGTTTATAGAAAGATTTTTTTCTTTGCAGACGGCACAAACAGCAGCTTCCTGTCAGGACAGGGTCAGATCGTAAATTGAAAGTCGATATTTTGTTGTTTAGTTTTGAAGGGTTGTCACATGTATATCTACTGCATACTGCTGCATTACAAAATGCAAACCCCTATACAGTTTCAGCGTATCTTCATCTAGTATTGTATTTGTAAAGTGTCTACGGCAAACAGCAGAAAATATATGGACAGAAAATTGCTATGAAACCACGAGCTCTCTGCTGCTTAACTGCACAGGAATAATTGACAGATTGCATCTGTAACCAGATCTGACATCTATAAAGAAAACTAAGAGCACAATGCCTGCAAACACAGACCTGAAAGCATTTCATTAGCCGCTGATTTTCTTTCCAACTGCGAAGAGACGACTTGGATTCATCAGAAATTACAGCAGAGCTAAAAATGGACCATGATTGAGGCACATGTGCAACGTAGTAAGACATGATGTAACCTTCGCCATGAAATCAACGGGGATGTAAATGACTCAAATGAAATGTTCTTTGCCACAGCTGAGCAGATGTTTCTCTTAGGCCCAGTTTCTCTTTTCTAACTTTCTGATGCTTCTCTTTTATTCTTCTTTTCGACCTTTTCTTTCGTTCATTCTCAATCTCGCTGTCTTCCTGTGTGTAGCTTTTCCCATCCTTTCACCAGTTGTCCCCATTTAAATGAATCCTTTTATACAGCAAGAAGCGTTTCCTTTGTTTTGCATAAATTACTTGTTGCAGTGAGTTTTATTTGACGGCTGCTGATGTGATGCCAAGAGGAAGAATTTTCTCAAAGACACAGGTCTTTATATTTTAAAGGATGATTTTTTTTTTTAAATTAAGATGTGTAGGTAGAGGTAGGATCCACAACAGAAATACATCATCTTCTCTTTAGCAGGACTGTGCTCTGACTGCCTGTTAGTTAGTCATTAATTATTGTGACGTCCAACGCTGAGAGACTGACCAGCTGACGCTGTCGTCCTTCAGATTTCTAGTTATAATTTAGAAAGGACCTACTGCTGAGAGTACGTAGGATTTGAATTCTGAGATTTTCTATAAGGACGCATACAGACAACTGGGAAAACAGTTTAGTAGTTTATACATAGAATTTCTCAGAGAGAGAACTGGTTTATCATGTCTTCATACAGTTTAGAGAAATTAAAAGTATAAGCTGCAGAACCTGGGAAAGATGTGGATCAGAGAAACCAAAGCACAGCTCCTGCCTCCCTGAACACATCCAAAATATCCTCTGACCCAAAGTACAAAACGCTCAACAGTCGTGTGGTTCCTCCTTCATCCACCCCGACCTCCTCCCCCCGTCAGGCTGTACACTGCACCCAACCAGCTTCCCCTTTGCTCGTGTCATAACAGAGGTAAAGTACAAAAAGGCTGACGTCTACATTTTCATGTCAACATTATCAAAACCACTGGACTTTTCCTGCTTCTCCTACAAGTTTAAAAACTGAGTCAGCTGAGTTGCAAAAATCTTTCCCTCATAAATCTGCTGAAACGATTTTCACACACAGTGACAAGAACTTAGCTTTTCTTATCTGGATTCTCCATCATGCTGAAGCCCTTTCCTCTTAACGACTGAATTATTTTCTATGTGCATGCAGATTTATAGGTGACTGTGAAGGTCATTCAATAGTTTCACGGTGGAAATAATTTGCTTCTTTCTCTGCCTCTAAAATAGATGTGTCAGGAGGATGTGCTATAGCCTGTCGACTCTGCTGATTGTATTTTCCCGCGGGTGAACATACATCCACACTGCAGTGAGCAGCGCCACTCGTACTGGTGAACCCACAGCTCCTTCATTCCTTGAGTGACCAAGCTTTGCTGTTGAGTGTGATGCATGCTGGGTGAGCTCCAGTGCCCTCTATTTCTCTCCTTCCTACCCCCAGTCCTCCTCTTCCTCTCTCCCCAAACTCCCTCTTCTCCATCTGTTAGTCCAATGAAAAATTACAGAAATATTGTTCTCGCTATTTTCCGGCTCCCAGAATAGCCTTGGCCTAGTAAAACGGACCCTTCTTCACCTTCCCATCAGAATCGAGCCAAGATTATCTCCTTGGAAAAAAAAAAAAAGTAAATCTCCTTTAGTTTAGTTTATCTCATGATTAAAAGACTTTTACTTACAGGACAGGAAAATGTTCAACAGTAGTGGTGCCAATAGGATTCCTTTAAAAACAAAAACCAATTCATTCTGCCTTTATATTAAATACCAGAACCTACAAAAACAAAAACATGAAGCAGGTGCTTAAGTATTTTGTAGTTTTTACTGGCCTGAATATTTGATGGTTTTATTTCAGTCATGTTTTCTGTTGGGGGTTTTCTCACCTCACATGTGACTCAGCTTGTATGTGTGTCTCATTTGACTCGCACTGTCGTCGAGTGCAGATTTCTCAGCACTGAGCCCAGGCAGTAAAACAAATAAATAAATAAAACAAGCTTTTCATTATGCATTAGAAAATACAGATCATCACATTTCATACTTGTTCAACTACAGGCAGAAAACTGCTGAGAATAGGCATCGCCTGGTAGAGTCACTGCAGAGGAGGAAACTTGTACCCTCCTTCTCTTCTTCTTCTTCTTTTATACACATTTCTATCTTTGTCAGGGAGGAACTGATGAGTTTCATTTGTCAACATCACATCTAAAGTGTTTTCCTACTACCTAAATTTCAAATGTAATAAAAGAAAACTACATTCCTAGAGAGCAGATCATCTTATTTTTCAATGTTTATTGAGATAATTGACACAATTTAATTATATTTGCTCTGTAATTTAAAATAACTTTATTTAAAGATAGAACTAGATAACACCGTGCCTCTCACCTGTAGTGTTACTGCGACCTGGCAGAGGGATATACGGCTCGCCATCTGCTTCTTCTTTACATTCCCCAAAGCACATTTACTTTAGTAACTACAGCATCAGTGTTACAGTTAATGCTGAGGTTGGCCATTGTCACATTAAGGACAATATTATACCCAGAGCAGAGAGAAACACGTCAAACAAAACACCGCATCAGCCAAAATGCTGAACGAAGAGTTGCAAATCAAATCTGCTTATTTGCAGACATTCAATGAAAAATTCCATAAAAAAAACAAAAATTCCTAAAAACCAAAAGAGGAGGCAACGTGCTCCGTGCGGCATGCACTCGTACATATTCACATGCAGCAGCCCTTCTATAGAAGTAGTGGACTTTATCAGTGCCACATGTTGTTGGGTGTAACAGGACATAAAAGATGCATGCACAACATTTTAGAGAGAGGTTACATCCCACGAGGCAGTGACTTGGTTCTGACTGGACCATTGTTCTTTCTAAAAGTAGTAGATTTCTCTCTGCAGGGCTGCAGAACGTTCGGCCTGAAGCGAAGGTCGTCCCGTCGGCCCACAGCTGAGCCTCGTACTGTTTCAAAAGACCTGAGTGATATCAGCAGAGCTGTGATGGGCTGGAGTGTAAAGTGAAGGTTATTTGGTGGTTTCTATATACGTTTGCTGAGTAATGAAGGTCATCCTGGATTTTTATCAGTGTGGAGTTTTATACATTTTTTCTGAATTGCAAAGGCGGAGAACTGTGGAATTAGGGTCACCCTCTGGGTCCAGAGTAATGTCCTGAATAAACTGAATTATTCTCCCAGAGGCCTGAATCTTTTTGCTTCTTAAATTAAATCCGTCCCTTTAAAAATATCTAAGTCCAGTCCAAATAGTTTAATGTCCACATATATTACTGTGCTGCTGGTAGGAAGAACATTCAGGCCTGAGGGCCCTGAACTAAAGTCTTGGTTTGTTTCAGTGACTTTTTTTCCTCTGAGCCAAGAAATTAGACTGATGATGGAAATATTAGGGCTAGATTAGGAGGAGACTGGACAGGATACAGCTTGGTATTTTTAAGAAAGATTACCAAGTGAGTCTAAGCCTCCCCTGGCGCCTGGACTGGCCACAGTAATCGTTTCTCCTTGTCCTATACTGGCAGTAAGGAGAAACCTTCCAACTGTGATAACAGGTTTTTCTGAGCATCGAGGCTTTATCAGTCTGCATTAGTCAAATCGTGGCTTCCTCCTGGTCATAGGAATACAAAGGGGCTGATTTTAAAATGGTCAGGGCTGTTTTAAAACCACTCATTGTGGCAGCGTTTTGCAGATTCACAAATCAGAGGTGGCACAGAGGAGGAAATGAGGAAACTCAATGCTCAGCACTATGTTGCTTTTGCAGCCACAAGTTAAATGAACTTTTTTCACATGGCGGCCAACATCAGCCAGAAAGTAGCAGCCACTCAAACTCTGCAGTCTCGTGACTCGGGAAGAATCTGTCCATTTCATTACAGCAAGGACCAACAGGCATGCACGCCCCTCATACATCTCTGTACGCTGGGCTAATTAACGTAATGCTTTCTGGTATAATGTGCTGCATTCGCTCTATCGCAAGATGAAACAATAAAACAAGAATAATGTTTTTTTTTTTTTTTTTTTCCTCAGACAACAAACAAATCTTTTGTTTTGGCTGTAAACTGCCACAGCTGAGCCAAACACTGTGACTGCCAGTGAATCTGTAGCATAAAGGCCAATGTAAACATAAAATCAGCTTGTCACATTTACAGGCCAGCACCCGTCTCCAAAAAAGAAAAATATCGCACAGATGTAGCCTTTGCCCTGCCAAAGTTTCACATTTTGACTGTTAGCTTAGAGAACTACTGCTGAAGTTGACTTAAACCTCAGAGGGGATTGAAAAAGGCCTTTTATGGGTTTTATGAAAAGTCTGCGCACACAGAACTGGGACATAACGTTCGTTAAGTGTGTGCTTGTTTAATGCTTCTGGATACAAAGCTTGGACCTAAATTAAAAGTTGAGTAAAAGTTGTTGTGCAAGTGTCCCTGAGAGAGACAGACATGAAACTGCTGTGACCTCAGAAAAAAAGCCATTAGCAAAACAACAACACGACCAACTTTTCTGTAAAACAACACAAGGCTGGAAAGACTAACAAAGCCAAACTCTTTATTCCGTGAGGTCCTCAAACACCTCTGGCTGTTCCAGAGACCAGATTAGAAAACTAGAGGAGGTTGAGAAGAAGAAATCAGGTTGGCCGAGTCCGTCTCATCATTTAAAACTCCTTTTTATTATCCCTTTTCTAAATGTGTGTTTCCTGTGAACTCCATGTTACAAGTGTTTTATGAATAAAGTGAAAATTATTATTGTTATATTATTTCCCTGGATAGCAGGAATAAGTGGTAGACAATCTATGTAAACTATCTCAAACATCTGCCCAACATCTGTCTCTAAAACCTTAACTGATTTGACTGTTGTCTTACTATTTAATTTGCGTTATCATCATACATCAGTCCTATTTATTCAGGTCAGTAGGAGCCTCCTCACTTACAGGAGACAATGTGAGTCACTGGCGATTAGCATTAGCATTAGCTGCTGTACGTTGTTGTTTTGCTGTTTTATTTCCTAACCCTAACTACTTCTCTTCTCCTCTGGGCTGCTCCCTTCAGGGGTCTCCACAGCCAATCATCTGCCTCCATTTAACCCTATCCTCTGTATCCTCCTCACCCACACCAACTATCCTCATGTCCTCCTTCACTACATCCAAGAACCTCCTCTTTGGTCTTCCTCTAGGCCTCCTTCCTGGCAGCTCTAACCTCAGCATCCTTTTACCAATGTATTCACTGTCCCTCCTCTGAACATGTCCAAACCATCTCAATCTGGCTTCCCTGGCTTTTTCTCCAAACCATCTAACATGAGCTGTCCCTCTGAGGTCCTCATTCCTGATCCTATCCATCCTCGTCACTCCCAGAGAGAACCTCAACATCAGGACGTTTTATTTTCTAAACATAACCAGGATGTTTTATTCCCTAAACCAAAACTTTCTTGGCACAATAGCGTCAAACACAGAAGAAGAAATAATCAAACCACCATCTTCAAACAAAATGTGATTTATACTGTTTTCAAATACAACATGTCACCATGAAAAGATCATGTGTCATTCAGATGGACTCTTCTTCTAGCATATGAGCTTTTTTAGAAGAAATCACATGTAGTACTGAGCACACAGATACCAGGCACAGCAGCAGCACCTCCTTACACAAACACACATGCAGTATAAAATTCATGAGGGGATTAACGTCAACTAGAACTAAAACACAGGTTTGGCAGAGTAAATGCAAACATTAGTGCATATGCAGATGGTAAAAACACGGGCACAAACATCCCGACGCTCGGTGACAGACTGTGGTATAGACACAGTTTGTTGACAGATTTTTGCTAAATTTATTATTGACCAAACAGTGAAGGGAACACAAAACAAATCCCACTGCAGTAAAGACATGTTCTTAAACCTGCTCAGTCAGCTCTGCTCCTCTGATGGTTTCACTTAGTGTTTTACTGAAGCAGCTGCAGCTGGTAGACGCTGTCTTTGGTTTCCCCCCTTGATTGTCTTGTCTTGATTCGAGTTGTCAGTTTTGCATAATTTGGGAAACATATTTCAAACATGGTATAATTTTAGGACTGTCTTTTAAAACACAACCCCTGATGTTATATTAATATGAGCCCCTGCAGGCTTATACTTGAAAAATCTGTTTCTCTTTGATATAAAATCATTAAACCAGCGAACAGTCCTCACATTACAACCAATTAATAAATGCTGTTAAAAGCGTTTTGTTTTATTATTATAGTATATTATGATTTTGATTTATTTACAGATGTGAAATGAAGCATTTTATATCAGTCCAGAGTAAATAATTTGTCCTAAATGAGATTTAGATTTTCCAGAGTTTAAGAATTGAATGATGGTATAAAAGTCATGAACAATTAAAATTAACAATTTGTCTTTGTAATAAATCCTTGAAGTCTGTTCATGATGTGTTTTCACATCTACTCAAATCTAAAATATTATAAAAAAAAATCAATACAACTACAATTTCTTTATTTTGCCTGTTGTACCAAACTGAACACTGAATACTAACTACAATCTAAGGTAGGACAATGTCACATCGATTCACTCTGAGCTCTGGGGAAGAATCTGTACACGTTTATTAATTGTTAAGACGTTTATTATATTCTATAAAACATTAATAAGCATGAAAGGACCTGAAATGTGAAGCTTTCATGTCACTTTTATTTGAAGAACTGCAGCTGCTGTTCATGTGATTATGAAGCTGCTATAAATATAATCATTCAATTATTTTATGAGCTAACCCTCCTGACAACTTATGGAGAAGTAAAAGAAAACAGAGTCGAGCTGTAAACACCAGAAGGAGCAAATAAATGTTTCCTCCACAATCGGTCAGCTCGTGACTCCGGTCTGGAGCAGCCTCGTCATACTCCGGATAACGGATGGGACAGAAGCCGCATCACCTGACAGGCTGATGCATTATCCCTTTCTCGATTCCTGCCCGCTCTCGGTCAGATGCGTTCATACAGGGTGGGTTGACAGTGAATGAGTCTTTGTCTGGACTGTCAATACAGCTCAGCCACGGGCCCATCGCTGATCTGTGTGATGTATGTGGAGAATAAGGACCGAAGACGCAGCGTGTAACGGCCACAGATCAATCAGGTCTACTAATTTATTGTTTTATCAATACATTGATTGCAGCCCAGCCTGTGCTTAATCTATTGATGAAGTCTTTTTGTTTACTCTAACGTTTAATAAATAGTAATGTGTGTGTTGGAGGACACTGACGTAAGGATCCATCAGGGCCTCGTTTGAAACATCATTTTTCATTCACGCTTAGAGGAAAACCTTTTTTCTCAGCTTTGTTCAGCTGCTGGAAAAAGTGTTTGTCCATTCAGCTGCTACATGTTTTACCCACTTCACTAAAACAGAAAGCCAAAAACATTTCCTAGATACTCTGGGGCAGTGAAAACAAACAGCGAACAACATTATCTTTTCTTTGGAGGCTTGTTTCTGGCTAGCTGCTGACTGCAAGTCTGGTCCTTATCTCCTGAAGACACACTGGACGTCCCAGGATGCTAGTTTGGATGACGGAGGATTTCTGTCTAATCTTAGTCCTCATTTTCTTTTTAATTTCTTTGTTTGTCTCAATCTCAGCTTCGATAATGCCCCTTACTTAATTCAGATCATTATAGACTTGCTGCAGTGCTAGCATTGGGGCTAACCTGTTCCTTCCCTCTAACTTGAAGCTTAATCATCAGCAGCATTAGATTAGCATGGAGAGACCGAGAGGCCAATCTTAGCTTTAGACTATCAGACTGATTACCAGATCTATAGGAGCCGGTCTCACTGCCCAGCTGTGTCACTCATGGCTATTATGTAAATGACCACAAACCTATTATCCTCCCCAACATGAAGTGCACCACAAAACACCTATCACACACAGAGACAGACTTATGCACTTATTCACACCTACAGGCATTTCAGAGCCACCAATCACCCTGGATGTCTTTGCTGCAGCATGCACTGCTCTGTGCTTTGGGCCAGACAGATCAGCAACAAGATGAAAACTGCAGTAAAGCTCCATAACTCCGAGCTAACTGCGCCTGGCTCCGTCTAAAAAGACTGCACAGACGGCTGCACTGAAGCAGGTACCTAATTACAATATTCCCCTAAAACATATACGTGCATATCTTCCCACTGCATAAACATATGGATGCACTTTTTAGTTTGTATTTGAGGGAGATACGTAACATTAAAGTGGGAAACTGCTTCCACTGATGGTATGTGTTGAAGCTGGAAGGGCTCTTCTGTCTGCAGAACAGCTTTATGACTCGTCGCAGCCTGTTCTGCACTGTAATAAGTAGTTAGAGAAATCTGTATACCTTTCTTTGTCAATCAATACACAAATGTTTGTTTGCTCAGCAAGAAAGAAGGTAAAAAGATGGAGGTAGAAGGGGAAAAAAATTGTGAATTCATTTTGGCCATATCTCCCTGTGCCTGGGTAGCTCATATCTCTGCTCGAAGTGGTTTTATGCCAACAAAAGAAGCCTCACAACAAAACTGACTGCGAGAGTCATTTGTCAGTCTGAAGGAAAAGAGGACTCAGGGAAATCTGTAAAGGTTGCATTTGGAGAAAAAGAAGTTTACCAGAGTGAACTTACACATATGTCAAAGTCTAATGAACTGAATTCTTTGCATTAATTTGTTAAAAAAGTAAAGATGTCAGGACAAAAAAGTGACGTAAATGCATTAACTGAATAACGTGCAATGATCACTTGATTTAAGAACAGCAGATATATTATGCAAGAAATAATAATAATGTTAAAAACATCTTCAGAGTTTACAAAGGGCTGAGGGACACTAGGTACAGGTGGACGTGTTCAGGATTGAAGGGTTGGAGATGTATCCTGGAGACAACCCTATCCTGCCTTTTAAAGTAACATAACACTTTTTAAATCAACCCTAAAACTAACTGGCAACCGGTACTTGTGTTTGTTGGCACCTGTTAAAATCCTGGCAGTTGGATTTTGCGGTAATTGCAGTTTAACAAGAGTTGCTTTTCTTTTACTACAGAGAGTTACAGAAACCCAGGAGCCATGAAATGAATTCATGAATAACAATTTTCACATCCAAATGTCTTGATTTTTTTTTTAGTTTCTCTAAAGTTGCTAAGAACAGAACTGCACAACTGAGTGGATGTGAACCACGAGGCTGATGCTGCTGTCAAATGGAAGATTTCTACACCCCTTGGGTGGAGAAGTTTCTTTGTAAATCGTGTCGACATCCACACCTTTTAAACGGATTCCAAATTTTTGTGGGTTTACTTTTAAAAAATATGAAAAGACTCATTAAAATTGTCGGGGTCGCGGCTACGGTAGATCTGACTAACGCGCATTGAGGTAGAAACTGATATTCCTGAAAGACTGGAATAGCAGCGTAGATACAAACAGCTTGACTAAAGCAACAATAATCAGCACCGAATCTCATATTTACTTTCTAAACATGTCATTTAATGTTTGTCTGAGCTTGTCACTGTCAGTTTCATTCCCCCAGTGAGGGTTCACGTCTCGTGCAAAACCGCCTGTCATTTCAAAGCTCTGTTGCCCGGTGTCCCAGTTGTTTTGTCAAAAATGTTGACAGCTGGAGAGCAGACAGCCACATACCAAACCCTGCACCATAAATCAAAACCACTTTGGGTTTTTAAATTAATGGAAAAGTTTTCTTGTGGAAAATGTGAGACTTCATTTTCAAAAGTGGGAGAAGTGGCACCAATCTGTTCCATAACGAAACGCTGCAGACTCTCTATGGAAGACAGAGTGTATTTTTTATTGTAATGAAGAGTTGGGAGTCACCTAAAATCACCTACAGTATGTCTGCACCAATTTGCATAGAAAGATATTCAATAGTTGACATTTCAACTAGTTCTTGAAGAGAAGTCAGGGGATTACTGAAGTCAGGAAGATTTAATACAGACAGAAAAGTCTTCAGACAAAAATCTCCCTGTAACCTTAACTGAGTGCTGAAAGTGCCTAAACAAACCCATAGGAATGTTTAATAATCCTGCCAAATACATACATGACCACAACACCATCACTGAAACTGAAACAAAATGTGATTTGTCACAAAAACTGTATTTGCTATTGCAAATGACTTATATGTGAAGATGACTTGTAGGAGACAGGGCTGGTCTGAGCATAAATCTGACCCCTGTTTGTCAAACATGTTAGAATCTGGTTTTACAGTTTTAAACATTTTTCCATTTTGCTTTTGCAAACACTGCAGCTGTGGCTGTTTTACTCATCATCAGCTGCTGACGTTTTGCCTGCCACATGCAGCTTTAGTCTCTTTCATGCAGGAAAACCTCCACCCTGTCTTAAAAATAGGCCTAATAAAGACAAACTGCGGGTCAGGTGGCCTGACCAGATTTGTTGGCCTGTGCAGAAATGGGAGTATTTTCAGCAGGATAGAGGCTCCTTCTTTAAATGATCTACACAAGCTCCAGTAAAATATAGCATCAAAACACAAGATAAAACAGGAGACAGGGAACATAAAACAGAACAAACAATGACTGCTGAAACAAGTCTGCCAAAAGAAAAAACCTGATGCTGGACATTTGCAGAGAAAACCACATTATGAACTACAGAAGGGACACGTTAAATAACAACAGAACCAGGGAGAGGCAGCACAGGCACATCAGACTTTAAACTGGGCTGACAGAGCCAGTCTATGTTCCCACAGTGGGATTCTTCTCCTCATGACCATCTGACTGTGTCTGAACTTTCTAAGCAAGGTAATAAACAAATACAGAGAAAGTTAGCATAATGTAAGAGAACTAGAAGGTCAGGTGGGAATAGAGAAAGCTGATTTGGTCCAGGAGCAGCTCTGGGACTGTAATGGACTAATCTTTCTTTCCTTGCCAGTTACACCGAGAGTCTGAGGGAATACTGATGGAGCATAATTAATTTATATGCAGAAAGAGCAGGGGCACTATTGTCAACACAGAAGGATCCTCGGATGCAAAATGCAAACCACCAAATGTTGAGATGGTGGTTCAGATGGAAGACTTCTGTGCATCAAATGAATAAACGAATGAACGGAGATAACAAATATGTTCTTAGTCTGTGAACTTCAGCACGTTGCAGGA
The DNA here is from genome assembly GCF_900324485.2 of Mastacembelus armatus. NCBI lineage: Eukaryota > Metazoa > Chordata > Actinopteri > Synbranchiformes > Mastacembelidae > Mastacembelus > Mastacembelus armatus. The sequence continues at coordinate 23,122,070 of NC_046646.1, read as the reverse complement.
CTGACTACTGATAAAATGTATGAACCGACTGTCCCTCAGCCTGCCTTGTCTAGTAACGTCCTTCAATCTCCACAGTGCCTGAGGATAAAGAAGACGAAAGACCCTAAAACTGATTGTACCAGGCTTCTGTCATTGATATTTAATTACCAACAAGTGCAAAATGAAGACTGAGAGGTTCAGTTCCACTTACTTTACCCAGTTACTGTCAATAAGACTTGCCGGGAGCTCTATAAAATAAAAAAGACTCAATGGTAGCGACTCTGTGAGGCTGGATTTTGGCCCACTACTCCTGTGAGGTAAATGCTAACGTCAGTATATGCTAAGATTTCCTAACAAACACACAAATCCCTGCAGTTATTAATAACCAAAGTATTTAGAGGAAATTTAGACCACTGAACTCATTAAACTTCATTTTTTGGGGAACGTGGCTGTAAAACCTTTTTCAACAATCCATCCAGAGGTGGTCAAGATAGTTCACCATGATACACTTTTAACAAAACCTCACTCCAGCTGTTGTTGAGACCGCGCGCATGTGTCGACATGGCTAAAAACAAAACATATCAAATAAAAGCAGCAGCCGAACTTCCAGGTTTCAGATCAAACTTTAAATTAGATTTTAGACGTGGTGACATAATAATACCTGAATATTTTCTGTGGACAAACTTCAGTTTTATCTAATTCAGAATAAACACGAACGGGCAGCCAGTTTCACACACACACACACACACCAGTCTCCTTAGACCATGTGGAGCTTTTATGGTTTCCTCTGTGAAATACATCTTCTTCCTAAACCCCCCTGTGCCTGCTCACATGATAGATGGCTGCGCTGCAGATTTAGCCAGAATAGCTGTGCAATTATATAGAAAGCATCAGATGAGAATAGTAAAGTGGAACCATAAAACAACTCTGCTTCAGTTCCACTGTTCCACCCACCAGTCATGCCTGATATTATTCCATTCGGTCTTGTCGTGTGCAGTGATAATTTCTCTGGTGAATTATCACTTCTTGACCTTTCCTGGCAGTAAAGAAAGGGTCCTGTCACACATGCAGTGTGGAGTGTTTCTCCAGCCTCTTTAGCCGGGACAGAAAGAAAGCAAAGGCTCTATGGGTGTTCTTATACTTAGACCATAGACCATATTAGTGAGTGATGTCATGTTTTTTCTCTCCGTCTTCAACGTGCTTACCACAAACTGCAAAACAGCATCTGAACAATAGTTTCACTGACATTCATTAAAACACAGCAGCATGTGCTGGAAGACTTGCACAAATCCTGGGCTTAAAATAAATATGAACCTGTAGTAGGCTCCATCCTGCTGACTCAGAAGGTGTTTCTGTATAATTTGGCCAAAATACCTGATGTAGCACATATTTATATCAGTCATCAGAGACCTCAGTCATAAAGAAATACGTTATTTGCTGCAACTGCAGAAATCCAACAAAAATGTCTAATGAATGTTGAATGTCATTTCATGGTAAAGTCAGATTTCAGTTTCTGAGCTGCAGAAATATGAGGAGGTCACTGGACTGAAGCTGCTGTTTTGTGTCCAGCTCACAATAATCCTCAGTTCAGCTCAATTAAAAACCACATCAGCCAGAAATAAGGGCCAGAACTCACTATTTGAAACTGACCTCTTACATAGAGTGGAGATGTAACTGTTAAATGTGCCCTGAAGATGGAAACAGTTTATGTTTTGTGACTCTATTGGAAGTAAATCAGCTCAGTTTCCTTTAAATAGAATAACATTAGTGTTGTTTTCTAAAAACAAACAGTATCTGAGTTAAAGAAACACACTAAACTAAACACCAGGCATGTGCTGTTAATGTTAAATGTGTGTCCGGTTAGTGCACTACAATACCTCCATTTACACAAAGTCAGAAACCGCAACAATAAGCCCCTGATGTCCTCTGACACACACGACCAGCCAACAAGCAGTGCAGCAGTTTCACGCTGCACTTGTCCCATGTGTCACGTTTCTGATAATAAGTTGCAAACAAAGAGAACAGACCCAAGTGCAGGTACAAGTACAAACAGTGTATTTATAACAACAAAACATGGCTTACTCAGAGTCCAGATGAACAAAACCAGAGTCCAAACCAGGGATGAAGCTGAACAGGAAGAACATCACATGGCAAACACTGTGGAGGAGCAGAGAAATCCAAGAAACACAGCGAGTCCGAAACACGTGGGAAGATCCATAAGCATGAGGAGCAAGCAAGAGGCCTTGTCACTCAAAGTATAGAGTAGGAAGCTGATTAGGGAAGTGGAAAAAAGGTGAGCAGGTGGGCAGAGTCATGTGACCAAGGGCAGAAGGGAGGGGAATGAGTCTGAGGACATCTGGAGGCAGGAGGAGGGAATGACACACAGGTCTGAGGTCTCGCCAGCTCTTTATGAGAGAAGTGTAATGATCCAACAGTCTGAAAAGGGAAATAATGCACGAACACCTGCATATTTAAGATAATAAACAATTCTGATGTGCAGCAATATAACATTAAGGTCAGAAAATAACTGTATGTTCTCGGAGCAGAGGAGGCAAAAACTTGCAGAACACATGAAACACATGCTTTACAAGCTTCAGGCTAATAACACACACTTCTTGTTTAAAGTGGCAGCCGACTTGCCCTTTTCTGTGACCTCTGACACACACAATAGACAAATCCTCACTTCTATCCCAGTCAAGACTCAGACTAATCTCTTCTAACCCTTGTATTTGACAGACGTGTTTACAGCTCAGCAGGAATATGTGTGGGTTAACTGAAGATTTGCCACATTATCTAACAGAGTGGACTCCAGGACGTGTTGGAGTCTGTCCCCTCTCCAATCCTGCTCTGGACACAAAAAGAACAGCTCATTCCTCTTCAGCTCTTGTCTGAGCCAGCCTGAGTTGTGACAATTCAATCTGTTCAGCGTCATCCCACATGAATTATGGATGAACCCTACAACCTCTGGATGTGGTGGGGATTTCACTCTTTGTAACTCCTCCTGCCGGTGTCACAGGCTCAACGCGTCTTGGAAAGAGATTGGAAAAAATCAAGGTAATTTGCAGAGCATCAAAGCAGAGGAAATGGCAGGATTATTATCCTCTGATGGTGCTGATTGACTCCTCTGTGCTGAAAGCCATTAGCAGAGCTCATACAGAAAGGGCCGGGCCACGACTTCCCTGATAAGCAATTACTGAACCGTCATTCTGAGCTGTGAAATCTGCTCCTCCAGGCCAAATAAACACACCGATTGCATCAGGACACTTTAGAGGAACAAGTGAAAATAAACACAAGAAAAAGAAAATATTTGAGAGTGAATTCATACATTCATTCATGCCAGCATGATGCATATGTCCTAGTCATTTTAACCATGCATAAGTATAAGTATGAACTACTCATATTAATGCATATGTAAATATAAAGTGTGAAATAATTCAATACAGTGGAAAAATGTTTCTGTTTGTAAAAGAGTAAACTGAACTGATGCTCAGTTTAGACCCACGTTGTAACAGAAAAGAAACATCACCCTTGAACACCCAGTGTCCAAATCATCTTCTGACTGTGAGGCCTCACGTGGTCACGTTAGTTCTACCTGAGCAACATCTGCATGTGCTCCTGGAAAAATGTGACCAGAATTTAATCAAATTAAAATCAGTGTGTGGTGAGTCAGTGATATTTGATATTTGATATTTGAGCTTTAATGTTGGAGACACTTTGATTTATGTTTTAAAGTGCAGACCACATTTAACATTGTCTGGATTATATGAAACACTAGTGTTGCTCCTTAGTCAAGCACTTCCTAATTGCACTAAAACCCTATAATTAATTCAGCCTCTCCTCAGCGACACAGAGAAGTGGGTCTCAAAATGAGGACGCCCTTTCAGACGACTGCCATTTAAAAACTGATTGTTTTGTTATTAGGAAATTATCAGTTTCGGCTGAATGAATAGTTTGTCACAGTACTGAAATGAATATTGAAGCCTTTCCCGTCTATGAAAGGAGCTCCTGCACTGGGTCGCACAGACAGAGTCTCTGGTGTTGGTGCCGGGCCAGGGAACAGTACAACAATTCAATTTGTGCATGAAGGAGAACTGATGCACTGAGAAAGGACTCACTGAGACCAGATTTAAACTTCGATAATTCGGTGAAAAACATTTTCTGCATTGAGCAGACACCTGCCCTGCCTCCAGCCCGGTATTCAATTGGAGTAATATTTAGCAAAAGCTGTCATTCAGATTCTAGAGTCAAACAATGGTGGCGGTAATTAAGCGTGAAGAGAGGAGCACAGTGACAATACACTTTTTAATGTAGTAATTATACTCATTGTATCAGTCTGGAAGTGTAGCATGGCAGAAAATAGGCTGGGAGGCAGAGGAGTAGGCTTGAAGGAAATTGAACTAAATTCACCACATGGAAGCAGGAGCTGTTTTCTGTTCAGCTGCGTTTGGCTTTTCTATTACGACGTAGAAGGACGAAGTGACTCTGAGATGAGAACAGTGGCACACACTGAAAAATAACAGCTAGGAAATAACACCAAAGTGCTGTCGCTACTTTTTCTAGCTTCTCTAACGAGGAACTTATCACCACGCTGAAAAGAGAGAGTTTCACTGCCCTCTGTTGCGGCCTGATGTGAGCTCCCCGATGCCCGACACGTCGACCCGACCCTCAGCTGCATCTCTCAACCTCATCCTAAATTACAGGTCTACCCCACAAACCTGCATGTCACTCCGCAAGCTAGAGGAGGTGGCTGCCTGCTGCCACTCCACTGCAGCTGAAGAAGTCTCAGCAGGGAGTGGTGAGGTAATAGGTCCCTAAATCTCCCCCGCTGATCTTGGTGGAGACAGTTAGACGCTCCTCTGAGTGCAGAGCTGATAAAACCGACTATCACCTGTTCGTGAATGTGATGCAACGCTGTGCATCCTAGAGGAGGTGTATGCTCAGGGAACACCTGAGGTGACCTACTGCACCCTGAGGAGAAATGCACTGATATGGATGAAAATAAGACTCTTTACTCATCGCTGTCTCTGATTTAAAGTTTCCGGTTGGTTTGACGTCTGTTGGGAGGATTTTGGAGCCGTCACACCCAGCACTGATGAAACAGAGACCTGAAGTACAGGTGATTCAGGTAGTTTCACAACTATATAGAGCCTGAATATTTGTTGGCCTGACTTCTTTCCTGCTTGCTGCATACGTTCACTTAACAGGTCTCTCAAAAGTGACCAGTTTAGATGAGCATTGTATTCAGAGAGCAAGACCTTTCAAATGTGGTCCCGCCAAGTCTTCCTTCAAAATGATCAACTGGATCAAGCTGCTGTGGTGATATTCAGAACATCTCATGAGCAGAGGTCACTTACCCTTCAAAATAAAAGCATCAAATCTGTGATTTACAAGAGGGTTGGGCAGAATGTAGAGCAATATGGTAATAATGGTCTTCCCAAATTACAACTTGCTCCATCCAGAGTATTTATATATAATTTGTTGGATTAACTAACGTCCCTTAAGGAGCAATTATTACAGCTCTGGTATTAAATAGAGCTTTTACACTTCACAGATGCGTTTGTTTTTTTTTATTTATCGTGATCAATTAATGGTTTAATTGATTATACAACCAGAGTCTTGTATTATATGATATTTGACGTCTAGGATACGACCTTTTCTGCTTCTCTGAAGAATAATAACGTACCGACTGATTGGTTTATCTGTTGCAGAAACCAGATGGCTGTGCACATGCTGGTAGATGAGTGGAGTGTGAAAACACTGGGTTCATTTTCTTTGCATACAGGAACAAAAACCTGTTTGATTTCTAAACTGTGAATTAACTTAAATATGACATTGTGAGTACAAATGCAAAGTCACACTTTACATGTGCTTTATGTAATTCCATCAGGTATGAACACAATATGGACTACACAAACCCTGAGGGATAATTGTTGTATTTAACATATTAATTATCATTCATGCATCAATAAATGTGGACAAACAGTCTTTCTTAAATGGGAAGTTTTATATTTTAATTGAGGTAAGTCAAAGTAACCTTTGAAGTGTCTTATTTTGAAAAACGCGAACGGACGTCGCGTATGCAGGATTTTTTTCCATCTAACTTGATGCAGCTCGTCCGCCCCCTCTCAGAGTCGCCACTTGGAAAATCAGAGTTTCCACCGTCGCTGCTTCACTCGGTTCCTCCCGGAGACATGAGGCGGAAAGAGAAGAGGCTGCTGCAGGTCGCCGGGCTGCTCGTGGCCGCGATCCTGTTCTTCCCCAACGTGGGGCTGTGGTCTTTGTACCGGGACCGAATGCTCGACAACTCAGTGGACCGCCCGGCTGGCATCACCCAAATACAGGTAAGGGAACCCGGTCAAAATAGTCATTGTGGTTTTTTTAAATCCTCAGTCCTGGGACCCATTTGAGTGGGACCCAGCCTTTAGTGTCTTTTCTCGTCAGTTTAAGCTTTAATTAACTTTTCAATCTGAAACAAACAGCACACTCACATTCACACCGCATAAGAGGCAGACATCGGTTCAGACCGGCAGCTTGTCTATAAGGACGACTCTTCCAAACCCAGACTGTAGTCTCTGCGCAGTCAGGACCATGGACAGCGCATCCGCACTTGGAGCGCAGCCCAGCTCCAGCACCACGGACAGTTAAGGATCCGTTTTCTAATTCGGGTTTTAGGTCTGCAGCAGTAAAATACGGTTGTAGAGTCAAATGACGTTGAGATAATCTGGTGTTAGTTGTGTTTGCTGCTGTTGGATCCAGGCGTTTACAAATAGCCTTTCTGATATTATGTAGGAGCTTTCTTTACTCAGTGTTAGAGTCCTCGCCTTAGGATACCTGGTCATTGTTGAAGGTTGTCAGATCATGAAGTTACAGTTTCAGACTGATTATTTTGTCTGAACAACTAATAGCAGTTTAATGGTATTTTATTAATTTATTGTCTAGTAATGACATTATAACACCACACAGTGTAGATAAATGAAGTAGTTTGCATCTTATTTCAGAGGGGTGTGTCTATTATCAGATATCTGTCCATACTGCATGTGTGAGAGGGAAAATCGCCCTGAGCAAAACAACTAGTTCATTTTAAATGAGGCACATTTAGGTGTAAATTCTCACAGCGACAGTCGCATCATGAATAAACGTGATGTTATTACAGGCACGTGATAATAAGCTGGGCACAGGAGCTGGGCTTTTCAGATGAAAACACTCCTAGATGCAGCCTCACTCTTGATTTTCATTATGTTTTTTTATATAATACATAAAATGAAAATGGATAATTTCACTAAAGAAACTGCTGGATTCTCCTCATGTGGAACAAATCTGATCATTTGATTTCATCCTGACTGAACATGTGCATAGATTTTCTTTAATATAAACAATATATCAATCAAAGTATCATATGTACCTTCGTTACTGACTTGTTTTGGGACAGTGTTTCATGCTAAATATGCAGAGGAAGATCTTACTTATCGATTCATAAAGATCTCATGCATGGTCTTTTTTGAGCTACATCACCTCATCTGGAGCAGACCAGAGCCCCTCCTGGACCCGGCTCTCTAAGGAGAGCTCGCTGACTGGATGGGATAAAGAGTCCAGAGGGCGCTCAGAGTGGAGCCAATAATATTTTGTGCTGAAAAGAGCCAGTTTAGGTTGTTTGGGCATCTGATCACTATGCCCTCCAGGCACTTTCACATAGACAAGGGTTTTTCATGCACATTCACACCGAATTATCTCGTCTTGCCTGGAAACACTCTGGCTTCTCAAATGTTGCTGAGGAGAGCGGTGTCTGGAATATTATGTTCTACTTTAACGTGGATCGACGGATCAGTTGATCTCACTTATTCTTTTAATTGGTGGTTTTACACTCTCGTCTGTAGCGTCGTCTAAACCCTCGTGCAGAACCACTAACCACAACAGTGGTTTGTAATGGACACGGAAGACAAGTGTAAGCAATGTTGTCCTTCCAGGAGACTCGTCCTCCCTGTGTGTTGTTCTGGAGAGCTGCTACAAGCTGTTCTGTTGCTTAATTTATTCACATTGTGTTTTTTAAAACTCTTCCAGTCAAGTCGTGGCGATGCTCCGTCTCGACATCTGTGCAATGGCTGAACTAATGCTGGGAAGCAGAGTATGATGACAAGTGATCGATCTATGAATTTAATAATCAGATCGTTGTTTTTGTGTGTGAATGTTATTAAGGGACAATTTGAGACTGCGCTCCCAAGAAGAACGACCCCATCAAATTCCCTAAATCGACATGTGTATGATTATAGGGCTGGTTCAGTGGATGTTAAAAAAATACTTGATACATGATTGTTATTAATCTGTACCTATTGAATAATTTAGCATTTAATTACCTTGAACAGCAGGATTTGACTGATGTGAGCCTTTTATGTTTGTGTGTAAAGTTGTATGTATTAGCATCGTCAGGAAAAATCTGACTTGGATGTTAGTTTGATGGAGAAAAGTGGTACTTTCCTCACTCATGACATTAACATGCTATTATTTTGGTGTCATGTGGGTACTGAAAGCTGTCCCAGCATGCACTGGGTGAAAAGCATTGAAACACACTGGATAGACTGTCGCCAGCAAGCAATAACATTCGTCTTATTTTAGCTTCTAATATAACACAGAAGCTCTTTTCCCAGTGCTGGAAACTGACTGCCAGTATTCGTCTTCTGGTCTGTTTCTTTCCTGTAAACTTTTATAGTGAAAGACAAATGGAGAAAGGACAAATGAGGAAGAAGGAAGGAACACTATGTGTGCCTGTGTTTTGTGTTTGAGTGCTCCCTGTGGGCTGTTATGGCTTCATTGAAGTAGATAAAAATCAATACCCTAATCCCATTCAGCCTTTTCCCACATAAGTCTTGTTAGAGACATTTGTAGCAGATATTTTCTTCCTCTTGCTGGGTTCCCTTGTAAAAGACAATATTTAAACCCTCAGAAAAACATCAGAGCAGATTATATACAAACAGAATAAGCTGCTGTCGTACTGATTTATTAGATAAGTCGGAATATAAATGAACCACATTCATACATATTGTTTTTTAAAAAGTTATTTGCCCAGGGAGAAAAGAAAGCTTTTTTTCCACAGCAGCATCCTCTTTTACATTTAATTGATTTCATGTTTTCATTTTCCAGTTTTGTGCTGGCTGAAGAATTTACAGTTTGTAATCCTTTCTCTGCCGTAGTCATAGTCATCTTGGAGTCGCAGCTGGTTTGATGGATTCCAATGGAGGCACTTAGTTCTGGTGTGTCATAAGTGTCAGACCGTATCCAAACAGCCATTTAATCTTCTCAAACCTCCCCTGCCATTTAATTCTCCACCGCTGACCTGTACGCTCTCAGTGGGCTGAGATTCATACTTTCTCTGTCACTGTTATACATCATCTCCTCATTTGCCTGATTCCGAAAATGAATCTTAGAAAACGAACACATTTAGAAGAAAATTGTTTGCCACCTTCTGTAACAGACCAGGCTTCCTATTTCTCAGAGCCATCGTTCAGTCCCACAGGGGAGCTTTTAGAGATTTCATACTGAAAAATACAATTTTGGCAGCAGTAGTTGAAGTAGGAGAGAGAGTGACTGCTCTAGAGAGACTGTCTGACATAGAAGTGCTCTGCAGAGATAGAAAACACAATTGCACCTTGCTGTGGATTGTTTTCATTGGAACTACCAATTTGTGTTGTGCAAGGTTCAGATGGATTTTCTACATGCTATTTTCACAGTGTTTTGCAACACAAACCTCAGTGACAGATGTCTCCGATGGGACAAATAAGCTTAAACTAGATACCTGGTCTAAGGAGGAACATTTGTGGGTGAACTGACACTTTAAAATGTACGTTTGCACTGAAATACATAGGGCACGAAGATGTTAGAGTCTTTTTTGCTGCTTTTTAAAATAGGTGCTAATGTGGATAATTGCTTCTCTCATTCACATCCCATTGTCAGGTGTTAAATTCTTGCAACGGGGATGTGAGAAAGAGAGATGCAACACTGGAGATCCTCCCTCACTGCAGCGTCATCAAGGAAACAGTAAATACTACTGACGCATAGTATTTAACTGCCCAATGCAGGTTAGACATAAATTGTTTAAAATGAAAACGTTTGATGGCTGCTGCTCTCTCCAGTACTGATTATTGATCTGTCCAGTGTTTTCGGTCAATCAGCAATCTTCCTTTCACTGTGTCATCAGATCAGACCCATCTCTGGGCAGGCACCATCGGGGCGTGTTGTCTCCTCTCCCCATGGGGACGGAGGACAAAGGATGAGATGAAAAATAATAAAAGCTGAATATGAATCCAGGTGATTTATTTATCTTGGGCAGATGTGTAAAATATTTGAATGTTTCAGCCCAGACTTTGTTTCCTGTGTGGCCATTTTAGTGTTAGATCGTAAATGTTTTTTTCCCCAAATGTTGCTGTGAAAAATGGCAAAATGTGAAGAAGCAAAAAGCTGTTGTTGCACCCCCTTATTTCAAAATAAAAATGGCTTGTGGGGACTTGCTCAACACCATTGTGGCTAAATGCCTTTCAGCAGCACACTGACAGCTCTTTGTATTAAACCAATTGATTGCTCCTCTTAACCATCCTGAGAATTGATTGCTGTAATAGAGGGAAGGAGCAACCTATCTCAGCACGACGCAGCACGACTCAGGCCCAGCAGAGCAGAGCGAGTGCTTCTTAGATGAGGAGCTGTAGTGTGAGGATGGATGCTCGGGGAGGATTAGGTGAGCTGCCGAAAACCATGTCTCTGCTTTAGTAGCCCCACGCTGAACAGTGTCAAACTCAGAAGCAACAAGCAGAGATGAGTGACTCGTCTAGCCGGGCGTCCACACAGACGGAGAGGGGACTGCAGGGCTGCCACCACTACAGCAAAGACAGACACATTCAGGTTGTGGTGGCCTCCACCGCTGCAGGGCTCTGCTTCATGACACATATGTGGATGTGTGACACCGTCCTCCTGTGAAAAACACGTCAATGTTAAACACAGGTTGCCTCTAAAGACTGTAGTAATTATGGCACAAAGGAGGGAGTCCACATTAACAGGAGGCTGCAGAACAGTGTGCATGACACGTCCAGTTCTGTCTCTCATCGTGCCTCTGAAGCTTCGCAGCTGTTTTTTGCAGCGGCGCCTGTCTGTCAGGTTTGCCTCTGTCTTGGTTGGGCATGAAGCTGCTCTGTCTGCTGGTGGCACCACAACACAACACTTAATGGTCAGCAAACAGTGTTTTTGTGCTGCTCTCCCCCTGTAGCCTTCTCCCTCAGACGTGACAATAAGGGGCTTATTTGAACAGCTCAGATGAGTTTGGGCTGGAGCCAGTGGAGGCTTCCCAGCACTGCCAACACAGCTGTAAATTACCAGTGAAACTCCCAGCAGGTCCATCAGGCCATGCTTATACATAACTATGTGTTGTTGGGTGCTCTTTTGATGGCAGGTCACACTGCTGTGCCAGGACAATTAAATCCTTTTGTTCTTCTTACACCTAAATTCCAGAAACATGTTTCCTAATTTATCATCTATTGCTCTACCAATAAAATGAAGGAGAATTGTATTATGTGTGTGTGTCCTTTAAAATATTTGTCAAATATGAATTTAAAAGCTTCACAGATGGGAATAGTTGTTGTCAATCACTGACTTGGCAGGATCGGTTTATGACAGTAATTGCAGACATGAGTGCTGTCACACAATCAGCACTCGTTATGGTTTTCCAGTAGGACGCCTTCTGTACCTTCCACCAGGACAGGAGGCTGTTGTTGTTGACAGATGTGCACTCCTGGTGTGTAGGTGATAATAGGTGTGACTCAGGGCATTGTGCCTGCGTTATGACGAGGTTGGGGTGGATGGGTGGGTCAGAGAGAGGGGCGTTTATTTCCTTTCTACTGTGTAATGTTGTGTGTCCATAATTAACCCAAGCTTCGTCTTTCCCTAAACCAAAACCTGAGTAGTTTTTGTTCCTGAACCTGATCACATAGGAACCAAGTGAGTGGTCAGATAACGCTAAGCGATAACAGGTCGGTGACTAACACCTGGAGCAGGTGATATCTGAAGCTTTGACTACACCTGCAACGCTAAAGAGAACCTGGACAAGAAATAAATCAAACAAATTACTCTGCAGTTTCTTTTGATCACTGTGTTTCCTTGAGATTCCAATGGATGAAGTATTTGGGTCAGGCTCAATGCTTGTACTTAACAACCTTAGTGTTCAGTAGCAGTAATATGACTTCACATTCTGATATCTGCATGTTTCCCAGTCGTGCCCACCAACAGTTTTTATTAATATCCTTTAAGCTGCTTGGGAGACTCTGTAGTTGGCTGTTTCAAGGTGATAGCAGGATTGTGTTTAGCTGGAGGTGTGTTTGTGTACAGTTGTGTACAGTTGTGGAGTCTGCCCTCTTTGGTGTGTGTTGTGCTGTTAGTGTGTTGCCTCTTAGGAAGCACTTGTAAGTTGTTGTTGCTTTGTTCACCATATTTGTACCTGTAAATCTAAGCAGGTATAAATCCTGCAGGCTGAGAAGGAAAGCACTGCAGCTAAATATTTCTCCATTACTGTAACAGCATCCACCTTTCTGGTTTCACTTTTTTCATATGATTTTGGAGGCTGCCTGCAGGAATTTACTCTTTTTCAGCAAGAAGAGCATCAGTGAGTTTGGTCACTGCGTGGTAACACCTGGCTTACAGTGGCATTCTAGTTTATCCCCAGTATGTGGCCTGTGTTTGGGAACTCTGCAGGCCCAAGAGTTGGGCTAAACCAGGAAAAGTCTATTGCTGATCTAACAATCGATTAAAGCTGAAGCTTCAACCTCAGTTCAGTTTTGTGTTACTGGCAATAAATATATATATAAATATATATGTGTGTGCGTGTGTGTGTTTCTGAAAAGTTCAACCTTTCTGTGAAAGTGCTGCAGCAGCTTTTACAACAGCAGCTGCACATTGAGTGGCTTGTGGCTGCTTTTCATTATTTTCAATGAAGTTAGTAGAAAACACACACACACACACACACACACACACATGCACATGCATGGTGGTGTGTATGTGAACACAACCATTTGCAGAAACCATCCAACAACCATCTTTCTCATGCCCTTTTCTTCCAGCCGGTTTGACTGTTGTCTTATTGTTGAATAGGCGTTATCAGCGTACATCAGTCCTACTTATATAGGTCAGTAGGAGCCGACTACAACCCACTGGAGCCAATAGCGATTAGCATTAGCATTAGCTGCTGTACATTTTTTTTCGTCTTATTTCGTAAACCTAACCAAGACGTTTTATTGACTGAATATAACTGATAGTTTTTGTGCTTAAAGTTAAGGATGTAACTTATGTAATGTATGTTACGATGACAATGACGTTTTCAGTAGGGTCATTTTTACTGGAACCTACTGGTAGGTTCAGTAGGTTCCAGTAGGTGACATATATAAATAGGACTGACATTCGCTGAAAATGCTTATTCAATAGTAGGACAACAGTCAAACCGGGAGCAGTTTCAGCTGTTTCATGTTTATTTAACTGTTAATACCAAAGAGGGGTAAGAGCTTTTGTTTGGATTCATGTCATAGAAACAGCAGGGGGTCTAAACAGTTTGTAAGATGCTCATATCATATCATGTCTGAGACTGCAGGAGGCAGAAGACCCCAGAGGTCCCAGCCTCTCTGTGGTCCTCGGGCGGCTCTCTCTGTCTCAGCAGGACTCTGGATAATGAGTCCTTCTGGGAGATAATGGAGTGTGCTGAGAATCATCTTTACACATGTATCACAACAGGGCTGCTCAGCCCATCAGAAAGTCCAGTACGCAGTTTTTCAGAAACAGTAGAAACTTAAAAGCGACACATTGTGATTGTGTCTCTCATAACTTCCGTCCATCGCTAACATTAGCTGCAACACTTTTAAAAGGCCGTCTGTCGAACTGTGTGTGTGTGTCAGCTCATACATGCAGCTTGAGCAACCAATGTTGTCGCCCTTGAATGGACAATCAGGACTCTCAGTGAACTGAGGAGGATTTGGTGCATGCAAAAGTTGTATCCTTAGAAAATCCTGAAGTTAAGACTGACCTGTCTGTGAAGTTGCTGAAGGTGGGGGAGCAGAGGGTGAGGCAGAACATGAAATCCAGGTAATTGTGTCTCTGGGGGTCGAGGTAGAGCTGTCTGTGATCTGACACAACAGGAGGGCGACAACAAAGAGAAGAGAAAAGCTTCGTCCTCTCACTCAGGGCTACTGTTGGCTCTCAGCAGGAGGAGAGGAAACTGAAAAGCGAGGTATTGACCCAAGGTGGTGTGATCCGTCCTCCTCACAGATTGAATGGGCAGCTCTGTTCTTATCAGACTTACTGCGCTGCTGGTAATACCCGCTTTTCCTCCATGCCAAACAAAAGGAGTCCAACAGTGCTTCACTATCTCTTCTTGTTCGCTCTTCCTCCTTGTGCAGAGCAACACATCTGACAGCAGCTCAAAATGAAATCAGTAGATCTTAGAAATAAGAAACAAAAAATCCACCGAAAAAGTGGCCCAGTGGTTTATGGTAATCGTTGTTGTAATTGCAAAAGCAGTGGTTCAAACTCTTGGGTTTAACATGATCAAGGTTTTCTGCTGTGCTCTGATAGGAAGTCCAGATGCCATGGAGCAAACCTCACAGGTCACTGGTATTTCGTTGTAATTTCGCTGTCACCTGTTTCTCTGGAGAAAAGCACCTCAATAATAACCTACGTTCACCCAAGAATGAAGCCACCGCCACATGATGTGATGATGCTCTTTGCAGAAAAGCTGATACCTCAGAGGTTACTGTGGCATTTCCATTCACTGTGGTCTGGTTTTCATTCGTTTTTATCTAGTGTTGAGGACCTTTTTATGTCTGGTCAGGTGTGATGTGGACGACATTTGCAGAAACCAGCGGGAAAAGGCAAAAAAAGGTTGGCAGATATTTCAAACCTAAGGAGTAAGGTACAGTAGAACAGGAAACTGAAATAAAAACAATGCTTTAGGAAATATATCGAGACACGTGATCCTCATCGGTTTCTATAACTCCACTCCGTTTACAACTGGGTCTATAATAGACTAATCTAGATCTAAAGCAGCTGTTCATATCTCCCCCAAAAATATCCTTACTGAGCTGAAACAGCAAACCAGCCAGTTTTAGACATAGCTAATATTCCCTACAGTTGGCAGCACGTTTAGTGGTTAGCGCTGATGCCTCACGGCAAGAAGTTTCCTGGTTTGAAACCCAACAGGGGCCTTTCTGTGTGGAGTTTTGCACGTTCTCCCGGTGCTTGCGTGGATTTTCTGACAACAGCTGCTCATTCTACATTTATTCATAACAGTAGTAGCATAGCTGTGCACACACACACACACACACACACACACACACACACACACACACACACACACAAATCAATAAAAAGCCTCCAAAGTGAAACTCGTAATGTGTTTGCCTACCTAGGGACAGATCCTTCGTAAGCAGCAAACAGATGAATAGATGACCAGACCATTAAAAGGCTACGTGAAAGTTAATCAGTGATCGCTCATGCAGGTGAAATTGGCCACTTCCATATCTCCACCCCCCCCCCCCCCCCCCCTTCTCTCTGTACACTGTACTGCTATACTCAGTAAAATATGAATTTCCATTGTGGCCTGTCACCAATCAGACAAAGTGCTTTGTAAATAATGATTGAACTGTTGATGGAAATAAAACATGGGCTGTGTGATGCAGCTCCTGTGATGGCTTATTAGGTAGCGTCTTCTGCACCTTGAATATTGATGGAGTAGGAAAGTGCCCAGAGCAGAAATTTGTTTGCGGCAGCGTGAAGCCTCGTCCCTGTGATGACGGTCATTAGGAAGGTGCTACACATGCGGGCGGGCAGACAAAACTACACGAGAGCGGAGTAAAAATCACTGAATTGACTGTTGCACAATGACTGTGCCTCTTTTACCAGCTTCTTCCAGGTGGGTGTTGTGTTTAACAGTACACAACACAGCTTCACAGCAGTGTAGATTCAATTACTTATTTCAAATTCTGTGCCACATGCTTACCTGGTTGAACTGGTTCTTTTTCAAAATAAATATGTTTTTTTGTTAGTGAAGCAGCAGCAGGTGCGGCACTGAGACAACCAGAAATAATGGTCAGGCTTGTTTGTATTCTTGAACACCTGTTTGGCTGGCTGCCTGATTTCTCTGCTTGGAACAAACATTTGGTTTCATGCTGTGATTAATACCTTTTTAAGGCAGAAATTATGATTGTTATGACTTGTTTACGTCACTCAACCTCATTTCGGAGCCTTCATCCCCACTGGGTTTGAATGGAGGTCTGAAATATTACTGACAGGAATTGGTTTTTATGTAGCGGGTGTTAAACTAGGAGACAGAAAAAACAGCATCACTGCTTTATGAAGTTAATATCGCTAAAATATTGGCAAACGATCACCAATATGCTGTATATGTCCATATATGCAATATTCTTTAAATGAAATGAAGTCCAGGGTTCGCTCTACTTTTAGCTCTGGATTGGTCACCACCAATCAAATATTTGGCTTTAGCTGCTAAATGCTTGTTACCTGTGTCTGGCTCCTAGTTTGTACTGGGCAGGTAATAGGTCACAAACTGCTGCCTTCTAGTGTGAGAATGAAAAAAATGAAACAACGAGTTGCTGTGTTTTCTGTCAGGATCAACAATCATATAAATACTGTAATTTTATCCCTGTTCTCATTTCATGTGGATTTTATGGGCTAGTTCTACCCTGAGTGAACTGGTCACCACTTTATTGTTTTGGTTTTTTTGTGTTATTTTTTAGACTTTTAAGAAAGTAAAATAAAAATCCTCTTGTACGACATGAAGAAGTGAGGAGCAGCATCTTCCCTCTTACCAATAATTGAGAATCACTATGTCCTTGTCCAGTGCATTCTTGTTTGAGCAAATCTAGAAAGAAGTGTGAGGGACTGGCACCTAAACTGCATTTTTCAGACTCAGAAACACGACTGCAACTTCAAACTGTTGTTCATATTGCGGTTTTTTGTTGGATTTATTGCAGTGCATTTTATTACTGCGCATTGACTCAAGCTTGGAAACTGCTGTAGCCTCAGGAGAAACGCCGCTCCCTTTAGTGATGACAGTAAATTCAACCTGAACTGAACTGAATTCAATTGAGGTGAAATGAATTGAATGAAAATGAATGTGCTTCTATGGCGGGAAGGAAATGGATGTTCCACTACAATGCTGGGTTAATGTGGTGTCCAGTCCCATCTCCTGCATATTAGTGTTGAGTGATTACGACAGCTTTTCTGGGAGTTAAATTCCCCTGGCTGTTTGTTCTCTGAAAGGTCCCGTGCATCTGCTCTGCATGTCTGTGACAGCGAGGCAGAGAAAGAGAAAAGGAAAAAGATTTTTCAATTTTCCTGCATGTCTTTTCTCCTTTTCCTCACATCTCCTTCATTCTGCTTATTTCAATCTGTTTCTCACCCACCCACAGTTTTTCTCAGCTCCTGCCTACACACACACAAACACATACAAAAACACACCTACACAAAGTCACACCCAAAATACTTTACAGATTACACACGTTTTTCTTTCTCCTTGTCTTATTAGAGCGGTAGAGTATCGTGGTGGTGTGGTGAAAATGTAATCAAAGGGAAATGGGGCGGCACAGCGTCGCTTCTTTCTACTTGGAAACCCAGAGATGGACTGTGTGAGAGGAACCGTGACGCAAAAAGGGGGAAGAGAAGATCTGAGGTCACTGAACTAGAATTTTACTTGTGGAAAGTCAAGATGAAGATGTTTTGTCTTGCAGACCAAAATCAGTGCTGAAGAAATCTTTGATTTCCGTCACCTCAGCTTGCAGGGTGGTGTTGGTGGGTGCTACAAGTCATTTATACCTGACCACATTAGTTATTAACCACTAATTGTCTGTTAAAACAGGTGGCACTAAACCACTGCGATCCGGTTTTCAATAATTAATTTGCATATATAGGCTACATAAAAATAATAAGAATCTTGTACTTTTTGCTTTTTAATTCTGGTCCTCTATGTTTAAAGTTTAACTTTTAGGTTAATTTTTGTTTGAGCTTAGTGAACTGGAGTCAAACTCCTTGTTGGTGTGCACACTTGGCCAATAAAGTTGATTCTGACTAAACTCAGTGAAGCTTTGGGGTCAGAACAGTCGAACTGCTCACAGTGTCCCAAACTCAGATATCAACATTATGTCCAACTATAGAGACTGTGCAGCTATGTACAGCAGCTTTATGGACAATACTTCATTGTAAGTTTTCAGACCTGTCCTTTGGGAGACATGTGTCACCTCAGGCACCTCAGTCGGAAGATTCCAGTTCGAACCCTGTTCAATATCAACCCTGAGGCCTTTTGTGTGGACTTTGTGTGGTCTCCTTGTGTCCGTTTGGGCTTTCTCTAATAGATAGTTTGTACTAATAACCGTGCATGTGCATGTAAAAGTGCTTTAACCCTGTTTTCTTCAAAAATTGTTTTGGTTCCCTTCCCCGTCCAAAGCCCAGTTTCTGAAATGTCACTTTCCACACGTGCTCCCATTGCTCAACATGGAGGTTCGTTTGACTGTGCTGTTTTATCGGCTAAAAGCCTGGTTAATGGTGGTCCATGCAGTCAGACA
Organism: Mastacembelus armatus; assembly: GCF_900324485.2. NCBI lineage: Eukaryota > Metazoa > Chordata > Actinopteri > Synbranchiformes > Mastacembelidae > Mastacembelus > Mastacembelus armatus. The sequence continues at coordinate 23,103,495 of NC_046646.1, read as the reverse complement.
TTGCCCTAATTACATCCTCTCATGGAATTATTTCATTTACCATTGTGCTCTAATCCTATAACAGCTTGAGTCACTGAAAGTCGTTTTTGAAGCACAGAGCATTTCATAAATAGCCGTTTTTGCATTTTAACGTTGAGTAGAGAAGAATAGCTCATGGTGAGGAGTGTGTGTGCACTTGTGCTTCTCTCTCTCTGTGAGGACCATTTGGAGCATGATTCTATTGGAGGATATTTTGGCCAGTCCTCACTTTTTCAGAAACTCAATTTCACCTGATTTCCAGATAATCAGATAAGGAGCTTTCGTGTGATCCAAATATACTTCGCATCATTTTTGTTTATTCCCTTAAATCGACTCAATTCATGCAGCTGGAGAGGATGGGATGATGGGAATATGAATGCTTTGTGTTTTTTCTGTTTCAGCAGGGGCTGAACGACATAAGGAAGGCGGCTGTGGTGGGACTCAATGGTGTGAGGTGGACAGACTGGCACGACTACGAAGCAATCAGGAGAGACGCCACTCGCATCGGTAGGTCTGGACTTTCTGCTGACGATCCCGTTTTGTTGAAACATGTTAGCTGAGAACATCTGCTTTGTTTTAGCACAAGACCACACACACACACACACACACACACACACACACACACACACACACACACACACACACTATGTAGTAGTACAGGTTTTTTTTCTTCTCTTAATTCCCTCCAAGTGGATTTTCCTCTCTGAAGCAGTACGAATCAATGCTGCGAGTACAGTTCTGAGCACATAATTAAACACAGTTAATCTTCTACAATAAGCATTGATTCAGCCTCCAGCCTTCAGTGGGAACATACCTTTGGCTTTTTATTACAAATATAACAGATTTACTGGCTTTTATATAGCATTAGGAGCTACTTAGGTGGCAAATGAGCTGGATTTGTGAGAGAGCACAAAGTGGTTTGCGACTCTACCTGATCAGAGAGTAAACTCACCAATGGCTCCAAGTACCAGGATTCATTATTGTGACTCTACTACATACAGTGGGTACGGAAATTATTCAGACCCCTTTAAATTTTTCACTCTTCGTGTCATTGCAGCCAAAATCAAAAAAGTTCATGTTATTTCTCATTAATGTACACTCAGCACCCCATCTTGACAGAAAAAAACAGAAATGTAGAAATTTTTGCAAATTTATTAAAAAAGAAAAACTGAAATATCACATGGTCATAAGTATTCAGACCCTGTGCAGTGACACTCATATTTAACTCACATGCTGTCCATTTCTTCTGATCCTCCTTGAGATGGTTCTGCTCCTTCATTGGAGTCCAGCTGTGTTTAATTAAACTGATTGGACTTGATTAGGAAAGGCACACACCTGTCCATATAAGACCTTACAGCTCACAGTGCATGTCAGAGCAAATGAGAATCATGAGGTCGAAGGAACTGCCCAAGGAGCTCAGAGACAGAATTGTGGCAAGGCACAGATCTGGCCAAGGTTACAAAAGAATTTCTGCAGCACTCAAGGTTCCTAAGAGCACAGTGGCCTCCATAATCCTCAAATGGAAAAAGTTTGGGACGACCAGAACTCTTCCTAGACCTGGCCGTCCAGCCAAACTGAGCAATCCTGGGAGAAGAGCCTTGGTGAGAGAGGTAAAGAAGAACCCAAAGATCACTGTGGCTGAGCTCCAGAGATGCAGTAGGGAGATGGGAGAAAGTTCCACAAAGTCAACTATCACTGCAGCCCTCCACCAGTCGGGGCTTTATGGCAGAGTGGCCCGACGGAAGCCTCTCCTCAGTGCAAGACACATGAAAGCCTGCATAGAGTTTGCCAAAAACCACATGAAGGACTCCCAGACCATGAGAAATAAGATTCTCTGGTCTGATGAGACCAAGATTGAACTTTTTGGCGTTAATTCTAAGCGGTATGTGTGGAGAAAACCAGGCACTGCTCATCCCCTGCCCAATACAATCCCTACAGTGAAACATGGTGGTGGGAGCATCATGTTGTGGGGGTGTTTTTCAGCTGCAGGGACAGGACGACTGGTTGCAATTGAAGGAAAGATGAATGCGGCCAAGTACAGAGATATCCTGGAAGAAAACCTCTTCCAGAGTGCTCAGGACCTCAGACTGGGCCGAAGGTTCACCTTTCAACAGGACAATGACCCTAAGCACACAGCTAAAATAACATAGGAGTGGCTTCGGAACAACTCTGTGACCGTTCTGGACTGGCCCAGCCAGAGCCCTGACCTAAACCCAATTGAGCATCTCTGGAGAGACCTGAAAATGGCTGTCCACCAACGTTCACCATCCAACCTGACAGAACTGGAGAGGATCTGCAAGGAAGAGTGGCAGAGGATCCCCAAATTCAGGTGTGAAAAACTTGTTGCATCATTCCCAAGAAGACTCATGGCTGTACTAGCTCAAAAGGTGCTTCTACTCAATACTGAGCACAGAGTCTGAATACTTATGACCATGTGATATTTCAGTTTTTCTTTTTTAATAAATTTGCAAAAATTTCTACATTTCTGGTTTTTTTCTGTCAAGATGGGGTGCTGAGTGTACATTAATGAGAAATAAAATGAACTTTTTTGATTTTGGCAAATGGCTGCAATGACACAAAGAGTGAAAAATTTAAAGGGGTCTGAATACTTTCCGTACCCACTGTATGACAGAGCATAATATTCAGGTCAAATGAATTTGCTCTGTCTTGATGCCCAAACTTCCGGCATCATTAACACTGTTGACTTTTAGCTCAGTAAAATATCAGATCTTCTAAGTGTATATTTAAAATGAAAACTGACATGTTTGTTTATTTAGGATTTATAAAGGGAGTGAAACATGAGAGTGAGATCGGTTCAAAGGTTTGTTTCCTTGTTCAGAAAAAGCAGCATCCAGTTAATGTCACTGCAGCACTTCCTTTTTATGCAACCTGAAACAGCAGAATCCTCACAGATGAACTGCACTGAGATTTCTCCAAAAGGATGAAATACATGGCACCTTTTAAGTAACCCATTGAAAATCTGAAGTCTCTGCCTTAAAGTGCGTGAATCACTAAAGTCGATTTGAGCCTCCCTTACATTATGTTCAAGGGGTGACAGATCTGCAGTGTAGGTGGTGCACAGCTGGATGTTTTTTTGTGTGTGTGTGGAGAAAATAACAAGAATAATTCAGGATAATACCTCAATGTTGGTGAAAAATCACTGAAAACATCTGTAGCTGTTAAAAATATTAACTTTAAAAATATTTCTTAGGGTTTGTATTTGCCCGAGGAGGCTGGAAAACATAATTTCAGTGATCTAACAAGTTTATTATGCAAGGAAAAGTACAATGTTAAGTAGAAGTTTATCTCTGAAATGAGCCATTAAAGTGAGGAGTTATTTTCCACAGTTATTACCTTCAGGAATATAGACAGATCATTTCTGCCTAATGGAACAAGGCAGCTCACTTTAATTTGATGCCCTCCTCTGACTATAGATCAGCCTCCATGCATGGCCTGTGTGTGTTTGTGTGGAGTGCACTGATGAGTGTCTAATGAAACATGCAGCACGGCGTAATTTGATGCAGTCCAGAAATGAGCTCAGTTTCCCAACATGTTTGTTTGTGGAAAGGGTTGTTAGAGAGTGATAAGGTACATACTTGTGTGTACATGTTATACCTCTGGGCTAGGTGCTAAATATATCTACTGGTGTACAAGTACTGTATAGGTAGAGTATCTGATGAATATCCTACTGTGTAGGTGTTCGACAAAATGTTTTATTAAGCATCATTGATTGTTTACAGCTCCTGATGATAAAACTTAAAGATCTTTGGATTTGATTCACTTTACGCCTTTTCCAGATGTTTCCAAAGCACCAAACAAGCAGAATAAAAAAAAACAAAACATTTGTACCTAACCCAAATAAAAATCCAGAACCTAAAGGGAAAATTAAACTACTGTTAAGTATAACACATAACATTGAGTTTACAAAGTAATATCACAGTTTATAATGTCCTTTGTAATAGTTTCTGGTGATTGCAGCAGCATACACCCACAACCAGAAACAAAATGATGACATGACCTAAAGTATGTTTCCATGGAAAACAACCTTTAGGCTGTTCCAGGCAAATAAATATCTCACAACACAACGAATCACATGTTTGTTAATCCAGTGTGACCATCACAGAACCTGAAAGTAAACAAAAGGTCGTTTTAAAAATAAAACATATTATCACATGGTCAGCTCCACTGTTTGCATGTGCGTGAGATTCATACAACCTTTACATACATTGATGTGTATCTATATATATATATATGTGTGTGTGTGTGTGTGTGTTTAATGCAGGTAATGGTGAACAGGGGAAGCCTTTCCCCCTGACCGATGCCGACCGGGTCGACCAGGCCTACAGGGAGAACGGCTTCAACATTTATGTCAGTGACCGGATCTCCCTCAACCGCTCCCTCCCCGACATCCGCCACCCAAAGTGAGTCCTGTGTGTGTGTGTGTGTGTGTGTGGGGTTAAAGTAAAAGTCGTCTTTACTTGCAAGTAAACATCTTTGGTGAAATGTGGAGGTTTTTTCAGGTCCCTGGTATCCACCCATTCATCTCCATGAGGACAGCAGTTTACAAAGACTATGTTGGGACCAGTGCTTGTCAAGAATCCCTTCTTGGGTTTTTGTTGCATCAAAAAAAATGTTGGAAAAAAAACCTTGAAACTTGAACCTTTAAAAAGTTTTAGAATTTCATGCCAAGAAACCAGAAGCTGTCCAGAGTCCTCTGAACTGTGTGCTGCTTTCCAATCCCAGACTGGCATTGTGAAAGGCCTTTAATCAGAGCTTTTCTTTTTCCTGACAAGAACTTTCCTCTGACACTTGACCCTCCCTCCCTTTTATGTGGAAAGCAGCTTTCAGCGTTTCCTCTCTGCCGGCTCCCCCAGGAGGACTGGTTCTTTTTATCTGTGTTTATAAAGGCAGCACTTCCTTGACCTTACACATTTCTTGCCATGAGCTGTCCATGCTGACAGGTAAATGCATCTAAACATTCAACCTCAGATAGCTAGATTTTAGTTCTAAAGGCCACTAATGTAGAGGCATGATAAAATGTACTGTAAATCCTGGACTTGCATTTCTTATGAAATCCAGAAATACACATGTACATGCAAGTCTGTCAGGTCTCTACCAGGTTGCAGGATATGAATATTGTTTCTGCACAACCTATTAATACTATTTTTACATTCTTGAGATCACATCCTTTCAGCACAGAGTCTTAATTGAAAATGTGCAGCAATGCAACGTGTGCCAGGTGCCACCTTATTTATCTTTCATTTTCCAGGACTCTAGCAGGTCAACCACAAGACTCGAATGCTTTAGTTTATCCTGAGCAGGGTCATGGAGGACTAGGACTCATCCCAGCTCAAGCTGGGCGAGAGGCAGCACACAGTCTGGACGGATTGTTAGTTGAATGACCTCATGGTGGATTCCAGATTTGGGCACCGTCACCCTCAGCCAGAGACTGTCAACTCTTTTTGAAGATAGGGATAATATTAACCCTAACCATGACCCTGCCAACCACCGTCAGTGTGATATGTTTGTGGCAGATCGGTCACTGGCTGTGGTGAGCAAGCTTGTGTTTGTCGAAAAACAAGTCGGTCACGGTGATAACAGGTGCAGTCGACATGTTGCTTGCAGCCCAGTCATCTCAGTGTCAGATCCCTAGGATGACGGCGTCGTGCTGTGTACTTTGGAGCAAGTCCTCCAAAGGAAACCACAGAATGCATATTCACTGCATGGCAGCTTTTGTCTGGGTCTTCCTAAATGCATTGCTGTGTTCTCTGATCTGCCAGGGTTTGAAGTAAAGTTAGGTTTAGGACAGGTGCACAGGCGTTGACAGGACAGCTGCTATAATCAGAATCTGGCTTTAATGTGGTTGTAATTGGATTATTAGCATGTAAATACGTTAAATGTTAAGAAGCTGTTGAGGACTGATGTTTCGCCCTGGCTGCCAGACACTCATCACTCTCCTGTGACCAATCAGATGGACACACCTGCTGTCTTCATCAACCACTTGCTGCCCCCTCTTCACCCTGTCTGGTCTGTAGGCAGCGTCTGCCACTTGGTGATTGGCGCATTGTCGGCGCCTCACGGGCAGCCGGTCCCAGACCTGGGACTGACACTTTCGATTTCTGCACGCTGACAACATTTAATTGAAGCACGCTCTCTCTCGTTCAGACACACACACACACACACACACACACACACACACACACACACCTCTATCCCCTGTGGAATTGGACAGGGGATTGTTAAGATTCACCGCTTGGCTGCCTGTCGCTCACTCTGCCTGCCTGTCTCCCTGCATTCATATTTGAATGAATTACACTCAGGCCGATGTTCAACACAGACACTGATCGACTGACACAGTTTGCTACACACTTTCTCCCTCTCTCCATCAACAAGGGAACACCGCTCTCTCCCCATGATTAGCTGCTCCGCAGGGGTCCCGCCACTCGCTGCGACGGCTGTGTACGAGGTCATCACTGTAGCCCGTCATCCCTGCACATGTTGGCAGCTGATAACAGCTGTATGTGCTGCAGATAATAAAATTAAAGCTTCCTCTAGTGCAGAAGGACATGTCAGTGGTGTCATTTTATATCCTGCTGCAGCTACTTGTTTGAAGGTTTTTACAGTGTTTTAGAACCGATGTCATAATGTCACGTACTTTACCTTAGCTTTTCACTTTTCCTCCTCCAAATTAATTCAATTTCTAGTCTGCAACAACCTCACCAGAGCAAGATGAATCACTTTAAAGAAATATATTCATTTTTATTGCACATATATAATAAGTGAGAGCAGTTAATTCGTGTAGTGTCGACTTTTATTTTGTAATAAAAAAAAAAAAAAATTAAAAAAATAAAATTCAATGACCCATCACAGTTTTAGTGACAAAACATAAATTAAGTATAAAACAAATTGACTATAACTACTGACCTCCCGAGAAAAAACTATAGTATCAGTTGTTTTAAAGCTTAAAAACAACATACAAAGACCTTCCCACCTTGTGTCCAACAGTAAACATATGCTGCTGTATCTGAACAGCATGATCATCTCAGAGATTTTTTTTAGCAACACACCAGGAAACAATCACGAATATATATATATATATATATATATATATATATATATGTATATACAGGAAATGAAATGTCCTTGAAATTCTTATTTTCTGTTTTTTTTTATTTTTCTGTCTGAGAGGTGAGCAAATATGATTTTCACAGTGGGAACAAATAATTGAAAATGGATTGAATAGTGGTTTCAGAGAAGATTGCACCAAGATTAGAGCAAGATGAATAGAGCTGCTGTCTACCAGCCTGCTCACACACATCCATTTAAGCTCTGAATCCACAGGTCACCTCTGTGACCGGCGCTCTGCTGAGGAGGCAAAATGTTTTTGGACGAGGGACGTGAAGGAGATTCTCTCTACCTTCATTTAACAAAGTGGAAAAAGTAATACGAGTAGAAAATGGCCAGCATGTGATTAAACGTATATATTTACTTTGTGTTCGTGCAGCTGTAAACAGAAACTGTACGCGGAGAAGTTGCCCAACACCAGCATCATCATCCCGTTCCATAACGAGGGCTGGTCGTCACTGCTGAGGACCGTGCACAGCGTGCTCAACCGCTCTCCGCCACAGCTCATCGCAGAGATCATCCTGGTCGACGACTTCAGCGACAAAGGTACGGAGGACACACACTCATCACCGCTCAGAGCACACACACACACCTTTATGTGTGCACAAACTTATTTGTGTATTTTCTGTGCTACTTTTGCATATGTCCAAGTGTGTGTGTGCCATAGAATTGGTGAAAAAGATGCGAGGATGTGTGTGATGTGACACTGTTCTAACAAATCTTCTGTATCGTCTCTGTTGTACTGCACAAAAACGTTTGTTTTGTGTGTAAATCCGTTACTGTTGTTCTGGATGTCGTCAGTTCAGGTGCTGGTTGGAAACTAAACGTAGAACACTATGTTCCCCCTCGGTTTTACATATCTGTGAGCTCCTAAACTGCCACCATGCACAGATTGAACTGAAATATGAGCCATGTGCTGCAAGAAGAACAACGTCATTTGTGCACATTTTCTTCCAAAGCTGCTCGGTTCCCATATGTTCCTTCCGGTTTGGCTCCATCAGAAGCTTCTCCGTAAATGTCCAAGAAACATGAAGCCACATGGATTCTGATCTGATAACGGATAGGAATTGGATCTAGGACCACATGTGCAGGTGGCCCAGATCTGGTTTGGTCTGTTCACACTTTGGAAACATCAGGGCTGAATCATTTGGGGAGTGATGCAGACCCCAACTTCCCAAATGAATGCAACAGCAGCACAGTGAATGATGGATGCAAGAAGCCAGATTTCTTCTTATTTCAGGGGAAAATAAATCAACACCAAAATCTGTTGGTTTAGCAGCTTGTGTCTTGGTAACTTGATGAAATAATAATAATCAGATCTTCCAAAACAAAAAAATATATATCTGCTGCAGTTTTCACCAGTCTGGTCCACTCTGTTCAGCACATATGGGTTTGGCTTTGCTAGTTAATGTTTGGCTCCTCATTCAGCAGCAAATATCTGCTTTCCATTGTTGCATAGATTTGTGTGTGTGTGTGTGTGTGTGTGTGTGTGTGTGTGTGTGTTTCTCTCTCCCTTTGCCAGCTCTTTTAAGAAAGTGTTTAATTCGTTGTTAATTAGTGCTCTTTGTCACGGGCCCTCGTTGAAGGATGTGTTTACCTCAAGTCTCCACGGTAATGAGATGTTCCGCTGCCTCTGAGACTCATTTAGAGGTTACCACCCTTCAGAGCTCAGGGATGAAATCCTCCCTTTGCTTCGGCAGAGTGGAAACAAAAAAGGCAAATGTATGGCTGTAACTATCCAGACTTAAGAATCTCAGGAAGCTTCAATAAAAGGCTTGTTTTTCTCACACTGTTGCACAGTGATTGTACAGGACAGGGTGTGTAGTGAAAGCAGCAGCTGACATTACAAAATGGTTCTCATGAAACAATTATTTCTGCATAGTTTTCATTACTGAATAAAACCAAGATGTCCTTGTAAATAACGCAACATATATACCAGTGGTTAAAGCAGTGGCAGCGTTTATCCACTGTGCATGACTGAGCTGTGACCTAAGAAGAAGAAGGAGCCAGAACAGCTAAACACTTTTTTATAACCATGTCAAGACACTCAGCACTTGGTTATGGTCAGGGGGAGCTCATAGTCTGCTTTTTTTTTTTTTATTAGTGCATTTAATACAGTCATACTGTAAAGTGGCATTATTGCAGCCAAACGAAAAGCTGCAGGGAAGAGGCAGGGAAGAGGGTAGAGTCGTGTTTTCCTGGTGCAACACAATGAGCAGGAGGCTCAGACAAAGAGGTCAGTGTATTTCAATGCAATCCAGGTCAAGCAGGAAATAACCTTCTTAATGTTCCACTTAGCCTTGTAAATGAAGTACTTATTCATGTGATTCAGCCTATAATAAATAAGCAAAATCTGCATATACAAACTCACAAAACCTCAGTGCCTCTGGAATCACAGGAATGAGTTTTATTTCAGTCCGGTGCCAGTCTTCTTAACCCAAACACCAGTGGAAAAGAAATGAGTGAAATATAGGAGAATGGCCAGTAATGTGATAATGTCTAATGTGTTTACCACATAGTGAACGACTGAAGGAGAATAACAAACGTTCATATGACAAGACGTCACGTGAGCTTCACCCTATCAAAACCAATCTGTGAGAAATATCCAGTCAAGACAAAAGAAAGGAAACTGTGCTTTCCTACATCGTCACTTCCCCCCTCACGGGTCCCTGCAGAACTCAGATGTGTTGAAATAGCCTGGAATCTGGGCTGAACCCTCCGTTGTCAGGATGGATGGGGGAACATTAAACAGCTGCAGGGAAGGGATTTAACCTCTGCAGGTTGCTGTTCTAACATTCCCTCTCACCACCGCTGTCCTTTGGATAAGAAATGAGTCGGGCTGTAATTGAGGCTTAAGAGACACAAGGATGAAGTGAGCTTGAATCAGCTCTGGTCTCTGCTTGAGTAGTCGGTGTTACAGTGTTGGAGAGAATAATCCCGAACAGTTTCTGTGCAGAAAACCACAAATCATCGCTGAGCTTTGAATCCTTGCATAGTAAGTTAGAGAGCAAGGCATTAAAGAAGAGGAGGGAAAAGTGATTTATTATAAAGTGGTTTGAACCTGCAGTGTGGTGCTAAAGTTCTGGTTCACACATTTAAAAATGTATATGAGCTAATTTTGTGTAGCAGCGTGGAAGAAAGGAGATATATCCAAGTCCTGTCTGTGTATTTGTGCTGCAGAACCCACTGATCCCCATCTCTCCATTATCTGGCACCTTGAACTGGGTTTGATTTATGTCTTTTAGGTGTAAATGAGGTGGTTTCATTACACCTCAACAAATAAACTGCTTTCACTCTCACATCTACTCACTGATTTGACTCAAGGAGGGTTCACCATCACCAGGAGAATCTTTTAAAGCTTACGCCAAAAGGTTTATGTGCAACAAAGGATGATGTGTTGTGAAGATAAACTTAATAAACTAGTGCTGTTATTTGTCTTTATAATCAGGAGGTAGTTTGCCGAAGTCAAATGTCCCTGCAGCTCTTAGGAGACCCGTCCTACCTGCAGGTTTAGGTCCTGTCACCGTGAGCTGCAGATGATAAATGCGACTTGTTAAGTGGCAGTCCTGTTGGAGGGGTGCCATAGCAACAAGAGCCCCAGAGGTATGATGGGAGTAACCTCTTGTTCCTCCGTTCATTGAATCCCCATCCATTTGACTGTTAATCAACTCAGACTGTGACTGACGTCTCGCTGACACATCACGCTGCAGTTTCTAAAACGTCACCAGAGGCGTGAAAATGTGTCCACATCTTTTTCTGTGACAGAGGAAACACGGCTGTTCACTTATAAACCTCTAACTGCCAAATGGTTTGAGATTTTAAAACTGATGGTTTCTACAAAAGCCGCGTGAAACTCTTTGCATCTTTCTCTCCGGTTGATGTTCAGGTGGTCTTCAGTTGAATGAACTGCATAACCAATAATCAAACTGTGAGATCATAAAGGTAAAACTGTGGAAGTAGATGATCAACGGCTATTTTCCTTTACACTATGTAGTTTCTAAAAATCTACATAACAGTGTTAATTTGGTTGACGAAATATTTTCATCAAGTTTTCACTGACGAGAATGAGACAATAACTAAATAATAATTGACAATGACGAAGACTATAATTAAAATATAGTCACATTTTCGTTAACTAATAAAAACGAGACGAAAATGTGAGTGAGGGACGTTTTTGGAAAAGATCCAATCAGAATTAATCTTGTAAGACGCACATTTGAAAAGTGACTGATCCACCTGGTGACGTGTGATGCGGGAATTCACGACATCATCTTCCAAAACCTACACTGGGTTTGTGTCTGACTGAAACTACAATGAAACAGCTGGAGGAAACAAAGAAGATAAATGGGTCAGTTTCACGTTTGATGCAACAGCATTTCTGCCAAATACAGTTTTTCTTTGACATATTTTGGAGTTGCATATCTCAGTTTTGGTCTTTTATGGAAAGGCCATATTCCATATATATTTAATGAAACTTGTTTTTATTTCATTTTAAGTTAGAATATTTTGTATATTACAATAGTTTAACTAAATTACACTTAAATTAAACCCAAACCCGACTAAAATCTTATGCTATTTATTCGACTAAAACTTAAACAAAGCAGATGACTCAGATATGACTGAAACTAAAATTGCATTTTAGTCAAAAGACTAAATTAAAATCTGCTGTCAAAATCAACACTGCTACATAAAACCTGTCATCCCAGCACAAATCCAGCCGAACGAGCTACTGATAATGTAGCGTGATAACATTTCCACCAGGTGAGAATTCAATTAAACCTGATTCGATCCTCTAATCGAAGGTAAGCGTGATGGAGTTCTGTTTTTCTCTCATATAGCAGTTCCATTTAGTTTGGAGCATGTAATGAAATACACCACAATTAGTCTCAACTCCCAGACTGTGGTTTGTTCACACTTAATTTTTCCCACTCAACTAATCAAGTATGTGCAGGCAATCAGGTTTCCATGTTTATCTTTTTTTACTCTGCTTCATTGCCATTTGCTGTTTTTGGTAGTGATTAGTTTATCAAACCATTTTCTCTGATTTTTCCACAGAAAGGAAACTTTAGATGAAACTACCCCAGCTGTCAAATAGCACGGAGCTAAGTCTCCAACTAGCCATTGTTCTCCATTTGGTTTAATTAGAGGTTTCAGGGAGGACAGTTCACCCTAGAGAGGATAGAGAGAAAACCACATCTCAGCCTCTTGTTCTGTCTCTCTGCTACCACATCTGCCTGGCCTGCAGCACTGAAGCATAACACTGAGCTCCAGAGTGAGCAAGTGTTGCTATCACGGCTGACAACAGCCGTTTCGTATGTTCTTGTTTCAGTTCGTCCCTTTGCTCATCCCTCAGCTTCCACACTGAAGCTGCACAACATGTAAATTTAAAACCCCCTGAGGTTTCCCTGAATGTCCGACTCTCAGATTTGATATCACAACCTGATGACAGGTTTAAGAAAGTGGTTGAACGTGTTAAGCCCTAAGACCAACAGCAGCACATTATCAACAGAGGTACATTAGTACGTGAGAATTATTGTGATATGATTATGTCAACACTTCCAGCTTGTGCTAGTGATTTTAATAGCGGAGTGATTCCCACAGCCCCCTCCACCCATCCGCTGTGTAAATATGGTCACGCTGGGTAAATGGTTGCAAGGCAGCTTAGCATTTTGTGGTTGAGCACAGGCGAGGAATAAATGCTGGTGGAGGCCGAGTCATTTCACGGATTTATGGTCAGACAGGGCAGGCGAAGTAGCTGCAACTTGTCAGAGACACTGAAGAAAACAGAAAGCTGTGTCTCTGGAAAGGAGATGGGGAGAGACATCATTGTATGGAAGTGTGTGTTCCTGCGGGGGCTGCATATGCTCCATCATAACAGCATTTCCTTATATCAGAGGTCAAAGTCAAAGAAAAGACTTTAACACTGCAAAATGTCTCTCAGTTCTCTCTTTTCCTGAATGTACACAGCTGCACACACAAAGACATAAAGCCGACTGCGACACAGAATATGCATGTGTCTGCAGAATGCTGCAATAGACCCAAAACCATTGACTGAACATTAGAGGTCAGATGTACAGTTTTCTAAAGCTAATAATAAAGTGAAACCTAACATAGCTCTATAAGAGTAGCTTAGCTTCATGCACAAACACTTTGAGCACTAAAGAAACGGTGAGCGGTGCCAGGCACGCCAGCGCTCTCTTAACCAAAGTGAGCAATTAGTCTTAATTGAATGCAGGTGGCTGCAGCTCTGCCTATTAACACATTCAGCAGGTGCCTCTGAAACACAACCCGGTTAGGCAATAATATACCAGGCTGTTTAAAAAACACACCTAAAGCAATGTTTTACAATTTAAAACCAGAGATATTTTTAAATGATTTAAAAATATTCTCGTAACTCAACCCAACCTTTCTTAATTAAAAAGCTACATAAAAAAACTGAAATACATTCAGGATTGTACATTAGTTGTTTTGAGAGTTGTCTATGTTGATGCCTTCAGAGCTGGGACCAACCAGTGTGACCACAGCCCGAGTGTCCTGCAGCTTGTTCGGGAGTCTGACAGGAGAGAATGATGCAGCTACAGGTGTGATTCATTCATTTCCCCTGGACATGTCACAGTGTGTGAACTAAGTTGCCGAGTAGTTGGTTGGTTAATGTGTTAAATCTCCCCTGAGAACTGAAAACTACGGAGCCATAGTCCAAAAAACACATTGCTGTAAGTCTGCATGTTAAGTATCCTACAGTGACAGTGTGTTTGGGCACATTTCTCTGATTCACTGCACCTTTTTATTCATCCATGTTTTATAACCAATACCGAAGCATCCGGACTGGTGTTTATACTGATTCCCTGCGGTGTGTTTGGGTGCTGTAGGAATCTCTAACCTCTAACTTCAATTATTTTCATCTTTCATGTTTCTGGACACTTCAGTTTCTCCAAACTTCCTAGAGCAATGTTCAGACTGTTTTAGTCTAATTTAATTAAGTCTGCACATTTTTAAATTTATAATCATTAGAATTAAATATTTTTTAGAATGTATTATAGCTCCTATTTGCTGGGGTTTGATATTCATACCACCTGCAGCCTTTTCTTTCTTTCCTTTCTTTACAACCTTTAAAAGGTTTGATGTGTTTGACACATAAAATTATTCTGTAAATAATTAGACTAATTACTGTGTATTTTTGAAACGTATGTTTTCCCACTTGAGTAAATGTCACAAAACACATTTGCTATCATGTTGATAAAAAACAAACTTAGCTTGTGGCCCTAATGGCTGTTTTCTTCGTTAGGGTCCATTTTGGCATCTGACCTTTACTGTTTTCTCCAGAAAAGGACTAATAGAAGCTCATAGTCTTCCACTTTATTACTGCAACAGTGAAAGTTTCTGTATTCAACCGCTGCTTCGGTACTAAAACGGATAACGGTGCCAAGTAGTCAATCCACAGAGTGTTAGATTTAGGTTTATTTTTCAATAACATTGATTTTTATTCAAAATGAAACACAGTTGTGTTGTGTACTCGCAGCCAGTAACAGAAACCTTATGTATTTAGTGGGACCACTGTGACACGCTGCACTATCAGCTACTCTTTGGTGGCAATCTGCCATTGGCAGATTGATCATCCAATTACTTTGCCCCTTCCTGCTCCCCAATGGGATCAGTTGAGCAAATGGCTCCAATACTTCATTTCAAATAAGGAGCGGCTTGTTTTCCACTCTTATGCAGAGTGTCTTTTGATGGATTTCCAGTCAGATGTAAAGGAGGGTTTGGCAGACAGCACGGCTCCCAGCAGGCGTCAGCATGGCCTCCAACCTGGAGTCCACAGAGCTGAATGTAAGAGCTCTGCTTATTTCTGCTAATTGAGCAGAAATATGTCTCACACTTTGGTGACAGATTTTTATTGTGTTCAGAAGAAAAACGCTTCTAACCTTTGCAAGAGCGCGTGCACACTGCTGCCCAGCACAGATGCTTGTGGAATGAATACAAACATTGCTGCACCGTCTCTGGCAGTACTTGGTGTTAAGGTGATGATAAAGTGGTAAAAACAACCATTTTCTGTGAAATGAAATATTGAAAATGTTGCTTTCTGTCAGAGTGACCATAACATCAAGAACACAGAGGCTGTGCTGCTGTTTACTCCACTGTGTGAATCCAGCAGCAGAGAAGAATGAGGCTAACACAGTGCTCAGATTTCTGCCATGCCTCAGACAATTATCCTGTCGGAGGCTGTATTTGTTTTAAAGACATGAGAGGCTTGATGTGTTTTTTATCTAGTGTTCATGTAGGCTTAGTTTTACAAAATACTTTGTTTATAATAGTTTAAATGTTGTGGTCCCCTGTGGTCTTTAAGATCTTTAATTATGCAGTTTCTTTTGGATCAGCGTTGCATTAATGTCGCCTGCTTTTAAACATGGCCAAAATAAAATGTTATAATTCCAAGTATTTCCTATTGAGATTATCTTATAAGCGCATGTTCCCCCTGTGCTTGTGTGGGTTTTCTCCAGGTACTCTGGTTTCCTCCCACAGTCCAAAAACATGTATGTCAGGTCGATTGGTGACTCTAAATTGCCCATAGGAGTGAGTGTGAGTGTGTGAGGTTGTTTGTCTCTATGTGGCCCTGTGATGGACTGGGGACCTGTCCAGGGTGGACCCCTGCCTTTCACCCAAAGAGAGCTGGGATAGGCTCCAGTAGATCCCTGGGACCCTGGTTAGGACTAAGGGGGTATAGTTGATGGATGGATGGATAATCAATAATTTGAGTTTGTTTTGTCAAGTGCAAGACAAGACAGATGATGGATGGATGGATGGTCATATAAGTCCGTCCAGTGGATTTTGAAATTGTGTATCTTCTGTTTGAACCTTTGACTGGATCAAAATGGCATGCTGAGATCAGGATTATCCAGAACATAGAATCCACAGTACATTTATAATCAGTGCTTAATGAAGTGATTACTCTTCAGGACCAGTGTAATAATAATTTAGTTGCGTTGGCTGCCTGAGGAAACTGCTGTCTGCGGTGTAGAGCTTCTTTGAACAGTCTTATCAACACCGGCAGCCTCACAGTCTTCAGGATGGAGAACTGGGAAGAGGAAGCAACGTTGATGAGGAGACAGGAGACCAGACAGGGATGGAGGCTAGTAGGAATGCAGTGAGAGTTAGCAATGCAGAGAGACTGAGCAAAGCTGGGCATGTTTATTCATTCGTGTCAGTGTGTGTGTTTGTGTTTGTGTTTGTGTTTGTGTTTGTGTGTGCGACCGAGGGCGTAGGGAGATAATGGGGTAATGGAGCTCAGTGAAGTGTGACGGAGACACGAGGGAGGGAGTGATATGAAGAGGGAGGCTGAGAGGGAGACAGACGACGGAGGACAAAAGAAGCTAATTGAGTGTTGCCAGAGCCATCACTGAGAGCAGATCGATTCAAACGTCAGTCTGAAGGGTGAGAGGACCAGGTCAATCACGTTCAACGTGTGAGGACGAAGGAAATGGCATCTTTTGCACCTTTGGCGATGTAAAATTGGCCTCAGCATTAACTTATAACATAGAAAATGTAGGTGACAGCTTTGTTATACTGTTTTTAATGCTCCACAACTACCAAAGTCTTTACCCTGTTGTTTCTTTGTGAATTTGTTCCCTAAAGACAAAAAAGGTGAATTAATTGCTGCTCTCCTTAAAAATATCAGAATGATCCTTAACGGGATTATTTTTGTATTTCCCATTAAGTCTTCAATTCCTCTGACACACCTGCCTTATAACAAATAAACAGTCCTAGTTTTAATCTTAGTCTTGTTAAAACACTAACACAATTTAAGATAAAGCTTCAGGTCTTATTATCATATCAAACACCATGCCCCAGGGTGTGTCCGTGAAAATATCTCTTGTCTTCTGCTGCTGAGGCATTGAAGGACAAAAGTGTTGAAGGACAAACACTTATTTGTTGTATAAAAACAGGCTTTTCAATCTTTTTTTTGATTCTTATTGGAGCCATCCTCCTCTCTGGCATCTAAATTATGGATTCTCGAAGTACATAAGAGATCTAAAAGATAGTGTTATCTCACAGTGTCAGGTAAATACCAGCTCACTTTGTAAAAGCCAAATACCAGATTGCTATCTGTGTGTACACACAAGTTATCTCTATTAAGATTTTCCTGACTTTATGTCCTTTGCCCTGATGATAGTGCTCTGATGACTGTTTGTTCTGAGCCATTTCTGCTGTGCATTCGTTTTAGGTGACAGTAATATTATATATTATTATATGGAATATATTATTCCAGAGTAAGCACTAGCAGAAGAAATGTAACAGTGACGTCTTGGTCCTTGCCACCAGTTCTGTTCATGGACAGGATCTGTGATAGCAGACAAAATGTGACGTGTGCCCCATTTGGTTTCTGCTCTCACTTTAGTAGGTGATGTAGTTCTTCTGGCTTCATTGACCTGTGACCTCTGGCACACTCCGGGGCATTTTGTAGCTGAGTGTGAAGCTGGATTTATATGATGTGAAGACTTAACAGTAACAGCAAAAAGTGAAGCAGCAGAATAAACCAACAGAGTGTGATGGAGTTTGTGAGAACACTGGAATATTTTGGTGAGGGAACAAAGGAGCAGCCCCAGCCTTTCGTGATGTGGCAAAGTATCTGGGGATTAATATACCTCCCTGAAAACAGAGCTCAGCGTGCCATGTTGGATCCACAGGGTCTAAATGCTAATTGATTATTAAAAAATGCATCAGGGAGGATTTTGATGTTGGTTTAATCACAGGGCATCAAAAAAAAAGAGGAAACTACACACAAAAGAAAACAGGCTGAGCTATATACATTAGGGGATGATTAGGGAATGAGACACAGGTGTGCAACTGTGCAGGACAGAGTCAGGTGTTTGAGAACAGAGGGAGAGTCAAGGTAAAGGGCTGACATAAGACGTCATGTGGGAAAGCTGTGATTAAAGAAATGAAAATCTATTAGTAGTTTTCTCACAAATGTGAGTGTCCATCCTAGAAAGGACATTTTGCTTGGGATGGATTGACTAACTCAGTTCACAGGCTGGGAGTCAAAGTGAGACAAGCTACAAACACATACATTTTATCTGGCATTTAAAATGCACACAGACACTTTGACAAGAGCCCGAGGCCAGCTGCTGCGCCTTTCATCTGCTAACCGTTAATTCATGTTTGAGTATGGCCGCATGTGAGCAGATGAAAGAAGGCCAAGCAGCTCTGGTGCTGAGTGACAGACTGGAGGGAAGCAGCAAACAGCAGGGGAGGCATGGTATAGTGGGAATTCAGGTGGAGTCCTGTCTACGCTCAGTAAATGGCCTGTGTGTGATGATGACCAGTTCATCCATGTGCTCCACTCTGTGAAATGACCCTGACATCCGCAACACCTCAGCCATCCAGTCTCTTCTGCTTCACATTCTAATAAAGACTAATGTGTTTGCAGACATCAGCTTGCTCTCATTAGCATGATTAATTGCCTCCTTGCTTTCGGTAAACAGTATGAGCTGTATTCCAATTTATTCAGGGAAAATTAACCAATCATAATTAAATTCTCTGATCTTTCTCTCCCCCACCTCTCAACGTACAAGCTCTCCTCACACATGGGGCAAATGTTCGTTGATTAATTTAACCTGTCTTCCTGCCTCTTCCTGCCTCTCTTCCTGCCTCTCTTCCTTTCCTGGATGATGTAAGTGTTGCTTTGTGCAGAGCGAGCATTCGTAAAGAGCCAGAGCCTCATAATGGTCAGTTTTTAATGGGATGATTTATCGCAGGAACACACAGGGAGGACAGCTTGCCTTTTCCTTACAGTTTGACACCAACCTCACAGATTCCTTCTACCCTTGTTGCAATGTCACACTTTACAGTGCATAGGGCTGCTGCTCTGCAACAACGAACACAGCAATGGAAAATAAATATGGCTGACCTTCACTGGAGTCGGAGAGGATCTGGAATCAAGAGACAAAAAAAATGGCACATAAGCTTGAAAATCCAAGATGGAGGGAC
Source organism: Mastacembelus armatus (assembly GCF_900324485.2). Lineage (NCBI taxonomy): Eukaryota > Metazoa > Chordata > Actinopteri > Synbranchiformes > Mastacembelidae > Mastacembelus > Mastacembelus armatus. The sequence continues at coordinate 23,084,367 of NC_046646.1, read as the reverse complement.
AGAGAATTAGATTTGGGATTAGTTTTTGGTGGAGTGACATATAGCGAGATGGTAAGAGATAAAGAAGTGTTATGGTTGTAATTGCATCACAAACAGTTCGGAGGGACTGGGCGAGGATGGAGTTGAGGTATTTACAGAAGTGATTACTGTATTAAGGCCTTATTTCAAAACTAAACCCGTGTCTTCATGCAGCACAATGGACAGTGGAAATACAAACAGGTTGTGTAGCATCTGACCTGAGAAATGGAGAAACACCAGCTGTGTTTGTGTGCAAAGTGCCGTACGTTCTCCTGTTTAATTAGGAGAACCTTCTGCAAAAATCACACCTCTTTTTCTTCTTGGAGTCAAAATGCACAAACGTCAAACAACAGGCTGCTGAAATAATCACTGCTGAACCAGTCAGAAATCTCACCACACACAGATTAGTAAACCAACCAAAACTATGAACAGAGAAGAGACAAATGGACAAATGGAGAAAAGAGATAAATGGCAGAAGAAAGCACTAACTTGTCATCCATTACAAGTAGTGATAACAGACTGAAATATTGAGGTCGCAATGAATTTTTTTCTCTTATCCTCCTCGTTGTATATGTGATTTTTTCTTCGTTTCGTTTTGTTTCTCAGTGACAAAATTACAGTTTTATTTCTAACAGAATGAGATGGCAAGAAGAAACAGAGTGTGGATACTGAGAAGCGTGGAAACAAAAAGGCCGTGCTCATTTGTCAGTCTCTTCCCTGTAATTTCTTGCATTGTTCAGATGTTCGTTCTACTCTCCCTCCCTCACAGTATCATAAAAAGAATTAGCAAAATGATGTTTGGTCCTGCGGGACAGCTCATCTGCGTGAATTTAAATGCACAATGTCACTTTCACTTTTATTTCCCTCTGTCAACTTCAGTTAAATCTACAACTGGAATGAAAATAAACAGAAGTTTCAAAAGGTTAATGCTAAAAGGTCATAATTTCAACACCCCTGCTTCACATGCCACCCAGACAGTGCCGACCCACTGAGGCATGGACTGTACAAGACCTCTGAAGGTGCCCTGTGATATCTGGCACAAAGACAAGTCCTGCAGATCTGATTTTTTTTCAGCACATCCTCCAGCAGCCTGCCAGTATTTGTGGTTTTGTCCCTTAAAACAGTCCCACAAGCCTTGATGTCTCACACACACACTCTTCTTTACTCACATGGCCTGTGTCAAAGGCCCTCAGGTCTTTACATCTGCCCATTTCTCCCACATCCTAAACCTTTACTTACCATCCAATATGTCTCAGACCATGACACACACTGTTGGCTAATGTAAAGTCGACAGTCACTTCATCTGTGAGTGCTCATAATGTTTTGGCTTATAAAGCAGTGGGCATGTGCAATAAAGCAGGACATGGAAAAGTCTTCAATCACGTCTCAATCACATAAACAAACAAAACCGTTCCATGAAACCACTGAACCAGCTGCTGTGGTTTAATATAAAGAGACTTGACTTTCTTTGATTCACTTTGTCTCACATTTTTCTCTGTCACCAAATCAATGCCCATTCAGTACGCACATTTTGAGTTTTTACTGATGCGACTTAACCTTTCATTCATTTGAAGATAAAGCAGCACTTTGCTACAGTTTGTCAGTGTGATTCATTGCTTCTGTATCTGTCATGTCTCCACTGAAAATGTGAGAATCTGACAGACCTGTTTTGTCTGTATGAAAAGAGGTTTGAGACGCAGGGCACTGAGGAAAATGTGTTGCTGTTTACGAAGTTCCCCATCTTGAAATTGTCCAACCATTCATCCGTTTTCCAAACTGCTTATCTTGTTTGGGGTTGGAGGGGGCTGGAACAGTCATCTGGACAGCATGTCTGTTACAGAGCACTGCAGCAACCACTGCAATGCAACTTCTATCCTGCAGAAGAGAAGCTGCCAAAGGAAAAGCCGATCACCAGAATAGACAAATATAAATTCAAATTAAAGCTCCGATAACTCGGATTCTTAGTGAGGTTTTTTTTTTAAAGGCATTTATCAAAACCTTGCAGGTCATGAGTGATGTAATCTACATCTCAACCCCCTACAACACTGCAAAATAGTGGCTGTATTGAAGGAAGCCAGAAAACTGTGCAGCCTGAATCCACTCGCTTGCATCCAGTGTTTTTTTCCATGTATGACTGACAGTCCCTTGCCTGTTGTTAAAAGGCATTCTGGCAAACCAAGGAAGTAGATGTGTGAGGATGAGAGCAAACTGTGCCGCCTCACAAAATACATCTTGTGTGTGCAGAGCACCTAAAGGTGGCCCTGGAGGAGTACATGACGCGGTTGCCAAAAGTTCGTATCCTCAGGACAAAGAAGAGGGAGGGGCTGATCAGGACCCGCCTGCTGGGAGCCGCCGCCGCTAAAGGAGAAGTCATCACCTTCCTGGACTCCCACTGTGAGGCCAACGTCAACTGGCTGCCTCCGCTGCTGGGTGAGGAACACACACACTCCACACACACACACCCCACACACACACACACACACACACACACGTCTGGTCATCTTCGCCGTCATTAGACATTTCTTAGCCCATAACCCTTTTAACATTTGCTGGTGAAATGTTTTATTATAACAGCAATATGACAAACGAGGAATGGATGATGTGTTTTCATTTTCAGAAAAATGATACGGTCCAAAATACCGTATCATTTTTCAAAAATGTACTTTCTGAAAAATCTTCTCAATTTTTTCCTTATAAAAGTTCCTCACCTTCCTGAAAGACTGAAAGCAGAGCAGAGTGCACAGATGCTGTGTGTGTTCTCAAACACAGGAATACACACACACACATGCACACACACACTACCCCTACTGTGAGACTGACTCTTCTCTGGCTGATGGGCACCCACACTCTTACTTTCTCAATTACCCTTTTTCCATTAAGGGCCCGTGTTCAGCTCTGTTTCCCAGCAGGGCACCGACCCATATAGGCCCTTTCACAAACAAACATAATGACCCATGTTACCTTAATGTCATGCTGTTTACACAGTATGTGGGAATATGACGCACGTCTGCCAGTGTGTAACATAAACAGCTGGTCGGTGTGTTCATTACAACCCACCATGACACTTAGGATATTCAAAACGGGGAGAAGCGCATGAAAGCTGAGAGAAAATGATGATTCAAATAATTTTTTCCTGCAAGGTTTCATCATGTGTGACATTCAAATGCCAACAATATATTAATCTTTAACTTCCATTGAAAACCACAGCCCTAGCAAATTAAAGCTGTCTTTTTTAAATATAGATCCTGTGTGGGGGCAGGTAATGAGGTCAGATATGGGAGCAACATGATGAGGCTCTGAAAGAGTCACTACTGTGAGGACAAACTACCTTATTGGGTTTTATAAAAACCCAAGGTTGCCCTGAATGCTCCATCAACCATCTGCCTCTGTCTGTGTGTCTCAGACCGAATCGCCCAGAACAGGAAGACCATCGTGTGTCCGATGATCGACGTGATCGACCACGACAACTTTGGCTACGACACACAGGCGGGGGACGCCATGCGGGGGGCCTTTGACTGGGAGATGTACTACAAACGGATCCCCATCCCCGTGGAGCTGCAGGGGGACGACCCCAGTGAACCATTTGAGTGAGTCAGCACACAACACAAACTTCATCACTCATTCAGTGCAGACAGAAGCTAAGATGCTGTTGCTAGAATCGGAGGACGTTTGCTTGTTGTGCTGTTTTTAAATGTTGTATTAGACCAATTCACAGCCCAGGCCCAAAGTGAGGAAGCTGTGAGTTTCAGTTTTTTTGTGTACCCTTTCCCATGCAATTCTCAGGTGCAGTCAGATTTATAATGTTCTCACAGGTCATCACAGGTGGACTAACTTCTGTTGCATTCAACATGAGGCTGGAAAAAACTACACTTCAATTTAAACATAGACAAGAAACATTTTGGCTTAATTAACATTTGACTGTATTTAGTTCTGTGGTTTTCCACATGTGCTCACATTTAATAAAGGAATCAGAGTTTAAATCAACAGGTTTAATAATAAACAGGTCCAGCATGTTAAAAAATAAGATCAGCCTCCACCTGACCTGGGATGATTTTTCAGTGACGTGCAGGAGGTGGGGACAGACGGGGAGACTTCATTTCATTATATTTGAACTGTTCTGCTCAGAACCCTGCAGGTGGGAAATCCATGTGCTTGTACACCAGGCAGTGAGCAGCCACTTTACCGGTGCACTGCAGTGCTCCACTGTAACGACAGCGTCTAGGTCAACACATGAATTAAACATCGTGCATTGGTTCTCCCACTTAACAGCCACACAGCACTTTACACACCTAGAAACTTGTGCCAAGCACCTACTTGTGGTTCCTTTGTCTTTATCAATATGTGTAATGTGCTTAGTGAAAGTTTGTTCCACACAGCAGCTACAACTGGATATTTCTAATGAAGCAAACAGAAAGTTAAATGTCCATAATGGCCACCACTGCCCACGTGCACATTTGTGTGTTGTTAGTCTGAAAAAAAAAAAAAAGTGTCACCAATTAAAGTGTAAAATTTGATTTTCTTAATGCACAATGGACAATGATCTAATTTCTGAGAGTAATCAGGACTGCACAGTCTTGCATTTTGTTTTCCTAATCCTAATTAAGACAACACACAATTTATTAAGCTGGTAGCTCCATCTACTTCCCTTAATTTTGTCTCAGTGGCAATTACTCTATTTCCTCACACTCGTTTTCTCCCAGTGTAAATGACATTTGTTGATTTTATACTGGCCTCTGAGCTTAAACTTTTCTTAGTCACATAAAATAGTTTTTACTTTCATTATTTCAGAATGAACAGGTGCTATAAACAACCTGCCCAGAGTGGCGGTGATGAGTCGAAATCCATTAAACAAAAACAGGTTTTGCAGTCACTGCTAGATTCATTTCCTCCTTTGTCGTTCTGGAGAAGGCAGGCTGCAGAAACCTGCTACCACCACAGGAGTGTGTCTGTGCTTACGGCTCATGAGACAAAGAAGTCCCTGAGTGCTTCTCGCTGCTGACAGTAGGGTAGCTGCCCTGTTTCCCTGTAATTGGGCCTCCTCGGGGACGACTGTGGCGAGAGCACACTACCTGCTGATGAAAAGCTTGTAACTATGACAACCTGCTGTACCTAAAGTGTGTGTTGTGATGTCTCTGTACAGAAAATGACTGTGTTTCTTTGAGACATTAAAAGATGAGAATCACTTAAGTTTTGACTGATTGTCAAGACTATTTTTACATAAATTGGACTAAAATAAAGCGTGTGGTCGAGAGTTCTGGAGTTAAGGATTGTGTATATTTGGTGAGGACCCTTATAAGAAATCTAATTTGTGCATGTCTGCACCTGCTGCCTTAACTTTTCCGCTTGGTGTGTGCAGCAGCAGTACAACAGCTCACAGCCTGCACCCAGAAGCACAGAGCTTGTCACAGCAGACAGGGCTCAGTAGCAGGTTAATTGCTTCTGTGCTGTGCAGAGCGTCTGCATTATCTGGAGAAAAATAGGAAAACCACAAATACATGTGCTTGAACTTACTATCTGTGCTCCTGTGTGTTATTTTATTGCTTGGTTTCGTTCCTAAAGCAAAGCACCACTAAAAATCAGTTTAGTACTTTCTGTCACTTTTGGACATAAAAACACGTGTTGCTCTTTCTTAGAAGATAACAGCTGAGCGCTAAAATCATATTCCATTCAAAAACATGTCAAATTATGGACCAAAGAACAATGCCCACAGTCTTCACCGTGACTTTAAAACGAAACGTTTGTAGAGAATTTGACATTTTGGTTAAGAAATTGGAGGATTTCTGGTTGTTTCTCCCGCGGTCTCTCTTCATACAGCTACTCTATACAAACGTACTGTACTGGAATGAATGTATGTTGTGTTTCGTGTACCACAGGTCCCCAGTGATGGCAGGTGGACTATTTGCTGTGGACAGGAAGTGGTTCTGGGAGCTGGGGGGCTATGACACGGGTCTGGAGATCTGGGGAGGGGAGCAGTACGAGATCTCCTTCAAGGTAAAAAAAAAAAAAGATATACTTCAATATATATTTTATTTTATCCTGTAATTTGAAAATGTTTTAAAGGCACAAAAGATGTCTATCTTTTATTACATCCTGTCTTCCAGCTTTTCAGCCCTTCATCATTGCATCAAGGTCATACACATCATTATAATAAAAAATATTCTGCGGGAAATTAATCTTGTCCTCAAGCAATGACACAATCTTTCTTCTCTGTTGTCTTCAGGCACATCTAATACTTCATATATCAGTTCGCTCAAGGTTTTGTTTATTTTAGAAGAACAAGGACGTTGGTCATTGATTTGTGTTTGAGATTCTTGTGTTACGGGGTGACACATGGGATGTTAATGGATGCTTCTTATTCAGCAAAACATTTCCGTGGTCCTGTTCTTTCTGTTAGTTCAAATCAGCCGGAAGAAATGAACCACTTTCTAGACTGAAGGCTCCCTCTGCCATCACATAGTGAAGCTGTTGCTCATGCTGTGATGCAGAGGTTGAACCTAAACTAAAGGTATTCCGACATGAGCACAGGTGTCACTCTCACATTTGAAGCTGTGAGTGTAAAATGTGTGACTGGTAGACTTTGACTGATAAGGACCCACAGCTGAACCTGGTGTGGAAGGATCTTACAATCTAATACTGTTTTAGAGCTTATTTAATTATTACTGTGTTAATCTCCCCTATCGAGGTTATTATTCTGGCCAGGATAATCCTACTATTAAAATGTTGCTATCGGCCCATGTCTAGCACTGCCTCCTCATACTTTATGCTCTCAGATATTCAATTTCAATATTCGTTTTTACAAAGATCCCTGTTAGCTGATACAGTGCAGACATCCAGTCTCTTGAGGTGAGAAAATTAGACTGAGCCACCCTGGTGTCACTGGTAGATGTAGTCTGAGCCACCCTGGTGTCACTGGTAGATGTAGTCTGAGCCATCCTGGTGTCACTGGTAGATGTAGTCTGAGCCATCCTGGTATCACTGGTAGATGTAGTCTGAGCCATCCTGGTGTCACTGGTAGATGTAGTCTGAGCCATCCTGGTGTCACTGGTAGATGTAGTCTGAGCCATCCTGGTGTCACTGGTAGATGTAGTCTGAGCCATCCTGGTGTCACTGGTAGATGTAGTCTGAGCCATCCTGGTGTCACTGGTAGATGTAGTCTGAGCCATCCTGGTGTCACTGGTAGATGTAGTCTGAGCCACCCCGGTGTCACTGGTAGAGGAGCATCATGATTTTCCAGCTCATTCATTGAGATAGTGCCTGGACATTCAGCCCCACGGAGCACAGAGGCAATATGACCTCACATACAGAAAACGAGACAGAGCTGTAGAGGCAAAAAAGCATTAATCCTCTGTGGGTGAAGCCAAAGACATACAATAAGAAATACAGAATTTTGAATAAAGGCTATTTCCAGTATTGGTATGATGGATAATACAGTTGCTACCATTTTAATGCTTTCTGATGCTTGTTTCCATGACGACACCATCAAACGGTATATTCGGGCCAGAGAAAAATAACCTTATGGTTAAAGACCTGTGGGGTCTGCTGCTGCCTTTGGGTTGGTCATTATTATTCATATATAGTGGAAGAAAACACAACGGGAGTCCCTGAAATCTTCTGCAAACTAAATGCAAGAATGTTTTTGATTCTTAGAGAGAAAACTCAAGTTTCTGTCGCACTTTAAGTCAGTTCTTGATTTGTGATATGTTTTATTCATGCGACTGAGTGAATTCTGTTGTTCGGTAGTTTCTCTGTCAGCTGAGCTATTCACGCTGGTTGTGATCTGCTAGTAGAACTAACGTCTGCAACACACCAGAGAGACTGTGGTGTCCAGACAGACTCATGAGGAGGAGCTGGTTATGGCTGGATGGTTTCATAGTTTAATGTGAGCTGATGATTGAAATTATTCCCACATGCCAAGTTGCTGTGTTTAACAATAAACAAACTGGATCCAAGTGATTTAAAAGAAGAAAAAAGTTTGTCATCATCTTTTTGTTATTGCTGCCTCCTTAAGACTTTTAAGCATTTTAGACTAATTGTCTGTCTTGTCTTGCACTTGACAAAACAAACTCAAATTATTGATTATCCATCCATCATCTATACCCACTTATTCCTAACCAGGGTCCCAGGGATCAGCTGGAGCCTATCCCAGCTCTCCTTTGGGTGAAAGGCAGGGGTCCACCCTGGACAGGTCCCCAGTCCATCACAGGGCCACATAGAGACAAACAACCTCACACACTCACACTCACTCCTATGGGCAATTTAGAGTCACCAATCAACCTGACATACATGTTTTTGGACTGTGGGAGGAAACCAGAGTACCTGGAGAAAACCCACACAAGCACAGGGAGAACATGCAGACTCCACACAGAAAGGCCCCTGATGGGTTTCAAACCAGCAACCTTCTTGCTGTGAGGCAACAGTGCTGACCACTAATCCACCGTGCTGCATGCTTTAAATAAAAGAACACAATTTCATTAGGATTGAAAATGAATCCATACTTCACTGAAATGGAACCATTTGTGTCTCAGAGTTAAAACAACACAGAGACTAATGCTCAACTTGCAGCCCGGTAGCAGCCTGTAATGTATATTACACCTCACATTTCTAAAATGCTGCATGGAACAGCATATTAACACTCGCAATTCTTGCCAGTAGAGATGCCACAGACATGGTGCTGAAGATGTAGTGTGGTCCAAAACAACAAATCGGTTATTTTGGGAAGGGAAAGTGTGATTGTTCTCTCACTTTGTTAGTCATGAGCAGAGCTTTTGGTATGGGCTGCTGTTTCCCATTAGCATCAGCTCCATAGATTACAATGGATTTAATGTTGCCGTATATACTGGACGTTATATGATAAACGCAGTGTAAAGCTTTACATAAACAGTCGGGTCAATGGCAGATGGCCACTGCCTGTCCGCCCCAGCTGAAGTGTGTTCTGTGCCTGCCTTCAGGTTATATGTAAAACATGTATATTTTATGTTCCATTATTCATGTCCATGTTCTCAAACCCCCCACAGCGTCCGCCTGCCTCTAACCTTCAGCCAGCATAAATCTTATTTACTTAATAAACGACTCTGCAGAAACATTTTGCAAGCACACCTCTCTCTCTCTCTCTCTCTGTCCATTCTTCTTTGTTTTCAGGTTTAATTCCAGCTTTTCATTGCCTGCTTTTTATTTTGCTATTGTCTTGAAAATAACAGCCCCTTTCCATGTTGCCTGCTGCCTCTAAGTCTTTCTTTCTCCTACATCCTCTTTGTCTTCTTCCTTTCTTTCTCGGGGTTTATTTTCAGCATTGCAAAACAAGAAAGAAAACCATTACTCCGGTGTTCATTATAGTTGTAGCATTAAAAAGAGGAGATACTGGATGTCTCTGATATGAGAGAGGCAAGTGAAAGAAGAAGGAAAAGAAATTAGGTATGTTAAGGTGCTTAAAACATATTAAACCCTCATTGCATGATTTCCAAACATTTTTTAAGAGGTTTTGTTTCCTGAAAAGCTTTTGCCGTTGGCACTTTTTGCAGTTTGCATTGCACTTATGTATCTCAAGTACCAGAAAAGTTGATAGAAACATCATAAGATAATTCAACAGTGCTGCTCTAACCCATCACCATCTCCTTTTTATTGCATCTCTCTCTGAATTCACGTCCCTCTCCTGTTCGTCTCCCGGGATTTATTAGCCTGTTAGAACCAATGTACTTCATGCCGCTTTCTTCTGAGTCATCAGTCTCCTGCTCATCTCCTTGATCATCCCCTTCCTTTACCTTTGCAACAACTTTCTGTCTTTGGATCTTAATATGGGCAAAGCGTCTAAATACAGAGATCCAGCTGATGAAAGTGCTGTCTGTGTCTCTGAAGGTGTGGATGTGTGGTGGTCGGATGGAGGACATTCCTTGCTCAAGGGTAGGACACATCTACAGGAAATATGTTCCCTACAAGGTCCCTGGTGGAATCAGCTTGGCAAAGGTAATTCTTTACACCATGCGCCTCCATGGTTCAAGACAAAATACAAAACAGATCAGGTCACAGATTTTCTTCACACTATAACAGCCTGTGGATCAGTTCCAGTGCAGTGCTGTCACACTGTATGAGCTGTAATATAAGGGAGCCAACCATAGTACAGTATAGTGCTGTAACGGACATGGCTGTACAAAAGTCAGCACTACTGCAGGAGAGTGCAAAGATATTTGCACTTTCGGTCCTTTCAGACAGGTCCAAAAACTCCAGAACCAACACTAGATGCTTTCCAGTCTCTTTAAAATCTAGAAGAGATTTGAGATTAATTAATAACTTTCTGCACACATGCCATTACATCCCACTAGTGTGAGCTAATGTGTTAGGTGCTGCAGTATAACTAATGGCAGCATTTTTGCTTCCTATGTCCTTTACTAAGTACTATGCTCTTTCTCCCCCACGTATCAAAGCACTTTACAGTCGGCTCAGCGTCCGTTAACAAAAGACCACCAGATGAGAAGCAGCAGTATGCAGTTTATCCACTATCTACAACTTATAGCCTTTGCAGGTGCTACTGGGAAGTCAAAGTACTTACAGAGAATGACAAATTGTCTAAAAGCACTAAATCATACGGGGTGTAGTGGAAAACCATTCATTATGTATGCCTCTGCTGCAGCCTGGAGCTTGGCTCAGTATGCAGTGGAAAGGCACTGGCCTTTGTTTTGCTTTTTTATCCTGACCAACAGTCTTTAAACTCAGTGTCAGTGGAATACCGATGACCCTGAATGAGCCTGACCCTGCAGAGTGAGGAGGATATTTACATAAAGGTACTAAAAATGAACTCAGCCTTTTTCTCTGCACAAATTTGAAACTGTTGCTTTATTAGCAGGGTAAAAGCTCTTTATTTTCTATCGTTTGTCAAGGTTTTTCTTTTTCATTAAAGTGCTACAGTACTTTGACTAAAACTGCATTTGTGACCAACAGATCCAGTCAGCTCCAAGTCGACTTCAGCTGCAGCAAAGTAGCCAAATGTTGATGTTTGGTTGGATTTTGCTGGAGCAGAGACTAGAAACAGAGTCCATTGAAGCCAATCTAGTCAAGTCACAGTATCACCAATCACAAATTTGCCTCAAGGGGCTTCTAATCTCAAGTACAACCAGCCCCACACAGAGTCACAAAACAGCATAGAGACTGTTTAGGTTCACAAAACAGTCCAGTGTGGTTCAGAGACCATCCCCACTGCCAAGGAATGTGGGATATTGTTTTTGTTTGTGGGAGATTCATAGACATTTTTTGAGACTTGGGATTTTTGCTAATCAAGTCGGTTATTTAGCAAATGGATCTATAGAGCTGATTCTGCCATTTGTCTGATTTCAGAACCTTAAACGTGTAGCGGAGGTGTGGATGGATGAATACGCTGAGTACGTCTACCAGCGCCGGCCTGAGTACCGCCACCTGTCAGCAGGAGACATGACGGCGCAGAAGGAGCTGAGGAACCGGCTCAACTGCAAAAGTTTCAAATGGTTCATGAACAAGGTGGCCTGGGACCTGCCCAAACACTACCCGCCTGTGGAGCCGCCCGCTGCCGCGTGGGGAGAGGTGAGGGTCGGCTCGACTACTTTGATTTATGCAGCTGAGTTATTAAGTGTGGAGAAATTAGGTTTTGAGGTGAACGAGATTCACAAACCGACAAACCGGCTCAAACAGAATAAAGTCACCTGATAATAATATGTGAACTCCCTCCTACTGATGACATTTATGCTTTTTACTTTTTTAAACTTGTCTGATAAAGATGATGATGGTTGTGTATGTGATTATTATTTCCAAAATAAAAATCAACAACTTATGAGGAAAGTGAAAATCTGTCCCTTAGCTAAAATAAAGATTAAAAAGCTTTAGGTTGACAATGTCAGCAGGTTCTATGAGGATCAACACAACTTTACTGATACAGCACATTTCAAAGAAAGGCAATTGAAAGTGCTTCACAGAGGTAAAGAAACACATTAGAATTAAAAACAGTAAGCAATTAAAATCAGAATTAAATCAATGCAGATAAAAATCAAACTGCAAAAGCTGAAAGTCTTAAGACCAGAATCATAGCTGCAGTGAAACTAAAGAAACAGAAGTGCAGAAGAGAAACCTCTCAATCAGAGGCAGAGGAAAATAGAGTTTGGTCACATTTGAGATCACCCGGACGTTGGTTCTGTCTGTGCTCAGCTTAGTAGCTAAAAGCAGCTTCAGTCTGTTTGGTTCTGACTCAAGGTTCTTGCAGTTGATTGCTTCCTTAAGCCCTGCTGGGTTTATCTTCTTCAAGAAGATCATTATTATATTATTTTGACCCATATTATTCATTGATTTATAAACCGACAGCAGCACATTTCTCTAAGTAACAGGATACCAATGTTAACATTTAAGAAAAGTGAAAAACATCAGCTCAGTTCTCCTGGTTCTTGTTTGAACTCTGAATGTAGCGTTGAGATGAAGTCGTGTAACCCGAGGCCAGAGACCATCACAGTAATCCACCCAGCCGGAGATAAAGGTTTAAGTAAGTTTCTCTCAATCTGGCCAGGACATGAGAACTCTCCTCCTGTATGTCTGTGATGATAAAATGCTGAGTTAATTAAGACACCGAGAACAGGTTGTCATATAAAGAGCTCTGGAATCAAACTTTTATTTACTTCTTGTTGCCAATATAATGAATTCTGCATTGTCTTTATTTGACTGAAGGAGATGTCATCACATCCAGCTATTTTCTTGCTCACAGAGTGAGTCTAAGGGACTATAGTCCCTCAGGTGACATAGCAAAGTACACCTGGGTGTCATCTGCATAGCTGTGATAAGCAATGTTATCGTCATGTTTAAGAGACCATGCAGTATTTCTCTGTTACACCAAACTCATTGCATTAGATAGATCTGAGATTTATTTGTAAAAGCTTAAAGATTCAAAGAAGCACTGGACTGTAAAATGGACCAGTACAAATATCAGTGGGAAACATTTTACTGGTGGTCCTGCAGAAGAGTTACATTTATTGCTGCGTCTGGGGATTGCCTTGGGCTCTGGAATAAGAAGCACAAATAGTACATGGTGCTTCAAAATGCACTACCAACCATCATAAGGGGAATATTATGTTCACTTCAACAAAGGTCTTTTAAAGGTTAAACATGAGATAATATTGGGTGGAATTTTCCAAGTTGAAAATAGAGGGGTGGTGGAGACAAAATTTCCAGTAGGAACAACAGACAAGAAACTGTGATGAAACATGTTTGCAATAACACACAGTTTTTACTGTAGGTTCTGGAGGCCACAGCTTCCATGAGGGCAACCTGCATCTGGGCCTTTGCAAATTAAGTGCATGAAAACAAATCAATGACTGTGGGTACCAGACAGAACCCTCCAGTCCAGGATCAGTGTATTGTATTGATTTACATGTGACAATCAAAAAATGGATATTTGGATTGTTTGTAACTCACCATGTGTTTCTGTGTGTTTGTTTTTAGATACAGAACGTGGGTAGTGGCATGTGCATGGAGATCAAACACTTTGTCTCAGGGAGCCCCATCCGCCTGGAGAGCTGTGTGAAAGGAAGGGGCGAGGTAGGCTGGAGTCACGGACAGGTGAGGCTCATTCATTATTCTCTCTTTAGTAAACTGTCCTCTCCACAGAGAACCCTTTTAACAGGGAAAGACATGAAATAGAAATTTTAGAGGGAGCAGCAGAGGAGGGAAACTGTCCAATGCCAGTTACAGCTTTGATGTGTTTTCTGCAGGTGTTGACATTTGGTTGGAGGGAGGATATTCGAGTGGGTGACCCCAATCACACAAGGAAGGTTTGCTTCGATGCTGTGTCCCACAACAGCCCCGTCACCCTGTATGACTGTCATGGCATGAAGGGGAACCAGCTGTGGCGCTACAGAAAGGTAAAGGAGAGGAAAGTGCAGTGGTGTTTGCTGCTGTATCCTCTTTGCAGGACTCAGACTGTGGTGCTGCTGTGATTTCTTTGGTCAGCTGAGCATCATCCAGTCAGTTTAAGGAACAATATCAGAATCACTGTGGCCGCATGTCAGTGTCTAATTAAAAGAGAGATACAATTGTAAAATGTCCTGCTGCTGTTTATATCACTGGACTGACCTTGTTAGACCAGTCAAGTGTGCACAGTTAACTTTTAAGTTCAACGCTGAAAAACAGCAGACAAATGCTTCACTTAGAATAATTTAATGTCATAATGTTAATGCTTTGACGTTCTATTCAATAGAAGTAAATATCCAAAGCTTGTTGATACAAGGACATGTGGGTCCTCTTCAGTTACAATACTGAAGAAAGAACAAGAGGTCACATTTTCCTTGCAGATCCTGTCAAAAGGGGCTTCACTGAATCCTTGTGACTGCATGTTTTTCACTTTTTGAGATTATTTTTCAAAACTGAATCTGAAGGACATGGCGACTGAGGGCAAACAGGATGCATCTTTCTCTGCCACATTATTTTCAAGAAAGGTGTGTTTTTTGTGCAGAATGATTCAAGGAAAACAAGCGAACAAAGTGAGTTTTTTATATTTTATTTTGAACTTTAATTAAAAAAAAACAAAAAAACTTTGCCAGTTGTGAGACTGATTCAGTTTAGAAACTGGTCTCCTGCAGGTTTCCTGATGCCCCACACAGTGTGAACAAACAGCGATAAAACAGCATAAAGACAAGACCTGCTTTTTAAAAAGTGGATATTTAATAAAATTTCATTCAAATAACATTGGGTTACCACTCTCTGCATAACAACAACCCCTGACCTCTACACAGAGACAAACAACCCTTAATACAGAGCAGGACGATACACGCAAGGTACAGAAACACTTGGTCTGTGAAGTCATCTAGACGCTGAGTCTTTTAGTTTTTAGGTTGAAACTAATCTTCCAAGGGAAGGAAAGTTGGTAGGAGACTCACATTTATCTTTCAGGTTGGTTTCACTTCACACCTGGTCTGAACAGGCTCGTTAGGTGAACAACAGAAGTGAGCACAGGTGAGGGGTGTTAGGGTCTAATGGTGGACTCTTCTGACCCCTGTGATCCACAGTCTGGGTGTAAAGTGTGTCCTCCCTGTAAGACGTGATGTATTCCTTCATTTTCTGGGAATAGATGAAAGTGCAGCCTTATAGATTGAAGACAGGTTATGTTTCCCTGTTAAGGGTTTTTCTACCTCGTCTCTCAAACCACCTATCTACTCTGTCCAACATACGAACATCACTGTCTTCAAGTTCACACATACAAACCAGAGAGTTTAGCTCACAAATCATACAATTTGTTATTTTTGCAGACGAATATAGTCAAATATGTGAAATGACGCTGTGAAAAAATGACTCCTCGAACAAAACTGTTCTCTTTTGCTGTTTCCTGCAGGATAAGAGTCTGTACCATCCCGTCAGTAACAGCTGTATCGACAGCAACCCCAGCGAGCGGCGAGTCTTCATGAACCCATGTGACCCCTCCTCTCCCAGCCAGCAGTGGCTGTTTGAGAGAACCAACGCCACCGTGCTGGAGCACTTCAACCGGGGCACTGACTGAGGGCACAGGACGGGGAGATGAAGCGTCTTTCAAAGAAAAACACGAAACAGTCATCACCCTTGATCAGGTGAGCAAAGCAAATATGTTTTGTTGTACTCAGCCATTTAAGGTACACTTCTGCACGTCTCATTGTAAAATGGATGGTTTTGTGATTTGATTAGTAATTTAAAAATGTGCTGCTGGTTAATGTATTCACAAATCATTCACAAATCACTGTCTGAGCTGCTGAAAGCTCAGAGTTTTATTTCTTTGTCTTATCTTCGCAGATAAGAATGAAAGCTACAAACAGAGAATCGAAACATTCCCGGTGATCCAGTGCAATGGCCCAGGATGGACAACAAAATACACATGACATACAGAATCAAATCCCACAGCATGAGCCTGTGACGAGGATGGAGGTAAAAGAAAGACACACAAGTGTCGCCAGCAGTCAATCTGTTGTCAGCTGAAATTCACTTACAATGCAGATAAAAACCGGTTTCAAAAGACTGTTTCATTGACTGTGTGTATTCTGGCCTTCCCCAGGGTGGGAGGACCATGGTGCAACTTGTGGACACTCAAAAAGCTGCAGTTTGGATCTCAGGAATTTACAAGAGACAAACATTTGCAGTTGTCAAACACAGACTCTGTTGGATTTAACAGATAAACTATTGCTACTCTTAACCTTATCATTTTCTGCTGTGGGCTTAAAACGTCAAAGAGGATATGACTGCTCTTTGTTTTCATTCGTGGTGCAGGTTTGGTACCTGTGGAAGAAAATGACAGACATATTTTGAACAGTTATTTCTGCACAGTGTGCAGGGGCACTGCAAGAATACGTCTTTTTTTAGAAACAAAAAAACATCGAGGACACACTCAACTCAATTGTGCAAATATTTTTCTACTGTACAATAAAGCAGCAAAATGATTTCAATTGTCCATTTCTTTCTAAAGATGATTTTAGTTATGACATGATTTATAATTCATAATTTACAGGTAACATGTTAATGACACAGATTCCTCAGAGGCCTGACACAGACCATAATAATACAGAACAAATTCACTTCTAGTGAACTACAGTTAATTGTTAATAATGGTATTATGATGGTTTGAGTGTCACTTGGTTTGATGATTGGTGGAAAACATGTAGGTGACTCAGATATATTGACATTCATGGTCCCTGGAATCAAAAGGAAAATAATAAAACAAGTATAATCTGCACACACACACACACACACACACACACACACACACACACACATAAACCAGGTGAGCATGTGAGTATCATCTAAAGATAATTAAGAGATTATTGATCACAGGTGTCGTTTGGAAAACAGCTCAGACAGAAACATTTTGTGACAAATTCTTTGAATTCAGTTTTTTTGCATCAACTTTATTGCAAAAAATAAAAACTTCGGTTTGGTTGATTACCAGCAGGTGTGGGTTGCTACTCACTTCACAAAGAAAGACTCTTAACATACATCAGTATATTTTATCTCATAATAACCTCCTCTGACTCTATATTAAGATGAAATAATATTGTATGAATCATATAATGTCTAGAACGCCCACTCTGCCCAGTCCAGCAGCGTACATTCGGCTGCTCGGGTCCTTGTTCAAGACCTACATATAAGCGCAGACATCTTATTGGAAATCTGATAAAACCGAGGTCACATAAACTCATAATCTCGGCTCAGTGTGGAGATGAAACCTGCACAGCGAGCTAACGTTTCCCCACGAAGGACAGCAGCTGCAGAGGCCCAGAGTTAATTTACCACTTCCATTTTTTATTGACGGAGTGAGTCACCAACCTGAGTGGCAAATTCAATACTCATGTGTGAGTCCAGGGATGTTACTGGCAGTCCAACATCACCAAGACCATTGAGGATATTGTTCTAACCTTGGTTCAACCCTGGTCTTTTTGCATGCTCTTTAACTTACCAAGGGCAGAGAAATAGTGGTGCCTTGTAAAACACCCATACTTCCATACCAGACCTTCCTTAATCAAAAAACGAAAAGATATTTTAGCTTTTATTATTCATAATGTGTATCTATGCAGCTTAAGTGCAAATAGATTAACAACTTAATCAGTATGCAACATGGAATTAGACCCCAGGGAAAGCGTCCGTGTTTTTCTCACCACAGAGCTGTAATGATGCATCCCACACCTCCAACTCCCAATTAAAACAAACACAACATCCTCTGCTTTCATAATTTGCAGCTATAAAAGTGACAGATTATCAGCCAATATGTTGACTACTAAAGATAAACATTAAGAACAGTTGTCATATTACGCCTTCCTTCGTAAATCACAGCCTTTTAATCACTGAAATCTGTGTTTTTTTCCACACAATTACTTGAAGTTTCAGGAAATGATGGTAAACCTGCTCTAGCTGCTCTGCTCTGACATGCAGTTGGTTTGAAGTGACATTTTTAATTAAAAAGACTGTTGTCATTCGCTTTGTGCTCGTCCTTGTGAGTATTTTGAAAAGATATGTTTGAAGCTGACATCTTTAGTTCTAAACACATGCAGAGACAATCAACAGTGAATGGTGGATAATCTTCACAATTACTGACTCTAGAGCTGGATGTGTAGCACGAGTCTTTTTTACAAAGGGGAGAAACCCACTGTCATTTAAATTTCATTTCTAACATATCCAGCTCCACATTTGCCTCCATCATATTACAACCCTGCAAATTGCACCCAGTCCTTTTGATGATTGACGATAAGAACACCACACAGTGTGAAATGGAAATACAGATGCGAGTCTGAGACAAAAATTGAAACAACACATTGTAATTGAATCCTACCCTGACTGAAAAATAAAACCATTTTCCTTCCTTAGTGTCAACTTTTATCTTTCATACGTGAAAAATATGTTTGCGGGTCAGGATGCACCTTATTAGCATGTGTGTTAACTAGGCTAATAGGAGCATTAGTTGCCTGTTGGAGATAAGAGTGAAAGAGTCCTCGAATCAAACATGAAATGACTCCTGGTGAATGTGCAGTCTCTCTCTCCAGGGAGACACTTGCTGCCAGTGTGACTAATATCCAAATGCTCCTCCTGGGTTCTGATTCACTCAGTCCAGGGAGCCAGGAGAGGTGTGACAGACCTGCTCTGCTCATAACCTATCACCTGAATAATTACAGCTAACCTGCTTCTCCACAGGGCTTTGCTGCTATAAACGGCCCTGCTGTCACGCACTAATGGAAAATCACGGCAGTGGCAGTGGTGCAGTGGCAGACTCGGGTCACCGGAGACCTGGGTGGATGTATTCAGGTCAAATCCTTTAACACGCCTCGCTGTTTAAAAAGGAAGGCTAGAGCTGTTCCACACAGTTGTTTTAGGCAGTGTAACACATGCACTGGTCACAATTTTAAATGAGATTTAATTAAATTGCTTGTAAATTCCATATCCCATTCTGTGCATTCAGAAAATCACATAGACCCAGAAGACAGAATTATATAACTGACGCTTTTTTCTTCTTGGTGTAATATTGGGTCAGTGTTAGCTTAGCTTCCTAGAGCTGATGCTTATATCTTCAGCAGAAGACTAAACACATCAGGCTCTTTGCTTTGCTGAACAAGCAACTAAAGGGCCAGTCACGAGAGGAAAAGTGAACTGCCAACATTAGTCTGTGGGCTCAAGAGCTAAATCTGCCTGTAACAGATTGTCCCTTACTCTATATATTTTTATTGTCATTCTTATGATTATAAAGCAAATGATTTTCTGCTTTGCAGCCTGTCTGAGGTTCAGTCACTTAGTTAAATACTCGGTGTTATATTTACATAAACTCATTCAGCCGCGGGCGAGTAAATCGCAGACTGAAGCTGCAGAATAACAACAGTGTTTTGACAGGGACGTGCAGAAACTACAGCTCATTGTATTGCAGTTTGTTACTCGATGGTATTTGGCGACACATGCATGCCGCTGTCACCTCTGTCTTATAACAGATTTATACAGCATGCTATATATTCTGTTCAGGTTGCCTGCACCAGGCAGACATCCAAAAGCAGCTCGCTTATATGAGCCAAACTGCTCTTCACCGATTCTTCAGATGAAGAATAGCCGTGAAAAATGTCAGCTGGAAATTAGAGCTTAGAGTTTACATTAAATAACAAGGCCTACACTGGTGTTTGTGCATTTTTTGTCCATTTACTACAAATCAACTATTTACTGCTGTAATTTAGTTTTGAGCCCGTCCTGCATCCAGGCATCTGTTATTTTCTGTTTATTTTACTGCAGTGTGAACATTCGCTGCCCACATGTGCAAACTCAATAAACAGAGGTTTATTTCTTCCTTTGCAACTGCTCTCTCTCTTTTCATCTGTCCAATCAACAATCACAAATTCATTGACAACACCTGCACTAATGCATGACATTCAAATATTTTATCAACAGATAAACCACTTCACATTCTCCACTTTTCATCGCAAACTGCACTACAACTTCTGCTGAGGAGCAGGTGGTCAACAACATGTGACACAGTTTGAAGTTCAGGGTTGCCAGATCATAGTCAAGTATGCCCACATCTCTTTGGTCTGGTTTGGTAGCTCAGCACAGATCTTACCAGTAACACAATATGGAGTAAAAATAACAAGATTTCTGGTGGATACAGGAAAATAGTTAAATCTGTTCATCAACAGAACGCTTCAGTCTGGAGAAAACAGGAACATTTAACAGCCAGACTGAATTGACAAATCTGTAAAATATGTGTCGAGCTGAGATGGAAGTGGATTCTGGGTAAAAGATCAGGTGTTCATTCGAAAGCCTGAAAACTGAGAGGAAACACTTTTCTTTCTGCACCCATGAGATGGCCTATCACTTTAATTTTATTTCATCTTGTTTAAAGTCACATCTCATGCAGTGTGCTCAGTCCTAAATTTAAATTATGTATCTGAATGCTCAAGGGGTTTCTCTGATAGGATGATGACGACTAAAGAAAAATATGCCATCTCACCTCATTATATATCATTGATCTATAATGTTCACCATGCTCCATGAGGTATTTTTGTCATCAAGTGGTGTAATTTACTCTCCGTATACCCATTTCCACTCAAACCTGCCTCATCTAATTCTACTTCAGCTAGTAATTACCTACATTTCCCAGAGTGCCTTTCAATAGTCCCCATACATTTTGAAAGATAATGCTTTCAGCAGCACAGTCTCATAAATCAATGGTGATAGAAGGAACTGAAGATAATCCTGGTCTTTTCTCCACTGTGCATGGAAAAATTGGTCTCTTTTCTATAATGGATTTATAATAAGTCAAGTCAAGTTATCATAATTGACCATCATCATAATTAAATAAAAAAAACAATACAATACAAATAAAACAATAAAATTAAACAAAAATAGAGATAAAGATAAAAAATAAAAGTCAAGGTGGGCAGCACGGTGAATGAGTGGTTAGCACTGTTGCCTCACAGCAAGAAGGTTCCTGGTTTGAAACCCATCAAGGGCCTTTCTGTGTGGAGTTTGCATGTTCTCCTTGTGCTTGTGTGGGTTTTCTCCAGGTACTCTGGTTTCCTCCCACAGTCCAAACACATGTATGTCAGGTTGATTGGTGACTCTAAATTGCCCATAGGAGTGAGTATGAGTGTGTGTGGTTGTTTATTATGTTACTCTGTGAGACAGTCCAGTAAAGCCTAAGTAGAGACATGACTGTTTGCTTTTAGTGGCAGGTAGATTTGCACATCATCTGCAAAACAACAAAAAGACTTGTTATGCTCTTTGAAAATGGACCCCAAGGGAAGCATGTATAATGAAAAAGTTAAGGAACCTAACATGGAGCCCTGAGGCACGCCACAGTCCAAAAGAAATGCAGCTAAAGAGTATTGACCCAGCTGGACAGAGAAATTTAAGACTGAAACCTTATAAGGGCTGTACCTCTAATGCCCACATGCAAGTCCAAATGTGACAGAAGAACATTGTGATTTACTGTATTAAAGGCTGCTGTGAGGTCCAAGAGTACCAGGACAACAGAACTACCACAATCAACAGTTAAAAGGATTTTTGGCGTCATTTAAAACCAGACTGGAACTTCTCAGAAATGCCATTAAGGTATGAGGTCAGTTGTTTATAAAGTACCTTCTCCAAGACTTTTAAGAGAAAGGGGAGCTTGGAGATTGATGGGACAGTGTGGTCCAGATTATTCTTTTTGATCTGGGGCTCAACCACAGCATGTTTGAAGTCAGCAGGAACACAGTCAGATGTGAAGAAGGAATTAATCGGGTCCACAACATAGGGGGCCAAGGGTATTCAAAACGTATTATTAAAAACTTGGATGCTGTCAAGGGGACAGTAAGAAGGTCAAAAGTGCTGGACTGTATCAGTCAGCCCTGAGAGAGATATCTGTTCAAAACTCTCCAACATATATATGGTATATGGGAGAAACAGCTGGATCAGAAAAAGGTCCTTTTCCCATTTTCTCTCAGCATGTCTACAAGCATACCTTAAAGCATGGGTGGTGTCATTCAGCCATGGTTGTGTCACCGGCTTAGAGTGTTTATAGATCAGCCGTAGTTAACTGTAGTTCAAAGCTGGAAAGACAGTATGATGGTGACAGTCAACACTGAAGGCTGGATTTAAAAACAGATGCTACCTTGACCAGTGGTCCGAGGATTTGATTTATTTGCTGAAATAGCAACAGTCAGGAGGAAGCAGCTCAGGAATGGGGTAGACTCACCTGAATCAACACCTTGAATCCAAGTCTCTGTCAGAAACATTAAATCCCATTCATGCAAAGTGAATAAGTCGTTCAGGACGAAAGTCTTCTTTGCCAGTGATGCAGCATTAAGGAGAGCCGAGCAGAGTCTTTTTTTTGTCATGGGCCTGAGCAGAGACATGACATAGCAGCCAAAGGTTCCCGAAATCCACACTGTGGCAGTGGACCCAGCATTGATAATATCAGTATTAATAATACTCTAAGTTTATATTTCTGTCCCTCCTCCTGTCAATTGTTACTCCTCTTCCTACTCTTTATTTTTATATAATGATATATTTTATTAATATGAATCATCTGAATGATATTTTTATGTTCTGTAATTCCCCTAATCCAGTTCTGTTCAAGCCACATGGTGAATTTCTAAATCCACAGTCATCGTCTCTGCCTCTCCGCAAAACCAAATTTTATGCTCAGTCTTCTGTCCTCTCAACCCGCAAAGGTAATTACTTATTTCATATCAGCTCCTCAAAGCACAGAGGTGCTCATTCATCCAACAATAGAATTAATCACCGGTGGTAAAAGAAAAAAATACAATAAAATATGGTATTTCATTCATTCAAAAACTGCCTTCAGAGACAATCTATAATGAGAGGGCCCTGTAAAGATCACAGAAAAATGTGTCTTTTTCTTCTTTCGCTATTTGCTCGGGCACGTGATGAATGGGTTTTACCAAAACAAGAAAGAAAAGTTGCTAATGAAATGAAAGTACCATAATTCGGAACACTGGACAGGGCACTGAAAGGCAAATGTGGACAATTACAGGAAAATATTTTACATTAGAAACATCATCCGTGTGGAACTGAGGTATAACTCTAAACTAAAACCTGCATATTAAACTGTACAAAGGGGAAATTTTGGTCCGACAGTGAAAGATCACCATATATCATGCATAGAAATATCCATTTTAATCAGACAGATATAAGCAAACGGCCACATGCACACTACTCATCCTCCTGGTGCACAGTGGATGGTGAAAACACACCAGTTACTGCTGAACAAGGACTGGGAGACAAACCAGTTGCACTCAGCTATTCCAAATGGATTTTGGCAAGGATGACCAGACCGTTTCATCTGCCATAATGGCTTTGTTGTACTGTTTTCTCCTAAAATTAAACACAGCTGCAGAATAAAACACATGCACACACATTTACTGTGTTTGTTTATTTAGAAAGCCGTTCACAGCAGACGCCGATGAGCGGAGGATTTTCAGAAAACTCATCAACTGGGTGCTTATTCAAGAAAAATCCCCATGAGAAGCACCAGTGTCTGTAAGATCTCCACTCACCAAAAGCCGGCTGGTTGAAGTTACGGTCCCACATATGTAAATAGAATAAAATCATCTGCACAATCTGTGCAATATCCATTATGCTGTATTTGTGTCGTAGTTACAGGTAAACACTGGATAAATTGCTGTGAATCCTTATGAGCTCATGTTTCTCAAAATGAACATGAAAATTGTCATGTTTTTTCTCCAAAATAGCATCAGGCCATTATGGATATAATTTAAATGGGCTCCATCTAAGTTAACAAAATCAACTCAAGCATCAGTGTGTAAATCCATGTCTGATTCTCTGAAGTACCAATACTTTAGACCCCTTAATGTGTTCTCGGCCCATCGAAGAGTTTGGGTGATTGTTTACTTCGGGTGCTGTTGGAAATTAAAGCTGCAGAGTGACATTATCATTCATTTGGAGTCATGTTTGTATCCAGCTGTTGAATCTACTGTAAGTCCAGCATTCACTTCTCATTTAGCTCTGCGTGGCTTTTAATCAGCTTCTTGGGTTAAATATCTATCTCTTCAGCTGACACGTGATCCACTTTCTTCATCCTTGCTCATACTGTTGTTTGGTGCCAGGCAGGCATCGATGGGCCCTTAGCACAGACACTTAAAAGGTAACTCTCTCTCTTTTTGTGCTAGAGATTTATTTGATTAAATGCTAATTTAAAAAATGTTGATAAGTGCAGGTTTAAGTTGCCCAAATTGAGACAAAGTCATTACCAACACATGTGGTGCCCGCTTGGAAAAGTTAGCTGTGTTTTCATCTTCAGACTTAATGCTGTAAACATGACCTACTTAGTTCAGCTTCATCCAGCCCCAAATATTCATTAAATCTTCATAGAGAAAATTTCTTGGCAAACATTAAACACTAAAAGCCACACACACAAACAGTAACCTTCAGGAACGTGCTCCTTGTTCAGCAGCGTGAATCTGTCACATAAAGAAGTGTGAAGAGTGAAGAGCCTCTCTAATACGCTGGCCTCGCTTCCATTTAGTGTCCCAAAAACCATCTAACTTGTCAGAATGATTTTCTTCACTTGAAATTAGCTGCTTCTAATAAAATTTTAATTCAGTTATTACAAGCACAGTAACGCCTCAAGTGCTGCCCCTAAGCCCTGCCTGGCTTATGGAAATGTATCCACCACATGCACTTAAGCCTCATGCAAATGAATTTTAATTTGGTGGAAATTGGTTCTGTTCATTAACGCAACATTACCCGAGCTAGAAGTGGATTCTGACCATTTGTCTCCACAACTTGACGTCAGTTCAGTTTGGCTGCAGGAGAGTCCTGCAGAGCGACAGGCTCCCTCCTCCTGACAATACTCATGAGATTTTATGAAGTCAATAACTGAATTTACACCAAATTACTTATGCAAAAAAGTGGTGCAATTTTCCCTGTTGAGGCTGCTCCAGAATGGTCTGAAATCTATTTCAGGAAGGAGAGAATCTGTGACTGATGAAAATAAAATTTCCCAGAAGAAAACACAACATCTTGTTTTGGGGTGGGTTTGATGCTTTGTTGGAGAGAAAGCTGAGCCTTTTGGAGCGTTTGGTGATCGTCCGGATAATAAAAAATAGATGCACAAATAGGTGCAAGTACAAGTATCTCATGACAGTCAGGCAGATTTTTAATAATCTGTCATATTGAGGCTTTTCTTTCCATAAACTGTGAGTGTTTACAAATATACAACATGAGCCGCTGTCTGTTTTTACACTGAAATATTAAATATTAGCAGCAGTCCTCATGAATTTAAGATGAATTCTCACATGGGTTTTACTCTTTTAAGGACCTGTCAGCATGTTTCATGAAGAAGAGAGTTGGTGGCCCAGTGAGAGTGCATTACTGTAACCTGATTCAGTCGACGCGTGTGTCCTGTTCGAGCAACGTAATAACCCCCAGGACATTTTTCACATGATTGAAGTCACGATTGAAATCAAAGAGCAGTTGGATGTTTCTTCAGTGTGTTCTTTCACCCTCATCACTGCGACAGTATTTTTAGAACAGATCCTAGAAATCTCTCTCATGTCAAAACACTTCAACTACAATATTTTCTTATTCTAAGTTTATAAACTGTTCATGGTAAATGTGCTTCCTCAAAGGCGTACCCATGGATTCACACTACAGATTTGTGGGTGTGCAGCGTCAGGGATGACAAAATGAGTGAAATCACCTAATCACAATACATCTCATCACTGTCCACTTAGACTGCTCTGGTCTTTATTCCAGTGTCACAACAAAAGCTCCTACAGGTTCATTGCAGGTCAGTAAAAAACATATACACATGTGCAAACTGAAATGTTTTTGTGGTACTGACAAGTGCTGTAGCTAAATGGTTGAGTTCGACACATAATTCCTTTTTCAAGGCTGTACATGAATGGTTGTTTCTGGGGAGAATACTTGTGTCATATTTCTAAGCAGAGTGAATGCGCTAACAAAGATCTTTGTGGCTGTTGACTGCTTTTGTGGCTCTGAAGACCATACCTGCTCTGTTGTGAAGTGCTGCATTGGTGTTTTTAAGTGAAAGTGGCTGAGCCTGGAATTATTTAGAGGCAAATTATTCCCTGAACCTGTGCTGATGTATGGCAGCTTCCCTCTGAGGCAGCCCTGATCAGGAAAATTCACGCAGTAATAAATTACAGTATACCTGGGTGTAATGGGTCAACCTGTAGGCTCCAATGTCCTTGAGGAAAAGGGTTTGTTTTGTTGATTCTTTTAACCCCCTTGGTCTCTTTGTAAGGGTAACACAGAATTAATTCTCCCAGCAGTCTGATTTACTCTAAGTATAACTTGTATCTATTCATAGAAGTTGGAATATACAGAAATAAAAAGTTTTATCTCACTTTGAATCTCTGGACATTTATGGACAGAACAAGGCCGGTTCTGTGGGATTCTATGCATGTTTGGACTTTCACGGAGACGTTAACAGTGAGTAAGGCACGCTTTGAGCATTTTGCTTTTCTTGAAAGAGGCTTTAGGTCTGTGTACTATTGTTGCATCTTGAAATGGAAAAAGACAAAGAAGCTAAGCTTTCCAGTGATATATTGTTTGTGAAAGTGAAAGTGAAAGTGAAAGTGACTTTACATGGCCAAGTATGGTGACCCATACTTGGAGTTTGTGCTCTGCATTTAACCCACCCAAGTGCACACACACAGCAGTGAACACACACTCACACCGTGCATCTACCTTGTGCATCAGCTCAAACCATGCAGCTGTGTACATGGCTTTGAAATGAAAAACACTTGACGTCCCTCAGGCGGGACATAGGAATGTTAACAGGTTTAAACTTGCACAAAACTCATGTCTGTTGTGGTGTAGTCAGTTGGAGTAATTAATACTTCTGCTGTAATCCAGCACACACAGTAGTGAACAGCAGCACAGTGGGATTGAGGACATGTTGGACATGGGTGTTGTGGTCTTCTAAGTCACATGAATTGTGGGGTACATATTATTTTTCGCAACAGATATGTTTAAAGTGGGAACAAATTAATCCACGAAGCTCCGTGTGCGTATTGGTCTCCCTCATGGTCTCTGAGAATGGCATGCAGGTTTGTTTTTGACTCAGAACTCAGGGTACTGTATATGTTGTACATGTAGCTGAGCTTCGTGTTCTACCTTTTCAAGCCCTCACACTGTCGCTGTGTGCACTGACGTGCTTTTTTGTCTTGCTGTCAGAGTCTTTGGCTCAGAACTCAGAATTAATAGTTTCTGTCACATGAAGGTCTTCAGTTGTGCTGGAGAAACCTGCCCACAATAAAATCAAATCCAAACAGTAGAGTAGGCAGTTCACTCATGTCTGCACTCAGTTTCTGTTCACACCAAAGAAAAGTTGTCTGTGATTTTCATTGTTGTCTTTTTTTGAAAGTATAATTTCCTTTCTAATAACAGATCATCCATGAGCAAAGTGTCGTTTAACATAAGGTTGCATGAAATGTGCATACTGTCCATCCATCCATCATCTATACCCACTTAGTCCTAACCGGGGTCACAGGGATCTGCTGGAGCCTATCCCAGCTCTCTTTGGGTGAAAGGCAGGGGTCCACCCTGGACAGGTCACCAGTCTATTGCAGGGCTCTTTCCCATAACCACTGCTTTACTGATGCTTGTGTATCTAGAGTTTATGAAAACAAAACAGGCTTGCATAGTTGCAATAGATAGAAAACAGGCTAAAAGTGAGAAAACTGTGGTCTTCACAGGTATTTTCGGTCAAGCCCTAACTGAAAAATCACAAGTGTGATCACTTGTGTTACAGCGTGTGTAGATGTACACACTTTTGCTGCATTACAGTTAAATGCTGGGGCCTATATATTTTCAGTGCAATCTAACCTGTTTGCTTTAATTATACAAAAATATAACATTAACACTTTAGGATTCAAATGCCCAGAAAACCCTAAACAACTTAACTGCAGATAAATCAGAACTGTCTAGACCAAGAGTAAAATGCTGCTTAAAGGCTTGATTTGATGCAGCGGTTTCTCATGAGACAAATCTTAGAAATGTTATAATGTTTTGTTACTTGTCGTCAATTGAGAGACTCGGCAACAGATGAGTAGAAGGCAAACTCTTTAGTTAGTTCAGACGGGTTAGTTAACAGCAGGGTCTGAAATGACAGCAGCTCTGCCAGGATCAAATAATGAGCTGCATTGAAACATGACTGCACATCAACACTACAAAACAGCTCTGTGCGGTAAGACTGATGGTGGTGGACTGTGTGTTTATACCACCAGGAGATGGTGCGTGTCCAGATATTGTTTTTTGCTGGTAGAATTTATGATGTGTCAGCCAATTTACCTGCCAGGGAACCTGTTTGCCAGCCTGCCCCCCTTTCCCCACCCCTCAGCGCTAATGAGACAGGCACTGTGGGAGCTGTGGAGGGGCATCAGCAATCAGTGAACGGCACAACCCATAACTCATCATTGCTGGCATAGTGAATTGTGCAAATTTAACAAGCGTGTTGCTGAAACTCCACAGCATGTAAAGTTTGAAGAAAAATTACACTGGGACTTTGTTTACATCCAAGTGATGCTTAAGACTGTGTGTCTGTGTGTGTTTTAGGTGTTTTTAGTTTACAGGTTTTTTGGTTTTGGTTGACAATTTGTATATTTGCACATATTTATTCTGCAGTTTCTGTAAAACCTCTGGCTTTCCATCCCATAACCCACTGCTTCTGTCTCTCTGGAAAGTGGGGAGCAGGATTAGTTTTGATGCGACAGGTGGTAAAACTGGGCAGAATGTGAATCAGATACTGCACCACTAGTGCCTCGGGGTCCCAAAATAAGCCAGCTGCAGCGTGAGCTTTTCTCTGCTCGCTTTTGTCTTCACTTTGTTGTTGGTTCAGAATTCAGTCCAGCACGAGCACAAGACTTCAAAAAGACTAGTCCTCTAACACCCTCAGTTGTTTGACCAGAAAAGCTCATGGCTCATTTCTTGACTCCTTTGGACACTGGACTACAGTGAGCATCACAATGATCAAACCCTTGACCTCTACACCTCTCAGTAGTCCTTTGGCTTGGTCAGTTTTAAGGTTGACGAACAACTCAGTGGTTAGAAGAAAAAGAATCAGCCTTGCTGCTGAGATAACTCTGATTTAGAGGACTGTTCGTACCTTTAGTTTTGCGGGTTTGATTCCCTTAAGCTGCTACGTTTAGAAGTCCAGCATCCAAAGCAAAATCTGTTAAAAAAAAAAAAAAAAAATGGAGCCAATATATATATCCATCAAAATCCCTCAGGAAGAAAAGAAGAAAAGAGCTCAGGAGGTTTGAGGTTCTGAGTTTGTGCCTCAAAATCTCCAGTGAATTCTTCAGGGAGTTCATCTCAGTGCAGGACACTGTTGGATAGACATACAGTAATACACACACACACACACACACACTCACACACACACACATAATGCACATAAACATATTGTGAAATGTATTTTGAGATGTCAGCCAAACAAAGACATACACATCAGACTGTTACACACACCTCTCTACAGTATATGCTTACTGTATTGTGTCAACACTACCCACTCCTGCACACTGACGATTATCTTGCATAAACAGGAGACTGGAGCTGAATGTAAACACAGCCTGCCAGTTTTACTAAACTTGAAACGAAGCCGCGAGCAGAGGAGAGAGTGAATAAATAATAAATGAGGAAAGGCTTCTTGTTTTATATGGATGCTTCACATTCCAGTGAATCTGGATCCAAAAATGTGTTATCAGAGCTGGTAACGGCATGAAGTATTGCATCATGCAGGCAAACATACTTGGAGGAACCACTGCATTATGAACTGTTCACCTTTCTTCAAAGACTTGAAAAAAAATCATGGTAGATTTAATCTCAGTGTTTTTTTTTATTACTGATAACACATTTTCTTATACAGAGCTCACTATTTTAAAACTTCTCTTTATTGACATGAAGCTCAACACAACAGTTAATGTTATATTAAAAACTAACTTGATACAACTAAACACTTTATGCACATCTCAGGATAAACTCTTACTAAAACTCTGGCATTTGTCTCCCAGTGGTAACGTTTCATTATTCATTAAACAGCAACTTAAAAAATAAAACATTACAAAACAATATGTACCAGTGTGGTTGTTTTATTTATTTATTTAGCCTTTTCCAAGATTACGTTATAACAAAAAGAAGAACAAAGTTACTTTAGAGTCCTGATGCACATAAGTCTCTGTACTTTTGGGTAGTTCTTGGGGTTAAATACACATCTCCCATTCTATCAATATTTCAGCAGATGCTTTAACATATGTTTACATAGAGTGCAAAGTTGGATTTGTGAAACAGCAATAATTTCATTTAGGCAGTGGAGCATGCACATCATTGAATGTAGCATCAGAAGAGCATAAAGTACAAGAGGAACAAAGGAATGAAAACTATTATAATAAATTAACTTTACACCCAAAGATTGCTGGCAGAGTTTCTGTCTTAGTGCTGATGGGCCTGAGCGCTGCTTTTGACACAATGTGATCCTATTACAAATGTTAGAGGACTAGAAAGGCAGCTATGGTACTGTCCATGGTTTAAGTCCTATCTTGAAGACAGGAGGTACTTTGTTAACACAGAATTGGTAACTGTGTCTCAGACCAAATGGCATTGACATGTGGGGTCCCCCAGGGATCCATCTTGGGACCCCTTTTGTTTAATCTTTACATGTTTCCTTTAGGCCAGTTAATATGCAGCAGTAATGTGTCCTACCATAACTATGCAGATGACACTCAGATTTACATTTCACTCACAGCAGGTGAACAGATCACTGTGTGGATGCAAAACAACTTTCTCCAAATAAATAGACAAGACTGAAGTAATCATCTTAGGGCCACAGAACAAAGAGAAGGTGTCAGCAGTCACCTCAAGTCTCTTTGTCTAAAATCTAAACATCAGATTAGAAATCTAGGGGTAATCATGGACTCAGACATGAATTTTAACAGCCACATTAAATCAATAACATCGTCAACATTTTACCACCTCAAAAACATTGCCAGAATCAAAGGGATCATGTCTGAAGCAGTCTTAGAGAGACTCATCCATGCATTTATCTCCAGCAGGTTAGATTTACCTTTAATTACCTTATATTACCTCCTTTAATTTTATTTTAAGTTAATTTTCTATACTATTTGATGTCTTTTATTTTAATTTTTGACTTTTAACATGTCTTTTATTTCTATAAAGCACTTTAAATGACTCTGTATGAATTGTGCTGTACAAATAAACTTGCCTTGCCTCCCAAGCAAAGAAGAGAGTAAAGAACAACATGAATCCTTTTTTGCTTCATAGTCAGAAAGTAGCAACAGCAGCACAAGACTGAGTATAAAACAACAGCAACTCAGTATCAGAATTTGCCTCCAGGGATAATGATGCATTCTCACATCACTGTGTTCCCTGTTCTGCACAGTGTACAGCAAAATGGTGCAGTGTGTGTCTGTCAATACATGTATGTGGGGTACCTTGCTTTTCTATACTTGTGGACCCAAAACCAGGAGCCTGGACCCACATTGTTGGGACTCACCTTTCTTGTTTGACAACTTGTTCTGAGGTTAGGGTTAGGCAAGTAATGGTTAAGTTGAAGGTTTAAGGTCAGTCTCTAGGAAATGAATGTAAATCAATGTAAAGTCCCTAGAAGCGATGAAAAAATGTGTGTGTGTGTGTGTGTGTGTGTGTGTGTGTGTGTGTGTGTGTGTGTGTGTGTGTGTTTGCCTCCAAGCAAGGCCATGTGAAGAAGATGAGGTCAGACTGCTCACAGGAGTCACATATGAATATAGATGAAATCTATATTCATATGCTGTGGCATTTGTGTGTTTTCAGTGTTTACACTGTAGAAGTAAAACACAATAGGGAACAACATACTGATTCTTCAAACACCCTCTAGCCAATTAGTGACAAGCAGTGTTAATTTTGACAGCAGATTAAAATATATTGGGTTTAATTTAAGTGTAATTTAGTTAAACTATTGTAATATACAAAATATTCTAAATTAAAATTAAATGAAAAACAAGTTTCATTAAACATATGGAATATGGCCTTTCCATGAAAGACCAAAAATTAGATATGCATTGTTTATAACCTGCATATAACCTCCAAAATATTTAAAAGAAAAACTGTATTTAGCAGTAATGCCATTGCATCAAACATGAAACTAACCCATATAACTTCTCTTTGTTTTCTCCAGCTGTTTCCATTTCATTATAGTTTAAGTCAGACACAAACCCAGTGCAGGCTATGATGATGATGTCGTGTACTCGCGCATCCCGTGTCACTAGGTGGATCAGTTACTTTTCAAATGTGCGTCTAAGAAGATTAACTCTGATTGGATTTTTTCTAAAAACGTCCCTCACTCACATTTTCGTCTCGTTTTTATTAGTCAACGAAAATGTCAGTATATTTTTATTTAGTTTTCGTCGTCATCACTTAATTTTTATTTAGTTAACGTCTCGTTTCCGTCAGTGAAAACTTGACGAAAATTATAACAAAAATACTTCGTCAACGAAATTACCACTGATGACAAGTGTTTTTGTACCAGTGACACTCAAGCCCTATATGTACATACAATATGAACATTAAACAAAATCAAAAAGTCCCAGTTTCATTAGTTTTGTTCGAGAATCTACTTTTGCTAATGTGAAATAGTTGCATAATCTAAATTATGCAGTTTGAAGTCACTAAGCAGGAACTGAGCAGACTTGCAGAAGAAAATGAAAGTAACTTTTTAAAACTGTCACTCTCATGCCAAAGGTTATGTGCAGGTTTATGTCACCCCTGCAAACATATGTGACCATGTGTAACCTGCTATTCACATTCATACTGTACTGTATGTCTGCTTTAATCAAAGTAAATGTACCCGCAGACACAGAACCGCCTGTTATCAGACGACAAAGTCATCTTTATATTTACAGGTAAATACAAAGACCTGAGCTCCTCTGGGGCCTGTTAGTCCAAAAAAGTCTTTCATAGCAAAGTTCAAACCTTTTGCTGCCAAGGTCATGAAGTGACCTGATTCAGACAGAGATAAACACAGAATTCCTCCACATGGCTTCTTCTCTGTCACTGTTTTTCTGGCTCATTACACCAACTCAGCTCTCCACCCACCCACACATCAGAGCTCAAAGGCTGCGTGGCAGATGGCCCCCATGTTGACTCCATTAGAGCTGGACAACAGCGATGGTCCCGATGTAAGGTCACAGCACTTTAACAGCTGGTGTCCTTCGTCTGTGCATGATTACAGAGGTCATACAGGCGTGTGTGACAGCGTGTCACCTTCTCGACTGCACACTCAAGGTAATCAAACCTGGAGAAATATGGCATATTTACTTTGTGATTTAAACTCATCAAGCACAAAAATCCCAAGGGTAAGATTAATCAATTGAATCCAATCATGTAATTTAAAAATTATACATATTTTTAATGAAACAGTTATAAAACCTTGAAGTCCAAACAGTTCACATTTTTCACATAATCTATTAGTAACAGAATTTCCCTATGTAATTATAGAGAATATAACAAGAGGCTTCTTGTTGCTGTATTTCTCTTTCATCAGCCTGCCTCATTTCACTTGCTTTGAGTGAGTGGTCGCCCCACTCTCAACCCCCATTACACTATCAAATGGTTAATTTTAATAAGACATAAGATTGGACAAACTTAACTCAGTACTAAATGCACTGGGACAGTTTGGAAATTCAAGATGCGAAACAAATGTTCAATTCAGCAGTGGCTGCAAAATTATACTCATCAGTCATAAATCAGCTGAAATCAGCATTTAATTAATCAAATTGTCTGCCCAATATTAAAACAGATGCGCATCGGCTGATTGATTTACTCTGTCACTTCCCTTTTAAAACTGCTAGGGTTCATAAGAATGGCACCAGGCTGACAGCTCACAATGCACATTTTTAATAAGGTTGTTTTTCAGGAGTTTTTCCTTTTATGTGACAATAATGGACATGGGAAAACACAAGTTTCGGACTTTGAGAGCGATCCAGTAAATGAAACACATCCAGGCAGTAAACATCCCTTGTTTACTGAAGTCAAATGGAGTTAGGAAAGGTCAGTGAACAGTTAAGTTAAACAGTGAGATGTAAAAATACAGCTGAAGCCATCAGTCGGTTAATCAGTTAGTTGGAAAAAAAATCTTGAGTAACTATTCTGACAATACATTAAATATCATTTTTCATACAAAAAACATTTTATGGTGGCATGTTTTTTTTAATGCTAGAATTAGCTGCTGTTCTTGACCTTATATTATAAGAAAGTGGTTATTTGGGGTTTTGGACTGTTGGTCAAGTAAAACATTTTATTTAAGAACATCACCTTGTGGACATTGTTGATTGTTTTTTGAGGTGTAGAGACTACAGGCCTGTGCAAAGTGGAGTTTTGTTTGCAAAACATGAAATGTTGATGAGGCACACATGCACCAATAAACCATGCAGGGATCCACTCATTCAATGAAGACGTAAGACTGAAGTAGAGATGTGATATCTGCTGGAAAACTGAAATATAAAACATCCCCAGACCCTTACAACCTGGCTGAAGTTGACACTCTACCATACAGTAATTTGCCTCACAGTTGTGAATCATCCATTTGTAAATGTGATTCAATGTCTCTCAGCTTCTCACATGAACAAACATCCCCTCAAGCAGCTTTTTTTTCTCTAAAATTGACCCTTTTCTTAAAACCCTGCTGTCAGCTAAGTGTCTGCAGCAATGCATTCAAACCAATCAGCACACAGGTGATTCCACTGATTAGTCCTCCCCGTGTGATTGAAGGTGTGCTTATCAGTGAAATCACAGGCTGAAAACTTTTCTCCTGTGAGCTGCTGTCACAGTAGAAACACAGCTGGTTATACTGATAAAAAAGCTCTTACTCTCTGCTCATAAATTGCTCCATCTTGATCAAACAAATATTTTACATCTTATAGACCCACTCCTCCCTCTCTGCAGGTCTAACAAATCTTTCAGGCCATTTCTTTCACCAGACACATACATTGTGTTTGGCATTAAACCAATGCTACTTTTTACCACATTTTTTGTGATTTAACCTCACTGGCTGACCAGTGTTACACTTTGTGTATTTAGTGCCTTTTTGGCCTGTATGTGTGTAAACTGGGTGGGGTCCAAGCTTTCTTGTACACAGTGCTTTGCAAAAGTATCCCCCCTCACCCCCCTTGGCCTTTTTCCTATTTTGCTGCATTACAACTTGGATTTTAAATGGATTTGCATTAGGTTTTTATGTAGTGGATCTACACCAAATAGTCCAAGTTGATAAGGTAAAATGAAATAAAAAACATGTTTGAAAAAAATCTGAAGAATAAACAACTGAAAATGGGTGTTTGCATTTGCTATGAAGCTCTCAAGTAAGTTCTGCTGCTACCAATTACCTTAGGAGGTCACATAATTAATTAAATGAAGTTCACCTGTCTGCAGTCTGAAAAGCCCCAGAGTCTGCAACAACACTGAACAAAAGGCAGTATCAAATAAAGCAGCATGATGAAGATCAATGAGCTCTCCAAACATGTCAGGGACAACATTTTATTATAACTCAGGGATGGCTTACAAAAAATATCCAAAACTAAATATTCCATGAAGCACCATTCAATTCATCGTAGCAAAGTGAAAGGAATGTGGCATCACAGTGAACTTGCCACCCCATCAAAACTCCCAGATCAGGAAAGAAGGGCATTAATTGGAGAAACATTCAAAAGACCAACAATAAACCTGAAGGAGCTGAGAGAGTGTATATGCACTGTTTAAAGAAACAAAATTAATAAAAGCATGACCTGTTCTAAATCAGATAAAACAGGTTTAACCCCTGCTGTGTTTCTCAGATGATAAAAACTCCCTTTTACCATACTGTTTATTTATTAAAATTCAGTGAGCGATCCAAACAAATCCCAAGATTCTTCACAACAGAGAGGAGGTTAGTAGCTAATGTGCTTAGTGCTTCATCTAAGTCGGGAAAAGCACTTGGTAAGCCAAACAGAATTACCTCTGTTTTATTAACATTTAGTTGTAGGAAATTTCTAGCCATCCAAGTTTTCACGTCATTAAGACAATCAACCAGGTTTGTCACAGTGCACTTAATGCTGGGTGAGATGGGAAGGTAGACTTGTGTATCATCTGCATAACAGTGGTACTGAATGTTGTACTTTTCGAGGATGTAGCCGAGGGGAAGCGTATACAGTTAAAATAATAAGGGGCCTAGGATAGACCCTTGTGGGACGCCACAGCTCAGGATAGCAGAAGAAGAGGAGCAATTTCCCAGTTTTACAGAAAATGTTCTATCTATTCTAGATGTGTGCTCGTCCCTTCGGCACCTGGTCTAGAGACCATGCAGGCCAACTCTATCCCTAGGATGATTCAGAAGGATACTGTGGTATATATGTGCAAATATATAAATTATATAGCCCAAATATGTAACACAACAGAACAAACAACAGTCAAAACAATCAAAATAGTGCATATTATTGTATCAAACACTTTTTTTCCTAGCCCATATTTACTGTTGTCATTTAGCCTATATAATTCAAATCTCGGAACATGCAAACTCAAAGATAAAGATATTTACATTATTCAAAGATTACTACTCTTGGATAAGGTCAAACTCCCTGTAGACTTGCCTAATACTGTTAAAATAAGTGTGTCAAATGTAATAATCTCTTCAGGTTTTTCATAATAGGCTGTATTATATAATGATAATGTATACCATATGTAGTATATTTTTTGAGTTTTAATTTATTAATAAGTTTCCACAAATTTCCCCAGAAAGCAACATTTAAGGGGTTATTTTTTAAAAGTTTCTTCTCGGGGAGCATACCCCTGGACCCCCCCTTTGTTGACCTCGGTATTTCTTAATCCCGGCGTACAGCCCTGGCTCTTTGTTTCATGTTGAGGAGTCCATCATACTGAGTTTGGTCTCTGCTGCATCTGCAAGGATCCACAATGTCACAACCACGTACTCATGCTTAAAGACATTTACCAACATGATGTATCATCATATCTGTAGAACCGCAGAGCTTGCAAAACCTCCATGATCTTGTTAAAACTTGATCTGTAATATATTCAGTTTTCTCATCAAACAATCCATCATTAAAACAATGGGCCCCATGAAAAACTCATCATGCTATAGGAATAATGCTGTGGTAGAAATCTGATTGTCTCATCAGAATTCTCTTTGAAAAGAAGGGCCACATTAATCAAGCAGCACAACCCAAATGAGAAGCCCCCACATCATCTCACCACACAAGTCCTCGTCTTTGAGCAGAAATCTGAAGAAGGGCACATTACATGGTGTGAAACTCCAACTGACCAGTTCAATAGTGCATGAAATATGAAATCATATATCATTTTATTCATTTGTGAAATATCACTTTCATTACAGTGGCATCAGAGCAGATCGAAGCCTCCTCCTGGTTTGTCTAAAGGAAATATAACTGAAATTAGTCATAGATGAAAAATGGCTGTTAAAACTCAGTCTAAATCTAACTGGGACTCACCCAAACTGGGCTGTAATTGTTCTCATTTTCCACATTAACAGTCATATTTCACCTTATTCTAAAATGTCCTGTCTTTAAATGCTTTGGCCCAGTGAAAACCTAAGCACCAGGGGACACCTTTCCCTCTATCCAAACCTCCTCAGTTTGTAGCTCTCCTACAGTAACTCCCTAAAACACAACACTAAAGTATTTCCAGGTCTATACATGTATTTTGTGCATGCAGCGCACAAGACAGCTCTGTGCAGGGCTGCAAGTGTTTCTGATGCCTGAGCTGCAGACAGCAAAACAATGCAGCACACTGACAAATGAAAACACATTCACTTCTTTTTGTGGCTGATTTCTGGCTCTGTATTTCAGAGCTAACTCACAACATCGGCCTCTCTTACAGTTTTATAGTGAAACAACTGAGATGAAATTTACTCCATGTTATGAGGTGCAAGGAAAACAGCCAGCAAACAGTTTTTCCTGTTGGATTTCTCAAGTGTGAACATGGAAGAAACTGACAGGGACATTACCATCCAACAAGAACTGCTCCAGTCCCTGTTTATCATCACGCACACACCATCATTCATTCACTGCCTGGCTCTGACTTTATAAACCTGTGAGTCCACAAGCTGGAGGAGTTGTAGAACCAAGAAATGTAGAATTCAAATGGTAGGAAATAACAGAGAGTTGAAAGCTGTGAGGCCCAGAATAACACTGTTTTTCAATAGCTGGAAATCACAAATTATTCTCTCCAGTTCATTTCAGAGATTTCTTTATGCAGTTAAAACGCATCACTTCAAATGTACAACCGTCAGTGAACACATCACCATTCACAGACCAGTACTCAGCTCTAACACTGTCCTGTTGGCTGGTGTATAGAAATACTGCACGATGAGGTTAACAGCTCAGCAGTGACTCAGTATAGTCAGTTCACTGTCAGTTCTTGTGTTGGTGCATTTACTGAACCTCCAGTGAGAAATAAGTGTCATTTTAGCTGTTTTTAGTAGAAAGGCAGCAAAATCTCACCACGTGAATCCCTCTCCCTGAAGCTGGTGTCCATTAAATTCAAATCCAAAACTCAGGATGGACAAAGAAAAGGAAAGCAATGCATACACATGTAAACTGTAAAGGCCCCATGATGTCCTATATGAACACAAAAGTAGCACAAAATCTATTTAACCATGACACCCCACCACCTAAATGTTTCACTTGTTTTTCCATCTGCTGTATGTGACTGTGAGACGGAAGCAGGATGTTTAACAATAAGGACAGTGCCCAGAGACCACTGCTGGCATGTAGCTTTATCGGCACTAGGCTGCTCCATGTTGTGGCTGGATCGATATGAAGCCGTGGACTGCAGAGAGACAGAACAGCCTGCTCAGCAAACCCTCCCTAAAGAGGTCCAGCTGAAAAACTGATGGATTTCAACGTGAGTCAGAGCATCACAGCAGGCAGCTGAGACACAGGCAGCGCTGTAGTCTCGCTGATGGTGGTTTGTGCAGAGCTCTGAGTCCCACTAGAGCCTTTTCTTCCTTTCTTTCTTCTTTTCAGTTCAGTTCTGAGCCGTAACACATGCTGCTAAAGAAGAGTACATGTCAGAGTGAATGTTGACCTTGTTTGTGAGTAATGCAATAGAGAGTTGGTTTCTGGATAGCACCATAATGAGGATCCTTAAGAAAATGCCTATTTCAATGTTGTTAGGTTTAATAGAAAACAAAGTAAATAAGACTTTTTTTGGGATGTGAATCCTTTTGATTGGAAAGAATCAGTTGTACCTGTTTTGCTATTTGGATACAGTTAAAATGATTTTTCCAATGATCCACCCTCCATTCCAGACATATTCCCCACTCATGTTGATAAGATATACTGTATGTTCTGGAGTCTTTGGTGGCAAAAACAAAACTAACTGGCATATTTGCATAGAAACGCTCACTTTTTTTGTTTCAAAGGCAGTTTGTCCCACAGCAGGGAGCAGCCCTGTGGCCCTCCACATTCAGACAACCACTTCCTAATGTGCTTACCCCACCACAGGTTGCTGCTCAGCGTCTCATCTTTCACAGTCAGGCTTCCAACAAATTAAAAGCAGAAAATCTAATTCAGACAGTGATGATGACTTGTTCCTCTCCAGATATGATTGTAGCTTTACAATTTAAAGAGCTGTTTTTAGCTGCAGAAGAAATGTCAGCTGATAAGTGTTTCTCAGTACTATCATCAAAACTGAAATATTCCTCACTTTCTGAGTCCAGCTTCAGTCTTCAATGCCCCAT
Organism: Mastacembelus armatus; assembly: GCF_900324485.2. Classification (NCBI taxonomy): domain Eukaryota; kingdom Metazoa; phylum Chordata; class Actinopteri; order Synbranchiformes; family Mastacembelidae; genus Mastacembelus; species Mastacembelus armatus. The sequence continues at coordinate 23,044,628 of NC_046646.1, read as the reverse complement.
CAAAGATCAGAGGTAAATTTTCCACAACACTTAAACTGTGTGAGCTCAGGAAAGGGGCTAAGACTGACATTTCAATTAAGAAACAATAATTGAAGCTTTTTTTTAAAAAAAAATCTACAAAAAAAACATTTAATATCAGAATTTTGGGCCCTAAAATTAGGAAGGACACATGAAATGACGGCAATGTGCTGTAACTGAAAGGCTGTCATTTGGCTTCACATTATTTCACTTGATGAGCATCTCAAATCTCTGATATACATTTGTAGAAATTGGAGCAAATCTGTTCTGTGAGAAATAATCCAGCTGCAGTGTGAGAACAGGCTAATGATTACTGGTGTCTGAGGTTTGCAAAGACCAGCTCCTACATTCAAATGCAGGTCATACTATCCAGTCAGTGTGTACAGATACACCGTGTTCATCTCATAGAGGTGAAGGAGTAAGCAGGCCAGTGGCCTTAATTGGTGGTAAACTACTAGAGCAGCATGTCAGGACTCGTAATAAAACACGTCGGATTCAATCAGCTCAGCTGCACCACAGCTGGAGGACAATGTGTTCTGTCTTGACCGCCCCCTGTCAGCTTATTGATTTCCTTCTCTCACTCGGCAGCACCCTGTTACGCTTATTAACCCTGCAGATTTAACCACACAGAAACAACCGAAGCTCCAGAGGCTCACAACATGTTGCTGCTCTCGATCTCTCACAGCAGAGCAGAGGCAGGAAGAGGAGCCCAGGGGAGAGGGGGTAAAATTTTCTTTTTCTTTTGTGTGTGAAAGGGAAATGAAGCATTGTCACTGCTGACCATCTTTGTAAACACACAGGCGTCTTCATTTTGCACATTTTATTAAAAAAACATTTCTACCACCCACCTAATTTTCACATTAATTTTGTTTTTACAATTTGCAGAGCAATTTCTTTGAGTTTCTGCAGATAATGAAGGATGTGCCCAACTTTCTCTTCTAAATTTAACCTTCAACCAAAGCAATACATCCATCCATCATCTGTACCCCCTTAGTCCTAACCAGGGTCCCAGGGAGCCTATCCCAGCTCTCTCTGGGTGAAAGGCAGGGGTACACCCTGGACAGGTCCCCAGTCCATCACAGGGCCACATAGAGACAAACAACCTCACACACTCACACTCACTCCTATGGGCAATTTAGAGTCACCAATCAACCTGACATACATGTTTTTGGACTGTGGGAGGAAACCAGAGTACCTGGAGAAAACCCACACAAGCACAGGGAGAACATGCAGACTCCACACAGAAAGGCCCCTGATGGGTTTCAAACCAGGAACCTTCTTGATGTGAGGCAACAGTGTTAACCACTAATCCACTGTGCTGACAAAACAATACAATAATAATAAAACTAATGACATCAATTTAACCTTATACGGCCACCTTACTTCCTGGCAATGTTTATGTACAGCTTCTCTACAAGGCACCACTTATGTGCACTTATTTGTAGGAAATGTAATTGCAGCCTGTGATTTTCTACTTTAATGCACAAAACACTTCCCACACACACCGATGTAATGAAGGCAGGTTCTTAATTTATGTATCTGGCAAAGTGCAGATAGATTGATACTGAGCATGTGAGTAATACGTTCACAGACAATAGATCAAAAATAAAAACAATACTATGGCACAATATCCACGTTTGTGTATATTGTATATGAATGGATCTTCTATGAGACTGGGTCACTGTGTTTAGTAGCTAATAAATCGACCATGTTTCAAAGAATAAATGCTGCCACAGCTCCAATCATTTCCATTGAATCCACCAAAATTCTTTAGGGTAAAGTGGAAAAAACAACTAATCCTGTCCAGGAAAACAAAAACAAACAAATGTATGCAGAGTAGCAGGCTCGTCTCGAATCCACAGCAATCTGCAATTATGACAAATCACTTGAGGTCACTATAATACTGTGTGATTACAATGCTACACCTCCTGGTATATTTGGATGTTTTTTTTCATTATTTAAAAAAATGAATAAAAACTGCTTCAACCAAAACACAACAGAAAATTGGATGAAAATTACATTTGTAGGAGAATCAGTATAACCCATTTACTGGTCATTGCAAATGTCTAAAAATGGGCTCGGTGTGATGAGCCCTCCCCTGTATCTTTGGATGCGATCACACAAATGTGCTCTCAGGCATAATATTGTTGCTAGGCAATGCAGCCCAACTGTCAATCACTTCTGAACCAACGAGCTACACATAACTTTCAACAATAGCCATAGTCAAGCAATTAATATGGTAAATGGACTGCACTAATACAGCGTTTTTCTACCTTAATGCACAAAGCACTTTACAGTTTGCATCTCATTCACACTCACTGACTTTGGTGGAGCTGCTGTGCAAAGCAATGTCTTCCCTAATGGGAGCAATTTGGTGCTCAGTATTTTTCCCAAGGAAACCTGGCGATTGAATTTTCACAAGGTAACAGCCAAGGCAGGTGGCACGAAATCAGCAAGGGAACAGGCGGAGGTTCACTACAGTCAGTTGATGCAACAAACAAGCAAGAGAAGCAGGCAAAAGATAAAGTCTGAAAACACACACAGGAGTTCCAAAACAGCCAGCAACAACAGGTAATTAAGACTGGAAAGTTACTGTTGGAAAGACACAGTAGACAATATGTGAAGGAGCATGTGGAAACTGCAACAGGGGAGTGCTCACAAGGGAATTGGGAACAGGTGTGCGGGTAGGCAGAGATAAACAGGTGACTTGAAATGCAAGGAAAATGTGAGGGCAGCTGCTGGTGGGATCGGGAATGGCTAGAAACTTAAAGAAAGGCCAAAATAAACTGGACTGAGACAGGAATTGTTAGAGATCCCCATCTGAAAACAACTAGTTTTCATCACAGGGCAACCTGGTTTACTGCAGTGTTACTGTTTCTTTCAGAGGGAAATAAGACTTGTCGCTATGTTGAGACATTAAATCAGGTAAAAATAGGATTGAACCAGTTCCAACTGAAGGCTGTGCCATGGGTCATGCTAATGGGCAAAAACATTTTAAAAAATAATTACGGCTTTTTAATTTCCACTTTTCAATACTACCAAATTTCAATCCTTAAAGGACTCAACATTTAAAGTCTCTTTGACTATTCACCCGGTTTGACTTTTGTTTTACTATTGAATACGCGTCTTCAGCATACATTAGTCCCATTTATATAAGCCAGTAGGTCCCTACTCACCTACTGGTAGGTTCAGTAGGTCGTTTTTATCCTACAGATCTTCGTTGTCATCATTATGTACATTACGTAAGTTAAGTCCTTAAGTTTAAGCACGACAACTACGCGGTTACATTTAGCGCTAAGCTAGATGTTAAAACGTCTTGATTTGGTTTAGGGAATAAAAAACGTACAGCAACTGATGTTGCTAATGCTAATGCTAATCGCCATTGACTTTCATTGTCTCCAGTAGGTTCCTACTGACCTATATAAATAAGACTGCTGTACACTGATTACACCTATTCAATAGTCAGACAACAGTCAAACCGGCTGGACTATTGATCCCCAGTGTTTCACCACCTGAGCTACCTCACTCCAGATGAACCTCCTCATCTCACACCATCACACCTTGTATGTGTATTATGACCCAGCAGAACTTGCGCAGAAGAATATTATTTAATATCATCGTACAGACAGGGTTGCTGTACTGCAGGGAAATCCATCAGCTATTGCTGCCACTTCAAGCTTGAGTTGATTAAATTAAATCCTTTCTGCATTGTCTGCTGCTTTGAGGTTTTTCCACACAGAAAAAAGAAATCCCTAGAAAACAGTTCTAACACCTGCAGTACTCTGAACAGTTTGTGTCCTTTGAGATTATTACAAGCTACCTAATAAGAAAAGAAAAACTTCTCCTGACTTCCTTTGTACTGAACATGAGCGGTGCATTGAAGTATAGACATATTTCTTCTGAGTACAGTATTTAATTTTCACAAGAATTAAAGGTGAAAATGTTTCTGGTTCCACTGCAGTGCTAAAAGTGTATTTACTGAGAAATCTATTACAGGGAGGCATTTAATTTACAATCTGGAAATGATATTTACAGGAAAACTAAAGGTTTCTGCTGTTTCCAGTTTAAGCAATTGAAATGGTTTGCTGCCCCCCCTGCAGTTTAAGGCTGCAAATATCACTCAGCTACTTAGTGTGTCATTCTAATACTAGTCCAGAGCAAAATCCAAGGTCCCAGCCATTATATGTGGTATTGATGTTCCCCCATGGTTTCAGCCTAAAGACTCCTTGTCATTTTACAATGTTCTACATCAGGTAAACCTTTCAATTTGTTATTAAAACTAAAATGGCTACTCAAGATTGATTTACACTTCTGAAGGGTTTTTTTCTGACAACAAAAACTCAAAGAAAGAGAAGGCAATCAACCGATCCAATAACAATAACATCTATTCCCATTAACATGCCAAGAAAAGGTGTAAAAGTGCACAAGGTGGCAGCTAACCATATAGTTTTGAAAGTTAAATGTAATTCCATTGGTTTGGATGACAAACACATGCATTCAGTGTAATTACTAAACCCTGAAGTGTCCTAGTGAAGGATCTATATGGTCCTTTTAAGGTTGTTTTCAAAGTTAGTCAGGAAGCTTTTAGTCCATTATTGATTACGTTTAGCTTAATGCTACAAGTCACTTTTGGGACTTGTTGCATCTGTAGGCTGGCACCATAATCTGTTTGCACTCACAGACTAAACTAGACTCATTTCCTTGGATCTGCAGCTGTTGATGTTTAACACTGTACCGTGGTCTGGAGCTGGGCTTCCAATTTGGAGGTAAAGTGAGTTGGTAATATTACAGAAAGCAGATGTGCTTTTTCTTGACTGAGTGGAGATGACAGAACTAAATTGCTAAGCCACATTCACTGATGGTAATTTCACAGTCTGGGAGTTTCTGAGAGCTTGTTCTATTAGCTCCGGGCACGTTGGACATGTTCAAGATCCACTGGCCAACAGCTGGCAGCTATACAGTTCTCTTAACCTTCATCTAGCCACGAAGGGTATAAGGAGGGTGGTATTTTTGCGATTCTTCAGCAGCTTCTTGCTTCACATTGCTGCGTTCACACCTGTGGCTGCTTCTGTTCAGCTTTGAGCAACTCAGGCTAATGACTAATGAAATTCCTGCCATTTACAGTGTCAAATAGTCGGATTCAGTTAAGAAATAAAATTTTATGGACGGTTATAAAAGCTGAGTGAAAGTCAAAAATAATGAAGCATCTTCAGTCAGGGACGTTAAAATTGTCAGTGATGATTGATCAATAAACAGATAATGATCAGCTTATCTGCCACCACAGAGGAGTAAACACAAATCTGTGACTTGTTGATGTTCGTCACATCCGTTGATTGTATTAGATTAAATATGTCAAAAGAAGTAAGAGTTGTTTTTGAACACACACGTGTGTGTGTGATGTGGAAGTCGTCCCCTTTCAGTCCTCTTACCCTTTCACAGGAGGGGACCTTTGAAACTACAGGCGTAAAAGTCAAATGACAATGTTTGTAACTAAATATGGTTAAATCTAGGCTACAGTTTCAGATTCGTATTGTTCATCTACTTGTTTACTATCTCGCAAACTGGCACCACCCCTGGATGACTTGGATACCAAAGAACGCTTTAAAAAATGTGATGATTGTCAAGCAGTTTCTCTAATTATAATGAGCATATTTTTATACAAGCAATTTTTTTTTATATATTTATAAGCAAATGTATTCACACTGGACCCCAGAGACCATTGATCCTCTGAAGATGGAATTCACACTGAGCCTGAAACTCCATGTATCGTGTCTCTTTTGTCTCTGATTGTGTTGTGGAGAGAAAATTGTGGGCCACAATACAGTAACTCCCTTCCTGTTGTTTTTAGAACAGCATGCACCTGTCCTTCTCATCACACAGTATCTCTGTCTCGCATCAACTCACCTCACAGCAGGAAAACCTCGTATAATTTCCCAGAGAGGAAAGACTCCAGCTTTACCTGTGCGTGTTACTGAAGGGATTACACATCATGGATTCTCATATGGTTCTCTTGAACATTGAGACACACTCTGCTTAAAAACGTGAAGTAAAGAGAGGAAAGACATCACAGGACTGTTTCTGTGCACTCTGGATATTGTACAGCACACCCCCTGTGCTGTATAGAAATGTTTAAATGCTCCTCATCTGGTATGAAGATTAAAGCCTCTGTGCCCACTGGCTCGAGCCTTGTTAAAATGCATATACTGTAGTGCAATGACACTGTGGTAAAGCACTTGGGCTACTGAACCTCTACCAAAGAGCATTTGTTATGGGTTTTGGGTCCAATTCTATGCTGGTTTCCGTTGGGATTTTTTTAAGGCGGTATGATTCTTCTGTCTCGCACCTCATGTCTCACGTCCTCATGTCGTTTTGTCGGAACAAAATCCCCCCGTGGCTGACGAGCATCTGTTTGCTTGGATAAGATACGGGCAAGGTGGAACAGTCAGCATCGCTTAAGGAATCATTTCACATTCAAGCCATTGGAAAAGACAGCCAGAGGACAGCAGCAGCCCACGTGCGTACCAACGAGCCCTGTGAGACCCTGCAGCAAAGCTGTAGTTCCTGAGACAGGAAATGACAACCACACAAATAATTGTTCATTTGTGCTTTTAATTTTTCTGTTTTTGCAGGGAAGTTACTCCAGACGAAAACATGCACACAGATCTGATTTCGATTGAAAACACCTCTGAACTAAAGGCATCATATAAAAAACCATAAGGAGCTACCCAATGGGTGGATATGGCAAGTAATAAAGACAGAATGAAGACGCAAAGTTACCATTTACATTAAATTAACAAAGGTGTTAAATATTGAGAAGCAGCACAACCAAATTAGCCACATTTTCACTCTAATGCTGTGATTCTAATACATGTTATTGCACAGTACCAACAATAAAAGGTGTTTTGGCTCTGAAATGTCTAAACTAAAAATAATATATTAGTTTTGAGCAAACATTTGTGTCAGGGTGATCTACGTAAGTATTTGTGTTTTAATGCAGCAGACAAACATGAAGGGGGACATTTGACAGCACTGCACCGTTGCTGGAGCTCCTGACAGTCCTGCCTCAAATTTTGATTGAGCACCAAATTACCAGATCTCTGTACCATGAACAGCTGACAAATGTCTTTGCAGCCAGACAAGTGTGTGCTTCATATGAAAGATCGCTTTTAATTCTATGTGTACCAAACTTTCATTCCCCTTCTTTAGACAAATACTGCAGCACCATTGCTGAAATTGCTTTTAGTCTCCCCTGCTCTCATAGAAAATGGTATTGTTGTCTGGGGAGTTCACTGGCGATAACATTATTTTAAAGTTTGTGGTCAGGTAGCATTAAGAAAGTGACACAGAGCATATTAGGTTGAAATCCAAAAAAACACTTGGAATAAAAGGGCAGTAATGGTGGTATTTCACCAATACATAGGTTGTACAAACACCATCGCTCACCAAAATGTTGTGTTTGAATCTTAGTAGGCTGGCAGTATTTATTGATGACATGGAGCATTTCTCACAGCAGAAGGTTAATTAAAACACACAGTGAGATGCTGTTGAATGAGAATATGTTTTGGTGTGAAATGTGAAAATATTTGTAGTCATGTATCTGCTTGTAAAGTTAAGTTTATGTTTTCTAAACACAGTGTCACATTTTAATATGCAAAACATTTTGTCATGCCACACTGTGTGAGATTTTCACAATATAATTACATTTCCTATCTCAATAATAAGTTAGTCGGGCAACACCACAATTCTTTATATGCAAATGTGTTGAAGCTTTGTTTGCTTCTTCCAAAATAGCCTGGTCCATTCACACAGTTGCCACTGTGTGGTTAAAGAACAGTGCAAAGCTCTAAAAAGTTTAAAAACTTTTCTCTGCTTCTTTCTGTAGAAAGCTGTGATATTTGTGTCACTGAGATTTCATATTCCTGTGTGCAGATAACTCATTGAACCCACGCACACTGCTGGGTTTCAAGCAGAAACTGCTGACAGACGACGACTAAAAGCTCAGCACACTTCCTCCCACATCAGCCCAAACTGCAAAGTTTTCTCTGTCTCTGTTAAAGTGTTGAATACAGACGATGCCGTTCACTCCGGCACAAACTTTCCCACAGGAGAGGAAAAGTTTCAGTCTGGGATTTTGCTAACAAGAGTCAACAATAGTCAGAAGTTGAAAGTTTAGAGAGCAAAAAGGTGCTATCACAATGACAGTGTAATGCACTAAGCACCGGCTCCTGCAGCGGTGGAGGTGGACAGACTGAGACTGACTGCACGAGGTGCTACCGGATCTGCTAATGAGGAAGACTGCTCGACAGGCAACGCTGCTGCCGCGCCTGCACGCTCACACGCTGCCCTACACCCATATACATTCAGCAGCTTCTCTTCATTTGAGTAGCATTAACCCTGCTCTCACCCACCTGACAAGAAAATATGGCTTGAGGTTATAACCTGAGTTTGTTTGTATTTTGTGATTGTTTGCTTCAAGACAGGGAGGGAGGAAGTGCAAACACTGCTTGGCCATTTGGATTCTTCATTTATTCACCTTATGTGTGCTGTCAATTCAAAAATATTTAGTGTAAAACTTAAAATGTAAAAAAAAAAATGTTATTTCACTTTCAGGACAAAAACAATCTTTAACACCGATGATACATCAGATTTTCAGCAAAGATGTTCTGCCCATTTCATTTATTTTTAACAGCAGATCACAGACAGACTGAGGGATTAATCGTTCAAACACTAAACCACAAACGCACCTTCCTTTATGAGTTGGTTATTAGGGAACCCTGTGACAGGAGACGTTTGTTGTTTGGAGTGTTTGAATGCTCTCTGAGCCAGTAATAGAGCAGCTTCCAGAGAACCACACCAAAAGTAATAAAGGGGAAGCTGATATTTTCCGCCGTGCCGTCTGACATGGCAAAACCCTGGAGACATGCACTGTCTCGCTCCCCTGCTCTCTGTCTGATTGTCTGGATCGTGAGTGTCTGAGAGAACCAGCTCATTTCAGTCACCATTTCCCATGAAAACCTTATTGATGTTCTGACATGTTCTAGTCTGTGACACATTTTGCATTACTGGCAATCATTTTCATACCAGGCCTATAGGGTTATAATGTGACGTCCCACTATACACACAGCCATGAATATCAGTCATTCAGATGTGCATGGATTATCATGGTTATGGCTGCTATACACAGTGTCCATGAAATATTGTGCATGTTAGCTTTACTCATGTTTAGTCAACCAATATGGTTTCACTTTTAGCCAATTTATATTCTACTGAAAACCTGGACATCAACGTATTAGTCACAGAAAACCATAAACATTATGTTCACTTGAGGTTTTCGTCTTTTGTTACTCATCAGCTTAGTTTCATTCAGCTTTTCTGTCAAACAGAGAGCTGCTTTCAGATAAAATGCCATCCAACATGATTTTGGCTAAAAATGAAACTGAAAATCAGCCAAGTAATGACTGACAATGCCCGATTGAGAACGGAGCTCTGCAGAAAGTGGAGTTCAGATGTTATTGTGAAAAATGATATAACGATGAGGCCTGGAAAGAAGCAGCAACAGTTTGCATTATTATCCAGTGGAGTGGAAAACAACATGCAGACTCCACACAGAAAGGGATTTGAACCCAGAAGCTGTGATAGTGCTAACTGCTACATCACCACCAATGAAGCCAGTTTTGAAGAGAAACCATCTCTGAAATTTCGGTAGAAGAACATCTGTACAACTGCTCGCTGCATTATACAACATGTCACTACTGCAGATATCTAAAAAGATGCTAGCACTCTGGGGAAAAAGAGGAGAGGAGTGGACAAACAGCTTTATGTTATCTTCTCTCACCTGGCTTTGTGTGAAGATTTCTGCATGCACACACACAAACAGACATATACAGCCAGAGCATCTGGCCCGGCAGGCATGGAGAGGATGGTGGATGTGCATCTACATGCTGTGGCTTTGATGAATAAAAGATGAAAGCTCAGTTTATACCACTTCTATTTGACTTGAAATATTTATACCTTTTCCTATTGTAAAGACAAGCAGGTACCACAGGACAGCCAGGTCAAGGAGATTCAGGAGTCTGATCTCTATGATCTCCTTTTTTTTCCTCTTTATTCCCTTCAGTACTGGCCCTCCGTCTCTCTCTGCCAGGCATAATTAATCATCTCACAGTAATGTTTACACAGTCTGATAGCCAGAGGAAATGTCTCAGAGGGAAAACTCAAATTCCCTGCCTCAGGACAAACAGAAAGGAGTGTGAGAAATGAGAAATAAGCAGCCAGCAAATGGAGATTTTCTGACTACACTGTATCTGAAAAACAATCACACTGAGATAAATAAACACATTGACCCCCACAAATGATGCTTCCCACGGGCCAGTCATTAAGAAGACTAAGATTGAAAACCATATTGCCTGCTAGTGTCTCCTGGCAGCTGCAGTGTTTATTACACCCTGTAGTAAAGAGTGTTGGACTGAAAAAAAAGAGATGCTGATGGTATTTATAAGAGAAAATGTAATGTTTACCTTGAGATATGCTAGAACATTTTGGCCACAGGGTCCCTAAAATCAAAATGAAGCTTTCAGTAAGTGGAAAGGGTTCACCCTCTGTGGAGCCTGATTTTGCTTGGTAAATTGTATGGCAATCTGAGCAGAAATTGCTTGTGTACATGTATATTTTGCTCTGGGCCAACGTGTTGATATGGCCCAGGGATGGAGAGGTATTTCCAACACCCCTGTGTTTGCTAACTAGTTTATATATCAGAGCTGAATGCCTTAAAAATGTTCCCCTCCAGCGTAAATATGACCGCTGGTGATTCCAACACCCCCTGGCTAAACAACTCTGCTGTCTGCTGGAACCGACTCCCCAGCCAGTCAGCAGCAACCAGGAGGCCTCATCACTGCTGCACCTGCACAAAGCTGGTTGGCAGAAGTAAAAGGAAAATGCACGACTGGCAGGTGGACTTTTATTTTACACATTTAGATTGCACATAAAATACACAATATATCATTGAGAAAGTTATGACAGAGATCTGATGCTTTGCAGCTGTGCGTGTTGCTTAACACAGAAAGTGACAGGACCTCGTTTTTAAAGAACTGTATGACAGTAGAAGCACAGGAAGTTAGTAATCCACAAGTTAGAGCATGTGTTCATTTTGACAGAATTTAATGAGACTGTGTTGGAGCCAGAAAAGGAGTCAAAGCCTGATGAGAGCCAGGAAAGAGGCAGAGCGGCAGGGAGCCTCCTGGCTGAAATCAGTCTGTCTCTGATTGCCACTGCCAGAGGATCACAGGCACAGTGAGGGGCTGCCCCCTCTCTCTGCTGGCAGTGATGAACAGAAGGTGCTACTTACCTGCTCCTATCTGACCAACTTTGTGACAGCCTTAAGAGCACTTTGTCTTTTGGACTGTCAAACTGAAAAAAGCTCTCCCCTGGCAGGCTCCAGTATAGTACCTTGAACAGATAAAGCAGTGAATGAATGATGGATGTGTGGCTGGGTGGACAGAGATTGCACTGAGGAATGGGTGGGCGGCTGAGTATAGAGCATGGAAAGAGGTAGATGTTTACCCGTATGGATAGCAGGAGGAGGCACAGACTGGCACCAGGGGTGATAGAAAAGTTGAGAGGTTAGATGAACCAGCACTACACTAGTTTTGCAAGTTGTTGCTTATTAGGGATAAATAATAATAGTATTATATAAGGTCTAATCCATAATAAAACAGGATTATATCCACCTGGCCAATTTTTCAAAATGTTTTTTGTTGGTGCCAAAAATATTAGAGAAGGGGTCCTGCTCCTGAAAGTATTTATAAGGACCACCCCATCACAGAGCTCAGGTTGATAGTTTATTGGATGAGAATAGGAAGAGAAGGGCGATTGAAGCCTGGTCCATCGTAGAAGGTGAAGTAGTGTCTGCGGTGAAGCAAACTGCTGCCCTCAGGCTTCTCAGACCCTTAAAAGCTTCCTAAGCATGAAGAGATTGATTTTTGTGGAGCTCTTGTGGAACAGATGTAAAGTTGATAGGCCTGTGACAACCAATGACCCATAACTTTGATAGTATGATCAGAGACTGCTCGGCTTAAAACGTTTGTGACCACCCTGATGCAAAAGCAATGACCAAAAAATAGGTTTGTTGGAAATTTCAGATAAGGAAACACGAGATGAACCAAAATCAAATGACCTCTTTCCCCTAATCTGTGATAAACACAAGATCAGACGGGGAGGACTTATCTCACACGGTGATGAATTCTGAGCACCATAGGAAACTACAGATAGTTTCAAACAACAACATAGGAATTAAACTCACTTAGTTTATACAAGCTTCCATTCAAGGAGCTCTTAAGGCCATGTGGAGCAAGTGTCTTCAAGGACACTTTAACATGTGGACTAGAGGGAATGAGGCTGAAGCCAACAACATAGTGATTAATGAACGAGCTGCATCTGCCCCTTGTTGTCTTACATTTGTACCTTACAGCTGGCTACTTAATTATCAGTCACAGATTTTCATCTGTTGCAACCAGGGTCAGGGTTTGGGGTTTAGGGTTGAGGTTAGGGCCAGGGTTGGGGTTGGGGTTGGGTGGGTAGAATGATTTTCTGAATTGTCACTGTGTGACTTATGTGCACTGGCAACAGGGGTCCGTTCCTTGTTGCCCCATCGACTACTCCCTGTTTAGGAGTCCAGGGGGAGTAGGGTGAGATGAAGATGAGGTGGGGAGTGGAATGGAATAAAATAGGAGGATAAATTATGTTTATGGATGGGGTCAGGGTTGGGGTTATGGTCAGAAGGAAGTACTGGTTAGGGTTAGAGATGGAAAGGGGTGCAGATTAGTGTTAGGGATAGGAAGGGGTACAGGTTAAGGTTAGGATTGAAGAGGTTAGGGTTAGGTGAGGGAGAGGGTTAGGGAAAGGTTCAGGTTAGGGTTAGGTTGGGATAAGGTTAGGATTGGGAGAAGGGAGAAGGGGAAAGGGGGGGGGTTGTTGGTTAAAATATAGAGGTCGCAGTGTTCCTGCAGTAGGTGGGCCACTGGTTGGTAGCTGGGGGGATAAAATTAAATGCTAGGATCATGCATAAAAATCATTTGTACACACAACAATGTAATGTACAATCACACAAGCAGGAAAGTGCAATTGTAAAGTGTCATATAGAGACAAACCATTGTACCTATAAATAAATGTCTCATAATAAGAATAAGGATTGGGGTTAGGGGTAGTGTCAGGGTTAGGGTTAGGTTTTGGGGTTGGGGTTAGCCCCAGACCTAGCCCTAGTCCCTAAAAGGACAGAGAATGGAAAGCATTACATTACTTACAATTACTGTTCTTTTAGGATCAATGGATCAATGGAAGGCCAAAAGAGTGGCCAGAGTTATTCATTTATTAAAGATCTCAAAAAGGCAACATGGCTGTTCACCTAATAATCATAAGACACAGAGGACAGACGTGTGTTTTTTTTGTTCAGTAATAACTGTAATTTCATCCTGCTTGTTCACTGAATAGCTTGTAAAACAGCAGATTGTATTTGTAAATTCAGCTGAATACAATATGGTATAGTGGCCTATTCAGTGTAAAGGGTGGCTCCGCTGATAAGGACAAAACAAAAACACCCACCAGGTAAACAAAAATGACATGCACAAAGAAAATACACAACATAGGGGAGTCCAAATTAAAGGCATAAAACTCAGAATAACAATCGTGCTGATGCTCCAGTGACAGCTTGGCTCACTGTAAACACTCAACGCCCACACTCAGACAGGCGCTGACAATCAAGTTATTGGCATGTTCTCCTTATCTAGCAGCCACAAACAGGGCGCATTTAACCAGTAACAGTAAATTTAAGCTGCTTTCACATCAAATTCCTGATTCTGTCTGAGTTTTTCTACGTTCAAGACAGTGTGAAGAATTGATGGAGATGTAGTTTCTAACTTTTGCACAACTTTGTTTTAGATTCAAAATAATCATCCACATACTGAAATAGTCCATAGTTCATTAACGCTAAATGGAAAACAATCAGTCACATCATGAGGAGCAATGGCCACAACAAGTATTTTCTTTTCTTCCTATAAATGCAAAAGGCACTTTTAATAAAGCTTCATCTAACAGAAGGTTGATCATGAGGTTGGAAGACAAAATGTGTTTAGGCATAAAATGTTGCTACAAAAATATATGTGATATAATGAAAATGTGTCTATCCTCCCACCTTGTTTTTGTGTTGGGTTTGTTTTGGTCAGCCTGCATAAAGATTCATTATTTTGAAAAACTCCAGAGAGAGCACTTATAGAAAACAGAAATCAGTCATTCTCGCCCTTTTTGCACGTGCCATACGGGGATTGTGCGGTGTTTTGGTTGAAGTGCATTGTGAGTGCACTGAGGAGCACTTCCTTTCTCATGTGAACTGCACAGGCTTAAGCCTTTCGACTGAACTTTGCTCACCATAATCTAATAACTGGAATTTCCAAAATCCTTCCCAGCTTTACTTTGCTCCAGTGCAAGTGTGTAATTAGAAAGAAACTCTGGCTTTGCATTCAAATGAGCTGATCTTAGGAGGAGAATCACTGCGATGTGTTTGTCTGCGTGTCCTTATTTCAGTAATGTAACTATGCATGCATGACTTATCAAATGGCAATGTACTGTCTGTGGTATTAATCAGGACAGATAAAAGTAAAACAGGTGTTAAGAACGTCTGCTAATAAAAAACACAACTTCCAAAAGAGCTTTTCCAAAACGAACGACCGTGTTTCTCGTTATTAAATCAAAGGATTTTAAGTTGTTTGTAGTTCGGTTTCAACCAGCTCCTGAGAAAAATACCTGGCTCTCCAGAGGACGGTTGTTCCACTTTGCTCACCACATAGAGACAAACTGTCTGTCTTGTCATTACTATTGCCCTCTTCCACCTCACCCATGCTCATGGGATCCAGCACTTAAATCCATATCCTCAAGTTGTAGAGAAATGTAAAGTGTATCGTAGACTGATTATAAACCACTTTATTTGGGGATTAAAACAAAACTGAGCACATCCAAAATGTCTGTAATAAAAAAGCTGGAGTTTCTGATGCTTAAAATCAGGTTTTTCCTGGTGCTGGAGGTGTTTGGTGCACTGGCAGGACTGCAGGCTCCGCAGCTGCAATCTGTGGGTAGGCTGCAGCATAACCAGCTACGACCCTGGGAGCATCTGGGAGGAGGATGACGTGAGCGATCATCGTGTGTGTGATCTCAGTGAACAGAAAATAAATTTTTACATTCAGCTGTAATTTATTAAAATTTTTATTGTTGCCAGTTAAGAACAAATTTGTTGGTAGAATATGTTCGTGCACAGTTTCTGGCATTTTAATAATTTTCCACCCACAGAGAGTCATGATTTCCTGTGCACATAAACCACATTATTAAATCCAAACTCAATATTACCTTTAAAAATACAATACTGAAAAAAATGGCAGCATTTGGTTTTCAGTAATTTCTTCCATATCATTTGACCAACGAGCTTTGAGCATGATGCTAATTTCACCATCTGCTTCCTGTTGTTGCTTTTTCTCACATTACACATTTACAGGATATTGTCAAAAACTCTGACACACACACACACACTGGAAAACCCCAGAATGCACTTGTAGCAGTGACAAAAGAAGCTAGGGTGGGTTTTAACAGAACTCCAAAAACACACACTTGAATCCTCATTATTTGGTGGACAATCATGCAGTTTTCTTAAATATCTCCATCCATGCAGTAATGCTCACATGTAGCCGCCTTTAGTTAAGGTGGGAAGGTCACGTGTGAAGGTCTGAGGTTTATATGAGCCCAGAAAGACTTAAAACATTTTATATTTGTTTTTCAAACACCAGGAGCTGAAGAAAAGTCTGTCTGTTGCTCCCCTGTGCTGCTTTTTCATCGGTTTATTCTAATCACATTGATTAGTTAACACTTTAATTGTTTTTCACGTTGTCAGCATGACTATTAAAGTCAATAGCTACTTATTTATTGGCTTACATGCTGTTCTCAAGCCTCTGAGGCTCATTAAAAGATGAATCACTTCACTGCTGCTGTTAGATTTTCTTTTTTCCATACAGTGAGCATGGCAGGCTTTCAGGTTTCACCAAGTCTTTATTGTGTTGCTTGTTGGTTTGTTTTGAAGTCGGGTTAATGGGAGGTCTTTTCTGTCTCCCACACTGGGCCTTTGACATCCTCCACTGACCAAAGACTGAGATAACAAGACTCTGGAGGAGAAAAAGATAGACAGAGACAGAAAGAAGGAGAGACTAGCTTTGAAGAACCACAGTGATCCCACTTCAGCCTTTGTAATATGGGTCTGATATTGATATGGACACTGTTTGTTGTTTTTATACGAGTAGTTTGTTAGTAATGATGGTGCATGGGGATATTTGCATCTGAAATGTGTTGCAAATTTCAAGTCAAAAGCTGGATACACAAGAACAGAGGGTCATTTAACAACAAAAAGGAGGTTATCTTTATCTGCTGGTATTAATTTTTTATACCTAGAGTGGAGAGAGAGACTAGAGAGCAATAAGGATTGAAAATTAACACACAGCATTACAGCTCAATGCAGGTTTTAGCTTCTTTCAGTTCATGTTTTGGTTGACAACAAATACCGGAGGCATTACTGTAGCGCTAATTTAAACTGTAACTTAATCAGAAAAAAGGATTTGACATTTGGATCTGTTTCAAATCTAAAATTCATGGAGAAAAGTGTGTGGTAACCTCAGGTTGTTGATTGTATAACAGTCTAGTAAAACATTATTAACAATAAGCTCTGCAAAATTAAGCACTTTCTGCATTGTAATTGTCAGTTTTGGCTCATGTTCACATTAATTCTCCTTTAGTCCAAAAAACAGTGGATGAAATCTTGTTTAAAAGTAGCTTCTTGACAGAAATGCTTAGTCTGAGTCTTCACTATAAAAAAAAACCTAAACTGTTTATGGTTTTTCTTTTTTTTTGACTAAGATGAGACAAAAATATCCAGAGTTTTGGTGAAAAAGAGCCCATCATATAAGCACTACCTGTCCAGCACAAAAATAAGAGCCATGTGGAGATAGAACCTACCTGGTAAAGACAGTGGAACACCGAGCAGTACGGTACCATATTTAACAAAAAAAACAAAAACAAATGGATGCTGACTCACTACTGAGCGTGTGCAGTAGCTGCTCTACTTGCCTGTCAGGGATCTGCTGCCCCAGATCAGTGCAAGGAGCTAAATGAGGAACAGGTGCAGCAAACAGCCCCTGGATACGGGGCCAGGAGTCAGGCTTTTAATTACAGCCACGTGGCTTATGAAGATCTTGTTTTATGTTCAGCTGATTAAGATCTTCCACAGAGAGACATTTAAAGCTTCTCTTTATGTCGAGGTAAGACAAACGAAACACAACCCAGTCCATCAGGAACTACTGACAAATATTTAGTTACCAATATAAATCCATCAGACTGTAGCTTGTGCTTACCTGCAGTCATGCATCATGTGACTCGACAGTCAAGGGTCATGATAATTGTGTTGTTCGGTACAAAATCTTTTTGTCTAAACGAAAACAAGATCATTTTCATGAAGTCATTAGCCCTCACTATGGTACTGCATCACATTTCAGGTAACAAGTATCTTGGCTGTGGTTAAGATGTAATGACTTGCTCCTGTTCCAGTTTCTCCCTTCCACTGGGAAACCTCCTGACTCTAGCTCACTTTTTTAAAACACTTACAGGCTCCTGACATGTCATTTTTCTTCGCACCAGCAGTGAAAACATGGAGACATGGGATGACAGGACTGCTTATCTGTCACATTGGACTCCAGCTGCGATGGGACAGTGAGCTGCTCTTTGAGCTGGCAGCACCATGCCTCAGTGCTTCATGTGCTGTCACACATTTATTACTGTGCTGTTATTTCCACACCTGCTTCTGCCACATAAACTACAAGCAGGTTTAGAAGAAATCTCTTATCCCTTCTATGTGGATTGGGAAGCGCTAAAAGACACCAGGGTGGTTCTAAAAATAACATCATTGAATCTTTGTTTGGAAACTGGTGAGTAAAATGTCAGAACTAATAGTATCTGGCCAGAACATGAGGTTGTTACAATCACCACCTCTTTTTAATAACATATTTATTCATCTAATAATAAATTACTTATTATTTGACATGTGTTGTGCTGCACTTTCAATGACACCAGTGATAAAATGACTTCCCAACAGTTTTAATTACACATTGAAACTTTTTTTTCATATAAACACAGCCTGATGATTCAATGTGCATTTACCCTGTGCATTCTGGGTAACTCTTCTTTTTACAAACAAACACAAATACTTTGGAAATAATACCTGCGCCTTCTCACCAAACAAAAAATCCAATAAGACCCTGCTCCTCTCCCCAACCTCAGTAAATCTCACAGAGCAGCTCAATTCACCAAACAACCAGCCCCTCACACAGAAACCATTAATTACTGGGGAGCTCCCAACATCTTTTCTCAGCACGGTGGATCTGAGTGAAGCTGAGTGAAGCTGACACCTCTCTTGACCTGCCAGATCTACCAAAGGTTAGTAAAATAAAACCTGCCATCTAAACTTTTTCGAAGTAAAATACAGAATTTCTATATAAACTTTGCTCATTTGATATATTTGTTCATTTATTTGAAGTTTTTTGTTATTATGGAGGAATCAGTAGTGACTGTCAAACCTCTGTCACTGGCTGTTTCATGAAAACAGTTTTTAATACAGCACTTCCTGTGACTGTACGTGGAACTCATTTATTTAAATAGTATATATATAGTCAGTGCATGTCTGGTGTGTTATAACCTGATCTTGTCATTTAAACACAAGACAACCTGCCTATAGAGCAGATGGGTGAACTGCCAAATTTTCCATTAGGAGACAGAGCTTAGAGATTAGGGTTGTTAGTGGTCTCAGGTCCTGTGGTGTTGTCTGCTCTACTAGGGCCAGACTGGTGGTTCTGTGCATATGTGAGTAAGTCCTTTAAGGATTATGGTGAGGAGTTCTTTGGTGGTGTTTTTTTCCCAGAAGGGGCAGGTTGTGTTGTGGACTGAGGTTTTGAGCAAACAGATTTCTTAAAAGAATTTTGGGATGGTGCTGTTGATTCTTTGGACATGGCCCAGGTGATGGGGGATGTGTAGGAGGTGGAAATTGTCTCAGGTGAATTTCTGGAATTCATTTCAGTGTTTAACTTTCTTTTTGGGTCAAGGTGTTTGGGCTAGGGTTGGGATTAGGGTTAGGGTTTAGGTTGTAACCCAATTTGGGGGCAGGGGGGTTTGGATTAAAAAGATTGTGCAGTTTTATCACACGGCACAATGCCACAGATTGTGCAATTGGCATGCTGACTCACTGCAACGCTCACATTCGATGGCGTCTGGCACTGTGGAAAGGGTGAATCCCGGGTTTCACTGGTCAGGGCAGATGGCAGACAGAGTGTATGGCGTCGTGTGGGTGAGCGGTTTGCTGACGTCAAGGCTGTGGATCGAAGGGGCCCATGGTGGCGGTGGGGTTATGGTATGAGCAGGCGTATTTTAGGGACAACGAGCACAGGTGCATTTTATTGATGGCATTTTGAATGCACAGAGATCCTGAGGCCCGTTGTTGTGCCATTCATCCGTGACCTTCACCTCATGCTGCAGCAAGATAATGCACGGCCCCATGTTGCAAGGATCTGTGCACAATTCCTGGAAGCTGAAAACATCCCAGTTCTTGCGTGGCCAGCACACTCACCAGACATGTCACCCACTGAGCATGTTTGGGATGCTCGGTGGGTGACATGGAAGGAGATGTGTTGCACTGCGTGAGGCAAACGGTGGTCACACCAGATACTGACTGGTTTTCGGACCCCCCCCCCAGACCCCTCCAATATAGTAAAACCGCACATTTCAGAGTGGCCTTTTATTGTGGCCACCCTAAGGCCCACCAGAGCAATAATCATGCTGTCTAATCCGCATCTTGATACGCCACACCTGTGAGGTGGATGGATTATCTCGGCAGAGGAGAAGTGCTCACTAACAGATTTGGTCAGTGTATTTGCTTCATTCTTGCAGAGTAGGCTAAGCTGTAGGTAGCTTCATTATGTTATTTCTTATACCATCCTGCAAGGACTGAAATGATGCAATGACAAAAAACACAGAATGGAAAAAGGAGATGAATAAAGGCAAAAAGAAACCCGACAGTCGGGGATGTAGTTCAGCTAAAATTGACTTAGATAACAGAACATTTTTCACTTATCTACATGAAACTTCAGAGGCAAATGTCATGTTTTACTGTCAGTCCCTGTATTCACAAAAAAATTAGGTTCTTTCAATAGCCAACATTTTGCACCAACATTCAACAACAATAGGCACTGGGAGAAATTCATCCGAAAGGGGCACAGGGATCAGCATAAAACACACCAGCATGCAGTGCTGCTTGTATTAAGCAGGAACAGAAACTGAAAGATCGAAAATCACTTAACAACCCAGCCTGGTTTGAACCACGTTTAGACACGGGACATTTGAGTTGACTTGATTTTGCAGATTCCAAGTCTTTAAACTGCGCCCAGGACAAAACCAGTTTTAGTATCAAAATTAATTTATTGTGTTTTAGCAGAGCATGAATTTCTAAGCTTTTTCAATAAGCAGAGAGAGCTGAACTGCTGAACCTGGTCTGTATATTTTGCATAGGTTTGTAGGGACAGAGTCACTTTCCATGTCACCAGTCACATGTAGGCTACTCGTTACATTACAGATGCATTGTCATGATTATTGCTGCAACTGTTGGGATGTGTCTGTGTGTGTGTGTGTTCCCTCTCTCCTTCAGTGAGCTGGTGAGAGAGGTGTGGTTAAGCGGCTGATTAGACGCAGCTGTTCTGCATCAGTCATCAAGACGACTATTTAAGCAGCGTGTTGTTCTTCTCCGGTTGTAAGTTCAAATAATACTCACTGCTACAAAGCTGTGTTTTTCCAGCCATATTGAAAAAGCATTAATACAATAAACTGATAGATTTGCAGTTTTCCAGTGTAATATAAAGTGAACCTCCTGAATATTGGACGCAAACACTTGATGTAAAAATAGATTTGCAGCAACAGCTCCCTCAAAAGCTGAGAAAGAAAGACCAAACTGAATTATTTCTGTTATAAAGGACGGTGTCCTTGTCCTCCAGCCTCCAGTGTCTCTGTCTCAGCTACTTTGTGTTTTTATCTGTGTTTTATTGTTTGATTTGAGACGAATTTCCAGCCACTTGTGAGACATTTCTCAGTAGAACAGCTTTTGGCTGATAGAGACTAAACGTCTAGTGTTGCTCTTGCATAGCTCCTTTAATACACTGCTGGGCTGTGTGTGCTGCTCTGTGAATATTAAGAGGGTGGAAAACAAACCAGAGTGGGATGATTGTGCCAGCACGTTGCCTGGGTCTTCACTGGTGCACCAGACCACGGATACGATTATATCCAAAATGTTGTACGCCAGGCAGGGTTCCTCATGCTGCAGGGTTTCCACACACTGAATGCTTAGAGCAGAACTGATGAAACCCCATTCGATGGCAGTAAACATTCGCTCCTCTAGTCCCACAGAGCATGTTGCCTTTCTGTCAGTGTCAGTGGTGTCTCCATCGCTAGTTGCATTAATTATAAGTAGAAGATGCTCAAAATGATTTAAGGAATGACTTAAAAAAATAAATTAAATATGATCCATCTTTCCAGTGCATGACCAGATTTATTAAGTATTAAGTTTCCTCCACTTCAATTAAAGTTTGGAGGTTTTAAAATATATTTTAAAGGCAAAACAAGATTAAAATGCCAGAAACTATAAATAAATAAAAGCAACTTGACCTCTACAAAACAGTTTAATTTGATATCAACTAACATTACTTAACTTTCTATACATGAGAATTTCAGGCTCTTTCCCAAAGTGCTTTTCTATCACCTTCTTCGAATATTTACTATATTCACATACCACAAAGCAAAATATAAAACCTTTGCCTCCAGTTCGGTTTTGATTTAGTGGAACAAACGATTCCTGGTTGGTAGCAGCAGCTGAAGAATCGTCACAAGTGTTTTCCCTGAACAAGAGAATAGTCCAGAGTCGTTCTCTGTAAGAAGGAGATGTGTGTATGTATAAATGTATGTATGAGTGGATGTGTGAGGCATTCTGCTCAGTTATCAGCCCCCCTGCATTACAAGCACACGCACACACACGCACACACACACACACACACACACACACACAACTGTATTTATGCAGCAGCTAGCTTTGCTCTTTAATGCCTTCATTGCATCAGCCAACAGCTTGATTAATAATTAATGGACTCAGTGCAATTACTCCTGCCATTTGTCTAAAATTGTTCCACTCGTAGAGATTAAGAGTTTAAGCAGATTTCAATCTTTTCAGTGCCTCTAATTGCATCTTCTCACATGCAAGGCAATTATTTCTGCATTGTGTTCAGCTACTCCAGAGCAGCTGAAGCACAGTTCTGCAGTTTTAAACTATTTGTTTCATTATCTGTGCTTTCCTATTTAGTAGCTCAAAAGAAAGATGACACAGGAAGCACATGCACCTGTGTGCATGTACAAAAGCTTCCCATTGTTTGTAGCAGAATTGGTATTCTCCTCACAGGGCCACCTAGCATGAAATAGAGTAGATTTTCTTTGTGCAAACCTGCAGCTCTCAGCAGTGCACATTCGGCCATTCAAGGAGGAAAATTCTGTGAGAAGGAGCTTGGCTGAAAACCAGCAAATGGACTGAACTGAATTTTTAAAACCGAATTATTCGTGTAATGTGAAGTCTCTGGACATATTTTATTGCTTAGTGGGGAGAGACACCTATTGACATAATACGGTGACTCTCCTGCCCTTTGGGGGACAAACCATTAGTCCCCACAAAACCCAACAATGAAAATTTGTAGTTTTCAGTAAATACAATATATCATTTTTCAAGTACTATGACACTGTAAATCTAAAAACCAAAGTCATTATGATACTGAAAGTATTAATTAATACACAGGAGCATTTGCATTATTCATTATATATATTCCTTATACCCTGATATTTGAACTATTATGGAATATTTGATAAAAAAATAAATATAGTGCATCCTTCATGAGCAGCTGAATCTCACCCCAACACTTACAAATAACATAAGAAATGCAAATAACTCTGCTTTTGTGTGCAGTTCATATTCCTTGTTCAGCTTAAACTAATATGAGAGATGTCTTGGACTACTGAGAAGGATCAAGGCAGGTGTAGTGGAAACTATCGCTCACTAACAGGCGTGAAATCTTCCTTTTGCATGTAATGGATATGTTTTTTTTTCAAAGCGTGGTGTTTGTACACTTTGCACAGACATGTGGCTGTTTCTGAGATAACCCTAGTCCTGCTAAAGAGTCTTGATGGGCAGTATTTCCTTCTCCATCCACACATGAATCTTGCACAAGTCTACATGCACATTTAATGTGCAGTATCACTACCATCTTTCAGAAAAAGCATCTGACTCTTATTGTAGCACTGCAAGAAGACAGATGAGTGGGAATAAATGTGGCAGCATCTTAATGTTCACACAGCAGAGTTAATTAATGCTTAAGGTCACCTTGTACTCTGGAGCTTTAACTCTTATTACAGTTTGTCCTTAAAAAGTTACACTGGCTTATGTTATTGTCGGTGACTGGTTTTGATTAGGGTGAAAGATCAGAGCAGGTGTCACGGTGAAAGAACCAAAACTTTGATCCACTGCACATGAAATCGCTGTTTGGCAAACACACTGCACGATATTTCCAAAGGGTGTTATTTTTCATTTCAGCTTCAGATGAGCCTCACAAACCTCTAACCTTGTTTGTTTTCATTGTAAAAATCTGCAGCATGCCATCATTTTGTTCCTGAGAGTCAGGTTACTTCATTCTTTACACACCTGTTAATAATCCCTTGTGCACTGGAGCCACTTTGTCCATGCAACCTTGAAGCCACCTGAAACCATCTTTGAGTCGAAATGACAGTAATAAGAGATAAATCCTAAACAGACAGACATTAGGTATTTTTATAATAAAATTCTCTTCTCCTGCAATATAATCCAGATCTATCATGTTTTGGAGCCTGGAGCTCCTCTGTGATTACTCCTGCTACCCTCAGGGCAGACAATAAAACATGACTTAAAGGGAAGGGAATCAATCGCCAAAGGCTTCCTCTCGGGTCGTATTTTTTTCTGATAAGAAAGAAGCTGAGTGGGGAGAAAATTGAAAAGGCCAAGGACACTGGAGGTAACGCATTCTCATAAAATATCCTGAAAATAAGCATGACCTATGCGATACAGATTAAGTGTTGTGAACATTACATTCCTCCCCTGTGCAAAGTAAGACAACAGCATAAATCTGATTTGTTCTGATCTGAGTCTAATGAATAAATCATAATGTGACACCTGAGCTCAAAGCAAGTGTCCACAGTGAGTCTGAGTTACTGTCATTCAAATATTAGAGTCCCCGAAAACCTATTGGTTAACATTAGCTTTAAGTCATAAACTAATGATAATATAAAAATATTGAAAAATGCAGCTTTAAATTGGATTTATTTATGTAACCCACACTACACGTTTTGACAGGATGAAATTCAGGCTTCTGGGCTCCTGTTAGGAAAGAAATAGCTTCATCAAATACTTAGATATACAGATCTCTTAGACATACACCACAACAGCTCATGTATGTGTTGGTATTCTCCCATAGGAACTTAATCAGTTTGAACTACGGAGTCAGTGCTTCTTTTTCAGACTCTTACATAGTAAATCAGAGGACAAGTGCAATATTATCGCAGGAATTTAAGAGGAGGAAGGAAGATTTATTATAAAGTGTGTCTCTGTACCACTGTGTGATGCATAATTTCCTTTTCACATTTCCATTTCCCAAGGTGTTAAATAATGCACTAAAAGTATATGGAGAGGAAGTAAAAGAAATGAAATCACATACTGTATATATGAATGTGTGTGCATGTGTGTGTGTGTCTCTATGCCCCATGGCTACAGTGACTTCTCTCAGCTCCAGAGGATTTTATTTTGTGTGTGTGAGAGTGTGTGAGTGTGTGAAGGAACTGTGTGCTCCAGATCACTTCAGGTAAAAAAAAAAAAAAAAAATGCAGTGAGCTTTTTTCAGATATTAAGAGGATTATGAGATGCCTGGAGGTTTTCAGAAAACAATACAAAAATAGTATCTGGTTACAAACCTTATTATATCCTTAATCATATATAAGCTATGATGTTTATTTGGAATATAGAATAATGTCATCTTCATTTTCCTTCATAAGTGGGTAGAACATTATCAACTGGATTTTTAGTCTTGTGTAGGGGGGGGTCATAAGAGTTCAGCCAATAAGCCTACATGCTGTGTTGAGTTGGAGAATTTTCAAGACCACATCCCTCCATCCATCAAGGCTGTCTGTTGCTGCAGGGTAAAATTTATTTTTAGCTTTTGCAAGGACAGAATGTGCCAAGTTTGAAGATAACTATTTTCTTACTGTTTAAATCTGAGAACCTCCAGGACAACATCTCCACTTTTGCAGATGATGTGGTTCTGTTGGCCTCACCAAACTATGGCATGTGGTTTGCAGAGAGGGTTGCAGCAAGTTTGTCCTGGGATGAGAGGTCTGCACTGTCCAGTCATCTTCAAGACCAGGGCCAAGATAGTCTCACTTGGGTTGGAAATCCACTATTCTACCCACTAAAGGAGGAGTAATACAGTAATTCATAGATGTATTTGGTCTTGTACACTCATGGCACTCTCTTTTCTGGGTCTAGTTAGTTTTTTGATACAAAGACAGTACCATGTATCGTACTGCAAGCATTTGGGCAGGTGTTTCGAGGGCCACTGCCCTGTGTGTTTTCCAATTATGTCTGCCCTGCCCACGGCCGATTACCTGGCTCAGGTGTGTTCAGTCAGTCGGAAGCTGGAAGACACGAATTCACTTCATGTTCTCCCACTTCACCCTCATTTGAGGTAGTATTGATTGATAGACGACTGACTGAACACACAGGATCAGCCATGGGTAGGGCAGAGATAGTAGAGAAGTGGCCTTCAAGGAACGTGGCTTTCCCACCCCTCTTGTAGACAAAACTAAGATTTAACCCAATGTTGACAGTGTCTCCATAAAAGACTGGAAAACCTGCCAGAAGAAACATTATTCCCATCCTGACTCATAGCAAACTGAACAATTGGAAAAAAAAAAAGATTAAAAAGGAAAATCACTCACTGAACATGATATACAGTCCATAAAAAATGTTTTAAATACATCCATTAAAACACAGGCTCGCCACCAATATCATCTTCTTGATGAAAATTCAATTAGCTTCACATTACAGTGGATCCATAATGGCATCCTAAACTTGTCTTTCAAAGGTGGTGGATGAGTTCCCAGATGCCTTGGCACAGCACCAAAGACTAAAGCTGCTAATTTATTACTCCAACAAAATATTCTGCTGCCCTCGTGAACTCTATCACATCCTCCCAATCTCCCAGTGCTCAGCCAGAAGATTTCAAACCTCTTTTTTGCAGTGCAGACATTAAAAAAAAGGCTGAGGAAGGTTAATCCGAACTGGGTGATTTACAGCATTTTTTTTTCCTGAAGTTTATATTAAACCTCTCCTGCCCTCCTAGAGGTAAATGAGTGTACAAATTAAGATGAAAGTCATACTAGGGCACAGGGTAACCAGCTGCTCAGATTTGCTATCTATGATATTATATACTACGTACTCTATTTGCCTTGCTCCTGCACAGTGGATATTAATACACATTTCTCATAAGAGAAGAAATATGGACATTATGGATTGTAAACTCTCTGACAGCTGGAGGAGAGAGAACTTCATAAGATTAAGGTGAGCATTATCGAGCTGTAGATCTGCTTTAAAGCCTGATAAACTGACAAACATGCTGTCAGTTAATTCAGCCAACAATAAAATGCCCAAAATGCAGCTGAAACACAGTGCCTGACAGTCTGTTTTGGCAGATTGCACATTTTGTTTGTCTGCTCATAAACAGCTAAAAAAAAACCTGCCCAAAATATTGTTTAAAGTCTTTCCTTCATGCTTGTTGCTTCTGCAAATTTTCACTAAACGATAGTTGGATAAGAGCTCGCTCTGCATGCATCCAATAAATTTAAGGGCTGTTCTGTAGAGCTCAACCCTGTTCTGATAATCACATCCTTGTTGTTTGCTCAGTTTTGAAATATAATTTCTTGATAACTAGAAAAAAAGTCTTTGAATTATGCATAAGCTTAAAAGTGAGATAAGGCTGCATGTTGCGAAGAGGGAGAGAGACGTAGGAGGGAAAGATATACATTGCCCTCCAGAGTTATTGGCACCCTTGGTGAAGATGAGGCAAAAGCTGTAAAAGTAATGAGCTAATCTTTACCAAGGCCAGCAGTAATTCTGGAGGGCACAGTAAAACCACAGTAACAGGCTGAATTGAAGCTGTGCTGTCATGGCTATTATTCATTTGTTCAGTAGGAGTTGTTTTCAGCCCTGGAAGGCTTGCGAGAGAACCTGGGTGAGAGAAAATGTATGTGCATGTAAACAGAAGGGTGAACGACTGGAAAGCCACATGTGTGTTTTCATTATTAACACTGTTTTAACCATCGCAGCTTCCTTTGATAACCTGTCAAGTGCCAGGCCTGTAAAAGGTGCTGAACTAAACCGAATCGATAAACAGAATAAGAGAGGGGAGAGAGCGAGCAGTGAATGAAGTATAAAGGCCTGTTTAGCTGAGGGCAGCTCCAGCTGTTCTCTGAGCGCTGAGATGTTGCAGCGCCTCAGGCAGCGATCATTGACAACCCAAGTGAAGAGCACCGTTTGTCAAGGTTTTACAGCCGTAACAACGTGCCTCACAAGCACTGGGAGTGCTGTGCAGAAATTAAAACCCGGAGTAATCAATGTTTTTATATAAAGCTCCAAAGTAGGATTCGCCTCTAGTTCCAGAAACATCGATGCCTTTTGCGTTTAATAAAATCATAAATAGTCCTTAACATAAAAACACAGGTTGCCCAAAGCACCTTAACTCCTTTGAGTTGAAAGGAGCCACAACAACTTAAAGTGTGACAGCTTTACAGTAGCCACAGTTATGTGGAATCATTTCAGCCAGTCCAAGGGTGTGAGTATTTGATATAAAGAAACAAGATGGCGCCTGGAGCCACGCTAGGTGCACAGCGGCATCCTGGCACGCTCAGTATGTTGACATACAGCTAACATGCATGTTAGTAGGCATCATGCTGACTTTTAGGATCTTTGTTTAGCGAGTTAGCATTGCATTAGCATGTGCTAATTTCCAAAAACATGCATGCAAACAAGGAGACTGTCACCAAGAGTCAAAGTCACCAACGTTTTAGATATTTAGGTCTGGACCAAACCGGTGAACCAGTGGACCGACCAACAGATAATGAGATTTCAGTATAGTATTCACTTTCACCTAACAACAAGCTGATTAACTACTAATGCAACCTTTAAACACAGACTGCTAATGTGCTCTGAGCTGATACCTACACAGTCCTCTGATATGTTCCAATTTGTGCTGAACTCAGGACGCCGTCTTCTGTTTTTCCTTTTTTATTTCTACTTTATTTTGTCCATGTCCCCTCCCATCATCCTCGCCCTTTCTTCATTTCTACACCCTCTCTCTCTCCTCTCCGCTCCGCTCCTTCCCACTTTTCATTAGCTGAAGAGGAAATGGGCCCTCTACTCCCCAGGGAAACCTATTAAAACATAATAATATGCCTTACTCACCTCCTTTCTCTCTCTTCAGATGTTTCTCGCCCTCCAGCACTTCCTCTCCTTTACAGGTGATAAATGATTAGTTGGGAGACAACAATGATAATGTTGATAATGACAATGCTAACAATGACCTTATTAAGATGCTGCAAAGCTACAACATTTATTTGTAGTATAACAGATGCTAATGAAGCCAAGTTCCTAAGGGAGAAAAGCTCTGTCTCCAAAAATAAAGTCCAATTAAAGTGCAATGATAATAATCGCCACTTTGTGTGCAAGAGACAAAAGAAAATGACTAATTTCTGTGAGGAATTAGAGTGTTCAATCTATCATTAAAAAAATAAGTAACAATAGTTAACAATTTGTAGTGACAGGCCTTTCTTAAAGTGTAATTATAAAAAGTGCATTGTGGGAGTGTGCTGCAGTTGGCTTGAATCATTTTCTCTCTGCCGCAGTGGATACAGATGGCATGCATGCATATGTAAACAGCACCTTGTACCCTGCGGCCCCATAAACACACAAACACTCCACTAAGAAACACAAAAGGTAATGAGTTAGCAGACGGCGTGCAAACCAGCCGCAGACAAATCAAGGCGGAGGTAATGATGCTGAACACTCAGCCCGCATTCCCCCCCTGCAATAATTAATCAAGTCATGTAGATGTGAGTATGAGCAACATAGGGACGCGTGCACACACACACACACATACAGTGTTGTGCACAAGTTATGGATGAAGATCTTTCTTCTTTGAAACTTTGATGCAATCAAGATATGTCTGCAGAGCATTAATGTCATGCAGGACATGTTAATAATAAATTCTGCAAAACTCCCTAGGACAGATCATTTTTGTGCAATAAAAGTGTTTCTATAAATGATTTTTAAAATAATATCATCGCTATATTGGTTGTTCTGAAGCCTTTCTTGTGTGATACATAAAAGAAACATTCCCACTTGGTCCTTCCAAGCAGAAAAAAATGCTTTTGAAAGCTGAACCAATGCTAAAATGATGTGAGGCCTCTGGCTTTCTTGTTTGAGATTGTTTGGCTGGTCTGCCACAGCACAAAATATCTCAGATACATAAGACACCTGCAATATCCACAACTTATAGCGTCACATCTGCACTTTCTGTATCAGTACACTTTGCACTGCACAGACGGTTCCTAAGATACTGGGCTGCTCTGCATTAATACGACACTTAAATTTGCCCTAATGGTGCATTCTGCATCATCTGGACCAGTGTGTTCAGGCACTTTTGTTATGGTGCTGTAACAGCTCCATTCTTCTCGTTGCACAGTTTCCAGAGATTTTGAAATCTGACTGCAGGGATTTACTCACATTCAGCCAGAAGAGCATCATGAGGTCGGTGATGGATGGATAAGATCTGGCTCACGCTCAGCGTTTCAATTAATCCCACGTGGTGTCGTGTGGGGCTAAAGTCAGTGCTCACGTTCTTCCAAACTGGGAAAATCATTTCTTTATGAACAGGACGAGCCTGTCCACATACTTCTGTCATACGTTCACAGGTGTATTATACATATAATAAACACTATAACGTCTTTTGACAGTGAATGGTGTACATGACTTTTTCTGGATTTATAGGGAATGAAGACTTTAACCCCTGACATACAAACCCTTTCCCTCTTTCACCTTTCTTCACCTGGCTAATCATTAACTAGCCAGCCAGACATCAGACAATGCTGGTTTCATTAAGATTAGTAAGCTTACTCCCCCCTCCTCCCCCTGCAAGTTACCTCACCCTACTCTGTCTCCCCGTTCGTCTTTTCCCTCACCTAACCGAGCCTCATCATTAGCTGTAGCCTGCCAGACATCAGACGGAACCAGCTTCGTTAAGAGGGGAGATTGGCATTTGCCGTCCACAGGGCATCTCTCCTTTTCTATTTCTCTGCCTCATTCCATTTGATTTTTTTTTTTAACTACAGGCAGCTAAAGCTCAGCTCACAGCACCACTGATAAATGGATTCTGCCCAAAACATGACAGCATACAGCTGTAGCTGTTATAATCATAGTTTTCACCGCTTTGGACAGGTCACCGGTCTATCACAAGGTTGACATAGACAAACACAATTATCCTGTATCCATAATATTCACATTTTCATAAAGTTAGACTCTTGCATTGACTATATGCATGCACCAGCATGTCACAGGCATCATGGGAACACAGCAGTGCAGGACATTGAGTACAGTACGTAGAGATTTAAAACGCTGGGCCTGCAACAGACGCAACATTCATCACACCCCAGTGATTCAAAAAGCAGTTTCAACAGGAGAGAGCGGAGCAGCTCAACTTCATGCAACTATCTTCTGATGCCACAATCAAGTAGAGTCCAATAGAAATGGAAACACAAGGTGTTTACTATATTGGATCTGTGTGTGAGTCTAAGAATGATGCACTTTAAATTTGAACTATTTAACACTGACAAATAGCCTGAATAGATGGACGTCCAAACTTTCCACAGCTTAGTAATGTGACGTTGAGAAGTTAGGAGATAAATTCTAATAGTATAAACTAATAGTATATTAAACAAATGACCAACACAACATTTATAAACTGCCCTAATGTATTTCTGAAACCACCTGGAGCAGCCAGAATAATCCAGTTAACCAATCTGTCGATCTCCGTCTTCTCTTTATACACTTGGTCGGCTGTTTCTGGAATCTGGCGAGCGGTTTCTCTGATCCACTGCGGATAATCTAAACTTACTTTGGACAAAACTTTTGCCAAACGAATGTAATGAAACGTTAGTGGAGCTACCTTATGCAGTTCCTACCACAGTACTGTAGAGATGATTAATGTGAGAAAAATCTGTACAAAAGGGAGAATTCTGCAGTGGCTTCTGCTGTATTTCTGCTCTGCTCCTGTTTCTCCCCATTCTCTCTGATCCTTCCCTTGCTCATTGGGCTTCTTATTATGTCTTACTTCTCTCTGAACTTGGTTTCATCTTTCTGGATTTCTCCCTCTGTCCATCTCCACGACTTTCAACAAATTGTTTCCTATCTTTTCATCACTGCCTCTTGCAATCCCCACCTCCACACCTCTCCTGCCTCCACCTCTGTCACACAGACGGTGACGCTGCCAGCGGTGATAACCGTTCAAAGTGGCTTTATCCAGCTGACAGCGAAAATAAAAATAAAGAATAATTCTGCCATAAAACCAAAGCAAAGCGCCATTTTCTAAATAAGAATAAATAAGTAGGACATTAAGCTGCGTCATCCTGTAACCCATTAGGTTTGTGCTTATCCAGGCTGTTGCCTGAAATGTATTTCATTTATTTTGTCTGTTTACAAAAACACAAACATATACAATACTGTTCAACATTGATGTCAACACTTCTGCCAAGTTATGTGTTTGCTTTTATTGTGAAAGTCCAATCCAGGGAAATAAAGAAAAAATAATGAACCTTTGAGCTGAATTTGCATTTGTTGGTGCTTGAGTGTAGAGAGTAGAGAGCTCATCAAGGTGAAT
This sequence comes from Mastacembelus armatus, assembly GCF_900324485.2. Taxonomy (NCBI): domain Eukaryota; kingdom Metazoa; phylum Chordata; class Actinopteri; order Synbranchiformes; family Mastacembelidae; genus Mastacembelus; species Mastacembelus armatus. The sequence goes on along the minus strand of NC_046646.1, from coordinate 23,012,448 downwards.
TACAAGTGTCGGAGTGGGAACATGATCAGTTGAGGAGGGCAGGAGCAATTAAGCTTCAAGGAAAAGTTCCTCACTACGGCCACTACAGGCTTTATTAAGAGATTATTACAGTCCTGGACATGTTTAGCTTCAGAATAACTCCCTGGGTGTCAATACCATCCAATCAATTAAATAATAATATGCTATATATGCTATATTATATAACAAGTGGGACAAGTGAAAAAGTGTCCTTCATCAATACCACTGTGGTGCCCTTGAGCAAGGCACTTTAAAGGAGAAGTCCAGTCATTTTTATATTAACAGGATTTCCAACAGTTAATGTCTGACGGTTTCCAGCCTGGATTAGCTTGTTAGCCTGTTTCATAGACGTCTGTTGTTATTCAGAAACAATTAAAACACACTGGGACACATGTTTCTTGAACAGCCATAACTTTGTTCATATTTTTTAGTTTTTAAAATTATAGTCTGTTTTTCTGTGTATTTACATTTACTGATAGAAATATAGCTTTATCTTTAATGTGTGCAAGGACCTGCATGTACTGCCTTCTCAGCGAACCCTAACAAAACCTTTCGCCACCCGATGTAAAAGTATCGAGATCTGCCGCTGTCTCAGAGAAACGATTCGGATGAAATAAAAGTTTAAATAAAGCTGAGTTTCATTTCAGACTATAAAGGCAGAGACATGCAGGGAGTTCTCTGGCAAAACTTCAATGCATGGACTTTTTTTATTGTTTTACAAAGAGAAGAAAAAAGTAAAAAGTGACATACCCAATACACTGATTCATGTGAAATGAAATGTATGTAGCAGGAGAATTATTTGTTTGGAGAAAAGTTAGTCTAAAAAGACTAAATATTCCGTTTGTTAGTGATCAAATGGCTAAAACGTGCTCTAATATAATGCATGTCTTAGCCACAATTAGGAATAAAATGCAAAAGAGACTGTCAAAGTCAGCAGGACGAGAGGACGGACTCATTCCATCAGATATTATTCCAGCAGCATGCGGGCGTAGAGAAAGGTGACAGATTGTGTGGGTTTTTGTTTACACAATTAAACCCTGAGAGCGAGCGTGTGAGGGAGAGGCCGGTCGATTTAGCACAAAGTGTCCAATTTGCTGCAGGGTGAAAATAAGCAGCTTAAAAGCATATGAAGTTGCGCTCTGTCGGATGGTTCTGTGTTATTTGTCGACAGGTTGTAATTACTCTGTCTGGACTTTATTGCACCGTGCATTCATAGATGAAGAGGGGAGAGAAGTGGAGGCAGAGCGGGGATGGAGTCAAAGTATAAATGGAGCAAGAGCAGCAAAATATTATGTTGTAGACTCTTACTTACAACAGTGAGGCCTGAAACGCTGAACCTAGTGTCCTCATTATTATTTAAATATGGTTATCAGCATGAAAACAGCAACATATAAAGATATCAAATAAATATGAACGAATTAGAAATAATTGGAGAAGAAAGTAAAAAAAACCCTGCATTACATTAGGGCTTTAACTGTGAGCACCATTGTAAAGCATATCGGACGGCTCTGTGCTGCTGAATTAAAAATCCAGTTTTATTCCAAACACAAATTCTTGTGATGTCCTGATTCAAAATAATGCAAAGCCCAGTAACCACATGAAGGAAAACGTTTTCTCAGACAAGTTTCTCTCACCTGTCAGGAGCTCTGGATCTCATTGGAGTTAATATTACTGTCTGTTAATAAAGAAATAATATATAAAGTGATGTTCCACCACATTAAAACACAGCAGCATTAATCATTCAAAGCCACTTTTAAAAGGAGGCGTGCACAACCTGGTTCCAGCCGGGCACTCGTCAGAAACCACGTGTTTATGTGTGACCTCCAAGAAGAACGTAACAAAGTTACAGCCTGATGAAATGCACAAAGTGTGACACTCACTGTGGCCATGCAGGATGTTACAGAAAAATACAGATGCAGGTTAATATGCTATTTCTGAACAGCTATACAGTTCAATGAAATGGTGCAATGTTGTGCAGCTGTGCAGGAAGACAGATGTGTCAGACACTTTGAGGTTGCAAACAGCTGGAGAAGGAGCCGGACGTTCCCTGTGGTCATTAGACTGAGTGTGTCCTGTCCCGTCTGTCCCCCTCCCCGACGTCTCTTTTCTTCCACCTGTGAGCCTCATCGCTCTTTTTGTTCTCATGTGACTTTTAGTTTTATCATGTTCCTCCTCTCCTGCCTCAGCCCCCTCACAAAGTCAACTTCCTTCTCTCTGGACTCCCTGGCATTCTCCTCTAATAGAAAGTGATGATTATTTTGCCTTTTCCTGTCATTCATACATCTCTTTAAAGCCGTTTCAGAGCTCTAATCACCCTGGTCCAGACGTCTTTCTCCCTCTGTGTTATGCAGCTGTTTTCTGTCAGCTGCTGTTAGAGCAGTTTTTAATGAAGGGGACTGTGATGCTTTGTGTTTCTGCCATTTGAGGAGCTGTGATGTGACCTGCAACATGTAGGTTTCTCTTCAAAGAGGTTATGGATTTCTGTTCTTTGGGCTGTGAACACAGGGTTACTTGGCAAGGGTGCTGGGCTGCCAGTGACTTTATTCAGTACAGATTGGTATAAGAGCTTAGGCATAAGCACATTAGACAGGATAAGTCTTTATATTTGAAATCTTGGTGCACAATCATTTACAAATGAACAGCATTTGCAATCCACGCTTATAAAAACTGAATTTCTTTTACTTAATATTCTAATAATCTTTTATCTGTCCGAAGCCCGTTGTTAATGACATTCAGCATAGGATCCATGGTAATGACCTTTGAACCTAGTTACTAAAATAAGAAGCAGCTCGTGTTGTCTCAGCTGAACCTCCTCCTGTCCACAGGAGACTTTCTTTAAATTCTGCACCATTTTCTTCCTCAGCTTTCAACACTGGGCTCTGCAGAAAGGATGTGCCTTTCCAAGCTCCTCGTTTGTTTCAGGGCTTAATGCTGCACGTTGAATATCTGTGCATCCTTCAAATGGACTACAAAAGGCTGTGCAGTTCTGTAGCAACCATACAGCACCTTTCACAGTGTGCTTCTATTAGACCCTATGGGGAGATTTGGCTTTTCTTCTCTAAAATCCTTGTTCTTGTTTTTCATTGATGTTTGTTTACTTCATTTTATGTGCATTATGACTTAACTAAGAATGCACTGGGAAAAGAACATAAAGGCTGCAATGAGAAAATACGCATCTTCCATAAGTGACCAAAGCACGAAGCTGCTGACCTGCATACGTCCTGATGGTTTGAGTGCAAAGCCAGAGTCGGTCACATGGTCAGTTCTGACACTGTAGCTCCTTTATCGCTGCAGTTGTAGGACTGCAACATGACAAAATAATAAACTCATCACAGAATCTGTAACAATGCAGATTTATTTGATGTGGAGCGTGTGGTTCCACGGAGCACAGTCAATTTAACTGCTTTTCACTACAACACTATGAAGTGTCACATGTTATAGTGCGTCTCCAGATGGGGCCTGTCTGAGTCAAAAGTCCAAGGTCGGTATTTCCGCTCAGAAGACGTTGGCAGGTTGGTTTTATATCGGTACAGGCACCCAGAGGTGCTAGCGTGGCTGCAGACTCTAGTCCTGTTAAGAAGCAGTGGAGTTTAAACACAGCATTCTCTGTAAGCTGTGTGAGATCAGAGACGGAGTTGCTGAATATGACACAGATCAGTACGTCAGATTCATTGAAACAAGAAACGGAATGCTTGAAATGCAAATTGTATTTCAGTCTAGATTTTCATCCTTGGTTCTGATTTTCCCCCATTAGATTCTCAACTCTTCCCACAGCACTTAAACCTTTAAATACAATTTTCTGCCGTAAACATCTCAATCCTTTCATATCGTTATTTTCTGAAATGGCCGAGCTTCCTTTTGCCCCTTGCATTTTTGGCTAACCACAGTCTGCCTTTTGGTGAGCGAAAGTGCAAAATCAATCAAGCAGGAATGCAAGGACAAGTGGGATTTTCACAATGGCTCCATCATCACCTATCACGTTGTTGCTCATCTCTCAGCAGCAGCCGGTCCTCCCTGCCCTGAGCTGCTGTTCCTTTCTTTCAGCTCCCTCAGCACCCTCGGATGAGGACCATTATGTAGTTTGGCACTGCAGAGCTTGTCACCAGACAGAATCCTCAGTAGTGCAGGTGGGTTAATTGGTTCTTGGCCCGGCAGAGCACCTTGAGGCTTGAAGAAAAAGAGAAAACCTGGACATGTGTAGGACACTGGATACATATACATCAGGCTGTAGAAATATTCACATAAACTCAGCTATTCTCACAAAAGTCTATATCAGTGAGGTCTGGTGAAATGGGTTATTACTGGATATAATGTTTTTTTATATTGGTGAAGTGCTGTTGATTATATTATTGGTGTTATATTGGTGTTTGTGATGAATTATAGAACAAACATGGCTTTATTTTGAAAGTGCATTTAAGGTCTTCTGTTCCATAGTGGAAGCCACACCCACAACAGGAAGCTGAGTGTTTACCTTATTACAGGCACGTGTCTGATGTAAATGTTAGTCTTTTTTAGAAATATAAGAAGTTTACAGCTCTCTCCATCCTTCTATCCCTTCAGAACAAACTGCTCTATAAATCCTCAACTGTGAGTTAGTCAGAGAAAAGTCACCAGAATTAAATAAAATGAGTAAAAAAAGAGAAATCACAAGAAAACCGACTTAAATAAAACTTTTGCAGACTGAACCCAGCTCCTGCTGGCTGTGGTTTGAAAAACAAACTGTCAAGATTAACTACCCTTGAACAAAACAAATGACCCCAGCCCAATCTGAAATGACCTTTAGTCGCCTGTGCAATGGGATATTGTAATGAAAGCAACTGTTTAATGCAGTGCAGCAAACCAGCCACAGCTGCAGTAACCGCACAGCACAGCTCAGGGTATGGTCCTGAGATGAAATGACTATAAGTCTTTCAGAGCAATCCCTGTGGCACAGCGCTCCAACTTCAAATTCCACAAACAGCCGTCCCTGTAGTTACTGAGCTCAAACCTGGTGATGGAGAGGATGAAGGGTGTGAAATGTTTGGCATGCCAATGTGAAGACAGCAGGTTTGGAGTCATACCTAGCAGAGAGGATGAGGGATGAAGCCTGACATGCAGTGAAGAAGGAGATGGAGGTAACGGCTTCGCTGTGGGGACGAGGGATTGCAGAGGAACACGATGTGCAAAAGTGTACTTCCTCCTAGACATGCTGGTCTGCTTAGACCTAAAACCATGATGTCATAGCGTGAGCATCACACTGTCGTTTTACTACACTTACTGAGTGATTACTTCTTTGTATGCAAAACAGACAAACAGAACCGAGGCATAAAACACACGTTAAATGCATGTAGACAGCTGGATTCACTGAAATAATAACAAAGTTCTGTTGTCTATGTGGACACACCATAAGAAAGTCCCTGTATGTTTACAAGTCTAGCTGAGAGCTTACAGGTGGACATCAGGGTGGAGGTGAGGCCATTTATATAAATATGTTCTTTAGAGAACTCATCTCCAATTTTAATCTTGCCTTTTGATGCCATGCAATCCAAGGTCCCCAGGTGGACTGAGCCGCTTTGGCTGGTGTGGACTGCAGGACTGTTTTTACTGTGTGTGCATCTCAAATGATGTTTCTCTGAGTTTTTGAATGCAAAGGGTCTAAAACTCTTTAAAAAAAAAAGCTTCCTATAAAACTTGGTCCTACCTGAGGCCTTAAGCCTGTGAAGGATGAAGGCTTCAAAACAGATCTGTGTTCGGTAGCTGCTTCCTCAGAAAACATTTATTTGTTTATTATTTATAATGTTCCTCAATAACGTGGTGCCACCTGTAGCTTTCACAGTAAAACACAAAGTATACAAACACACACACACACAGCTCGGGAACATAAAGCAGCCTCCCATAAACCTAGAGCCACTTTCCCTGTGCACATCAACAAACAGTCGTCCCTGTTTCCTCCTCTCAGATTCTTTGACTTTCTGACCTACAGCTGAACTGCTGTTCTTCATTGGTCGTTTCTGTGTGTGTGTGTGTGTGTGTGTGTGTGTGTGCCTCACACCTTTCTCTGCCAACACAATGCCTCAAGTTGTAATGTATATTTCATGCTTTGTTGGCCCTCGCTGCACATTGGGCCTCAGCAGCCATCAAACATTCATACTGCAGAAGCACATTTGCATATCAAGGGACCCTGCTCAGCCCAATCTAGCTGGAGCGAGTGTCGCTCCCTCTCTGTCCCGTTATCGCTCTCTCCGTATGTTCCATGTGTTCGTCTGGCTTTTCAGTCCCACACACACCAACTGTTTTGTTCTAATCCCCTTTTGTTAAGAGCCTTTTTGTCTTTTCCTTTTGTGTTCATTATTCATTCCGTCTCTTGATTGCTGTAAAACTTTAAGAGCAGGCAAAGAACTGCACACGTGGACTTCAGGACAGGATGCTAAGTGACTGACTATGGCTGCATGGAAGTAGTTCGTAGTAGTTTCAGGTACTGCCTCACCTTATCAACTATTAATGCATGTGAACAGCATTTATAGCATTTGGCTTGTGATGTTTTCATCCTGCTTGAGTTTAGAAAAAGGCGTACAAATACCGCACTTTGGAAAAAGTGTACCCCGTGAAAATGAGATTTTGTGTCGATTAAAACGCTAAAGCAGGCCGATCATAGACCATCAGTTATGGAAATGTTGGTAAAGGTTGATGTGTTGTAATAAACTCACCTCATGTCATTCCAGTGGGAAGGTGTGGGTATTTTGCATAAACGTACTGCACTGTTCAGTGGTTTTTATCTTTTGTGGTATTATAGGGGTATTATACTCTAACAGTATTTTCACTCCTGTCTTCGCTCAGCTCCTCACTGCCTCTGGACTAGTTCTTGACATCATATTTCTCCCCTATTACTATTTTATCTCTGTCTAAATCATCATCTTCTCTCCCAAGACGACTCCTCTCGTTTTATCTGTTGGCCCTGCCTCTATGTTGGCTGTGTTTCTGCTTCCCCTCTCACTCTCATCCCTCTTTCTCCCCATCCCGTCTCTGCTCTTCCTGCCCACAGTTGTTTCTGTAAATCCTCCCCCTCCATACGTTCTTTCTGTCTCCCCCTATGTCCCACTGTTTTCCATTTTCCTGCATGTTACACCTTGTCAGCAGCTTGTACATTGAAACCTCAGGTTTCAACACAAACGTTGCTCTTAGCACATCTGTCTGTGTTCCAGTGCTCCTCTTTCTCGCTCTCTGCAGGTGTGGTGGCGTTCTGCTGGCTGGATGGAGGACGTCGTTTGCCGTAGGGTAGGACACATCAACATGACGTTTGTTCTCTACAAGCTCCCTGGTGGCAGCAGAGTGTGGTGGGTGAGTCTCGACACACTCTGCTGTAAAAAAGGCCCACTCCCCGCACACCAGCCAGCCATCACTTCTAATCACGAGACAGTACTGAAGGTAACTTTTCCATAAAACACATTTTCAATAAACTTTCATCCTCAGTATCTACAGTGATGCAACTTCACCTGCTTCGGGCTGGATTTAAATAAGCAGCTTTGCAGTTTAGTACAATGGTTTCTTGACCACTGGGTAGTAAAACGTGTCCAGTTCAAGTTCAATGATCATAATGGGTGACAGTAAAGTGCTTACAGTAAAGTGGCAGAATATCATTTATCATACTGTACAACTAATTGTGGTCTGACCTTCATAATAGTTCCCATGCTTACACATCACACCCTTGCTGTCTCACTCACTACCCAATGAAAAGAAGAGGTTGAGAGCGACTGACTACTCTGTCACCTCCACACACGAGGCCAGTCATGGCATGAAGTAGGTGTGAATGTCGGTGGTTAAGGTGCAGACCATATAACCACCATTTCCACAGCTCCGTTCCTGCCTAAGTTTTTTTTTTTTTTTTTCAGTGTTTGGACACGGACACCCTCTATCCAAAACCAAGGAGGTGCAAGGGGAGAGGGTTTTGCTTGCTGACAAAAAATTCAGACAGAGTGGTCTAATCCAATTTAATTCCATCACTGTGGAGCCAGAACAAAATCACATACCAGAGCGCAGAGGTTGTGCTAGCATGTTTGAGGATGGTAGGAGCAATGCCCTGTAGACTACGGCAACATCTGGGCTAGAATAAGAGACTGGGTTCTTCTTATACAGTCCCCAGTACTGTGACTGTACTGGGTTTGGTCTCTGACATTGCTATTCTCCGATTGTACTCGATTTATTCTGCTATGCCACCAAGAACGGTCTTGAATGACTGCTGTTCCAGTTAATTTGGTCTTGAGCACTTAAACCGCCTGATTATCCATTCATCCATTTTCTTCCTCTTATCCAGAGCCAGTAGTCTAAGCAGGGATGCCCAGACTTCCTTTTCCCTGGTCACTTCCTCCAGCTCTTCCCTGGGGATACCGAGGCGTTCCCAGGCCAGCCGAGAGACATAGTCCCTCCAGCGTGTCCTGGGTCTTCCCCGAAGCCTCGTCCCCGGTGGGACATGCCCGGAACACCTCCTCAGGGATGTACCCAGGAAGCATCTGGGACAGATGCCCAGTGCACCTCAGCTGGCTCCTCTCGATGTGCAGGAGCAGCAGCTCTACTCAGAGCTCCTCACCCTATCTAAAGGCCGCTTGTATTCAAGATTTTGTCCTTTCAGTCATGACCCAGAGCTCATGACCATAGGTGAGAGTAGGAACGAAGGTTGACCGGTGAATTGAGAGCTTTGCCTTTCGACTCAGGCCCTTCTTCACCACAACAGACTGTTACATCAATTGCATTGCTGCTGCCGATGCATCAATCTCACGTTGCCTCACTCGTGAACAAGATCCCAAGATACTTAAACTCCTGCATTTGAGGCAGGATCTCTCCCCTGACCGCCTGATTAATGGACCCTTACCCTAATCCCAACCCCCTACCCTCTAACCTTTACCCTAACCTTTGTCTCATGCAAGGCTTTGTCTGTTTTCTCGCTATAATGGATGGTTCAAGCAATCACTGACTGTTTGCACATGTATTTTAATAAAAGTGCACTGGGTTTACTTATCATATGTCACACTGTGGAGGTTAGCTGTGTTTTTAAAAAATGTTTCTTTTAAAAAAAATCTTAGAAGTTTGTATTTCTCATGTTTTATCATGGTACAAAGACACTGTACACCCTAATCTAACCCAACCCTGCACAAAGGACTCTATAAACTGAGCTGCACTTATTGAATTTGTCAGACTAGAAATCATAATTCAGGCGAATGGGCTGAGCTGAGGTGGAATAAGGAAGCAGCAACCACCACAGCCATAGACGCCCATACGTCAACATACATGCCTCCACTTCCAAAGACACTCTAATTAGCATGACGTAATAAACACTAACTAATGGACGACGGGCCTGGAGATAAAAACTGCAACTGCGATACCTGAAGAGTTGACTCATGCCAGTGCTAGTGGGAATAATTGAAATGTGAAATTGCTTCGTCTTTATGTCACTGAGGCTCTTCTGTCTCTTAGGACGTTAAAGCTGAAGGAAATTTTACGCAGTAAGTGCTCATGATATGGACTAAAATATATTCATAGTTTAATTTGCCGTAATGACCCTGTTGCTTTTTCGCCAAGAGCCATAAAATTTATTCAATATATAGTTAATAGTTGTCTGTCTAAATTAATCTTTCAGAAGAAGGAATCTCCTTCTGTTTTGTCTCCTACTGCACATTTTTGCAGTATTTCTTTCAATTTCAATTTTATTTAAGTGCTCGCTGCTCTGACCTTTGGGAGCACCATGGGTATGTGACCACTTGTGCCACTTGAAGGTATATGATCGAGATGTGCTGAGTGAAGTCAGAATTGGCAGTGGGAGCTGGAGACAATGCCTCAGGCTTAACAGTTTTGTCCTTAGCACTTATCCTTCCCCAGGCTCCATATGAAGAAAAGTGAACAGAACCGCATGAAGCTAAGATACCCTGACGTTCGCACAGATAAAGTGGAAAAATGGTTCAAGAGAGCCACTTCAACACGTACCTGACCAAGGCGGTCGTAACACACCTGTAGCGATGATCTCTGTGGGGAAAGAGCTACCTGTGTCCAGAACACTACTGAGCAACAAGCTATAAACAAGTACACATTTAGGCTCCTAAGGGTTAGGGTGAACACAGGGCCTGACAAGCAGCAGTGAGCTGAGTCACCAACAGGGACAGTGACATGTTTTGAAGAACAGGGGCAGAGGCTCAGTGGTGTTGAGCTGCAGGTCCCAGTCACTGCCCGTCAAGGCCGAATAGAGGTGAGAAGGGAATTATTCCACGGTGCTGTCTGGACACAGCTTGTTGGTGGTGAGACCTGAATGTGGAAGAGTTGTGGTTGACCCGGATGTGAATACACAGAGTAGCTTTACAGTGCAGTACGCAACAATGAAAGTATGCATGTAACCACTTAATCAATCCCAGGTCAAGAGAAGCGATGAAAGGAGCGTCATTCATTTCTACTTCAGTTTCTGCAACAGAGCACTTGCTGGCTGTTGCTTCCACTTGTAGTTTTTCCTGTGGAGCTCAGATAGAGGTAGGGTTACGTGATCTTTCATCTTGCTGGTGAATTTTATTTTTAGCACTGGGGTGATGCTGCATTGAAGGCATTTACATCTCCTGTTCTCTCAACTTCCCCTTCCTGTGCATTTTGCAGACATTATGTTTTTTGTAGTCACCACACGCTACTGCTTTAAAGAGAAAAAGATGGTATATGAAAGGAAGTCAGGTGATTTGAGTTTCTGCGTAATGGAAACAGCAAAAGCTGCAATTCACCAATGAACTAAAAGTGTAAAGTTTGGAAAGTGCAGTGAGGAAACTTCAGGCTGGGAAAGATTTAGCAGATGTTTTATTCCCTGAAGTGTGTCACAGAAAACCTCATCTTTTTCTGCCCAATTCTCTGCCTGCTCTGTTTCTGCCATAGTCTGTCTGTCTCTCACTCCATTTCATATATTTTGCAGACTTGCTCCATCTATGCACTGATCCCTCGTATCCACACTTAAGGCAGTGTGTGCATGAGTGTGTGTTTGTGTGTCAGAATCAATACATGTCCCACTGTGGGTTTGCTGAACAGGATTTGAAGTGAATGCTGAGTATGAACCTTCTACTGCTGAAGGAAAAATGAGTCTTCACTTGGATCAAGCACAAAGAAAACACACAAATCATCCTGGTGTATGTGTTTTTCAAATCTTACATCGTTTTAATGAAATTCACACATTCTGACATGTTCAAACTGGATAAATATGTTTCCTGAAATCCTAATTTATGTGGAGTACTTTTACACTTTTAAAGTTGTCTACTAGGATTTAAAACACACACACACACACACACACACAAAAAAAGTCCCATTTTTCATTTCTGTTGATATTTCACACTACAATTATTATTTACCACTTGCTTTACTGGATCTCTACCTGCTGTCGATCTTACAGGTCCAAAACTTCTACAGCCTTGGTGAATCATCATTTCCACAGCTGAAATACTGCAGGTCAGGGTACTGACACTTTAACTGCTGCAGTCCCGTATCTTAATCTCATGGCTGTATTTTGTATCCACAGCTGGAAAAAAACTGCTTCACTGGAGATACAGCTCTCCAGCAGTTGTCAGCCTCAAAGAGCTTTTGATTTAATAGCAGAGAGGACTCCTCTTTTGCTTCTGAGAGCCCAGTAAGAAGCTCTTGAAGGCTTCTAGCATTAACTGATCTGTAACTATAGTGCTCTGATTTTCTCTCCTCTTTCATCGAGATGGGACCTGGAATATTAATTAACCTGAAGAGTCCCCGCGGACAAAATTAGTAATTTATTGCTAAACAGGAGCAAATTTCTGCAAAAGTCAAACACTGGTTTGTTCCTCTGCTTCTTGCTGAATCAGTTTCACATTGACCCAGAAAGTAAAACTGATTATAGCTAAATGTTTGATCAGTTTGATCAGTAGCACATTAGATGCATGCAACAGACTGAAGATCAGATCACGTCATCACCAATTAAGCAGAAAACCAGGGAACTGCCCTTAGTCTTTTAATGTGAGGCAGAAACTGAATGGAAGAGACACGTACAGTTAAAAGACAAATCTCCATCAACAGGCTCAGCTGCTGAATGAGGTACAGCAGATAAAGACCAGGAACATAATTGAGTGTTTCTGGGAGGTTATCTGCTCCTTTATCAACTTTTGGAAGCAGAGGGTGGTGTGATCTCACGGCATAAACGGGGGGTTACAGACCCTGCAGCATTTTTAGGTGGGAAAAATGGTGGGTCAGCAGCTGCTGTGGACAGATGCAAAATCAGGTAATTACACTCATTTACATTTTGAGATCATGTGCTGTTTTAACCCCAGGTGCTTTTGGTTTGTTTTGTCATGAGAAATATCTTTGTGTGTGTGTGTGTTGGTAATGAGCAGCAGGTGGTCTGCTGTGATTGGTCCATTTGAAGTGATTGCAGCAGATGACACAGGTGACTTAATGTGACTTAATGTTCCTCAGCGTGCTCTTACCAAGCTCAGTTCTGTTTGTGTGCTGTCATTTTCTGTAGCTCTGTTGTTTCTGCCAAGTGTAAGTCCAGTTTTACCGCATTGTCTTGATGACTCCTGCTGCTTTCATGTTTTGTTTGGTAATCCTCTCAGAAAGAAGCTTTAGACCCTGAGAACCTGGTCTTGATCAGGTACCTTTCCCCACTGAAAAACACAGAGGAAACAAAACCATAAAAAAGCAGTGGGTTTATTGTCTTCCTGCTATTGCTGCACTACACACCAGTGTCTGATGTCTGAAACCAAACAAAACTAAATACACTGCTGGAAAATATAAATAACAGCAAATAAAAGGTTTTTAAAATCCAACATTAGTTAAAATTTATATTCATTTCAAAATGATTCAGTGCCAACAAAAAACACTTTCTCCCTCTGTCAAATGACCTCCGCATACACATTACAAATTAAATCATGAATAATAATTTGTGTTTTCTGTTTTACAGTTGTGTTGTCATGCAAAGAATAATTACAAAACTTTAAGTTGTTTTTCATTTTTAATACGTTTTATGAGAAAAACATTTGAATCAGATGCACCAGCAGATGCATGCTATATACAGTATATATATATATACCTAAAGCAAATGCAAATTTCAGTTGAACCACTTTCTCGGTACTTGATCGCATGATCCACCAGAAACCTGTGAGCTGCTGTGCTGCCAGGTCATGTGATAGTCGCTCGCCTGCTGCTCTGACTCATTTATTGCATTAACAGGCCTGCTGTTGTTTTTGAGTTCAATACAAAGGCAGGTAAAATATAATCCGTTACAATAGTCACTATTATATTATTGTTAACAACACCAGGCTAAAATAATTCAAAATAAAACATTTTTAATCTTCTTTGTTTCTATTTAGTGCTGTACCGTCACAGCCCGAGGGAGGGACAAGTTAGCGTATAGTGCGACGTGACGGTAATTTGCTAAGTGAAATGTGCCTGAAATATGCAAACAAACAACAGCGAGTGAAGGTGAAAGGCTGTGTAATCAGCAGTGATTATGGTGCACGTGGGAAACTGCTGTAAGGTTTCAGTGAAGTGTGAACACAAAACCATACCTGCAAAAAAACAGAAGCTCAGGAGAGCAAGAGGGAAAGTGCCCAGATGCCAATAAAATCTAAAAGTGCTCTCACATCTGTTGCTTTAGTTTTGTGTAACACAATTATCAATTTGTTTTCAAATCAATTATCTAATTCTGTTCTAATTGTATCTGTGAAATGTCACTGATAGGTCCACTGGAAAAACCCCAGTGCTATTAAAAAGCGCTGTACTGCAGCAGCGTGCCGGGATAAGACTTTAATTATGAAACAGAGTTGTAAGTATATGTCGAACAAAAAAGATGAAGAATAATCTACATTCACACATGATGTGTCCTGTTTCCTCTCAACTGTGGAACTGCATCTATGGCCAACACGCTCCATGCACTTTCTCCTGGGACTGGTTTTGCTGTATCCAGTCCCACTTTTCACTGTCTGACGACAGCGTTTCCATCTCTTCTTACTGTGCTGTCATTCACACTGAGGACTGTCACAATAAGAGCTCCTGTTTGGAAATGTGTCTGACAGATGTTGACAGGCTCTGACAATGGAATTCTTTCCTGGAGCCTAAAGGGAAACACCTCTGAGGAACGAACCTCTGAAATGTCACAGAGACGGGACAGTCTGTACAAACTTTATTTTATCTCCCTGTGAAGGTCCCAAAGTTTCCAAACGTGTCAGGCTGAACTCTGGGCAAATATTTAAATTTGATGGAATAACAGAGTCATAACAACATGGAGTCTCAGGGCGTACGTCACATCGGTTCAATAATATTTTTATTTTGTGCTTTATTGCAGTGTTGGCTCCATACTTTGTCCTCAGTGCCTGAAGTTGGACATAAAATCTAACTTTAGCAGGTTGTGTCTGTTACTTTGTGAGTGAAGCAGCACCATCGAGCAGGTCTGAAGACTTATTTACACCATCTGGACTGAAGCTTGTTCCACAGAAAAAGCAGCAGTGAAAGTTAGAAATTGAATCATTGAAGGTTTTGAAGGTTTTTAACATTAACACACAAACGTCATCGTTCAGTTTGAAATAAATTGCTGTGAATTTTTTCTGGGTTTGACACTGTTCTCGCTTCATATTTCATTTTGAAAGATCTTTGCCTCCAGTGTTTGATAAGTCCGAAACTAAAATGATCAAAGTTTGACATTTACCTGAAAATATTCAGCTGACATTAATAACAATGAAAGACCAGAGTTCACCTGTGCAAACCTCAGAAAACAGAAGCAGTAAAAGGCGACGCGTGTGCACCTGGGTCTGTGATTATAAAAGATGTGTTCTGTCGATGAGGTCTGTATTGAATTCACCTGTTAAATCTATTTCATCCCTCAGAGGTTAATAAACCAGAGGGAGGGGAAAAAACATCGAGATGAAAACCCCAGAGATATGGATTGTTAAAAAATAGACTGTTTTTATACTCAAGTGCATCACAGTCCAGTGGGAGTGAAATTAAAGCCTCATTCTGTCTCTGCTGAGATGTTTGCTCCCGATGTGACTAATAACCATAATGACAACTGTTCCACTGGCCTGTGAGTCTCCAGCTGCAGCGAGCCAGGAGATGTGCGACAGTCCCGCTCTGCTCATCACCCATCAGCTGGATAATTACTCCTAACCTGCTGCTAGCCCCACTGTCTCACACTAATGGAGAGTCACGGCGGTGGCAGTGTCGCAGCGGGAGGTCACTGGGGACCAGGGTGGACGTTTTCAGGTCACAGTTAATGTCTGGAGAGGAAGAGTGAGGCCTTCGAGTAAAGGACCATGAGTGAAACATGCTGTTTATCATTCAGCCAAGATTTCACACGATCAAGGTCACGGAAATAACCGTCAAGTTATGGGTCAATGGAAGCATATGGTGCACATGCTCTACCTGCTGCGGCACGTTGTTTGCTAGCCACAAATTCTTACGTTCCCAAAGTTGCAGTGGTTTGCACTGGTGCCGCACGGAGGGAAGGTTCTGGGTTTGAATCCCGTTCAATCCCAGTCTCTGTGGGTTTTCTCCTCCCACAGTGCAAACACATGCAGGTTAGGCTGGATGGTGACTATAAATTGTCCATAGGTGTGAATCCTGAATTTTTTGGTTAATTAAATTACCTGGGGTTGAAGGTTCTGTTGTTGTGTGTAGCCATGGTTACATCGTGCATAGAAAGAAGAAAGTCCACTTGTGTGCTTGATGAGGCGTTCAGGCATTTGTCTGCATATTAAATTCTCATTTGATGAGATATATATATATATATATACATATATATATATATATATATATATACAGGCTTCATTTCTAAACACTCTTCAGAAAGTTGGAGGCTGTGTAGTTTTTTTTCTTCAACTGTGTAAAATCCATCAAAGGGTCATTTACAGAATTCATGTGCTGACACGCTCTGGCTGTTATCTGTTGTACATCGTATCTTCGGGTGTACTCAAAGACAAGTTTCACACACAGTAGATAAGCTAACGAGATTCTGCCTTTGTTGTTGTCGCTCTCTAATCCCCACTCGAGGAGACAGTGAGCTGGCAGTGTCGGCCTCTTCCTGCATGTTTTATGTTTTATCTTTGAGGTGTGACACAGTTTCTGTCTTTTTAGTATGAACACACATCCCCTGCATGCTTGAAAAGTGTCCTTACAGTCTGTTCAGCTTGGATTCACGTTGGTGAAAATCTTTCACTGTGGGGAAAAAATACTCCAGGAACATCCATCCATACGTTTCAGTATACGGTATATTTTCTCCCTAATAGTGTGTATGTGCACACATTCGCCTTAACATCTAGACAGATCTATTCAAAGAATAAAAGGTTTTATTTTTATAGCTCTGGCCATTGGTTCTATCATTTCTATTACGTTTGTATTGTTTGTGGTACATGTGCATTTAGATTAAACTGTATGTATCTGTGCTAAATGCACAGGAGGCTGTGCAGCCCTGCACATAGAATGGCCTCTTTCAATCATTTCTAGTTATGTATTTTTTCTGGTATATCACCAGTTAACACACAGCATGTGCTGAGACCGCAGTGATACTGCTGGTACTACTCATATTATGCCAGTGGTTGAAGAAATGAAGATGTTGCTTGAGATCTCAGTACAGCAGATTGTGTCTTAATTGGTTGTTTATGAGTTTCTATTCTCTCTCCTGTAGAAGATAATATCAAAAGTTGGCATTATCACATGCACACTGGTGCTGAAGCAAGCTGGGGTTTCTTAAGAATGATACAATAAAGTGAATACATAGAGTTTATGTTAGTAGATTACAGCACGTGGTGTGTTCCTTCAGCTAAACATGGACTCTTTATAATAATCTATCAATACAGCAACACTTTAGATTCACTGAGGCAGTTTTACTTTTCACAAGCTCTAAATTAAGAGTAAAGTCACCTGATGATGATGTTGACTCAAACGATATTTTCTCTTTTCTGCCATAACTTTTCTTGATCTAAAAATTCTGTGTCTAATTTTGATTAGAGGCTCTTAGCCCCACATCTGCTCACCAGTCTGTCAAACTCCTGAAGTTTGCAGACGACACCACCCTCATCGGCCTCATCTCTGACGGGGACGAGTCGGCCTACAGGAGTGAGATGGACCGTCTGGTGTCATGGTGCAGCACCAACAACCTGGAGCTCAACTCCCTCAAAACAGTGGAGAGGATTGTGGACTTCAGGAAGGACCCAGAGACCCAGAGACCCCCCATTATTTTATTTTATTTTTAAGCTTTATTCTTCTTCCTAGTTTATTATTTTTAAATATCCAAAGGGAATACTTTTGTTTTGTAAACAGGATGTGAATGAACCCTGATCTCGGATGTCAAAGGTCACCTGAAGCAGCTCTCTAAGCCTGTGGAGCACTTGGCAATCACTACGACTGCAAATCACATGGGCCGAGGCGCAGGCTGCAAACACTACAACACACCAGCTTTTCACAGTCAGCTGGGACTCGTACATTTCATTAAGAAAACATCTGGCCCTTTGATTGGTGCACTCTCTTCCAGCTAGACCCCTAAATTACAGGAGGCGGGACGGAGCTGCAGACAGGGTTCTGCTCCATATATAACTACATACATGTCTTACATGAAAATATCAAATTTCTTAGTGGCTTCAATTTATGAATGAAACATTCATGGGCCTTGTACAGCAGCATCCTTGGTCTTCACCTTGGCTGTAAAATGTAAGTCTGGATTTAAAGTTGAGATCAAAGTGAATGTTTGATAGAGAGAAGGCTGAAAGAAGGTTTTCTTCTCACTGTGCCCTCTGAGAGAGACATGTTGTCCATATCCTGGTGTTCTCAGGAGTACCCAAGCCTGAAAGTAGCTGCTCTAACATTAGTAAAATCATCCAGCAATAAGAAGTGAGGTAAGAGCAGTGTCCTTTCATGCAAACAGCACTAAAATGTTTAAACTTGATGAAAAAAGAACAGGTGCTCAAATTTCTGATCGTCACCTGTGTTTAGTTTATACAAAAGAACAGACCAGAGAGCAGCATACCAAACATGTTTAATAAGAATGCTTTCCTGCCATCAGCCTTTGGTTTCAGTGCATTTCAGGACACTACGAAAGGCAAATGCCAGACACGTGAACGCAGCTTCATTATTTTGTCTCCTATTTTATTGTGTCATGCTGCAGTTGTAAGAATTGTTGACACATTCAGTATTGAAAAGCTATTCTCTTATTTTTCTGTATCACTATGTCACATTCAGAATAGAAACAAATAGATGTGACTGTTGTGGAAAGTGATGAGGTTTCAGTAAACGATGTGATACCGATCCTGAGCCAAAGACACATGACGCGAATCCAAACCGGCACATGATAATTACTGTATACGATGTCAGCGACATAACACGCTGCTGAAACCAAACAAAATAGAATATGCACACACGCTCCTTTCATTGTATTAATGATGCATGTTGTCATGTCACGTGCACAAGCCTGATTTTCACTCCCACAGATTTTCTTAGGTATGAATCAGCCTGTCCACTCCATTGAAAGAACAGCAAGGATGCACACAGCACATCTGGGTCCTCAGATTATCCAAACTACAAGCTGTGATTCCTACGTACACATGTGCTGACTGACATCTTGAAACCACATTCACGGGATTTAATGTCCTGGTTGGGTTGTGGATCCACTGGGAGTGAATGGAAACTTTGAAACAACAGATTAAAGCCAGTTGACTTGATATAAATACGACCGATCAGTGAGCAATACTGAGAATTTTGAAACTGAAATAAATTTCATGCATGTGTAGTGGCGTTACTATCAGTCAAGATGTTCATATTTGTATTCTGGAAATTCTCCAGAATCACTTTGGACAGTTTACTGTTCGCTTCCACGACCACTGGTTTGATCTTTTAAACCATCATCTAATTTTTTCAGCTCCTGTTGATGCTTTACTGTCAGAAAATGTTTTAGTGGAGGCAGAAGGGAACGTCAGCAACAAAATAATTTGCATTCAAGTCTTAGTTCTCATTTCACAAAGTGCTTTGTGGTGAATTATAACAGCAGCAGCAGGTGTGGGAGGAAACATCAGTCTGACAAGTTCAAATGGATTTTGGCAAGGACACACCAATCATTTCATCTGTCACAACTGCTTTGTTTAGTCATTGAGCTTAGGAGTCAAACACTCGCTGGTTATTCAAAGAAATCTCACAAAGCCAATAACCACAAACACACACACACACACACACACACACACACACACACACACATATATAAGAATTTAAAGTGCATGTGCACCCAAGCCCAGAAGGACTGTAGCTCCAAATACATGCTAATATCATGATTTCTTGATTATTTGTGCAATTTTCGTTTCCACTTGAGAGTCAGCACTAATGTAATCTCTGTGCATACAGAACGAGCAGGTCCTACCTTCACAGGGTGACTGAAAGCAGGGAGGAGCTGTTACTGAACGTCCCCGTCACAGCTAACATGTTTATGGCAAATTTAACATCCTCCTGTGACACCAGCTCACTACATGTAAATTCATTCAAAGCTCCGGAGCTGACGAGAACTCGCCTCATTTTCCAGATCAGGCTGCTTCTCTCAGGACACGGTGGATGTTTATACTTCATTATTAATGTATTAGCCACAGTGACAGGGGAGCCTTATCCTTTGTTGATGCCATTCATGCTCATTAATGCCATCAATCATCACTTGTGCTTTCAGCTCATAGTTCAGAGATGTGTAGTGACAATTTACAAGGCAGAGATTTGTTTATGACATGAGAGTAAACAGCAGTGTAAATACAATATATATCAAGTTTATTTGAAAATTAAAAGGATCTCACATAAGCTTTTTTTGTCTGGAGTTGATCCCAGCAGACACTGAGTGATAGATGGATCCACCCTGGGCAGATCACCAATCTATCACAGGGCTGACAAAGACTGACAAACACAACAAAGGTCATTTGAGCCAAACCTGCTTTTGTACGTAAACCTAATGAAAAAGTGACGGGTCCGTAATCATAACTGCGTGGACCAACCTGAACCAACACCAACACCTGAACACCTGTATAACTAACATTAACAGAGCAGCAGCACTGATTTCACCTCCTGACTTCTGAAGTCACCTTCACTTAATTCTGATGACTGTCTCTAAGCGAAACAGTCATTAAAATCACTAAACCAATATTTTCTCAAAAAGTTCACCCAGCACTCTGCAGGACTGTTGCCATGGAGATGCTGAGCACTACTTCGTGGATGAGGTTAAAAATACTCAGTATATCTGTTGGATAGGTGTGTTGGAAGATGATTCGGAGACAAATGAGAAACAGTTCAGCTTCACAGTTTAGCAGCTGATTTACACAGACAAACAGATATTCCTATTTAATTCGGTACCTAATGGAAAAAAAACAAAACACTGACTAATAGTAATAACAAGTAATATGTGTTCACTGATGACAAACCAAATCATTATTATTGTTGGAATTATTAATATTACTAAATCTCTGAAGATTATGTTTGTAATTTCAATCCATCATCACATCATTGTATTTTCAGTCTGAATTCATTTTTCTGTTCCAGTGTTTGAAGAAAAAATCTGCTCTTCAGATAATTTTAGTGGGAAACAAACAGTCTGTACAAGGCCGTTGTGTTCAAGCTTCAGTCTGTTTACTGTTTGCTAATTATTTGCCAGAACAATAGGAAATGACAGTACAGCAGAACATATCCAGCGGTGTTCTTCTACATAAGCTACGTACTAGATCATATCACAGACGGAGGATTATTGATTTAATTACTTCAAGCACTGCAGAGATAAAACCCTCGTTGGTCAGGCTGGCACAGTTGCTCTGTTTATTCAGAACAAACAAAACGTTGTTTGATTTCGAGGGAAGTGATTCAAAAACTCAGGACGGTCAGTGCAGCAAAATGTATGAGAACAGTATCCGAGAACCACACACAGGCTGATTTATTCAACATTCAGGTAAAGTACCTCTGTTTTAATTTAACATCATTAATTCATTTGAAGTCGTTTTTAATTGCAGAGGGTTTTGTGCAGACCTGTGCAGACCAGCATCAACCTAGTTGGTGTAGTGGAGCAATCAGCTGCTCACCTGGTCTTTATTAGCTGCTGATTCCTGGCACCTTTTCCTGCTCCTGATGATTGTTTAAAACTTGAGTCAAGATCAAGAAGCTGCTGCTGCGTCTCTGGGCTGTTTTTGGAGCTTTAACTCTAAACTGACAGGTGTTAATCTACACACTGCTCTCAGGAGCTCTATACACATCAAACAGAGCAGAAACACCTCTGGACCTTGCACAGAGTCCATGTTTTGCTCAAAGACCTTCCTGCAGGACAAACATAGGATCACAGAGAATTTTCCCCTTTAGATTTCTGACATATTACTTAATATAGAAGCAACAAGGTTCTGCATTTGGAGGAAACCTGCGACAACAAGTAGGTTAACAGCTCCCAAAATTAGAAAGCCTAATGTTACTCGTTTGGTACGGAAACTGGATACCAGGCTTCAACATGGCTGCCAAAGATTTAACAAGGCTGTGCAGCCTGGAGGCAATTCAGGCTGCATTTAGGAACAATGGGATTTGTTCTTAAAGAATGATCTACAGTATATTTGCAATTTATGACTGTAGAAGCAACATTTTGTGTTTCGTCTCGAGGTTCAACACAAGACAAATTAGAAGTTCATAAAATGTATCTTAACAAAATATATATCAAGTCTTTACATAAAAACCACAGTCCAGCAGAGTTTTTGTAATGATGGTTCCCCAGAGATCAAAGATTTTGGAGTTGTTCTAACACACACACACACACACACACACACACACCCCACGCTTTTCCAAAACGTTCTCTCTTCTCTTAATTGTCTTCCATATTATGTGGCCCATTGCACGTGCTCATTAGTGTTTCTTTCCCTGACACCTCTGGTCCATCCCAAAGACTTTACAGTGATAATATATAATAATTCACCTCAGAAGGTTTTACAGAGCAAATAAATCGTCCTGTGATTCACCTTTTAAAGACTAATTGTTGAACAAAACTATTATTATCAGCATGGCCAGATATCACCAGACGTACGTGAAATATATTATTAGTCATTTAGATGAGCCGACGCTCTAAAGCTGCTGAAAGTCTAATTTCTTTCATAGAGCTCCAAGAGCTTGACAGCTGACTGACAAACAGTAGCGTTTTCAGTGGAAGAGCCTTCTAACTCCACATTATCCTGTTTGATGAAAACCATGTTTGCTTCTTGTTTATCAGATTTCAATGATAGTTTGTGTAGCTGGAGCTCAACACCAGCATCTTGGCTCAGTCTCCAGACTCAGCACTGGATCCAACTGTGATGTACTCTGCCCAGGCCTGGAGTGTCTGTTGTGCAGACAAACATGTCTGTTGTGCAGAGAAACATCATGTCTGTTGGAGAGAGAAACATGTCTGTTGTGTAGAGAAATGTCTGTTGTGCAGAGAAACATGTCTGTTGTGTATCGAAAAATATCTGTTGCATATCAAAACATCATGTCTGTTGTGCAGAGAAATGTCTGTAGTGCAGAGAAACATGGCTGTTGTGTAGAGAAACATGTCTGTTGTGCAGAGAAACAACATGTCTGTTGTGCAGAGAAACAACATGTCTGTTGTGCAGAGAAACATGTCTGTTGTGCAGAGAAACATGTCTGTTGTGCAGAGAAACAACATGTCTGTTGTGCAGAGAAACATGTCTGTTGTGCAGAGAAACAACATGTCTGTTGTGCAGAGAAACATGTCTGTTGTGCAGAGAAACATCATGTCTGTTGTGCAGAGAAACATCATGTCTGTTGTGCAGAGAAACAACATGTCTGTTGTGTATCGAAACATCATGTCTGTTGTGCAGAGAAACATCATGTCTGTTGTGTATCGAAACATCATGTCTGTTGTGCAGAGAAACATCATGTCTGTTGTGTATCGAAACATCATGTCTGTTGTGCAGAGAAACATCATGTCTGTTGTGTATCGAAACATCATGTCTGTTGTGTATCGAAACATCATGTCTGTTGTGCAGAGAAACAACATGTCTGTTGTGTATCGAAACATCATGTCTGTTGTGCAGAGAAACATCATGTCTGTTGTGTATCGAAACATCATGTCTGTTGTGCAGAGAAACATCATGTCTGTTGTGCAGCTTGATTACTAATTAAGGATCTCAGTGACTAAAAACCTGCAGATACAACACTGATGGAAAATAAGAAAACATGTTTTAAAGCTAAATATTCAGCCCAGCACTTCAGTAAATACACAGTGGTGCCAGATGCATAATCCCAAAATCAAATTAGCTGTAATTTCCAACTCTTAAAATGAATGAGCTCTCATTTAAACAAGTTTTTTTATTTGACAATTTGAAGCACTAAGGCCTGTGGAGAGGATCAAAAGTCACCCTGACTCCCGCAAATCCACTTTCTGAGTGTACTCAAGATGCATGCAAATGTATTCAGAGTCAGTGTGAGGAGAATTATCCATTAATTTGATATTAATGTGGGTGTTCTGTCTCACAGGTGGTGAAAATGGAACCTGACCATTCGTCTCTAATCACTGCATCAGTTCGACGCAGAACCTAATGGAAGGTGCTGTCAGACCTAATGGCAGAAGGTGCATTCTGTGATAAAACAGGGTAATTCCACTTCACAATAATCACAGGGGTCCTATCAAGTCGATAACGGCGTTTACAGCAAATATCTCTCAGCACAGACTGGGCAATTTTCTCTCCTGCAATCGGCGGAAACCCATTTTACTCGGGGAGAGGAGGGAATTGGTGGGTGCTGAAAGTGAAATTTCCCAGGAGGGCTGGGACATATTGTGAAAATCACTCGTATTGGAATGTATCCAACAGATTGTCACTCAGCGACGGGTGAATTTGGGAACAATACTGTGTGCACTCACAGGAACAAATGTGCTCCAAAGTCGAAAGGGGCAGCCATGTCAACACAGCAGTAGTTTTTGAATCTGTTGGACTAAGGCTAGAGATTTTATTACTTTACAAAAATGCTTTAATTTTCACATTGTACAGTAATGACTAGACTGAAGGATTTTATGGTCAGAGTTTGGCTTTATTCATGCAAGACAGCTCAACCTTTCAGTTGGCAATTTGTTTAATCTGCATGGTCACATAGGGACAGTTTTGTCGCCCAAAGCCACCACAGTTTTGTTCTGTAGAGCAGTGACTTAACAGGAAATCTATGTTTTATAGCCTCATGTACATGTTGGAAAATACATCTCTGAGTTACACATACTGACACTATTAAACTGTTTAGCACCTTTACACATTGTGACCTTCTGAGCGAGCAGTGCTGTCACCATTAATACCCTCCACCAAATGCTTCTTCGAGAGGCTCAACACACTGACTTTAACTCCACTCTTGGCTTGATCCGAACCTTTTGCTAAAGTCAGGGTGCTGGCACACCAACACAGCTTTGCAGAATGACTGCAGCTCCTCACAGGTTATGTTAAAGTTGCATTTGAATGCAAGATGACATGCAAGTGCCTGCTGACTGTCTTCATGCACATACGTCCTGGTTCTCCTTGAGAAGAAACATGTTCTCAGATGGCAATAAAAATGACCAAACCAGTTCAGCTGGAACCCAAACTGAGAAAGTGTCTAATTAGACAAAACTGCAGCCAAGACGCTAAAGTTTCACTTGGCACTTAGTTGTATTGTCAGCCTTATGCTTGTTAACAAAGTTTGACAGGTGAAAATAAAGAAAGTAACTGAGGTAGGACACAAAGCACAATGTCACAGTGTAAGTTGCAGCTTTGCATGCAAGAGAGAACAGTTATTATTATAATTATCAGTCACGCAAACGTAAACATAAGTTTTGTTAAGCGCCTGAAGTAACAAGTGCCTTTGTTTTTCTTTTGAGGACAACTGGGTCAGACATTTGATGCTGTCATTGGGACGAGGTCTTATAAAGGCCAAACCAGCTGAGGGCACAAAAAATGTTTGTCTGCATTTATTCACATCAGTCACAACTTAATTAATCCCAGCTAATTCTTCATAGTTTCTGGCCACTTTCCACAGAAGACTCCAAACAAGCACTGATCCACTGGATATCCATTTCTTCCTCAGTACAGCTTTTGATGTGACAAATCACTGTTTTGACAAGCAGGGTATTTTAAATGATAAGCATTTCTCCCCAGCAAAATTAATTTCGATATGTATCTGGCAAGTGGAGCCATGCTATCGCAGCCAGGCAGCTGGCTCTGAGTCAAGGTAAAGCAATCATTATTTCCCAATTAATCTCAGCAATATCAATCCTGTCCTTATACTCTAAGTGGCAATGGCAGGAACAAAAGACACAAGTTCTTTGACTCGGTTTGCGTGTGGAATTGGCCTCACGTGACCAACAGGTTACGGCTACTCTATCCTTAATCCTAGTTTGGTTCGGATGCATCTAGTTCTAGTGATATATTGTCATGACCTTTTCAAGAATATGATGGGAGACATGAATTAATTCTTTCAGCAGACGTAATCTGCCACAGACTGTGGCTCTGCTGTAAATAGTTCATATAGGTCACATAAATAAACCAAAGGCACAACTCCCACATGGTGATCAGTCAGCAGAGCAGCTTATTTATTCAGTAACACACATATGTGGCAAGAAATTAATACACAGATATGACATTTGTCTGTCAGCGTGCCTGTCGCTTCAGATGACTTATTGTCAGCTCTAGAAAAACACTTCAGGGGAAATTGATATTGAAAGATGTTTTGTTTAGAAGTGACAGGTTTAGAGTATAGTTATTAACTTAAAGACAGACTTCACTGTTTCCCAGCTGTTTGTCTCAGTGAATAACAGTGATCTTTCCTCCGTGTGACCTATGCCCTGAGCTCTTTGGAAACTCAATGAAACTCAATGGGAAAAAGCAGAAATCCCAGTGGCGCTCCAACCTGGACACCATGATGACTAAAACCTTCCTCAACGAGTCTAACGAAAGAAAATCAAATGCTCGTCCATTACAGCTCGTCTCTCGTCAAAAGGAAGTTGGTGTTAAACTAAACTACAATGGACGTAACATTGCGACACACTGGGCGCAATGCATCCTGGGTGTTGTAGGATTTTTCACCTTGGGAGCTTTTAGGTATAAGACATCCTGTTTCACTTTACAGTTTTTAGATACCCCAATTGCAAAACCCAAACTCTACAATACGTACAAAAACCTTGGATATTCCTTCATGGCTGATGTCAGTGTATTTATCTCTTCTTCTTCTTCTTGTTTTGTGCATGTGTCACTACAGTGTGTCTTTAGGAAAACAGCACTGGGCCATTGCATGTAGACACAATAGAAAGGCAGTTTCCTTCGAGCATTTACCAAATAGATCTGACACATATTTTCTAGTCACCCGTTTTTAAAGCTGCTGGTATCAATTTCAGCTCAGTTCAGCATTATATTGTGGATGACCAACAGCGATTCCATGCTTTCAGTTTAGCACCACGATTCAGTGGAGCTTTTATTATTTAGTTTTTAATACACTTACATGCTGATTTATCAGTGTCTCAGGTGGTGTTGAGAATACTATACATATACCCGAATTCGATCTACTTTTATGTTAGTTATGCTGAAATTTTATATTAAACCACAGAGGGCCGAGAGCCAGCGATACATCATTGTTCAGCTGCTGTCAGACAATGTTTCTTTCTACTCTCTGGGTAATACTGTAATGAATGTAGTTGTGATGGTCTGGAGATAATGATGTCATTTATTTGAATTATGATAATAAACAAGATGAGGTGCTGCTTGCTGTCAGGTAAGAGGTGCAGCCTGTCAAATGCATTTCATGTGTTGGTTTACACAGATTGATTCGGTGGACGGTGATTTAAGCAGCTCAGGCCTCAATATGCATTCAGCCTGATGTGTTGGACAGAAAACAGACAATTTACGATTGTTTATCCCAAGAGTGCAGGTGAAACCTTGATTGGTTTGCTGGGACATAAAAAGGTGGAACACAAAAGTTAGGGGAGGGTCTGTGCACCTGTCACTAGCCAGACTGAATTATTGCTCTGAAGCTACAGACTCAAAGGCTGCACTAACTGCCTCCTCTGTCACAGCCTAAAGATTAGACATATTCATCAGCAGGAAAACAATTGGTCTTTATTAATTATACTGACGGCATTATTCATTAACCTGTGGGCTCTGTCGTATGTCTTTCAAACAAATACTGATTGATTTGAGGGTTGATATCCACAGGGGCTGAGGTTTACAATTCCAGCATAATCAATGCACTTTTTGTCACAGTGACACCAGAGTGTCCATGATGATGGATTGAACGCCCATAAACTTGTTTTTCTTTTCCAACAAGCAGCCTAGTTGCAAATGCAGCCATTTTATGATGCTTATTGGAGAATTCTGCATGCAGAGATGAGGTAGCAGGCGGTTTTAACCAAAGTGTGCTAAATAAACAATGTTAATGTTTTCCTGACAAAGTTAGGAAAAATATACATATACAAAAAGACCTGCTGAGGTTCTAACGCCACAAATAATACTTTCACTGCAATGGGGTCTCAGTTTCGTTGAAGCCATCTAGTGGCCAATGAAGGAATTGCATCTTCGAGGACCTTTAACTTTATGTTCACCCTAATGAAATATTATCATGCTATTCAATGGCCTGTTTGGGCTTCAGACTATTGTTATGACACAGTACCTATCTACTCAGCTACTCAAAGGTTCAGTAGGTTGCTATCTTCCCATAGTTCCTGATTTACATAAGTTACACCTCCCGCCCCCCTTCCCAGTTTTGTTATTTCTGAAATGTAAATACCTGTGAATAATGACATCAATATATTATTATGAGGTTGTCCAGATGCATGAAACGCATCTTACTCACACAATCAACTTGTCATACAAACTTCAACGCATTTGTGACCTCGACCTGACAACCTGCAACTCAGTTGCATTGTTGATATCGGGAAATTGAAGCAAGCGTCACTCAGGTGGTGCTCCACAAAAAAAAAACAATATATACATGCAAATTTAAAAACAGCTGGACGGAGGAATTTATTCTCATATCTGAATATCAATGGCCTCTACTTTTACAAAGTGTGTCACACTGATTTTAATATCAGAAAAACGACATTAGCCAGCACATTAAATCACAACGGGACAATCATGTAATGGAGGCACTGAATGGCACGTCGTCACTAAAGGACAGGTGGAATCAGAAACTGTTACAGACGGTTTATGCTTTAAAATTTAATAATAAAAATACGTAAAAAGAAACATAAGTCACCTTGTTACCGTAGCCCCCCTGCCAAATGCCATCGACTCTGATAGGTGCAGTCAGGCCCTACTGACCCCCACAGTACATATGGGACTGATATATATGGATACAGATGCATTCAGAGGTAAAGTACCAATTTTTTATCCATTGCTTTGTTACCTGAACTCTTCTGCTCCTCAGCAAATTGATTTAATCACAAAATGGGATTTTGGTCTGAAATATGAATCCAAAAGGTCAAATAAAAGTACATTTTTTTATTAAGAAAGACCTGCAGCAGCAGTGGCCATCTGGCTACCAAAACAGTCCACAGGCTATTGTCTGGATGAGAAACATTACTCAGCAGGAAGGAGGTGAGAACCTGAGCTCCAGGCAAGGTCAGTGGACACAGACCAGACGAGCTGGCTCGACTCTTCCTCACACACACACACACACAAACAGATGGATAACCGGCCCCTGAAGCTTCTGTCGATCCTTCTGTGGATTATTCTTATCATTTCAAAAAAGGTGATGATATTGATTTTCTGGGGTTTGGCTGAGTGTTTGTGTGTTTGAGTGATGCCTATCTCAGTATGCAGCACATCACCTGTCTGTCAGTGTCAGGCTGCAGAACCAGTCTGAGTCAAGTAAAGGCCTGCACCAGCCAAAAAATAAAAGTGTCATTATTTACCATTTAACTTGATACCATAAGTGATAAAACCATTTGTGTTTGCATAGAAACAGTCTATGGAATTAATGAAGCTTTCACGATTAAAAACACAACAACTGTTTTCAATGCAGACGACAGAGCTGCACAGAGCCTGATCATCTGTGCTTGTACCACAGGTCAAAGCCCAGAAAAATCACAGCATCTGCCAAACACAGATAAAAAGCTAAGCTCCAACCTGTATGTGCTGTTTTTGTTTAACAGCTAATTTGTGCAGACGGATTCAAACTGCTGAACAATCTGATAAACACTTGACAATAATCACCTTGGTATTTGCAGATGGTCCAGAATGACTGTGCTGCTGAAGAACCTTTGTGCCCTCGGGAAGCGTCACCAGTAGAACTTTTGTCTCAAAATTAATTTTGCCACAAATGAAACCACTGGGCACTTTATTGACAGCCTGGCACCAACACCTCCTCCAAAATAGGTAGCAAACCATGCCAAAGGTTTTCTGCACCTCAAAGAAACAAATCAAGTGTGGAAAATGGCAGAGATACTTAAAGATTTACTTATTTTTCCTTTAGGTGTTTGCTACACTCGTGCTGTGCTTTCACCTATTGACTTAATTACAGTTGTGCTTAACTTTCCTCTGCTAGAATCATAGAAAAGTCTTTAACACACAAGTCTCTATATACTCCACCTCCAGCTGCTGAGTTCCTTTTTATAATGGATGTTTTTTTTAAATTCTTTATGTCTTATGCTACCTGCATGGTGCTGACATTTCCTTTGCTCTGGGCTGTGTGCTTGGTTGTTCAAACCAGCGTGAAATGGACAGAACTGCACTGGGACATGGGGTCTCCCATGAATTACCTACAGTGACCTACAGGGGATAGCACTTAGATTCAGCACACTGCAAATATCCACCTCTGTGAACACTGTGACTGTCGTTTGCTCTCCGGCAACATGTTCCCAACAAAGTAGAGTTTCACTTTAAGAGGTGGCACAAAGTCAGCAGAAAGACAAGTTTTTAATAAAGACAAGAGAAACTGCACTGGCACAAACTTTACACTCCAAGCACAACACTCAGGAGAAAACTACTCTACCACAGGTGAGACCCAGCACCTTTTAACTGTGGGATGTGAGTCCACTTCCTGTGAAGAAAAAGCCACAGTTCATACAGATGCCCAGTAACAATTTGACAAACCCAGGAGTTATAGACTCTGGTCTATAGGGAGCAGAGCAGAAAATACTGTGGCAGTATTACAGAATAACGAAGTCCACAGACAGACAAGCTCCAGGTGGATGGATGGTCAAATAAATTGTCTTTGACGCAGGTACTTGCTGCTCACTTCCTCTTTCCTGCCCTCAACAATTATTCCCCCATTTTAACCAGTAGTTTTTAGCTTAAATATAAAAACACCAGTCCCCTTTTCTTAA
Source organism: Mastacembelus armatus (assembly GCF_900324485.2). NCBI lineage: Eukaryota > Metazoa > Chordata > Actinopteri > Synbranchiformes > Mastacembelidae > Mastacembelus > Mastacembelus armatus. The sequence continues at coordinate 22,982,168 of NC_046646.1, read as the reverse complement.
GGAAGCAGTGATTTTATCTCAAAACATCTCTTTTCTCTAAACCTTTTAAAGTCTTTTTGTGCTGAAACCTGTCAGATCAGATTATTTCCATTTGTAACGGGGGCTTTGTAATTATTCTGAAGGACAAATACAAACGTCATGAACCAGGAGAACCAACAAAATGTGCTGCACTGGGTGTGTGTGTATAGTGTAGCTGCACTTTGAATACATTTTCAGTCTGGGTATATGTTTTCTTTCTTAAGCTTCAGTCGGAGATTACTATAGTCTTTTAATGTGCAGCATTTGAGGGTTCTTCGCAGTGTCTTAGCTGTTCCTAGCACTGCGCTCCTCTGGACTGAGAGCTCTGTTCCTGGGATCTGTTGGAGCCACTCTCCCAGTTTGGGGGTCACAGCCCCGAGGGTGCCGATTACCACGGGGACCACTGTTGCCTTCACCTTCCACATCTTTTCTAGCTCTTCTTTCAGCCCTTGGTATTTCTCCAGCTTCTCATGTTCCTTCTTTCTGATGTTGCTGTCACTTGGGATCGCTACATCTACCACTACGGCTTTCTTCTGCTGTTTGTCCACCACTACTATGTCCGGTTGGTTAGCCATCACCTGTTTGTCGGTGTGTATCTGGAAGTCCCACAGGATCTTAGCTCGGTCATTCTCCACTACCTTTGGAGGTGTGTCCCACGTTGACCTTGGGACCTCCAGCCCATACTCAGCACAGATGTTCCTGTACACTATGCCAGCCACTTAGTTATGGTGTTCCATGTACACTCTGCCTGCTAGCATCTTACAACCTGCTGTTATGTGCTGGACTGTCTCAGGGGCATCTTTGCACAGCCTGCACCTGGGGTCCTGCCTGGTGTGGTAGATCCCAGCCTCTATCGATCTTGTGCTCAGGGCCTGCTCTTGTGCTGCTACGATTAGTGCCTCTGTGCTGTCTTTCAGTCCAGCCTTTTCCAGCCACCGGTAGGACTTTTGAGGGTTCTTCTTATGTGTACATATATATATATATATATATATATATATATATATATATATCATGCTGAGCCTAATTATTTTCAGTCTTAGTGTTTGTAAAACAAATGGGAAAAGTCTCCATCTTGTTAAAAATGTTCCTCCATCCATATAAAATATATTTTACAAAAATCTGATAGAACCACAAGAATATTCTTATGCTGGTGATGTAGTGATTGTTGTTGGGTTGTAAAATAAACGTTATCTGGTTAAGCCGTAGGTGAGTCAGTATAGTCCTGACTGGTGTAAAGAAACGGAGAACAACATCACAGACTGCGTCAGGCTCATTACAGTTGAGGTTTCAGCTACAGATTTTCCTGCCTCACTCAGTGAAAATCTTTTTGAACCACAGACAAAGTGTAAGCCTAGCGGAGTGAGATACAGAATTACAGCTCCATTGTAATATGAAATATTCAGCATCTCTCACATGTCCCTGTCTTCGTTCATTTGTTTTTAATTTGCTCCAGTTTTAATGTCAAATGAATTAATGACTCCATACATTCCTCCTGTATTTTCACAGCCCTGCCAGGCACCTGAGACTTAAAGCTGCTGTCTGCTTTAGTGGAGAGATGTATTTGGTGCAGCAGTAAAGTATTGAACTGCGAGGAGCTGGTGTCACCGTGAGATGGGAGATGCTAGTTAACCTGCCATGATGAACTGCTTTAATGCCATTTGTCCAGCAGCAGACTGTGAAGCTCTGCTAGACTTGGGCTCCTGGAGGGAGAGGGGGGGAAAAAAAAAGAAAAACTCCTCCAGACAGCACTAAATAGTGTAGAAGGTCAGATTTATTTCAAACATATATCACCATTACTGGCACCCAACAAGAGAGTGGAGCTCAAACACTCCTTTGCCTTTCTGCAGTGAAAGGATTTTCATCAAATTACAACACAAAGTTCACTGTGTAGCCAATAAATGAGCAATTTATGGACAACAGAATTAAGCTAATGCATTTTGTGGTTTTTAATGCGATACAGTTTTATGTTGTAAGTGTAACTCTTGCATGATTAGATGTTTTTTTTTCTGTTTTTTCCCTTCTACTTGTGTTATATGATGTGCTGTAAATGTTAGCTTACTAAAACACACTCTGATCCATAGTGTGTGTTCATCTGTCTGAGGAACAGAGCTCTTTCTAATGAAAACAAGAAACTTTTGTCATACATTTTACTTTTGAGCGCAGATGTGAGGGTGGTGGATTCAGGTGCATGTGCTGGTTTATGGAAAGCAACAGGATTCAGGCGTCACCACGTTGCTCTACTCCTTTAGTGTGCCGTCTTTACAGAGCTGAAAAGAAAATGAATGTGATTCCTTCCTGGAATACTACAGTCGGGAGAAGCCTGAGGACAGGTGTGTGTGCGGGAACACCTAATAAACCATGTTGAAACCAATCTCTGCACTTGCAGTACTACTACAGCACTGCTTGTTTTATTTGACCTCCTTCATCAGTGTGATTGATTTGCTCCACAAAACCCGTTTACTTTCGGCAGAGAGGATAAACACTCGACTTCTCCTGTGCTTTGAAATCTGTTTTGAGACTAACTAACCAAAAACCTGTTTATACTGTGTACTGATATTATCTGGTACCAAAATGTTAAAACCAGAAATGTCCAACATTTTGTTTCACAGCTTAGGTTGAACACTTCACAGGTTTTCAAGGCCTGAAGAGCTGAAAACGTCAAAATATCCAGCAACACTAGTTTTTTTTTTTTGTTAACATCAAGTCACATAAAAAAAATTCACCTTGAAAAAAGGACCTGGGCAAAAAGCTTTGTAGTTTACTTCGCTTGATTTCTGCACCTGCAGCCTGTGCCACAGAGAGATTTCAGTTTGTTTTTATTTGTTTTGTTTTGAGCATTTTTTCTCAGACTATACATTTGTGTCAGGCCTGCTGTGAAAAAGTCTTTATTCTGGGTATTTCATGCAGCTCAGGAACGCGTTACTGATGGATGGTGATGTGATTTAAAGGAATTCTTTTGTGCAAGCACTCAGATAAATCTCCATGTATTGAATGCTTTATACTGTGTGTGCCACCTCCAAAGGATAGTGGTTCACATTTTCCTCTAGGAACTGAACAGCAGATTCAGGTAATTGATTAAACCACAATAACAAAACCTTCCAAGATGACCATCCACCACAATCAGTGGCTATTTATTGTGATGGGGTTGTGCATCATCCAGGTGGAGTTTCACCAACTTTAATGAAAAATAAAACATTTTTATCTTAGAAGAGCTGAAGTTTTTTCAGACATGAAGGACCTGCCTTTTTTTTCTTTTGCATAAATACCATATCTATATATTTCCTATACGATCAAGGGGTGAAAGGATAATTTTTAATGCAATATTTTTCATGCTATTCATTGCATGAGGTGAATCACATCAATTAAGAAAAGCATTTACACTCGTCGTCTGCCTGTGTAACACCCACAGATGATGACCCAACAGTAACAAATCATTTCCTGGGTGACAATTTGTCATTTAATTAGCGAGCACACAATACCAGCAGGATAGTCACCCGCCTTGGCTGTGTCATCCATCATGAAAATATGCCAACAGTATTGTATATCCATAATCATTCCCTGCAGACGGAATAGAAAAACAATAAGCCACCTTGCCCATCTCTTTCCTTTTGTCTCCACACCTAAGGCGAAGTAAAGGTTGGCCTGCTGTTTTCCTGTTGCCATTTATAGGACATCTATTATGGAGATGTCAGGGCGCTGAGGACTGGGCTCCCACCAAGAACCTCCAGCAGGCAGACAGAAGTGAACTTTGTTGCAGCGCTGCCTTCCATCTCTGCCTTTTTATCTAATAAAGTCGAACTGACATTAGAAACAACCTTTAATAACAGAAGTGACCTTTTAGCGTGGAAGTGTGTATATGTGAGTGGGTGTACGGTGCGAAATGGTGGCTCAAAGTTTTTGGGATCATGAACTCAAATGTCTCTACTGGTGGCATGCAAAGTGCACGGCTCTACAGACAGACCTCTGGGAAAATGAATACAAGTGTCAAACTGTAGTGCAGGTATATATGAAGAGTATTAACGAAAAAAAATGTGGTGCAGCAGCGATGCAGGAATTACATTATGTGGCAAATGAATAGGAGAGGCATAAAATAGTGTAAATGTCTAAATACTTATATATATATAAGTATATATATATATATATATAAGTATATATATATATATATATAAGTATATATATATATATATATATATAGATATACTTATATATATATAGTATATATATATATATATAAGTATATATATATATATATATAGTATATATATATATATATATATATATATACTTATATATATATAAGTATATATATATATATATATAAGTATATATATATATATATATAAGTATATATATATATATATACTTATATATATAAGTATATATATCAAAACACATCAAGCAAAAACATCTCAACCTCCAGTCAAGGGAAAAGGGAAATCAAGGAATTCTTAGGTGTTGCTGCCTCCCATTGTATCTGCATGTTCCTTCACCTGTTTGTTGACTGAACAAATATGATTTCTGTCATTTCCCTCCCTCCAGGCAGCTGCTACATGCATCTCTGGCTTTGGTGAAGTGGTTAGCAACATGCTGTTGTCTCCAGTGACCAAACATTAGAGGCCGATGCAACAGGATGCAGACAGGAGAAGGTTGATACCTTGAAAACAAGTAGAAAATGCAGCTCAGCTCGAGGTTCTGCTGGAAGAAACTGTGTTAATTACACGTGTCAGTGCTGAGCGTGTACTTCAGCTGTTAAAATCCCGTTTTGCTGCTTGTTTTTTCAGCACCAATCAGGAATTTTTTTGCTGCCCTCACTTCAGGCAGCTTTTTAATGATATTAAGGCTTTTGATGAAGTGATTAGCAGCATGCTGACTGAAGCTAGTAAGCAGGAGATTTAAACTCTGATGAAGAGAGAAGGGTTTCAAATTAACAAGCAGAGCTTTTAAGGCAGTTTGCACAGATCAGTTTCATGATGCTTTTATTCTATAAAGTCATTATTGTTAAAGCCTGTGCAGCTGGAGTTGGAGCAGGACTGATATGTTTCATCAATGGTGACCAAAGCTTTCCATTGAAATCTAATCAATGACAGGTTAACAAGTAAAACCGAGAAACATCAACAGCCTTTTTTTTCATTACGACTTGTGTCTCATCATCCACTTGTTGTGTGTGCACATTCATCCATTCTTCCTCTTTTCAGCTTCGTCCAGTTCAGGGTCATGGTGTGCAGGAGCCAATCCCAGCTGTCACTGGGCGAGACGACACCCTGGACACCAACAACTGTACCTCCTGTATGTTTGTGTTGCCAAATATTGTCTAGAAAATACAAGTGAGCAAAGAGCAAACTACGTAGCTGCGAAGCTGTTTTCAGGTGTTTGACGTTGCGCCATTGTTAGTTTCTGGACTTCCTTAGGGACTGTCATTCCCTCCTCCAGCCTCCAGATGTCCTGAGACACCTTTCCATCCCCTCTGTTCCCAGTCACATGACCTCTGCTCACCTGTGTCCACTTCCCAGTCAGTTTGCCAGATCATCTGTTGTGCCTTTCTTGTTTCTGGTCATTCCTTAATGCTTTCTTAGTGGCTCACACATTTTTGGATTTATATACCTGCTGTGGACTCTGCTTGGATTGTTGCTTTTGTTTGTTTTTACTTTCTCCCCTTGGGCTTTGTCAGTGCATTACTTGTTCCTGTCGGCCTCAGACTGGACTCTGTTTCTCCCTGTTTAATTTATCTTCCTGGATCCACAGTAAGTCTATATGCTTTGTGTTTAATACTCTGTCTAAAGTTATCTGCCAGCTTGTCTGTCTTATGTGTCTGCAGATGGGTCCCAATCTACTGTTTCTTACCAGGATCTTGACAAGTGTGAGGCTCTTTCTTTCCTCCAGCAGAACTGAAGTGAGGTGTTTGTTGGTGACTGTGCAGATGGTCTGAGATGAGCCAAGTCAACACTATGACACCCAACAGAAACTTTGATTCTATTTGATTCTAATATCCATCAGCTTTTTTATTCCCTTGTGTCTCATCCCACATTCTTGTCATGTGGGTTAGTTTATTCATTTCACCAGACAGCTCAGATTGCAGAGCTGGTTGTAAGATAGTAAATTTTGCTATATACCCTCTATTCATTAAATTAATTACATTAAACAACGGATTAACAATCTTATCCAGATCTATTTGCATTAGATTATTATCATTTAAAGATAAACTAGAAAAAAAAAAAACAGAAAAGTGAATTGCAGGAATGTGATGAGTCAATCATGCTCTATTTTACTCTCATTAACACCCTGAGACACTTAAAGGAAGTTAAGAAATAAAACTTAATTAATCTAAAGTCTGATGAAAGAAACTCTCCACGAGAAAGTGCACAGAGTTACAGAAGGTAATGCAACAGAGGCCAACTAGGAGAGGGGGTGGCTGTATAGGGGCCCATAACTTACTAACAAGTATTGGGCGACTGTGTGGGCCTGTAAAAACTTGATTTATTGAGGGCAGCATGTGTGTCATTAGAGGGAGTTGGCCTGAGAAGTGCTTGTACAGAGGGACGTTAAATCTACAGTAAATTGTTTCTGGCGGCACCTGCCTCTGATGGAGTAAATTTTAGACAGTAAATGAATCACTGTGCAAGGAGGAACCATGGGAAGAGTTTTGTTGAGTCAGAGACGCCGTGCACCCAGAACATGAATGTAAATCATATGCAGAAGTAAATGCATGACAGGACAGCACTGAAGGAGCGAGAGGAGAAGGTCTGGTTGTTCAGCTCCTTTGCTTTTGTCACATCCAGAAGTGAAAGTGCAGTGGAGTCCTGTATGCTGGAGGAGGAGAATCTGCAAACATAATACAAACATAATGGGTCTGCTGGTATGTGCTGTTCCCCTGCAGCCTAATGGCTCGGCATAATGACTCCGATGTAAAGAAAGCGCCTACCACCCACCAGAAGTAATGACACAAATGTGTTACCCTCCCATCAAAGTGCATTCATTTCAAATGAGGGATTCTATTAGTGCTGCATCTTAGCATTGCTAATGCACTGCATGCAAATTACTTACTGTGCAAGGGTTTATTTAGGCTTGCACAAGCTGGATGTTGTTTGGCCCTGGGGCTGACATTGTATTTAACAAAATCTTCAATGTTAACCTAATAAGAAACGTGTCTTTTTTTGTTCAGCAGGATCAGGTGTTAATTAGGCAGCTTCCTGTACTACTCTTCAGCTCCTATCAGCATTCAGGAGTGTGATCTGTTTAGGATCGCAGGAGAAGCTGCTGTTTCGTTCTGCGGCAGGCGACACGTCAGACGAGCCAAACGGGGAGGAACTCTTTATCTTCACAAGATGAAATACCTGCTTAAACACTGCTGTTCTTATGCCCATGCAGATTCATCTGTGTGACAAGTTACTGTGGAAACAACAGCTCTCCACCACAACCTTTGTCTGTGTCGAACATGGATGTGGATGATTCATTTACTCCTTTGCATGTCTTTGTCTGTTTCCTGGGTCAACCTGCTGCTGTCTGGCTAATACAATGTTCTAGCTCTGAGATAAATAAAGGCTCCTTTCTTATCTTCATATCTTTGAATCAAAGCATTGAAATCCTCCTTATATGTTTTTTTTTTCTGAATCTTTTGGAAAAATAAATGAAAAATGTGATATAGAAGATACGTATGTACATTTAAAACTATAAAATCAACAAGATGATTCAGAGATTTAAGCAGCTGATTCAGTTTTACTGTTGACTAGAAGCCTTTGGGTTTGGAGACTCTGCAGAAAAGTGATTAGTCGCCTTATTTTTCTGGTGTCTGACCATGTGAATAGCAACAATGGCAGTGTTATTTGGCCTTAAAGTGGTGTTGGAGAGGAGGTGGAGCGGAGGGACGGGTGTAAAAAGCGTCTGGCTTCAGGGAGAGTGTTTGATATTTCTTTAACCTGAGAGCTGAAGTGGTTTGGGGAAGGCACAGAAGTTGTACTTGGATCATCTGATTGGAATCAGCTGGTTCATCTGTGCTTCACCATCAGCTGACAACAAGGACCAATCACCATTCATGCAGCTGTACCACATGACCTTCATGTACAGGCACTTTTACAGCTGGCTCTGTTTGCACCCTCATGCTGAACAGTGTTTCATCCTTTCTCTTTTTACCTCCAATAATCTGACGCCTTTAAACTCCTTTTTTTTTTTCTTTGAGTTTCTGGGATTAGGGCAAATATTTGCAGCACCAAACATTTGTTTACTATAGTTAATTTGTTCTAGTATTTTCTCATATGATGACACTGCAGTACACATGTATACACACTATGTTTATCTGTTCAGCAGCACCCACATAGAGCACAGCTACCCCAGCAGTCAATTCACTCTTCACATCTCTACACTGAGAAATAAAAAATAAAAAAAAGCAAAAGCCAGCAGGGGGTGATCCAAAAGAGTATTAAGTGCTCCTGAATAAGTGTCTATGCCAACAGGCAGAGATTAGCAGATAATGTTTTCATGTACCAGCCAGGAGATGCTTGCTTTCAGTGAGAACACGGCTTGGCCTCGACAAAGTGCCTCCACTGTAGCTTTAAGCCAAAATCTTCATGCAGCTCTGCTGAAAAACTTTTTAACTGTTCTGCTGAGACATGACAAGTAACCCTCCACTCTCTGTGCTGTGGGGGAACAGAGAAACAAACTGTGCAGAGAGGAGGACAATACAAGCTGCACACTGACAGTGAAAACACAAGGCAGAACAGAAACCCCAGAAATAGGAAGGTTTTCATCTTTTCACACGTAGTGTCTGAATATTACAGCGGAGTTTTTTTGAAATGGTGCGAAAAAACCGAGAATCTGAAGTGAAAATCAGGGAAGTCTCAGACAGGCGTGAAGAGGAAGAGCAGCAATGCACAGACCAGTCTGAACACTGCTCTGGGATTTCATTGTTTTGTCCAGGTTTTCATTCAAATTAGAGGCTGTTGCTCCCATGAAACCTGATTTTTTTGGAAAAGCTGCAAGTTTGTTTTTTGCTGAAAACTCAAAATGTGGCAAATAAAATCATTTGCTCACAGCAGCTATGGAGGAATCACTGCTCTTTAGTTTTTGGCCTTAGAAACAGTAGTTTGACAGAAAATATCTGTAATATCTATAAGGATGGAAACAACGATCATCTCCATTGTGCCCATCTGTGTTTTTGTCTGGCTGTGCAGCATCCAGACTAATCCCTCTCAGATCTGCCCCGTCAGCCTCACAGGAATCAGATCAGATAAAGCAGCGTGGTCCGGCTCGTACATGTCCTGGGCTGCAGTCGGTCATTAAATGGGCTGCAGATTCCTCTCAAAGTGTTTCATCCATTGTTCGTCCTGAAAAAAAAGATCTAAACTACAGCTAATGGACAGCTGCTTCAGGTTGGCTCATCAAGCTGCTATTTGTGCATTTTGAGTTTTTATATTTTTTGTCCCTACTTTTGCTGTAAATGTTCCTATTTAGTGTCATCCCACTGTGCCTATTTGTTTTATTTATGGTAAGCTAAATAATTCTCATTGTCCTCTGGTGGTTTGTCGCCGTGCAGACGGTTTTATTATTAAATATGTGATATATTTTTGAACAGCACAACAAAGATCTGCTGCTGGGATCATCACATCACACACAACTCTAAACCTGGACGTGTTAAAAACCAACGTTCAGAACATCATTTTACACACATGCATGATTAACCTCATCAATCAAAGCTGGTTGTCCTGGGAAAGACGCTCACACACGCAAGGAAAGCGTGTGTCCTTGAAGAGGATCATGTTTGACTTAATTTAGGTTTAACTTAATTATCCTTGCAGAGAGGTCCCAATTTCTGTCTGACTTGTTGTGTTTAACATATAAATGTAGCAGAGTGTGTGTTCCCACTTCACTTAACCTTTGAATGTTTTGGTGAGCTGTGACACACCAATTACACCGGACAAAAACTGCCTGTAGCCACAAAGAGGACAAATCGTGTTTTGGAAGTAAATCATTAATAATCACTAACCTGACTGTTTGTCTTCAGCACCTCTAAAACTCCTCATGCTTTTTGCTGCTAACACCACTGTGCTGTTTCCACCAGGTCTTGTGCTTTTACTCGGATGTAGCTTCCAGCGAATGCAGCTTGCTCATTAGCATTCACTGTGTTCACCTCGGTGCACTGCTGGCCCATCTCGTTCCCACTCGCAGCGCTGTCTTCCTCACTGTAGGACATGATACATAATGCATGTGCTCCAATGACTCCCTTCTCACTCCCTCTTTCCTCTAACTTCTCTCCCTCTGGTCCGAGGAGAATAATCGGGTAAAGGATGAAGAAAGAGAAATTCCTTCTAAATCCAACTTCCTGACCTCAAGCAGCAACACATCAGCAAATATACAAATCACCTTTATGTGAAACTGGCTAATGTCAACTTAAGCAAAATTGTCCGTTCCTCAGTACCAGCGTGAAGAACTGAAGAAGCCTGTAGGCTGGATGGAGGAAGATGTTTAGATCCTGAGTTAGACGGTTAAATCAAAGTGGATCTCAGTTCCTTAGTGTTCATTTGCTGTTATTTTTAGCTTTGTGTGTTTGTATATTATTAAACTAAACAGAAAACATCCAGTTTTGGGGCATCTTTTGGTTCTGGGTGCAAACGTGACGTTTTTTTAAGAGACTGAATCAAAAACTGCTCAGTCTTTCTTCTGATGCTGTGAACAAAGACCCTGCAACATTTTTTTTTTGGCAGTGATTTTTCCTGCCCAGCTTCTTCCACCATGAAAAAGTACATCAGTGAGTTTGTGGCTCTGAGTGTTTCAGCTGAAACAGTTGCTGACTGTTTGCTTTTAGCGGCTGATTGACAGGCGCTAATGTCATTAGATTAGTTGCCTCGCAACAGTACAAGGATGTTGTCGGAGCTTTTTCCTGTGCAGACTTCTCAGAATAAAGACACAGTCGTGTTCGTGTGTCTCTTTAGCATCACATTTTCTCTTATTCTACTTGTTCTACGTGCAGCACATTTTACATGAAGCAACTAATTCTCTTGAGGTTAGAAAATCTATTACCAACCTTTACTTTTTCTCTTTCTTCCAGTCTCCACAATATTTCTTTCTAAATAAACCTCATCAATCTACTGCAACAACAGAGCCTCCACAGTCTTCAGAGACGGCCCACGTCATGCTCTGCCGCACCTCAGACACGGCCCAGCTCGGCCCTGGAGCGGAGGATTCACACAGTTTTGGGTCCAGCAAAATGATTCTCGGACTGATGACTGAGAGCAGGTGTCAGGCCGAGAAACATCAATTCAAGGCTATAACCTGTAGAGTCTAAAACTAATTATGTGCCAGAGGAAGCTGCAGAGGGGGGACAGCGCTGTGACGTCTTGCTGGACTTCGAAAACAAGCCCAGAAAACTAACCATTAAATGGCTGTTGTGAGTTGTTGTTTTGCTTCTGCAGGGACAGACTGGACCTACCAGCAGGCCAGAGGGTGCATATCATTTTACATTAGTTAGAGTTGTTAACTTGACAAACTGAATGAGAGGTCACAGCACTCCAAGGTTAAATATTCCCTTTTACACTGTTTGTTACAAGCATCTTCTACAATTATATGCTCAGCCCAGTGATTATCTCTCCTCTGTATGACCTATGACCTGAGCTCTTTGGAAACTCTGAAGCAGTGAATTATTCCTTTAATAGTCTTGTGTCTTCATTCTCTTTGGATTATTTGCTTAAAGTCTTTGCACTGAATGATCGTTTAAAGTTGCTGGTCAATCTTTATTTCTGTCAGCAACAAGAACTGACACTGTAAATTTGTAAATCCGGTCGATTTGTAAACTAAAGTTTGTAAATGAAGTTACATCACCACTGATTCAGCTGATGCTTGTGCAGCGTTACTGACAACAGCGTTCAGATTGTATTACTGAACTATAATCGGGATGCACAGTTTCATGTGTAGTGTTTTAATATTTCAACGCAGATGATGTAGTATGTATGTGTATGTATGAGTCATGGAGGAACAACTTGACTGGACATGTGGGCAGTCATGGCAGATTAGTGAGAGGTGGCTGCTCTGCAGGTGCACCGGTTCACTGTGACTGAGACAGACCAAGAATATTTTTGCATAATCTAATAATTTAGCATAATCTTTGAAACATCTTTCATGTGGCGCTTTTATTGTGATTTTCATGAGGTTTTAAAGTCGTATGCACTGTCCTGAAAACCAAGCATGCGATTGCTCTGATAACTGAGATGGCAATTATTCTGTAAAAACAAAAGAATTGTCTTTACTCGTATTTGTAGAGTCGGTGCAAATGCCACAAATGGAAACTGCACTGCCCACTCATGAACCCTCACTATTTGAAAATGGCTTCTGTAATACACATTAGCATTCATTTCATGCAGTAAGGAAGGAGAGATAAAGAGAGAGGGAGAAGCAGAGCACATAAACAAAGACTGAGCGAATGGGGAAATGGGAAGCAGAATACTTCGGCAAATGAGCTGACGATGAAAGTTTCACCCATTTACTGAACCTGGACTTCAGCCTCACAGAGATCCTGCATGAAGCTGTTCAGGAGAAAGATGCATGTCCTAATATTAATGAGCAGCACGTTACCATTAATGTCTTTGCCTGTTGTTTGTCACAACCGGAACCAGCTTTTATTCAGCTCCACGACACCAAAGCGAAGCCGCTGAGAGAGAAATGAGGCTGCCATCTTTGTATTCAGTGAAGTCAGTGTTATGTTGTGAGGTCGGCAGGTTTATTCCTACCAGTATTTACGGATGCAGCTGATGTTAGGTAAAGAAATAGTTACACAGACTGTGATTTCAACTTTATGACTGTTCATAAAGTTCAGTCTGTGGGTGACAGTTAACAGGGCACTGCCAGGTACCAAGACCCAGTTCACCCTCCTTCAGATCCAACGGACTTCAGCACCAAACATCCTGCATTCAGATCCAGGAATTAATTTCCAGTTTATGTCAGTTTGTGGTAGTCTCACACTCAGGGGGGATGTTTTTTGGTGCTGAACAGTGAAATTGCATGTGGTCTCATTTATTAAAGACTTAAAAGAAACAGATACAGCAGTAAATTGCACATTTGGTCTCATGCGTTTATGAAAATGTAGTGTTTTAAGACGTTCCTGTTCAGTGAGGAGGATGGAAATTGGTCCACATGCCTTCAGCAGCTGATTTCCCAGCGCTGCCGAGGAAGCAGCGGCTGATATTCAGCGTCAGGAGAGAGCAGGTTTAAAATGTGCGGCTCTGTCGTCAGCGTGGCAGCTGTTCTGTGCTCGCCCTTAACACGTGAGGAAGGAGAAGCTGCTTCTGCATCACGTCTGTGTGTGTGTGTGTGTGTGTGTGTGTGTGTTTGGGAAGCCAGAGACGTCTATAGGTTTTGGGGTCAAACTGTTCTTTACGTACTGAACCAAATGAAAGATGATTTATGTGCAAAACATTACATCATTGCAACTAATATTAGAGTTCAGTGAACTTTTCTTCTGTGGTTCGTCTCCACACAAACACAAACACCAGTGTATTCAAATGAGCACTGCTGCAGCTCATTTACATCATCAGTGAGTTTCAGTCAATATAATCTGTGACAGTTTATACATTTAAGTGATATAAAGGGTGTCGCCAAGTTAAACAGTCCTGTAATATAAAATGATGCATTGCACACCTCATATCCTCATTGAATCCAGGCTGTGGTTATATATATATATATAAAGGTGTAAATGCCTCTGTGCAGGGTGTATATCTACAGTATATGCAGACACACAAACAGCCCACACACTCACATCTAGCCATCAAGTGGATGGCTGCTCATATTTTTACTGCAGCCATCAAAACACCTACTGAGGTTAAAATGTCGACTGCTCTGAGTGACTTCAATCTGCCCCGGTGCTACTGGTGCACAGGAAGCCTCGTCTCTGCCCGGTCTAATCTTCTGTGTAATCCATGGCCCGACTGCAGTCCCAGTACCACCATCTGCACCGCCACCCGAGCCATTTGGCAGCAGAAAAAGCACAGAAATGGTCAAAGAGGCAGGATTTTGTCACTTTGTGCCCAACGGAGCAGTTCTTTTAAATCCAGGCTGCCTTAAACTCTAATGGGTTCATCTCACTTAGTACCAGATCTCAGTGGAGATGGGGGCTGTACGATCATTTTTAAAGGAGACAGGGTTAGAAACTTTTTTTGTATGGGCACTTATTCTAGTGCTGTATTAATGAAGATACACACCGGGCAGTTATTTTAGTGAAGATAGATACAAAGCAATGGATGGATTAAGAGGGACCAAGGAAACAGCCTCAGTGACGTAAAGTGAGTTTGGACCAACTATCTGCATCTTGAGGTGCATCAGTGTAGCAGCTTTACCCTGATACACCTTGAAACTTTAATAAATCTGTCTCACTCATTATACTGCCTGCTTTACTCGCTGAGATACATGTTTATCTTGGCAAAGGGGGGAAGGTTATCAAGCTTGGGGCAAATTATTTTAAAAATGAGTCTGAGGCTTTATTGTGATATTCAAGGTGAAGGAAAATTGAAATTCTAATGAATTATTTCTCCATGCTGCATTACGGTGGTTTGTGCGCACAGACTGGTCAGGTGGGGATAATCAAGATGAGGATAAATCACATCGTACCAAGACGCTCAAGGTTAAGACTGAACTGTTGTCCTCTGGAGGAAAAGTAGAAGACTGAAACTTTGCTTTTTAAAACTTCATACCTTTGAGTCTGAGCCTCCACTTATTTGGGAACACGCTCCAGACGAACCATGTGACAAAATGTGATTGAAAAAATTCAATTCAATTCAACTCAATTTTAAAATCACAATACAAATCATTTCAGGGCACTTTAAATAAACCCAACAAATCCCTTATGAGCAGCACTTGGCGACAGTGGAGAGGAAAAACTCCCTTTAACGGAAGAAAAAACCTCCAGCAGGACCGGGCTCAGTTTGGGCAGCCATCTGCCTCGACCGGTTGGGGTGAGTGGATAGAGGAGAGAGAAAAGAACAGCAACAATTAACAACAAATAGACACTGCAGGTTGGTGGGACCAGTAACTGCACATCAGCGATATACAGCTCCAGGACCAGGGACACCTGCAGAAGGTACAGAGAGAGAACAGAGAGAGAGGGAGAGAGCACAAACTAGGGGAGAGAGAGAGCACAAGGTTAGTGACATTCAATGGTGGAATATACATGTGAGGAGGGAAGAGAGGAAGAGAGGGGAGGGGAGCTCAGTACACCGATGGTTGGTCCTCGGGCAGTCTAGGCCTATAGCAGCATAACTAACTAAGGGATGGTTCAGGGTTGCCTGAAGCCAGCCCTAACTATACGCTTTGACAAAGAGGAAGGTTTTAAGTCTAGCCTTAAAAGTACAGAGAGTGTCTGCCTCCTGAACCCAGGCTGGGAGCTGGTTCCACAGGAGAGGAGCTTGATAGCTAAAGGCTCTGCCTCCCATTCTGCTTTTGGAAACTCTGGGAACCACAAATAGACCTGCACTCTGAGGGCGAAGTGGTCTATTGGGATAAATGAATGAAGTAATGAAGGGGAACGAGCAGGCTGCTTTAGCTCGAGCTTTGGTGTCGGTGAAGCTGCAGCTCTTTCCTTTTAAAGCAGAACAACAAATTTAATCTGGGAGATGAGAAGGCTGCTAAAAGCCAACGCTCTCTCACAAGCAGAGTGTGGCAGCTGCAGCTCCACGGGCACAGGAGGTTCACAGCAGTGAGTTGTAGCCGTCAGCCGCCCTTTGCTCAGATGTGTATGTACGTTTTTATACATCTGTTAATGTCAGTCAGGAAAGCGTGTGCAGTACGTTCTCTGATGCGGTGACTTGAATGTTCATTTCATTATCGCTGTGGGCGGTAAAGATCCATCCATCTTTAGACTGGGATCTTTGAAAACAATGCACTGGGGTTGCAGTAAATAGTTTTACAAACTGGATCTGATAAATGCTGACTTGGAGCTGCTTTAATCCACTTAAGTCAGCCACTAAACAAAACATCATAAAACATGGGATACACATCCACCACAAATCTCTGGCTCACAGATCTTTGCTTACACAACAGGGTCATCCAGTCGGTTTGGGGTCCCCCTGAGGATAAGTAAATCCAGTTTTCTCTTTTTTGCTTCTGGTTTGGTCTCCACCAGCTGCTGATGAAGATAGCTAGATAGATTTTTTTTTTTTTACTTTAAATATTCCACTTTCATCACCAGCTAGTTTCAGTTTTGTCTGTCTGCTGTCTGGTGGTAGGCAGGCGGTGTGAAGTGGATTGGACTGTACAGAGCTAAATCAGGATGAGCGTCCTCACAGAGCTCCATTTCTAAAAAGGCTTTGGTGATAGAGGCTGTGCTACAGTATCCTGGAGGCAGTGATAAAATGGATGTAAATCAGGTAATATCATAAAAATGTAAAAATGACCCAACATAGATAAAGGTCACTGCACTTTATCTAACCTGCAGTGTGTAGACTCTTCTCTTATCCCTGAGGCTTTTTATCACAGAATCTCTGCTGATCTGGATTTTGTGAAACCTGAATTGTTTATTGGGACTGTGCTTGTCTGGTGCATTGCTGCATTTCTTGGCCGGTCACAAACTCTCAAACTCTGGATTTGTGAGTAACGTTTCATCAAGTGGAACCACTGATAGAACCAAAAGGAAAAAACAAAAAAAAAAGAAAGACCGACCGACCTTTAATAAAACTGCGTCTTCATCTGTCTCACGCTGCGACTGCAAATCACGGACGGACTGCAGCAGGAAAAGTCGGTGGAACAGAAGGACGGAGCAGTCGCAGCTTTTTGTTCCAGTTCAAGCATCAAGCTTAATGTCTGAGCCAGTTAAGCCTCAACTGCATTAAACCTCTTAAACTGCACAGACTCGTCATTACAAACATATGCAGTGCAAACATGCACAGCTAAAAACTTTTACCCTCAGTACGATTAGATGGTTAATCCATTGTGTCAGCTCTTTTTACTTCTCACCACTTTCCTTCTCTTTCTTCTTCCTGTCCGCCCTCTGTTTGTCTTGGCAGCTGCAGAAGCTTCTGCCCCTCTGGCTCCCAGTTATCAGTCACTTATTCTCTAATCTCTCCGTCCAGGAGCAGCCTTGGTCTGGCTCCATGTGGCAGAAAGCTGAGGTGGCGCTTTACCACAGTACTCCTATCCAGGTTACACATCAACCCACACACACACTAACAAAAACCAGAGTAAGCACACACACACACACACATATAAAGTAACAACGGTTTAAACCCTATCACATCAAAAAATCAACAAGGCCCACTGCAGCATGAACATCCTGTCAGGGGCAGTTTGGACGTCTGAGTCTGCTGAGGACGTCCATGAACCCGGGGACGACTGCTTGACTGGGGCTGTTAATGGTATTCCAGAGTCCAATTTATCACCTTGTAAATCCTGTTTCGACTGAAAGACTCTTACTTATTGAACCCATCTCTTCCCCTGGTGCTCCTGTTTCTGCTGCCTCCTGTTAATGTCTTATAGCAATGGAGAAAAATGTTGTGGGTTTTAGCCTGATCAATACTGATAGACCTCTATAACCTCATAATATCGATAAACCTCCTAATCACTCCAGTAAACCATCACACACTTAGTAAAACGACAGCGATTTGAAATCTTTGACTCACAGATGAATGTTGGAAAACAACAAAGGTTTTCACCACAAACTGTTCTCGCTTAAGCTTGATATTTGTGCAGGAACGAACAGTATATAACAGATTATAGATCACACCCCTGATCAATATCATTACAGTGTTCTGTAATTAAATAGCCTGTCTTTTAAATACAGTTTTATATGTTTTGAGCAAAAAGCAAGAAGAACTTAGTCAATTTGTCTGAGTGAATCATAATGAAAGTGCTGTAGATGGATGAAAGGTCTTTATTTATGAACCAGTTGGAACAAGTCAGTACACACTTTATTAGTGACTTATTTTTTATATTTTGTTCACTCACCTTCATTTTTGATGCTTCTGGCCATGGATGACACTGTGGAGAGATGTTCTGCTGATGTTCTGTCGCTCTATGTAAACAGCAAATGGTCAAAGTCATTTTTCAAGAATGTTATTTTATGACTCGTCCTGTTGCTGCGTCTGTGTAAGTATCGGACGACGCGTCAGTCGAGGAAACTACTCATAGTTTGTTTACGTAGCCTGTTGCTGATTGGTCATTGTGCCCTCTCTGGCTTTAAAACCTGAATACTCCTGTCAAGCTGAGCTTTTTGCAGCAGAAATGCTGCTGAAATGGGTTTTGGCCTGAATTCAACACATGAATAATCTGCACTATTTTCTCAGGAAACAGGACAGGAAGACCCCCACTATGCCACGTTAATAACTGAATCACTGAAACAACTTTGTTTTGTGAGATCAATGTGGATAAACACACTGAAAAACACAATATAATAATATATTGCTTCAGAACTAAAAGTGATGTTGGGATAAAATTACAGGTTTGATACAGATAACACTTGTTAGTCATTTCATTTAGCCATTTGTGTTGCTAATGGCTCTTTCACTTGCTTTTTCTTTCTTTAGACGACCCACCATGCTCTATTGTGGAGTCAAATCCCTCCTTGTCAAGCATCGGCAGCAATTGTGTTTGAGTCCCATTGTCCAAGTCGACGAGTGATTAAATGAGTATTACAGCAGTGAAAGGGAGAGGACCCCGGTGACAATAATCAGTGTTGTAATAATGAGGACTAATGGACAGTCGGGCACATCCGGCCTGTTGTGTTCAGGCCTGAGCAGCATCTGCGAGGGACGAAGACCAAAAACCACAATGGAGAACACGGAATCCTTAATAATCCTCGGTGCTTGTCCCTGTTCCGGACAGCGACTCCTGAGCCAGATCACAAATATCAGTGGGAATTCTGATCACATGATCATTTCTATGGGTGAAAAATCGAATTCAATGATGCAAGAGCATTTTCATGCTCGCACCCTGAAGCCCTTGTGATTTCTGTGTTCAAAGATTTTGCACAACTCAACTCACCATCTGGCTGTCCTGACCATGCATGAGCATGACTGAGGGTTGATTGCATTGACTGCATAAAAACCACCAGTGAGGTGCTCCATAACGCTACCTGTTCTGCTCTATTTATGGGCCATATTCAGCCACAAATGTCAGGAACAATTTCACACTGTGGAGCTTTATATCCGGCTGTCAGCACAGTGTAGTGACAGAAATCTACTGTGACAGAAACAAAGAACAAACGGTCTGATGTGCATTGAAATGCCAGAAAATGTACTGCTTTAAATATTTCTGCTTTTTTATTATAATAAAAAGTATTAAAAAAATCATCAACTGTAGCTTCTCCAGAAACACGACTGCAGATGAATGATGTGACTCTATGGGGACATTAAGACACTGTCTAACGAGCACATTGTGTATGAGTGTGTAG
The DNA here is from genome assembly GCF_900324485.2 of Mastacembelus armatus. Taxonomy (NCBI): domain Eukaryota; kingdom Metazoa; phylum Chordata; class Actinopteri; order Synbranchiformes; family Mastacembelidae; genus Mastacembelus; species Mastacembelus armatus. Next base: position 22,962,793 of record NC_046646.1, on the reverse strand, counting down.
TTATGATGCTAAGATACTGTACCTTCTGTCTGTAAACTAGAAACTCAGGGAAAATATTAGTTTTATTAAACAGTTGGCAGCTGGATTTCAGTTTTGACAAAGACTCAAGGAACCAGAACTGGGGAAACAAGACTAGAACAAGTGAAAGTTCTTTCTTTCTCTCTCCTTCTGAAACATACGTCACATCAGTAAAGAGGTTTGAGGTAATGACATACTGAAGCCCAAGACTGAGGCAGAGATAACCATGGTTATGAATAACGGGGGGACTAAAACATCCCACTCTGCAGATCATTTCAATGCCTCTGCCACATAGAGAGCTCCAGTTTCACGCCAGCAATCATTTTGTTGGAACAGGCATCGAAATGAAGCTTTTTAGAGGAAGAATTCACTATTTTCTGTGATTACACTTGAGTGTCAGACAGTTGCAGCAGCCATGTGATTGCTTCCTTCACATTCGCAGGCTGGAGACGAGCGCCTCCTCAGTTTCTAATGCCTGGGTATCAAAATAAAAGCAGAGGAAAATAAACATGCACATGATAAATGTCATTCATGAACTCATTATTTGATGGCACACTCTCTGATAGCTTGTGTATCCCCCACAACCTCAGGTCCTGATATGCTGCTCCGCCTCCTGAGAGATGAGTTTTCAGCAACATATCGACATAATGAAGCTTTTTCTGGAGCCTACAAGTCACAGGGACCCTGATCACTGATAAAATGAGAAAATGTTCTGTGCTGATTACTGTAAAAAATATTCTTAGTGGGAATAAGGAGAAAATATTTACAGTAACTGTCCAATAACTTTAAGAACAAGAAGTTCTCAGTCTCCCCACTGAGACTGATTATATATCGCACATCAATTTAAAATGTTGTTTTTCTCCTGAGAAAAACTTACTCCTTTACCGGCAGGTAAATGTTTCATCATCTTACTTCACACTAGATTTTCACAGCAGCTGTTCGGAGCCTGCAAACACAAAGAAGAGCAGAAAACAAACATCGGTACAGGACCAGTGAAGTGCACGAGGGTGTGTTTGTTCACATTAGGGCGGAATGACCACGTCTGCAGCCTCAGTGATTAATAAACTGCTTTTACAGCCAACATGTTGACAGACTCTAATACTCAGATGTGGTGGCTGCTGGTTGATGTTGCATTAATAGATGACGGTGCAAACCTTTAGATCATTGCATAAGTTCATGAATAATAAAAAATGATTTTGCTTATTTTACTTGTTTAAGCTTTTACAAAGGATCTGCACATGCAGGTTGTTCAGTGACTCTTAAATGTCCTTTTAAGTTTAGCATCGTAATACAAACCTACTTGTGTCACATCTCTGATGAATAAAAGATAAAGCTTCAATTTCGAACACCGACTTTGAAATATTTAGACTGTTTTTCACGAGCAGGAGCAGCTGAGAGGATCTCAAACACATTCACACATTTCTTAGGATCACTCCGAGGTCTCCTCTCCATCTTTTGCCCCTGTTTCTCATCTCTTTTTCTCTGTGTGTCTCTGCAGCAGGCATAATTAATCGGCCACAGACTGTGTTTACAGAGTCTGATGGTCTGAACTGGAGAAAAGTGTCTCTGAGGCGAAAATCAAATCCCTGCCTCAGCAAAAACAGAAAAGACTCTGATAAGAAGAGACAAGAGGAAAGAGTTTAACTCCTGCCTGGTCCTGCACTTTACTCATCTATTTTGAAATGAATGTTTTTTTAGTTTACATCAAATAAATGTGGTAAATTAGTTTGTGTCCATGTTTTAAACAAGAGTCCATAATAAAATAGCCATTTAAATGAAGGCACTTAGAAATTTTTAATGGAGAAGTCCGGGGTTTTAGGTATTCTTTAGTGGTCTTTTACTTTTTATGATCTCTTTTACTACATCATTTACAGTAAAGAGAGCAAGAGGAGGTGTGAGGGGAGTGAGATAAACAAGGAGGGGGGTAACGTCTCATTAAATTTACAACTGGGAGCATTATTCCTGATTCTGCACATCCGATCACTTCTTTTAACACTTTGACTTTCTGAGTACTGTACTTAAGATTTTACACAGAGTTTACAGCCAATTTTAGAAATACTGCACTCGCTAAAATGAATATATCACATATGAAACACATTTCTCACTGGTGCAGCATCGTTTTATATGCAGGTATGCAGCACATTTCCACCTCTGGGGTGGGGGATTTACCATGTACCTAAAAATATCTGCAGTTACATTTTGCAGGATAAGGTACTCTGTGGTGTTTACTGTGCACAGTGACCAAAACTGTACCGAGTCTGGAAAGAGGTGCTGTTTCATGTCTAATTGCATCTTCATCTACAAAATCTCATCGCTCAAATCTGTCTCTACTGAGGTAGATGTTGGCACCATGTGTCTGTTGTTTAAGTGTTTTGAGGCCCTGATGGTGATTGAGTGAGAAAATCAGCGCAGGCTCGAAACTGTGTAAATAAATATACGTGTTCCAGGCTGGAAAAGAGGTGCTTGTTGAATCAATTGACTCTTTGGGGGCAAAGCAGCATCATCAAGTGAAAACTAAAGGCACTGGTTGATGAATCACCTTGATATGTAACATGCATTCCTCTGGTTTGATGTGTTTTTATGGGACATCTTAAATCGTTGTTAATGGAGTGTAAATTTAGACGCATCAGCACAGTCAATACAAGTGTAGTCCATCTGACCCTGCACACAATTAGTCAGTGTGTATTTAACCAAACCTCACTCGCTGTCAGATCCAGTGCTGGACTAACCAGGAACCTTTGTTCTTCCTCATGGCGCTCGTGTTTTCTTGTGTTCATTGTTCTTTGGGGGATAAACTGTCAGTCGGGTTTTTCTGCAGCATTTCAGTCCATCTCCTGTTTGGAGTCATTTCCTTCAGGTGTCGTTAGACCCTGGATCTTTCTGTTTTGAGTTTGCTGGTGCAAAATGATTCATATTTGTTGTTGTTTAGTCTGAAGTAATGGAACTGGCCTTTAAACAGCATCACGGAACAAAATCAGAATATTATCCAGAATAAAATGTGCTTCAGTCTTTATGTTCCTGTGAGCCCTGCAGATATTTTGCAGCTTTTTATATAAGCTGTCAAAGGACAAGAAGGTTATTACCAAATTACATACATGGAGTGATTATTAATAAATCCTCAATCTATTTGGCAGTAAAAAGTGAAAAGGTAACAACCATTTTCCTGGTTAGAAATATTTAATGTGCAGAGATGTTTCCACTCCTCTATACAATAAGAAATAAACTTTTTTTTTTAAAGATTGAAGCCATTTAAACAAGCAGTTAAAGACTACCTTTAATCTCTGTTTGTGGTTTCTCTGCAATGCAGCGATTATTAATGCATGACTCCTTTCACAGTTTCCTTTCACTCAGCCCCGGCCACGGCTTTAATATGCTAAGTGTTTATTTGTTTGTGCTCTCTCGCTGACTTGGTTTTGAAATCTCACTGCATGAGAGGGAATTATTAATCAGATACCAGTTTCTCTGACTGCTTCCTACTGTTATACATTAACTGGTGCATCACAAGCTGTTTGTGCAGCTTAGGAGAGGAGGAAACATCTCCTCCGTCTATTGCTCCTACAAATTATCTTGCAGAATTAGAAAGGGGGGCCTTTCAACTAGAAAACACCATCCACATGCCCCAGAAAGTAATGAACTTTTCTCCTCTTTTTAGTATTTTGTAAACACCACAGACTTAGACTAGTTTTGGCAACGATTAGAAATGGATTAAGAGCTTTAAGAGAGCTAGACAGTAGCCCCTGGTCCACTTTAGGCTGCTGCTTAATTTTATGGGTTTGGAAAAAAGCACATGAGTCACGTCATCATGGTGAACGTAACATTATAGTTTGTTTTCTTTATGAAATACAAAGTCCAGTCCAGGCACCGCTTTAATTTCTCATAATCAGTTACTTGTTGCTGAGCCCTTTGGAAACATCAGGAGGGGATGATGAAGAAACACACAGCACATTATGGTGAATCATGACAAACACTCTCTGAGTTTAAGTCCCATCTTCAGGTCCATGTCACACTTTCTTTGTAATGTGTCCTGGTCAGCTGTTGGCTAAAAAAAGGCTTGAGTTTAAAGAGATAGTAGCAAAACTGTTCTTACTTTTCATCTCTTAGCGTTTTCCTGTATCGCTGTTTAAGGGCATTTTTGCAAATTGAGGATGAGCACACAGCTTCTTTTCATTAACCAGCTCAAAATACAAGATCTCATTTAGATCAGTGCAGCCAAGTGAATGAAATACGATGGCTCTGACTAGACGGAGGCTCAGATTAAATTGTCCAGTTATTGATGGGCTGATGATAATGACGAAGAGGAGGAGGCTGAGGGGGCTTTAACATTTTGATTATTGCACATCCTGCCTTATTCCTGCCTTAGGGGCTTTGTTGTGTCTGACAAAGCTGCAGGTTTAAAGTTTTAACCTCAGCATTGTTTTACATTGACATCGGATTTGAGGTTGGACAGTCACATCAGTGAAGGAGGACGACACCTGCGGTCACTCACCTGTACAAACTCTGCAGTAAGGTCAGTGCTACTATGTTAGCAACAATGCTAAAGCTAACCAAAGCATCAGAAGATATGCAGACCCCTTCATTTTTGGCACATTTATTCAGCTGTGAATTTCATTTTAAACGGATAAAATCACCAACCCTGATCACAAGGTGAACATATTAGCAAATTTAATCAAAAACTGACATAACATACCAGCAGGGGGCGACAGTCTGTGACCTATACCGCAGATATACAAAGGAAGAGGTGGAGATGGGAAATAAGGAGAAACTGCATGAAATGGGTGAAATCATTGATCACACATTGATCCAGCAGGATCAGCTGCTGACGCCAATCAGACTAGTGCCAATTGCAAAGGACACATGGCGAAGCTGACCATCAGTTTGATGTGTCACAGGCTCTTCCAGCATCGTCTAAACCATTTGCTTCAGGTCACCCTTATGTTGTAAAGTGAAATGTGGCCCAATGTCAAGTGAGTGAACTCTTTTCTTCAAGAACCTCTATAATTGGCTGCATGGTCTCCCTGTCCCTGCTGCTGAGAAGCCCCCAGTGCCTGCTGTTCTCCAGACATAATTTTCCTTTAAATGCTATTTGGCAAACGCTCTTTTTACTCAGAGTGGCTTCAGTCCAGCTACTGTTCTTTAAATCCCCGATCAGTGGAGAAGCTGCTCAGATGGTTGTCATTCCAGCAGCTGAGGACTTCTGAAGCCCTGTTAGAAGGACTGACGGGTTCTTGCAGTTCCAGTGGTGATTCAGGTTTACACAAGAAAAAGCAGCAAAATGACCTTAGACAGCCCTCGAACACTCCTGCAGTATGATCCAGGTGTCTGTGTGCCCATCTTGTACTGCAGCCCTGCCCTGTCCAGACAACAGACCAGTGAGATGATGAATGTTCTTGTCATTTATCCACAACACTGCAGTTCTGGCAGCAGAGGAATCAATGTGAAAGTCCCAGACAACCAACCTGCTCTTTATATTCCCACCAACACACACACACACACACACACACAGTGACCAGAGCATGAGGATGCCAGAGACGCCTCATTCATCATCCAGTCTTTCAGCGTAAAGACTGAGTGGAACAGTTCTTCTCTCCACCTTGAATTACAGGGTAGAACCAGTCAGGGACATGTGCTCAGTGCTGTCTTCTGTCCAGTTAGTCTGAAAAACATGATCCTGCACTGAAGGTAAAGACACAGTGTCAAAAGTTGCATTTTGCAATTTTTATGACGTCTTTCAATCATTTCCTCCCAAACCGGATCTACCCCTGATGTCTTGTTCTATTATTCCTCGGAGCTGAGGTGGAAATGCCATTATTATTGATTTTCTAGCTCCCATGCAGCATATTCAGTGGTGAAACATGCTAACGATACAATAACCAGCCCACTTTCATCAATACACGACATAAGGACTCTGACTGTTTATTTATAGCACATCTTAGAACATGAAAAAGCAGCTAGACTTGTCCTCATGGTGATTCTCTGCATCTGCATCTCTTGTTTGCTCTAAGCTGCTTGGCTTCATCTTTACTCTCTCCTCTCCCATCATCCACTGCTAGTCTGCGTTACGCCGTTTGTCTTTCCCGCATTGGACATTTTCTACTTTTAATCTTTTGGTCTTATTTCCTTGTCAAGAGTTAAATGATTAACTTCAAAACCCTCTCACATCTTTACACTTAATCTGTTGAGTGAAGCTAACTATTAGTCGGCTTTAGCTGCAGCTTTACCGTGGAAGTACGTGCTGGGTGGTGTATTCCTCAAAATGTCAATTATTACTTTGTCTCTGCTGCAGAGGCTCGTGGTTGGTCATGAGCTACCAGCTCAGGTTAGAGGTGGACAGAGATGCTGAGGTTTACATGAGGTCGCTCAACAAGCAAAAATGCTGTGATGTGGCCTCTGTTTGCAGGTGCAGAGTGAAGGAGATGTCATTGGTCTAATCAGTAAATATAAACCAGAACATGTCTGTAAGTGGACTGCAGGTGTGTGTGCAGACTTCCAACATCTCCACACATATTATGAAGAACTATTCTGCTGAAGGTGACCTGCAATCCTGCTCGCTGCTCACAAGCCTGAGACTAAATGTACGATTTTACTCTTCTTTTATTCAAACGTCTCCTTCTGGGTGTCCTGCTCAGACGTCCTGCTGTCTTATAAAAGTAGAGAAGCAGTGACGGGGGCAGACGGCTGACTCCTCTGATGAATAAAAGAAACCAACTTTCCCCCGCTTATGGTGGCTGACAGATAACAGCATGATATCAAGAATCACAACAGATTCTTTCTGTTTTACTCTTACAGCGGGTTCGGTTCTCCCCTCTGGTCTCATTAAACACAGTTCTCCTGTCATGGCGCTGGAGGTGTGGTCAGGGTTTATTGACATCTGGCTCCAGAAACCAGCAGAAAAAAAAAAAACAAAACACTTCAGCTGGAGACTCCTCTTTAGAGCTGCTCTACACAAATGGCAGGTTTCTGCTAGAAACTCTCAATGTCCAGAAATCCTCATCAGTAAAACTGCACCCAGCCCGTTCATCTTTACAAACCAGGACGCTCCATGATGCTTCTCACCGAAGAGACAAGTGGGAGAAAGGATCTCACATTTGTGTCATGCAGATTCCTTTAAAGAGGAACCTGGTTGCTGATCTAGACGCTGTTTAGATTTAGATGGCAGTGTTCAATGTGACTACATGCTTCTTATGTCCCTGTGCCCACCTGCAGGACCTGGACTGGAGCAAACTGGAGTTTTTGACTACAAAATGCTTTGATAGTCCAGTAATTACTTATCAGGACAAACACTCACAAGGATTTCCTGTGTTTGTCTGCATTGAGAAATGGTTCTGCACAAAACAGCAGCAATCTGAAGAATCAGCATAACCTCCGATGGGCCCATGTCTGTCATTTCTTCTGACAAATAGATGAATTAAAAAAAAATGAGAGTAACCATTATTGAAAGTAATTAGCTGGAGATTTAGATGGATGGAGCAACAGTGGTATAAGGAAAAAAGCTAAAGTTATTATCAGTCATTAGGCATTACATTTCACTTGCAAATTAGACACTGGAACAGCAGAAGAGATAATTGAGTCTTTGGTTCTTTTTCTTTCAGGCTTGAAAGTTTAAAAAAAATCAAAATCTCTTTTGCACTTCGGAGTTTATATCCTCAAGGATACATGTCCCAGCTCCAAACTCTTGAATATAATGCGGCCTCTTAATATAGCCACGGCCTCTCAGAGCCGGTGTGACAAGTTGAGAATTATGTGACATCCCAGGAGACTTAGGGAAATGGACCAAGCTGTAAAAGCAATATCACTCCAGCTATGAACACATCACTGATAGCTGCGCACTCTCGGAGTTTGCAAGATGCCAAGGGAAATGATTATGGGATTAACATTTAGAGAAAGTGTGTTTTAGCAACATCAGTGTGGGAGATGATTAAAGTAATATAAAACCTACAACAAGGAGTGACAGGGGAAGGAAATTAGAAAGCTGTGGGCAGCAAACATTCCCACAGAACGTATTTAAAGACGATGTCTGGGATGATGGAAAGGAGCGGGACGAGGGAAGAATGAGGAAAACCGATTCCCACTGATACACAGGGAGCAAATGAAAAGATGCACAACAGAAGAGAAGCCGCTACAAGAAAAAAATCACATTAACCTTTGTCCAGCCGCCACCGTATTGCAAACAACATTGTTGAGTCAGATGTTTGCATGTTCGATCTCATGGGAAATTCATTTGTTTGTATTAAAATGCAAATGCAAGTTTGTTTGTCAATACAAAAAAACACAGAATCCAAAGAAATCAAAAGCGAGGCTCTCCACGGCTGCGTTCAACGCAAAAAATAAGCTTGAATTATTTAAACCTTCATCAGGGCAAAGCAATTCAATGTTTGACACAAACTGGACATAAACTGTGTCAAGTTTTATTCCTTTTCTTTTATATTGCCAGTGATGACGTACGCACACCACAAGAAAGGTCCTGCATTCCTTATTTACCCAGTGAACGTGAACATACTTGTATTTATAGACAACTGGTGCTGAGACAGAAACGGGCTCCTAAAGGAATAATTCGCTAAATATAAGAGAACCATTTGTACAATCTTCACGCATTAAAGTTGTAAATGTAGCAATATCATGTAGTTATTTGTGTCAGAATATGACACCGTCTATCCTTAGATCCTTGATTTGAGTCATTTAGATACTGTGGATTTATCTATGCTCCATCCACACACACACACACACATGCACGCACACACACACATATATGTCTGTTATAAACACTCTCTCTCCTCCAAGCTTTCAGACATGCATGAGATGAAATGAATTGTTCACTCTGGTCTTCAGCAAAAAGATGGAGGGAAGTGAAATAGAACGAGCACAGTGCTAATTGACTCTCAGAGGTCGCGACCCTGGCAGGATTTTATCGATCACCATGACAACTTCACTGATAAGACGATAGGGACCTGCAGCATCACAGCCTCACCTGTTCTCTCTCTCTCTGCTTTTGTGTCCTTGACGTGTTTGTGCATGACGTGTTCATGCTCAGCAGAAGCGTAACCGCAGCACACTATATGACTGGATTTTAATTTATTCCATAAAAAAATCTGAATAAAACCTGGAATCATTTTTCTTTTGGAGAATGAATAGAAAAAATACACCAAGAAAACAAGATGATGCAAGAAAACAACTTCACATTGTACAATAGATGTGTCACTGGCTGCACACTTGGAAGATGAACTATAGAAATATACTAGTAGCTATACATAATACATATCTCACACATCATTACATTAGAAATCTCAATGTCAGCATGGACTGAGATAGTGTGTGCAGAATCAGTAAATATTAAATGTTATGTCTGATGATACTTTTAAAAAAACACAAAGTAAAAGTAAGTTCTTTCAATAAAATCACGAAAAGTAAAACATTAGGATCACACTCCTCTTGTCGACGATGAATAACTGTAGATATCTGAGCAGCAACCACCTAAAAATGTTAAGTTTCCTGTGTCGTTATGATGGTTCATCATCTGGGGAGCATGATTGTGTTCAGCAAATTTCACAGCAGGTTAAGTCATTGGGTTTCTTTATGTGTTGGTGTGAAAATGATGCTTAACGCCACAACAGGTTTCACGACACTGTTTGTAGAATTTGAACTTTTTAAACACTGACATTGAGACTGTCTCATGTTTCTACAAACAAAAATGGAAAGATGAGTCGCATACGTGGCAGTAAAAGAATAATTCCACTTTATTGCAGTTTGGCTTTTGGTTTAATAGGTCTTGTCATCGTTTCGATTGGTTCTGGTGGGGCTGTGCCGAGAAAAGTCATAGCTGGGGTTTGGGAAGGGGCCAGTCAGAAACACAGGCTGTCAGATGGTCGGACAGGCTGCAAACAAACCCCCAGCTCAGCCGAAATCCAAGTGATAAAAGTTCTTTCATTACTGACCGTTGTCTTCCTTATCCCGCCAGTGACACAGAAATGCAAAATAGTCCACATGTAATCACAATCCATTCACAGCACGTCTAGATAACACATTAGGTAACTGTTCAGTTTAAGTGCACAGGCCTGCAGCTTAACTTTTAGTGATTCACTCATGCACCCGCCTCCGCAGCGTTTCGTCAGGCAGAAACTTTAGACCAGTATTTATTTGTGTATAAAACACAAAGCAGCAGCCACCACCACCAACTGCCTGGGTGCAGCTGAAAATGCTGTGTAATAAGATGTCACCAGGGAGTACACAGGCTGTTAAATCAACGATCTCAGTCGCTGACAGGAAACACCAAATGACTATGTTTTCATTTCATTCAAGATCAGTTCACATTTCAGTGTTTGTTTAAACGCTTGCTCTTCCTATTTACATACAGGCTGCGGTTATGTAATATTTCTCTATTGCATTAGGAAGGCAGCCCAGGAGACTGAAAAACACTGCTGGTGATGTTGTGTGTCGACAGGGACGAACGTTATAACCTCATTTCGGTTCTGCTCTTGCAGCTGTTTACAAATCTGCACATGTGCATATAGGGTCAAAAGGTCACTTACATAAGTAGACAATAACAAATCCACAAAAACATTCGTAAATGTTTTACACAAATAGTGTTTAATATGAAATGTGTCACTCAGTCACTGAAAGCTGGACATTTTTCTGAGGAGGTGGACACCAAATAAGGGTGTAGGTCACGGGGATCTGTCTGTAGCTTGTTGTGAAACTCTGGCACCAAATGTCACTGCAGAATTTGTTGTAGATCTTCTTCTCTGACTCTGGGTCAGAATGTAAAATGTGATTTCCAGCTGCTCCTTTGAATATCAGAATTCCTGTTCGAGTCCATTTCTGCCCCTTTTCCCAAACCTTCTGTTCTCCAGTTCTCCAGCACTTAAAGGCTGATTTCACTGAATCGATTCATCAAATTTCAGGTAGCCCAGATGCCATCAGTAACTCTGAATTGCCACCTTCAGCAGTGACTGCTGTGTTACACTGTGACTGTGAAGGCGGAGGACAGTGTTCATGCCAAACCGGCCATATGGAGCAGATGTTCCCGTCTAATCAGGCCTCTACTGTGGCCTTTTTATGGCATCGATATCCAGCAGATTATTTGGGCTTAATGGACATGTGGCTGCAGGATCGAGAATGTGGGAGGTTTAAAACATCTGACTGGAGGCCACAGGTGTTTTTTGTAACTGTATTTGAAGAACACGCTGCCTATAAATATAATCTGGTCATTAATTATTTCTTACCTGAAAAGCTGCTCCCTCTTATTTTTTCTTTGTAGTTGCCTGAAGTGTGATATTTTCTGACAGATAGAGCCAGATGTCTGTGAAGTTCATTTTGGTTCATTCTGCACAAACAGTAAACGTGTCGCTGCTTTTATTTTTAATCCAAATAACCGTGGTTCATATCACATCCCACACAGACCTGCAACTCATTTTAATTTTAATATAATACATTTAATATTTTAATTGTCCCACCCAAAACTGATCTCTACTAAGCATTATTTTTAAAACACTGGCAATCAACATAAAAATATTTGATCATTTAACATATTCATATTTGCAGCATGGTCAAATATTGAAGTTGACCTCTGCTGATAGAACTAGAACACAGGTAATCCCTAAACATGACAGTTATTTTAATGTTTGATCAGGATATCTTGCCAAATCATGTGAGAGAAACACTTAAATAAATTAAAACATAAATTAAACAATAACTAAAGTGCAGCTTCAGGACATATAGTGCTGATTTCAAAATTCAGCCACAGTGGTTGCCGATTCACATCTAGGAACACACTTAACATTCTCGGACAGCAGCACGCTTTAAATTTTCAGCAGTGCAGCTGTCGATCACGGAGCTATCATTGATTGGTTTCATGGCAGGAGAAAGCAGAGTCCTTGCTCCTCACCAGAGGCCAAAACGAAGCATGTTCAGTCACTCACGCTGAGCAGAACTCCCATTAGTGAGAAACGTGTTTGATGTGCATCAGTGTTTCTGGAATCATATGCGGGTTAACTCTGGGTGCAGCAGCTGGGAGTCTGGGTAGCAAACGGCCGTGCACACCCAGTTTTTACACGTGCCAAGTACAAGCCAGGTATTAACTGAAAGAGTGTAACAGGCTCATTAACAGACGCTGAGGATTTAGCTAATGGGAGATTTGCATTCTTTACTATTTATGTAAACATAAGCCTTATTATTATTATTATTATTAGTAGTAGTAGTAGTAGTAGTAGTAGTAGTAGGGTGGGGGGTCATGTGGGGTCAAAACTACATGGCTTGTACTAAAATTTAGAAAATCATGGTCTCCTGTATTTTCTTACTTTCCTAGAAGTCAAATCAACTTAATGGCAGTCCAGGTCAGTGGAACCCAAACAGCAGAAATATGATTTTCCATATACTGTGAATTACATGCACGTGCAAAATTAGCTGTGCCCACCTCAAAACAAGCCCCAAAACACATAATGATTCAATATGATTCAAAAACAGACACATACACAGCTCAGAGCTTGTACAGTGTGTGTGCCAGCACAGAGACAAATATAAATCTGGTTTCTGTGTAGAGAGAGTGTGTGTGTTTAACATTGTTGTATGAATACACCCAGCTTGTACATGTGGTCCGTGGTATTTGGAGTTTCAGTTTTAGAAAGAAAGAACCGAGTGTCCTGTTATTTAATTATCCTCATGCACAAATAACATGAAAGTTCTTCTTTTCTTTCTTGGGAAGTCGGTGTCTCACTGCATTACAATGAGCCCCCTGCTGAATATTGGGATCATTAACCAGCCTGTTGCAGCTCTTGTCCTGCAATAATACTCACATTTAACTTGCCAAAATGTAAAGGGTCATTGTGGGCAAAGATTAGCACCATTATAGACTTAAAGTCAAGATGTGTTGGAATTGCTCTCTGTGCTAATCCTTCTCTTTCTATTCCTTCTCAGGATGCTGAGAGAGGGAACAGCTCATTCCCCTCTCCTCCTCTGAACCAGCCTGAGATGTGACAATTCAATCTGTTCAGTGTCTTCCGGCATGAATTATGGATGAACCCTGCAACCTCTCAATGTGGTGGGGATTTACGTTGATTGAGCGGCCTTTCGCTTTATAACTCCTCCTGCTTGTGTCACAGGCTCAGTGTGGATTTGAAAGAGGTCGGGAAAAAAATCAAGGTAATTTGCAGAGCATCAAAGCCGAGCATCCTGTTAGCACTGTTAGCACCTTTATTCCCCTGCTGGCAGACCGCTGATTGACTGTTGTGTGCTGAAAACCCATTAGCTGTGTTAATTCTGGCACAGAGTCCCTTCTGATAAACAATTATCAGTCCACTCAAGTATACAATGCACTGATGGTGTAGTAAATAAAAAGCTTTGGTTTGTGGAAAGATGTTTTTATGTATAAACTAGTTGAGTGCAATTGTAAAACATTTCTAAATGGACACCAAAGGTAAAATCCCATTAAGAGATAGAAAAACAAAAAACTGCGAGGTGTATCTTTTTTAGGTTATTACTCATTACCAGACCTGAGTAATCGATCTGTTTGATCTATTGGTCGACCCCTCTGGTCCAAACTGAAACAGCTCAACAAATATAAGATGGATTAAGAGGAAATAAACCTCCAGCCTCAGGTCAAAGTTTTCACTAATCTATTCAAATGTCTGTGGATCGTCCAGATGGTCTGGGATACATTTTGATACAGAACCGTATGATGCTCAGATGATAATCTTAGTGATGATAGTGATCCCCTGACTCCTCCAGCATCAGCATTAAGTTCATATTTGTGCAGAATGCCATTTAGAGATTATTAAACTAAAATTAAATCTGGCAATCATGACCTTCTCTTAATCAACTCTGGTAACTTTTGTGATCCAGGTGTTGTTTTTCTTTCGCCCAGTAAAGTGTTGCAGTTTGTATTTCTTATGCCGATTAGCAGAAATAAGGCCGATGTGAAGCCAAGCAGCTGCCCACCTGCATCAGCCTCACTAAAGGTAAATAATAAAGTCGTGCTCATGTTATCCAGCATATTGATGACACTGTTTTTGTTTTTTTTTTTGCAGACCAGCAGCAAAAAAGTCTAAAAACTATTTTACAACTGACACCCCAGATGTTTCATCATCTTTACTGCAGTTTGAATGTGACACACAGCATCTGACAGAGCGTTTCCAAACTGCTGTGTAAGGGCAGTAACTACTGTTTATCACAGGAGTTCAGCTGCAAATCATACCATGAAAATCAGAGGGGCCTGATTCTCCCTGTCCTGACCTGACAGAGCCTCCGAGCTTTTCTGCAGAAACTAGACCATTAAGCAATACTCGTTAAATGATTTATTTAATTTAGTAACATCATAGGCACCAACAAAAGCAAACTATTACACCTTATAAAGGCAGCCTGGGACCACAGACTGGCACTGCCCCCATAACACACACATATACACACACGGAGCTTGACAGCTGGCCGACACAATCGTACAGGATACGTACAGAAAGGCAACAAAACACAAACATTAAAACAAGCTTACTGGGTGAAATGAGACTTAGAATATCACCCTCCTATTAAAGTAGCTGAAACAGCAGCGTAATGTGCACCCATGCACCCGATGAACTATTATACTACTGTACACTGGAGGGGCGAATATTGTAAATAACTGCATGTCTGCACTGAAATTGTTTCCCCCCACTCCACTGGTTCAGTGAGAGAGAAGGGTTGAGTCTGTGTGTCCTCCCCGATGACCCGATGCCCGGTTTCATTTGACTGACAGCTCCGAACAGTGACATCACTGTACAGTCTGTAGGACACGATCCAGAACCGTGTCTCTGGGGTTTAACCTTAGGCTCTGTATGTACACCCCCAGAAAGGATGGACTCACACTCGTGTGGGCGTTCCCGAACGTGCACGGTTTATCAGCAGTGTTGACAAGGCAGGTTAACGAACACTGTGCAGCTGATTTTCACCCAAAATGACTCCACCCAAGTTGTTCTGTGGCACATTCTTTGTTTTCGTATTTTCCAGATCCTCCACCCAAGTGATTCATTTATTTAATCATCATTAAATTACACAGTATTTCAATACGTCAACAGGTGAAAGAACTTGTCCAACTCACGCTGTTCTCATTCAACACTTAATAACGTCCATGTCCACTCCAGCTTTGGATTTGTCAGCCAGCGTGATCTCTGGATGTTTGATTATCTAAAAATACTCTCAGGTTATTCTTTAAAGTTGTCATTTCTGCTCATGCATTTGATGCCTTTTGTTGTGTCACACACACTCCGTCTCGACTCGCATTGATTTTTTTAAAATCCATAACTCTGCAGGTTGCATGCAAAGACAGAACCAATGGTTTTTGTGGTGCTTGCTGGCAGCATGTGTAATACTGATGCAACAAACATTGAAAAAAAAAAAAAACGAAAAGTCAGGAGGCACAGAGCAGGACATCACAATAACAAATTCTTCCTCACAGTTTTTCTTCAGCAAACATTAAAATTCTCATTTATTTTCTGTGCATGAAAAAGTGAAACCCTGAAGAGATGCTGATATTCAGTATAGGCCTGTGTTTTCTCAGCTCATGCTCAGTGAGCCCCCCACATTTCCTCCCAGCCGTTAGTCTTTGTGGGTCTTCAACTTCATCTGGAGCCAAATGACACCAGCGTGCACACAGGCTTGAGTTTACCTCTTTCATTTTCAATGGGGCACAAGCAAATCGCTCTGCAAAGCATCCCAGGTGTGGCCACTGCTGCACAGAAAAGGGAAGGAAGTTGAAAGTAGCTGTCTTTATACAGATGAGGTTAAAATTGGCCCACAACTCTGCAGGGATAGAAATATGCAGCAGCGGCACCTGCAGTGGACATGTACAGTATAATGCATGTCTGTGGAGGAGACGGTTATTTATGAGTGTGATTCCCAAGTCACTCAGTAGACACACCAGCAGGAAGAGCAGAATAAAGCTGAGTTTCTTCTTTGTTGGTGGGCCAAGGCAAACTGTTCCTCCACCAACACAATGCAGGCGCACCTGCTTGCAGTCAGTCCGCAGACACAGGCTTTGTCCTGTGTTTACAAAGTAGGTGTGGTGGCTGCTTGGATTTCCATCAGAGATGCACTTAGGCTTGTTTCAGCCTCGGCTCTGGCTCAGCTGTGCTGAAGGATTTGCAGGAGATAAATAGAACAGATGGTTGTTGATCAGTAAATACCATCTTCACTTACAACTGTCTCTCAATGACATTTCCAACATGTGTTGATCGCACTGAGATTTTATTTTGAGTGACTGAAATATCTCAGGAATTATCTGCCTGTATTACAAAGTTTGGCTCGTGTCCACTGAGATGTCATGTGTGTTCGTTTTCACTAAATAGAGCAAAAACTATGGGCTTTTGTTTACTGATGTAAACAATGTGTTTACTGAAACGTTCAACTCATTCATTCAGAGGGAATCTTCAGTACTGTTTTAACAGTGTCTGGTGCAGCTGGAAGTGACACCACTGACTGCAGAAGTCACCGGTTAGTCCCTGTTGAGTGGCAAACACAAAACAGCCAGGATCTATGCCACCGTGCATCATCAGCCGTTGAAGAATAAAGAGAGGAGAGGAAACATAAAGCACCACATTCCAACTGGGCGGCTAACATTTACCACAAACATGCTTTTGAGAAAACGTGACGTGTCTAAATAGTTTGCAAATCACGTCACAGACAACCAGTTTGATCAGGTTCATAAACCCTGTGACGCACCCACAGGCTTCCTCACTGTGTCAGTGCGTTGTGGGTGTCAAGCCTCATATATATGTATGAGGCCTATGCAGTTCCTATCCTCACTCATTAAACACAGTGTCGTTAAGTGTTTGCTTTTTTCAGAAAATGAATAGAAACTTGGATTGTTTTGTTTTGTTGAACAGATTCAGTGTCGAAGGAAGTTTAGCAGTGACAGAAAAGTCCGTCCCACCTGATGTTTTTATGATCATCTCTATTGGTCTTCACTACATGTCAGAGCCAAACCTTGGACTGTGTCCTGCTCTACATTTATCTGATAACTTTAGTTCCTTTTCAGGATCAGATGGATCAAACAAAATACAGATTGATCATCAAACTTTATTGATCCCAGCAAGTATATAAAGTACTATAAATTATGATCAACACAATAATTCATCAATAATTAGAATCCAGTAATATCAGATACATTCATGTGAAATGGGCCATTCGGCACAATGAGTACTTTTACTTTGGATACTTCAAGTACATTTGGAGGCAGCACACTGGATTAGTGGTTAGCACTGTTGCCTCACATCAAGAA
This sequence comes from Mastacembelus armatus, assembly GCF_900324485.2. Taxonomy (NCBI): domain Eukaryota; kingdom Metazoa; phylum Chordata; class Actinopteri; order Synbranchiformes; family Mastacembelidae; genus Mastacembelus; species Mastacembelus armatus. Next base: position 22,945,539 of record NC_046646.1, on the reverse strand, counting down.
GGTTCCTGGTTTGAAACCCATCAGGGGCCTTTCTGTGTGGAGTTTGCATGTTCTCCCTGTGCTTGTGTGGGTTTTCTCCAGGTACTCTGGTTTCCTCCCACAGTCCAAAAACATGTATGTCAGGTTGATTGGTGTGTGAGGTTGTTTGTCTCTATGTGGCCCTGTGATGGACTGGGGACCTGTCCAGGGTGGACCCCTGCCTTTCACCCAGAGAGAGCTGGGATAGGCTCCAGCAGATCCCTGGGACCCTGGTTAGGACTAAGGGGGTATAGATGATGGATGGATGGATGGTGTGGTTAGTGATGGAAATATTCTTATGATTAAACAGCTTTTTCACGTGTCCTTTACATTTATTTTCCATATTTCCGGGGCGAATTTACCACAGATGCACTACAGATACGTGCACCTTATTTCCGAGGTGGTCCCCCTGGCGGCGGACCGCGCAGCCGCGCAGCGTCACAGGCAGCGCCGGTGTCCGTCGCCCAGTCAGAGTGAAAGTTGTCTCCGCTTGGCAAAGCGCAGCTTCGGGACTCGCTAGTTTCCACCGTCGCTGCTTCACTCGGTTCCTCCCGGAGACATGAGGCGGAAAGAGAAGAGGCTGCTGCAGGTCGCCGGGCTGCTCGTGGCCGCGATCCTGTTCTTCCCCAACGTGGGGCTGTGGTCTTTGTACCGGGACCGAGTGCTCGACAACTCGCCCGACGCGGCGGACGGTCCGGGCGGCATCCCCCCGGTACAGGTAAGGGAAGCTCGGCTTGGTTTTGGGGGAAGCGGTGTGAGGTGTTCACGGCTCTGCGCTGGTTCTCGCTCGTCTTAAAAATGTGAGTTTGGTGGATTCGTGCGCTGAGGACGCAGGGATCGGGGAAGCGCTGCGCAGTTCCCAGTGTCTCTCAAACGCCCCCCCTCCCTTCCTAAATACACTAACCTTCACATTCCCATAGTGTGTGTGTGTACATGTGCGTGTACGTGTGCATGTGCGTGTGCGTGCTGGGCCGTGGGCAGGTCAGGAGCTGCGGCCGGCAGGGTGATCAGGGAGCCACGTAGCTGACCCGGATCTGTGCGTCGCAGCGAAGTTCAAACAACACGAGAGTCCAGGAAGTTGTGAGAAAGCGACGCAGGCGGTGCTGACAGACCTGATGCCGCTGACGCTCCTTCACGTATCGTTTAATGTTCAGACATGTGCCAGGTGGAAGCAGAGTCCGCTGCTGTGAAGCTTAGACGACCGGAAACAGTTTGTTTTCATTGTCAGTGAGTTGATTGTGATTAATTAAAGTGGGAGCTGCCTTCAGGTTCTCAGATGCTGAGTGAGCTGCAACACAAACCTGATCAGATCAAAACAACGATATGAACAATAAGTACATTTACTCACATACTGCACTGAAGTACACATTTGTAGCTTTGTACTTCTACTCCACTACATATTGTACTTTTTACTGCACTGCTGCAGTACTTCAAAAAGTACTACTTCAACCTGGTCTAATGCAGTAAACTTCAACATATACAGTAATGCAGCAGGAAAACAGTTTACTGCACAATGAGTACTTTTGCTTTGATACTTTAAGTACAATTTGCTGCTAATACTTAGATACTTTTACTTAATGCAGGATTTCTCATATCTGAGATTCCTGCAAATGACTTTTGGGATCCACTGATTAATAAAAATATATCTCTGTGATTCGACACATCACATATCACAAATATTTCTGTGTAGAAAAATTGAAGAAACACCTGCTCCAATCCTACACATGTGAAGTACTTCAAACATTAGTTTTACCCTGATATAAATGTGATTTCTTATCAAATATTCACGAGTTGGACTGTGGAGGTTTCATGGATTTATTGATTAATACAACTCAGCCCTTTATGTGTGAATTGAATTGAAGGTTTTAGTCATCATGGTGTCCAGGCTGGAGCTCCACTGGGATTTCTGCTTTTTTTTTCCATATTAAGAGTTTCCAAAGAGCTCAGGTCATAGGTCATACAGAGGAAACATCACTATCACTCCTTTAAGTTGCAGCTTGTTAAATGTGTTTAAAGTCTGTTTGTGTGAACAGCAGACAGAACATGTTTGTAGGGCAGAAGAAGGTTTTTAAGATACGACTTCATAAGGTTCCTACATCCGTTTATTTCTCGAGGAAAAGTGCGGGTTGTTTATGTGGTTTCAGTTGATTCGTGATGGCAAGAAGATGAATAAATGGGCTGTTGTTTTCTTGGTCCACATAAAAATGCAACATCCTCCTCTAAGCAAACTGTTTTGCAGACAATAGTAGCTCCTCAGATTCAAATGAGGCAAACTCTGCTGAATGGAGGCTTTCATGGGTTGGATGTGTGTATGTGCATGTGTGTTAATGTGTGTTTTGTTGAGAGCAAACTTGCTTGACTGGACTGTTTGTGGGTGATTATTGAGAAGGGCCAAGTTCAGCTGTGATGTTTTAGCTGGAAATTCAGAATAAAGCTGGAATAAAACCAGAAATCTGCTCTGTAAACAGACGGACTGGCCTCATCCAGCCCGACAGACATGGCAGTCAGCAGTTTAACCACTGTGCCAAATCTAGAAAGCTCACATTTAAAACACTAGTGACCTGAGAGCTGGGTCAGTGGGACCTGGAAGTGAAATGTAAGACTTCTACTCTTTTCCTTAGAAGCTGATGGTGTTTAAGGACCAAAAAGCTCCAGTGAGCCAGTTCCAGGAACCAGCCCACTGAGGATCGGACCTGAGAACTGCAGACCTTAGGGGCCTTTTTTTCTCTTTGCATTCACACCCCCGGTAGGAGCGTTGACGTAACGTAAGGTGGCTCAATATGTCGACTGCGCGTCATTCGACAAAAACACTAGTGGAAAGTTTTACATTTCGCTTTGATCCGTCAAGATCTCTCTGAATTTTCCACGTCACATAGGAACAATAAAGCTTTGGATCCACTGAAAACTGTAGCCCTGCTAAAATGAACCTGTAAAAATGGCAGAGCCTGCATTGCCTTAATATAAATGTGTCACTCGTGGTTCCTATTGTACTAAAAGGCACTGACTCTGAAGTAGGAGCTAAAAGATTCCCCCATGAAAAAGGTTCCTCGACAACTGTTGTCTGCTGTTCTTGCACTTGAGCAGCTCCTGCTTTACTTTTCCGTCCTAAAGCTCAACAAAGATCGTCTTTCTCTGAGGCGTCAGCCTCAAACGCAGCAGCTCCGAGCAGTGGAAGCTGGACCCATGTGCCTGAATGAGAATCTCATCCTCCACTCCTGCAGCAAACATGAGCTGCCTCGCAGCTTCCCCACTGTGACAGTGACAGAAAGGTAATTTGTAAATTTCCCGTGTCTCGTTGAGGACGCCTGTAAAGCAGAGGTGGCTCGGCTTCCTCCCGCTGCTCAGGTTAAGTGGAGGATAGAGGAGACGAGAGCAGAAAATAAAAAGAGGCCACGTGCTCCGACCTTCTGACTGACTGGACTGGACAGGCTGTCTGCAGTGACCGAGACAAATGCATGTCCAGGCAAAAACCTGGCACACTTGTGCAAATGCATATTGCCTCAGATATTTTAAACCAGCTCCACCCTGATGAATGGGAGAGTCCCGCCTGTGGATTTGGCAGCAGTCAGCAGACTGTGCTTGTAGCCAGATTTGCAGGAAAATGTTGAACTCAGCAAAGCATTTTCTCAGTTTGTTGTTCAGTCACTTGAAACAGTCCACATCCTCGCCGGCTAAAGAGGGTGTTCCCCTCGGTGTGTCTCTCGAGCTTATTTGCAGCAGATGAGGTCTGAGGTCTGAGATAAGTTTTCGCCGTACCTCTGGTGGACTCGGACTGAGCTGTTTCAAGATTTCTCTTTGACAGCAGCGCATTTTACTTTGGTTTGCACAACCGTCGGTCTTTAGCTGTCGTGCCGTCTCAGCTGTGACATAACAAAGCTGTAGAGGCATCGATTTACCATAGAGCTTTATTCTCCTGTTGTCATATGTCACCTTGTTTGTGTCCGTGATCATTTCAATGTAAACAAAAAGAAATAAATCAAGGAAAGTGGCGCCCACTTCAGTGACCGCTGGCCCACACCCAAACCGTGCACGATTAAATAAATATGATTTTGTAAATGGGATTGATCAGCAGAATGTCAGAAACTTCCACCCCTGGAGTTCAGATTTTACCAAACTGAGGCTAAACTGCCTCCAGTGACTGTAACTCAGCACTTCCTCATTCTGTTTCACTGTCGGTCTTCCAGTCGAGGCAACAGCTCAGGCTTTTGCCACGAAGATGGAACCCCCATGAATTATTCATGAATCAGCCGACTGAGAAAATTAATCAATAATTAATCATTTAAGTCGGTGGTATTCTCTGCCTGCCAATCAGAGAGGATGAAAATATTCAGCCTACGGTCGTATGAATCTGACATTACTCTTATAACCTGCTTGAAAAATGACCTGACCTGGTAAAGCTCAGACTTGATAGTTTTTCTGTATGTATATGTGTTGCTGGTGGATTTTTTTCAGGATGTGATCAGCTCTGATAAAAATCCTGAAGATAAAGTGTGCTCCTGAAAGGAAAGTTGGCAGAGATTCACAGTCCTGTCACACAAGAGATGAGAATCGTGCAGGCTTCTGTACACTGGAGGCTACGTTTATGAGCCGCACACTGTAGGTCGGATTACTGTTCATTCATCACCGCAGGACCTTGTGTGTTTCGCCTGTGACACACGTACAGTACAGTCCCTGACACAGTTGTGTTTATATACTGCTTTTAGAGGCAGTGGAAGGTCAGTCAGCGACAGTCTGGCCTTATTAATGAGCAGAGCTCAAACGCGAACAAGGACATCTGTGTAGAACATTTCAGGACAAGGACAAATCCGAGCTGCAGAATTTTGCAGAACAACTTTTAATGTCTCGTGTGGTTGCAGCTTGTTGAATCACAGCTTGCAGAGGAAATTATTACTGTAGAACAAAGTGCTTTTCTGAATAAGTGCACCCTTGCTTCAGTCTGATTTTAATCTCCATGGCTTGTGATGAGCACCTGCCCCACAGTCGCAATGCACGTCAGTAATGAAGCCCTCTGTCCTTTAGGCCTTTAAAACACAGACTGTGATATCTGTGCTTTTGAAACCTGTTTGAAACCTTTTGAGGGGCACATGTTGGACATAATTAGGCTGCAAGTGTGCAGAGGCATGATTGGGCCTAATGAAATCATTTCATGGAGTAATTTGGTTTGTAGCCCACATCATTATAATAAGAAAAGCTAATATTTACATAACACAGTGTTGTGAAAAATCTGTAGCTATTTCTGTACATATTGACATGGTGTCGGTGTTAATTATGCAGCCGCTTGACGAATAATAGAACTAGCCGAATGACTGGTTTCTCCTTCAGCCGTTTAGTCTGCAGGAGACCACGGAGAAGTTGACATGTTTGTCGTCACTAAAACTAAATTTCAGGAAATGGGCCAAACTAGACGTGCGGTCAGCTAACGCCTCAGATTCTGATGCCTCGGTACCAGCGTGTTTGGCCTGGGCCCTGCTTTTCCACAGCGCTCGGCAGTGTCGAACTGTTTGACCTGCAGCTCCCTGTGTGTTTCCTCCCTGTTGCCGTCTGATAAACATTAAAGCTGAAGAACAGCGTAGCCCGTGGTTTTGCTCTATTGACTCAAGAGAGAGAGAGAGGGAACGATGTTTCACGCCAATAGCAGGCAGTGATTTCTGAGCACTCGGAAACCTCCAGGCTGCACCTACAGGAAGCACGAATCCAAAGAGCGCAGAGACAAAATTGAAATTGAATGGATTTAGGCTGCCCTTGCAAAACTGCTCATATGGATTGCACCACACATGCACAAAGATTTAAAGAAAAACTCAGGCTTGTCAAGGCACATTTTGGAATTCAGGGTAGTTTCAGGCTGCACTGAATTTCCTCATATGACTTCAAACACATGTGGGAAATGTTCAGCCTCTGTGCAATTAATGAAATCGCATCAACCCTGTGGATCCTGTGAGGTTAAGTGCAATTAGAGAGACTGAGAGAGCAGGATTAAGGCAGTTTAGCAAGGTTTATAATAACTTCTGAGAGTTCATTAGAGTTTATTACTCTGCATGCTGCTGTATGGTTGTTTTTTTTTTGTTTTGTTTTTGGAACCTCTTATTTTTTATTTATGAGTGATTGATTAATGTCAGAGAAGTTTTATCACTTTGTCATAATTATGAGAGGAATATTTTTGGTTTAAGGCCATTTTCTTGAACACTTACAATGTGATGACGAAAAGCTGTTAAAGTTGATTTTTGAAGCTTTAGCCATGTTTGTGGTTCTGCTAACAAACATACTCACCATGGTAATTCCTGAGATGGTATCATCAGTACAATGTCCACGACAGTCAGCTGGACAGTCAGACAGGTTTAAACCATGTTCTCCAAGTTGACCTTCAGACCTGAACTTTGACCTGCAGTACTCGCTGCAGTTGTGCATGTTTTCTGTGTATTTCCAGGGTAAATGAGGGAATTAAATAAATTGTGAAAGGGGCTGATGAAAGACAACAGCTGGGATGCATCTGCCAATAAATGCAGGTATCAATAGTGTTAGAATTACAACAAAAACAAATCTGTTTAGATTCTGAGGTGGTCCCTGTTGCTCCTGCTCAATGAAACAGTAAGCACTGCTCAGTAGAAACCAGTGGGAGAAGCTCTGCTGTTGCTTTGCTTCTCCCTGTTGGACCAAAGGTTATTCTGATCCTGCCCTGCTGTTTGTTACTTTCTTTTATTGTCTGTTGACCCTCTGCCCGTCTACGCTTTTCTTCTTACTTGTAACTTCCAACAGTTCGCTCATTGGCAGATCTTCCATTTTGGTTCCTTTTCCTTTTTTTCGGCGGCTGGTGAACTCTACAGTGACTCACTACTGCACTGGACCCTGCAGTGGACTGTGCCATCGACGTCTTCTATGTCAGAACCTTTGCTCACACCTTGTTTCATGGGGACACATTTGATGGCATCTCCCGCCCAGCTCTTATAGACAAAGGCCGTTTTGTTTCTTATCTACCGTTTGTTTTTAGAAGAATAAAATTGAGATTTTTTTATTTTCATTTTTATTTTTAAACAAAGTATTTCAGTCCATCAGTTTAAACCTAATGAGCCAATGTCAGAGTGGTTTTGTCATATTTGATAGGTAGCTAAATATTTTTCATTGTTGGTTGGACGAAAAAAGATGTGAAGATGCTACCTTGTTATCTGGGGAATTTTTAGAATTAATTTCTAATTTCTAACATTTTCTGGACAGAACTATTGATTAATTGAGAAACTGATTTGTTATTTGCAGCCTTGAGCATTAGATCAGAGCTCGTGCAGGCCACGTGGACCAAACTGTGTTATTAATCCTGATTACTGAAGTTAATGTGGTAGTGATCCCATGACTATTCCATTGAATGACATTGTAACTTGTGTTAACATGAGATTTTGTCACAGTGAGATCGTTTGGAGAGACAGTAAATCTGCACCAAGAGTTTGCGATCGGGAGAGAAGCTGTTAACGTCAGCACCTGATGCAGTCTGAGCTGTGGGCTGCCTGTGCTGCTGGGAAATGAGATTTTATCTTTAATGTGTTAAGCCTCTGGAAACGAGGGAGACCGAGGAGACTGAGGGGTGAAAGTCATTTGCAAAGACAAGTGGAGTTACTTGCTGCAGACTTAAGTCGTTGCACTTTATCACTGAGAGCTGAGAGAGGAAGGGAGGGGATGAAGCACCTCAGGACAGAAAGCCAGCGAGTGGGTAAAAGCGGTGTTTGTTCACAGGCTGACTTTGTTGGAGAGCATTTCCTCCCCAGGTTCCTCACACAAAGCAGACGTTGACTTGCTGCTGGCTGCAGCACAGACTGAGCGTGTGCAGTAGCTGCTCTGTATGCCTGTCAGGGATCTGCTGACCCAGATCAGTGCAAGGAGCCAAATGAGGGACAGGTGCAGCAAACAGCCTGTGGAATACAGGCTTTTAATTACAGCCATGTGGGTGATGGAGCTGCTCTTTTTTATGTTCAAATGATTAAGCTAATCCCTGGATGCTATTTAAGGCCGACCCTGTGCTTCACTTTGCTGAACCTGATGCACGCTGGTGTGTTATGTTGACTATATTCAGCACATCAATCTCACGAAAAACTGATCTTTGTCCCCGTTTCTCTGACAGACACTCTGTGTTTGTTAGACTTGCTGACCCTGGCCTCTTTATCAGCTGCTGCTAATCTCGGTGAAGCAGGAACCAAAGGTCACTAACTGTTAAATGCTGGTATTGTTACTGGTTTTCATCAGCCAAAGTCCTGTTGCTGTTTAACTTGTACTATTGATCACATATTGATATATCACGAGCTCCTTGTCACCTCAGGTTGTGTCCAGTTATGTTGCACTTGGCAGCAGCTGACCCTCGGTCACTGCAGGTGGATGCAGGGAAATGCACCAGTGTATTTAAAGCCTGCTGCATTCAAAGGCAGTGTGTTGTTGGCTTTGTGCATGTGCGATAAAAGCAGTGTGTGTGCGTACAAAACGCAGGCAGCAGTGTATCTTCTCTACATCACCTGCATGGCCGCCCAGCCGTAAAGATCAGGTGATAACGCGAACTCCAGTCATTTTCCAGACGTGACAGTTAAATCAGCCAAGCATCATGGGAAAAGGAGGATCAGTTTGAGTGTCCACGGCAGATGACCCATTTAACCCTGTGGTGTGTTCACATGCTTTTCACTAATGTGATTCTTCTTCTTTTTGAGTAGTGCCATGAATCAGAAGTATCAGTACAAATGTGAAGCCTGGTTTTCTTTTTTTTTTTAGCTTCCAGCATCCAGAGTGGCTCAGTGCTGGAGAGATGCCATAACCTGACTCATATAAAGCCCTTTATTAGCTTTTATTGAAGTCTTATTATTTCTTATCAAATCTGATTAAAGTCTCAGAGTAAAACGATACTCAGGAAAAATCAGCCAAGCATCATGGGAAAAGGAGGAACTGCTGCTTGTGATTGTCATTATATGTGTTTCTGTTACAAAAAGATGCAGCACTGTTGAAGTCTAGAGGGGATAACTTTCAGCCTGCACAGCTCGAACAGCTTCTCCTGGGTGACATTATTAGTGCTGTAGTCGGCTGTTCGCATGAAAAGTGTGAATAAAAAGAGTTGGAGTGAGAACATCAACAACTTTCCAATTATTTCTAATATCATATTAATAAGCTTCCATGTGTGTCCTTGAATAGGGACAATAAATAAAGTGGCGCAGCAGCGACAGGAGGAAGTGGCTGCCTTGTGACTAAAGTTGAAATCCATATTTCAACTAAGAGAAGCGAGACCTTTCGGCCGCCTCTCCTGTCCTGTCCTGTCCTGTCCTGTCCTGTCCTGTCCTGTCCTGTCCTGTCCTGTCCTGTCCTCTCCTGTCCTGTCCTGTCCTGTCCTGTCCTGTCCTGTCCTGTCCTCTCCTGTCCTGTCCTCTCCTGTCCTGTCCTGTCCTGTCCTGTCCTGTCCTCTCCTGTCCTGTCCTCTCCTGTCCTCTCCTGTCCTGTCCTGTCCTCTCCTGTCCTGTCCTCTCCTGTCCTCTCCTGTCCTGTCCTCTCCTGTCCTCTCCTGTCCTCTCCTATCCTGTCCTCTCCTGTCCTGTCCTGTCCTCTCCTGTCCTGTCCTGTCTTGCAGAAGAGTGCAGTCGTGGCAGAAACCCAAGCAGATTAGTTGATGTCCTGCGTCTGTTGGACCACTTAAGGACTTAAGGTTGTACATATCTAAACAGATTCATTTTCATTTTGGGTTAAAGAGCACTAGACTGGCATCAAAAGCTTTAATGAAGTATTGTAAACACTGAACAGAACAATTCAAACTCAGCTGCAACAGGTCGTGTGTTTCGTTCTTGTGATGAAACAGTAATGAGTTCCTCTTTTCGCTGAATGAATGCAAACCTGGAGACGCAGGGCTCAGCTCTCAGCAGTTGTTTTTGTTTTTTTGTTTTTTTTTTTACCCATGTTCCCACAGTCATGATCCAAACCGACCAGTTTCCTGAGCAAAAGCTCTTTTTCTCCTGCCATTAGTCTGCTGCCACCCCGCTTCCCTATAAGTGTGATGGCTTCATTTCATTTTGACACATCGTGGCCTAACAGACATGTGCTATAGAGCACCAGAGGAAAGGTCTGGACCGAGGCAGTCCTGTTTCAAAGCACTTTTCAGAAATCAGACTGCAGCACTTCTGAACAGCTGTTTGAAGATCGACGTGCTGTCTCCAGGAGAAATTGCTGCATTTTTTGCTCCAGTAGACCGTGGCTTTCCTTACTGAGCTACTTGTAGGAACAGCAGGTGATGTCACTGTTAGCATTTATGAGGCTTTGATCATTTCACACACACAAACACACACACACACACACACACACACACACCTTACCTCATCTTGGATCCCAGTCAAGGAAATTTCCCTTTTTCACCGTCGTCTTGTAAAATATTTTCATTGGCGTTGATTATGGATGTAAAGCGATGCAGGGAACGAGAAGGTGTGTGGGTGAGAAGACAGTAAATTAAAAAAAGCTGTAAATACTGGGATTTTTTCCAAGCTCAGGAAATGACTGAGTTGGGAACTGATGCAATGTAGTACAAGGCCCATGTAATTTAACATCGACGCTGCTGTCACTGAAACTGCTGATTTGCTGGATGCAGTTGTATTTTTTGCTGAGTTAACCTTTGGTAACTCCCCTGTAGTCATGTGACTTGTGGTATGACTGAAATAATTAGTAAATAAGGGACAACTTGGATTGTAAAATTACAATTTTTGTTTGGGCTCATTCTTCTAATTCTTTCCTCGTCCCCCCCTGATCTGATTAAAGCTCCTCCTGTGCAGGTACCTGTTGGCTGCGCATCTGGGGAATCATCACTATCAATAATACCTGATATCTATGGTATTGAGTTGAACTATGGTTGTTTCTGTATAGTGAGACGAGGGTCTGGCAGCCTGGTGATGTAGCGACAGTCTGGAATGACGTTACCTTGTGTCGGCTCCGCTGGATGAGCCGGTCTGGTTCACTCAAAACTGGATGCTTTCTGTCCAGATGTTGAAGCATTGATGAAGTTCTGTTGTGGTTCGTCAGTTCTACTTCACAAAACACACATTACGCCGTGTTGTCGTCTTTTATAAGTTTGAAATGATCCCAAACTTTGGACGTTTTCTGCCTTTCACAGACGGTTTCGCTCTCAGCCATAGGACCAACTGTTGATACTGAAATACTTTGTGCGACAGTGATTACGGTCCGTGTGGAACAATGATCCCCAGGTAGAGCAGGTCCAATAACACAAGTGATAGTAATTAAACGAATCCTCAAGTCATTGTGTCACTGTATTTTATCCCTCTATTTACCTGTCGACGGGCTGAGTTGCGTTTGATTCAGGTTTACAGGCTACCAGGGAACATGCTTTCCATGAACACACCCACAATCCTGCAAACTTCACAGGAATAGATATCCAAAAAATACTTCCACTATTTCTGGAGCTGTAGCATGTCAAACTGAAGACCTTCCCTCGGTTGCAGTCATTTGTAGTGTTTGCAGATGCTGCAGGTAGCACCCCTCTGGTATCTTTGTACTGCATTAAAATGTTTTTTGCCCTTAGAAGTAATTTACATAGAAGTGGTGGATGTCAACCTTCTAGGAAATGTGACACACACCCTCATTGGAAATGTGATTAGCTGTAGTTGCTTTCAGCCGAGGCCGATGTGTAACTGACACATGAATCGGGCTCATGACGAACGCGTCACGCTGTGGGAAAAATAACTCCTTTGATGTCATTAAAATTCAGCCATGAAACCTTTCATGAGACTCGAGATGTCACCGGTGTCAACAAGTTTCCAATGGCAGTAACAGCAGGTCAAACATCGACATTAGTCGAAGAAACAAAATCAGCGGATTAGACTTCAACGGAGTGAAAGGAGCCTTTTCACATGAGGTTTTTTCACTGTGGGAACACGGTCGGAGTGGGTTGTTTTCAGACCTTTGCGCTGTGTGAGGGTGGATGTTTGAGAAGGCGGAGAAGAGCTCTTAATGATTTCTGAATGCTGCTGTGAGCTGCTCCTTTCTTGAACTGCTGTGTGGCTGAGAAGGGAAACAGCTTCTGTTCTGTCAATGTGTCTTCACTTCTTGGACAAATCCAGTGTTTTGGAGTTGATGGCACAAAATTCTCTATAACCTCTTAAGATCTTTATTGTTTTAGACAATGGAGGTCAACGGGATTTTATTTGTGTAGCTTAAAGCAGGATGCCTTTTTGAAAAGCATGGAACAGCTTTATCTGAAAAATGGTGGTTCAAACGTAACAATGTCTCTGGATTATCATCTGTAAGATGAATAATTGATTATCTGTCCATCCATTTTCTTCTGCTTTATATGGGGCCAGGTCATGGGGGCAGTAGTCTTTCCCTGGACACTTCCTCCAGCTCTTCCGGGGTGACACCAAGGCATTCCCAGGCAGAGACAGAGTCCCCCCAGCTTCTCCTGGGTCTTCCCGGGAGCCTCCTCCCAGTTGGACATGCCCCCCAGGGAGGCGTCTAGGAGGCATCCAGATGGTGCCTGATGCCTGATCCACCTCAGCTGTCTCCTCTCGATGTGGAGGAGCAGCAGCTTTACTCCGAGCTCCTCCCGGGTGACCGAGCTCCTCACCCTATCTCTTAAGGGAGCGTCCAGCCACCCTGCGGAGGGGTGACCAGGACACTTATATCCCAGATCTTGTTCTGTTGGTCATGACCCAGAGCTCATGGACCTCCTTCTTCACCACAACAGACCAGTACATCGACCCAATAACTGACTAATCTGTGGCGTTTTTTAATTATTATGTAAAATGCCTGTAAACACACAAATGACAGTGATACCTTCCATTTGGTCCTTTTTTCTGGAAATTGATGTTCCACTGGAATTTCTGCTTTTCCCATTGTTTCGGGAAGAGTTTCCAAAGAGCTCAGGTCATAGGTCACACAGAGGAAAGATCACTGTTATACACAAACAGCTGAGACCGGCTGTTTTAATTTTGTAAAGACACATTTCTCCTCCCCTCCGTTGAACGTGGCAGCAGAAATGTCATGGACAGAGAAAATGTGAAGGGATCTTTTAAGGACGTGGCTGCTTTTTGTTTTTTAATCATCATTTCTGCTTCTGTTGGGAGTCTCTTTACTGCTGATGAGCCAGATCTTGTCATTGTGTCTGTGCCCGAGCGCTGATGTGAGGCAGCGAGCTGAAACGAGTTGAGGGCTGTACAGCGTGTTGTTGTGTTATGAACCAGCCTCTGAGTCGGGGTCTTTCTTACAAAGCGTTACCTCTGCCCTCTTTGTTTCACATTATGCTCTTATAGTGGACTGTTGTCTCCAGCCTGATTGCTCCCTCACTGACAAATGTTGATAATTGCCTTCCAGTGGAGCTGTAAAAGCTTTCCCTGCTGAACCCATTGAGTCGCTTACTAGCAACGGGACGGAGCCGAGCGCCCTGGGCTCTCCGACTCGACACGCCACAGTAAAGCTTGGCACAGCAGGATGAAGCAGCCGTAGGGATATATGTATGAAGGGATGTTAGCAGGATTAGGGCCGCTGAGATAACTGATTTGCTGATCATTATATAAGCCACATCTGTCCTCTTTCCCCTCAGTGGCGCCCAGCCTCCCACGCTGAACACAGCCAAACCCAGCAGCAACATAAAGAGACAGGGCTCTGACTTGTGCTTACACAGAGGAAGCCATGGGAAGGGGTGAGGGCGTGTGGGAGGCGGAGGTGAATACTTCCTGGCTGTGAGTCTCAGAAACTCTCAGTGAATGATGGAGGATACTGGAAATATGGTTCATATAGTGACAGAAAGAGTGACCAGCCAAGTGTGTGCAATTTCAGTACAAAAGCCTCCCCAGAGTTATCACATTTCCTTTGGACCTGAAGCTGCTGGACAATCATTTTCTGTATTGATCCATTGTCTTGATTGATAGGTGGTATTGTAACTTGTCAGAAATGCCCATTACAGTTTCCCAGAGCCCAAAGTTTTGTTTTGTTCCTCCAGCCAAGGTATAAAAGCCAAAACTTACAGCAGATTTAAAAAGCTGCAAAATATGGAAATAAGACCCTTTGTTTAGCCTGATACACGGCTTCATTGATTTAATCGATGACCAAGACTTGCTGAACAGCGTCGTGTGGATTTAACAGCTTTCAGTCTGGAGTTGAAATTTGTCTTCTTTGACCCCACTACAAGTGGAGGGACTTGTGTTGTTGCAGAGCAATGTCCCAGGCAGAATTAATTGGCATACTGAGGCAGATTGTCTCCATCATTGAAGCTTGACCCCGAAACAAGCCTGAAGGACAGTCTCCTCCTCTGCATCAGTTCCAGGGACGACAGGAGAGCTTTGGTGTCTTGGTGGGACAGAACAGCAAGGTTCTGTTTGAGCCGGCAGAATCACTGCTCGGTGCTTAATGGCCATCGTACAGTGTTTCCCTGCTTCCTCTCCCCCAGACATGATAATAAGGAGCTTATTTGAACAGCACTTTGCTGAGATGGGTTTGGACAGGAGCCAGTGGAGGCAGTGATCGTGGCAGCGCCAACACGGCTGTAAATTACCACTGAAGTCCCTCACACATCCATCACACTGCGTCTCCAGTTAAAATTCAATTTTTATCTTAAATGGCATGGTGTAATCTTTCTTGCGTAATGTTGGCTGAGTTGCCTGCAGCAGATTAACATATGGTATGTCATACGCATCTGTTCTAGTTGGAGTTTTGGTTCCACTGTACTCCTCTCTTCCAGCACATTGGCTTTAAATTAGGATGTTGGGGACGTGTTTCGCCACTTTTGACGGATGCACAGACTTTTCCAAGTTGTTTGTTCAATACTTACCCTGTTTGTGTGATAAAGAATTAGATAAAGAGGCCATGCTGATAAACAAAGTCTCATGAATCCTGCAAAAACGTTTAATACTCTGCTCGCCTCTGTTCCTGGCGGCACACTGCTGTAGGTACGGCAGGGGCTTGTTGTTGCTATTGAGTGCGGTTGAGATAAACACTGACTCCCTGTTTTCCCACAGAATAAACATCCTGCATTAGAGTCTAATTGCCAGTTTTTTCTTTTTGTTTTATTTGAGTCTATGTGCATCCAAGATTTAAGCAGAGAGTTAAGCAGAGCAGAGAGGCAGCCATCTGTCATGGCCTTTGTCCAGTCCTCTGCCTGGTGTGTCTGGTTGCAGCAGAGCTGTGGATAATGATTCCTGTTGGGAGATGAGAGGCTGTGTGGCAGCCCTGCTGGGCCCCGCTGCCACCAACGTCTTAAAGCCTGGGTCTCCACCCGGAAATCCTCAACTTCAGCTGCAAAGCAAACAGAGTTTTGGAATAGATCCAGTCTAAACTCCCACTGGCTTTTCTACATCTCTGTATTTTTCTGAAGATTATGAAAATACGACAGTAAACAACAGAAAGAAATCACTGCCACTATCTGTTTACTTAATAGTGTCAAAAGGTTTTTTTTCTGAAACTGTTTTCTTTTGCCCTTTGCCCAAGATCTTGCTGCTTATATTGTTTTTCAGTCTTCTTTTCTGCCTGAATCTTCACACCTACAGGGTGAGATCCTGGAAGAAATGATTTCCTTTGCAATCTTTCTTTTCTTTTTCAGAGAGAAGGGGACAGTATCTGAGAGACAGTTCAAAACTTTGGGGAATTATGCATCCCACTGCTGTGCAGCATTTTCAGAATTACAGTAGCAGTGATGACCATTTGCCAACAAACCACTTTGCAGGAGATGATGTTAGATTTACAGGTGGATCAATAGTTTGTTGGATCTGTGGAGGTGTGGGTTGTTGGTGGTACAGTGGTACAGTGTGCTATTTTTAGGCATGGAGGATCGGTAGCTGATGTTTGTGGGTGTGAGTCAGGACAGCCAGAGCAAATTGACTCGTCTGTGAAATGGTTGATGAGAGGAAGAGGTAGAGGAGGAGCAGAGGGTGAGGCAGAACAAGAAATCCAGGTAATTGTGTCTCTGGGGGTCGAGGTAGAGCTGTCTGTGATCTGACACAACAGGAGGGCGACAACAAAGAGAAGAGAAAAGCTTCGTCCTCTCACTCAGGGCTACTGTTGGCTCTCAGCAGGAGGAGAGGAAACTGAAAAGCGAGGTATTGACCCAAGGTGGTGTGATCCGTCCTCCTCACAGATTGAATGGGCAGCTCTGTTCTTATCAGACTTACATTGTTGGTAATTTTAGCCCTTCCTGTGTTACAAACAAAGACTCAGAGTTTCCCCAAGCACAACAATAATATGTAGGATAATTAATGTTTCCATGTATGAAGATGGAGCCTTCATGAAAGTCAGGCAGCCTCAGCTCACAGAACCGTTTTTCCTTTGGGTCCTGGGCTGCAGTTCCTTCCCACCAGCATCTTCCCTCTCCAGAGGCAGCATGTTCTGATGAGCAAGCATCAGGACAGTATTGAACAGCACTGACTCATACAAGCCTCACGACTGAATCTGCTTGTGTGCAACATTTTTAAGGCTGTATGTAAACACCGGTGGTTGCAGTGTGGTTCGGACAGGCCTCAGTCTGCTGTCAGCGCCGTCGGTCTTCATACTTGTGCAATGGTAAACAAATTTCTGTATGATGTAGTATCATTGTGTTGTTGCATGCAAAACTGACACATTTACTGCCTGCACTTTTTAATATATAATAGTATATAAAAGTTGAGGTGTGGTGAATGAGGCTTCAGCCTGTTTTAGTACAAGAATTTTCCTTTTTGTTGCATCTGCGAACTGCTTTGATAAAACTATTGAAGGTTTAGCTTAGCTTTAGCTTTAGCTTAGATAAACTTTGGACTATATTTTTAGGTCCACCGTGTCTCGGTGTTGAGCGTAGACGGGGGAATGATAACGACGAGCAGAAACTGTTTGAGTGTAGGTGTGTGAGTATTGACGTGAAAAAAAAAAAAACATGAACCTATTCTTTAAGCGCTCACCATAAAATCTTTACAGATTGCTTTTATACACTACAAGTCCCTGAGTCTGAGGATTAACAACACTTTAACATCATACTTGCTCCCTGTCTTGCTCTTGTCTTTTTATTGTTATAGCATGAATGCAATGAAAAAATCAATACAGTGAGCTGAGGCTCTTAGGCGGCACTACTCTTCATCTGTAACCTAAATTAAATGCAGCAGAAATTGTATGCAGCCTGAGAGGATGTTCTGTCTGCTGAGCCTGACAGAGAGCCCTGCAAAACTGCATCCTACAGGTGTTCCAGACCAGACCCTATCAGATATTAAGAAAAGTAATATGCATGCAAAACAACTCGGCGACAGATTTAGGATAGATGCAGTACACAAAACCACAGTGTGCGTCCACTTCATGTCCCAGGGCTTCATTTATGGCTGAATGCTGAAGGTGTCAGGCAGCTGGCAAGATAATGAATTAGTAAATCTGAAGAGGGGGAAAGAAATCTATTGTGTTACTCTCCAGAGCTTATTTTTCTCCTTTCTTTCAGTAGTGCCTCTCAGGTAATCATTCATGGGTGGCAGCAGCATTACCTGGACACTGCACCTCTAAAAATGAAAGAATGTTAGCCTGTTTGTGGTTGGACCTCAGCACTGTGGGGCTGAATGCAGCCAAAGTAAAACCAAACATAATGTTTTGTTGATCGTCTCTGACCAAATAATGAGAATAAGCAATACAAATATCTCAACTCCAATGGTTAGGCTTCAGGAGACACATGGGACAACACAGACTCACTGGAGAAGGAAACCTCATCCACGTCTGCCTGGCAGGTCAGAGCTGTGTTACTGTATAATGTCCCACAGCAGCTGCTGAGACCAATCTGAGACCAGCTGCGGCACCAATCCCACCATATCTGACCAAACAGCAAACATAATCTGCTGTTGGGAAGATTAGCAGAAGACCAGAGCACCATGGAAATGAGGTTAGGCAGCCATCGTTTCAGAGAGGCTTGTCATAATCTGCAAATCCCTCCATCGAGGTCACCAGGAGGAAAACCGATGGACCAATGACTGTCTGTGCCTTCCAGACAGTCCTGATTCAGGTGTTGCCCACATTTCAATATTGAACATGTCATGATGACTCGCCTTGTTATGGCCAGATGTTGAAGATGAGTCCATGTAAGCTTTGGGGCCTTAAGAATGTATGCCACAATCACATTTTAATTATCAGGTGTTCACAAATCATCAGAGTCACTTTAATCCACCCTCTTAAGCCCCGTTCTCTCTCAGTTCCTATGGGAAGGCTTCAGGAAAACAGAAACCCTGACAGAACGCGAGCACAAACACTGACAGCACATAATGTGCTATCATATAATGTGATCAATCAACAACACATCAGCAATAATATGAGGATGTCCTCAGAACAAGCTAAAAAAAGAAACCTGTTTATAGAGCAAAGATAAATTGATATAAATAAGTGAAAGCTGTTTACTATCAATAAATCAGGTTCTTATTTAATAGCGTTGTTGCTTCCTAAAATACGCTGCTGATTTGTTTATTTCCATTTTAAAGAAATATAATGTGAGCAAACACAAAGACGCAGGTTCATCATGATCATTGGTAGGTAACTCTCGTTAATATGTTCCACATATGCTGCTATAGGTGATTGTTATGAATGGGGTGAGTGAATATAGCATTTGTGACCATATATTACTGAATATGTTGTATGAATCGGGGGGGGTAGAAGACAATCCTATGTATCATCGTACAGGAAATATCTGACCTTTCTGCATGTGGCCTGTTGGTTCTGTACTGTGTAACACACATTCCCTGGTCTAGTACTATGTACACACAGTACCATACAGGTGACAGGTGGACGTAATGAATGCCTTATGCAGTTCATACCCATGTGTGATGATAACGCTGCAGGCTGTGCCATGTTGACTTAGACAATCTTTGCTCAGGGTTTTTACTACTGTTTGCTTTTCCAGGGCAGTGTCCTGGTCTGTAAACCTGACCTATCCTGAGTGTTAACTGTTGTAGTGGCTGCCTGGCTGGGAAAAGTGGGAGCGTAGCACAGCTGTGGCCAAAGCTCTGTAGAATGTGTCTTTTTAGTCGGAGCTGCAGCTTCAATGGATTAACCTGTGGACAAGCGGTCCTGAATTCGTGTCCAGCTAATGTCTCATTTTAGGTGGATTAGAAGACGCGCATGTATCTTTCTCCGTGACTTATGCAAATACACACACACATTTGTTAACTGACGCTCGCAGTCTGTCTTTTGTGAATCCGTGTGCAAACGCTGACTGACATGTGGCCTTCTGTCATCGGTTAAATAGACCACTAAACAGCTACATTAAATTTAATGAGGGATCACGCTGCCAGGTGACACCAGTTACATCCGTCTTCTGCAAATCTTTCCCTCTGCATCCCTTCCATTTGCAGGGATGCACGTTATTCTTTGCAGCTATATATCTGATTGTTACCCTTTAGATTTGCATATCTTTGTGTTAAAATCTACTGATGTCAGATGGAGACAAAACAGCCTGTGCGGACTGTGGTGTCATTCCCCCGACGTCCTATCACGGTTTGTGCTGTGTCTTGAATATTAATAGAGCGGAAAAGTGCCCAGAGTGGAATGAGTTTGTGGCAGCATGGAGCCTCGGCTTTCTGATGATGGCGATTATCGGAGTAGAGGAAGGCTGTGCAGCACAGCAGAGAAACCGATGACTGTGTTTGGTACTGCCCTGTTTCCAGCTCAGTTTCGATGCTTCATCTGGGCCGGCGTGTGTGTGAGTTGGCGATGATTGTGCCTTTTTACGAGCTGGCTGAGACACAACTGGAGTCATTTTGTTGAATACTTCTCTTGCATTAGATTTCATATTCATTCTAAGTCATTTTTCGAACATTCAACCCTTCTCACTAGGACCCATCCTTGAGATCAATGAGCCAACATAAACATCTACAGTAAATATATGAGTGCTGTCTATGCATAGAAGTTTGTAATGTTTTCTTTGTTTTCTATTGGCTATTGCATTGACTTTAATGAAGTGTATTCTGGTGATGTTTGTAATGCAGACACATTCAAATGTCTTTTACAAAGAGCAGCAGGACTAAGCAGTGTTGATGGATGGATGTGTTTTCTGGCCAACAGTACTGTTGCTGTTAAATTTTTAAACAAGATGTTGATCTCACGACTTTTCATTTAGTGAGCAGGTGAACTTTCAAACTTTCTTGTGAAGTATTTCAACATCTATTGGATGGACTGCTTCACCCATTTTTGGTGATTTTCTGACTTTGTGTCTTTCACCCACAGAGCATCCAGAAATTATGCAAGTCAAGTGGCTCTTAATGAAGAGCGTGCAGTGAATTTAAGGCTTTTCATTGCAGGGTTCTTTTACTTGTCTTACCCCACTTTAATTACACATATGTGATCTTATCCCATCTGCTCCTCAAGATTATTCTGTCTTTCTCATACGCATCCTCTTTAGCTGTCTGTCTCAATTACCTTCCTTCGCTTCAGCAGCCGCCCACGTTCTGCTTCCACAAAACTAAACATGTGCACACATTAGCCGAAAAGTTTTGCTCTCTCCTTGTCTTGTTTTTCAAGGTCTTGTTGAGCAGCAAGTAAAGCCCCGGAGGAATATCATGGCGACGTGCACTGAAATTTTAATCAGGAGGAAATGGGGCGGCACAACCTCGCTTCTTTTTAGTATTAAATTTGCACAGATGGACTCTTGCTGCTTGTCATATTCTTGTGTGACACACAGAGGGTGTCTGCCTGAGACAGAGACTGGGAGAGTTGTAGAGGGGGTGAAGGAGAGAGGTGAGGAGAAAGGAGGGAAGGAGAAGAAACAGAGGAAACGGAGTAGGACTACGGAGTAGGGAGCGCTGAACGGAGGTTTATATCAGGCTTTTTTCACAAAGCTCCATGTTTAAGCAGAGGCCAGTCAGGATGGTGTGATAGGCTGTGCATTCACCACACAAATGGACTGAAACACACAAAGTTTCCACTATGGCAAGTTGGCCTACAGTCGGATACTGCACAGACGAATGATGCAAAAATACCTGAAGTACAAGTGCAGATGACAATATTAAGTCAATATGACAGGAATCGATCGATCGTTTGATTGATTGATTGTGAGGTGTGCACTTCCTAAGTTTAACACAGAGCTAAAATGGGAAATAAAATCATCCACATGTCAGCGGTGTCAGTCTCTGACCGGGTGGTTTAGCCACACTGTCTTTGTCATTACAGATGTTCTGCAGAAATATTATTTTGATTCCACCTTAGAACCTGAATCCACTTTGCACAGTTTGAGCAACTTGGGGTTTAGTGTCTTACTTATAAGGACACAGTGTCATGTAAAGGAAGATCAGAAGAGACTGTGTGATACAAAGTGTTTTATCAGTGTATTTGTGCAGAAACTGAACAGGACATGAACCAACAAAGGTTCAGTGAGAGTTGCAAAGACGGGTTCCAAAGCTGACTTTGGCCTGACATTTATGGCCCCTTCCCTCGACATGTACAGTAGATATCATCAGCATCAATGAATCAGACGTGGGTTATCAGAACACAGTCTTTGTTCCCATCAGTCTGGTCTCATCCCTGAGCAGAGTAGAACAGTGTCTGACCTGTGCATGAAGCTGTTCTGTATCTCTGACCTGTCATCATCATCTTTGTGTTCGGGATAGAAAGTCTCCTGGTGGGTCTGAACTTGTTCGGCTTCATCCAGTCAGAAGCTGAAGTTTAGAGACACGGCCCACTGTGGTCTCTCTGGGCAGCTGGAGTCCTGGTGAAGCCGAGGTCCAGATCTGCCTCGTCGTCTGGTTTTTGGTTCCTCACACGTTTGGAGCTGCGGCTGTTGGTTTGTCATCTGTTTTGGGGACGTTTTGTGAGTTTAATTTGAGCTAAACCCTAAAAATCAAGTCTTAACCATTAGTCACTGTTTGACGAAGCGACAAACCAGAAAGACCAGAAAGATGTTTGAACTGTCGCGTTCCAATAAAGATCTCAAAAAACACCCTCCCACACATACCAGGAGAGCTCAGAGCAAATCTGTGTTTATATACTGTACATTAGTTTATTATTCAGTGTCAGATTCCTCTTCCCCAGCAGTCTGATTAATAATTCGCAGTATTTCGTGCACTCAGTGGTGCCATTTGTACTTAAAGTGTTTCACTAATTGCCTCCTCCCATCGAGCTAATTATTTCTCCATTGTGCTGTGATCGTGTAATTCACGATGCAGTCACTGAAAGTCGCTCGGTGTGTAGAATGACTAAGTGGAAGAAGAAACAGCCTCAGCCTTTGTATGCTGAGCTGCAGTGTATCTGTCTGTATGTGTGGTTGTGTATATATAAGGCCTCCACAGAGCCGTGCGTCATAGCATTGATATTCTCCTCACAGGGTCGTCAAGCATGAAATAGAAGAGAACGCTTTCTGTGGATAGACTCTCACCAGAGCACTGCTGGATAGTGAGAGGCTGATGCTCTGGAGAAATCTCTTAGCTGACGCTGATACTGACACAGTGCTGAGGGGGAAGGTCTTGTGTGTTGTTGTGTAAGAGTGTGACCATGTTTAAAAGTTCATCACACCTGTGATTTCTGCGGCAATAATCTAACACGTTTGACTTTACCGCTGTCCATCTCTCAGTGTTCAACTTCCATGCAGTCAGTTTCCAGTTGATGAAAATAAAAAATATAAAAATTCTGTTTGCAATAGCATTTAAAATGAATCCTGGTAATCGTGTCTTACATGCCTATAATCAATTACAATTCCCAGTCTGTCAGGTTTTATCAGCTAATGTTGCGCAATAATGAAATGGTACACAGGACCTGTTTAAAACTCTTCCTTGTGTTGCATTTACGGACCCTCTGACATTAGAGATTTTCTAGTCAGCTGCCAAACATGGATGATGACCAAGTGCAGATGATCCGTTTTACAGTGTCCGTGTCTGCTTGTCCCATGCCTGTCTGAGTTTTATTTCACAATGTAGCTCATGAATTTGATGCTTTTTAGTAACTGACTCTCAAATCTGTCCTTGAATGCACCAATAAAGGTAGTTTCACTTTACGGTTTACTTATAATGCGCCTTGTGGAGCAGGTCAGCGTGATGTGAGACTCAAGTCTCTGGACATTTAAGGCATTTAAGGCATCTAAGTGATCTAAATCACAAAGTCTTCCCAGAAACCGGTTTAAAAAAAAAATCCTCTTTGGGCAATAATGGACAGAAATGTAATAAACTGTAATATGTGATTTGGCTGTAACAAACCATGGGGGTGGTCCTTTAAACCAGCCATCAGTGCAAAACAAATGCTGAGCGTCTGACATCGTTTTATGTGCTTTCATGTGTCTGCAGGGGGTCAACAGGATGGGGAAGGACCCTCAGGTGGGACGCAATGGGGTACGGAGGAGAGACTGGCACGACCATGAAGCAATCAAACGAGACTCCTCTCGATCTGGTAGGTCTGAATCCCCCACCCCGCCCTCCATGGTCCCTCCTTATTAATATTCTGTCAAATAAAATGAGAGCCACATGGCACGTTCATCATCACACACCTCAGATATACCATACAGTGTTAGAAGGATTCATACATTTACACACACACACATATTCAGATGAACTGCTCTTTCCACACACACTACACTGTTCCTCCCCCTGGTTTTATTGCTCCCCAGCTCTGCAGCAGCAGTGTAAATCTGTGCTTTCAATGCAGTTCTGCTGTCATAAATACAGTTTATATGTACTACAATAATCACCAAGTCAGTTTAATGTTCTGTTCAGGGAAATCAGCTCCTATACCAACAGTGTAAATTAGCTGAAATGGGTTTATCCCTGAAATGAGCCACTAAAGTCTAAAAGTTATTTTTCACACTTGTTGCCTTTACAGTGGACGGTGGATAATTTCAGCCTAATGAAACATGCATGCGTGTAAATGATGATGGTTGTTTTTTTTTTTGTTCTCCTGGCATCCACAAATCCCTGATTCTCCTTTTAATAAATCTGCGTAATGCGAAGCTGTAAAATCAGCCATTACTGTTCGTATGTCGAAACATGTTTCTTCCTGTTTCTTGCTCTGAATGTGCAGGTTTTGATTGAACAAGCTGGAGATGTAAACAAATGTCTTTTATTTAGTTACGTTTGACTTGAGCTTTAACCAAAACTGGACTTTTTATTGTGACTTATTATTATTTTACGCTTTGGTTATTTTCAATTCTGCAGCTTTTAAAATGAATCTGTTGGTGCAGTATAAGAATCACTATGCTCCACAGTCTTAGTCTGGAATGTTTTCTATATCTTTATACTTAAATGTCCTTGTTATCTCGTTAGAATTCCTGTTTCCAAACACATGAAGCCTCGTCTTGCTCATATTTGCTTTTGATGAAGTTGTTTTCCATTTATATTCAATGCTTTTCTTATTGTTCAGTTTTGGTCTGAAGACTCTAGAGTCACACTTTAAAAATATGATTTATGCCTTTACCTTGCTCAGAATGATGTGGGGAGGTTTGACTTCTGTGGGTCCTAATAGTGTGTGTTTAATGCAGGTAATGGTGAACAGGGGAAGCCGTTCCCCCTGACCGACGCCGACCGGGTCGACCAGGCCTACAGGGAGAACGGCTTCAACATTTTCGTCAGCGACCGGATCTCCCTCAACCGCTCCCTCCCCGACATCCGCCACCCGAAGTGAGTCCTGTGTGTCCAGTTTTCCGTTGCACCAAGAAAACTACAACATCTCTGTGCTTCCTAAAAATCCCTCCAAGTGTGTTAGAGTCATATTGCACCACAGTTAGAGTCACTTCTTATTTTACCTCCACATTAATGCAAAGGTAAACTAGAAAGTCACTTTCAGCAGCGCTAAGTGTGTTAGAAGTGAAAGGATTTTACACTACTCGTTTGTTTTTCCTCTTTTTCAGCCATGACTTTTTAAATGGTGAGATTTTGAGTAAATAAAGATTTTTTTTGGTGGTGCACCTGCACCTGGACCTGGTCCTGGACCATGTTGAGGATTTTTCTGCCACAGGAGTCATTTTTTATGGGCTGTACAGAAGTGACCAGACAAGAAACCCCTTTTATAATTTCCAGTAAAGCGCCCACTAACCTCAGGCAGTGCTGCCATTTCTCTAACAAAAATATAATCTTCTTGGTCAGTGTGAGCAGTTTCATTTGAATAAGGGCAGGAACAGGACTCAGAGAGCCAGGAGTCTGTAGGTTTTCATTCTAGCCCAACGCTGCAGCAGGTTATTTCACAGATTGGCTCTCCATCAGCTGGAGAGGAAAAATGAATCACCTGGTGCAGTCTTTGGTTAGATTGAAAATCTGCAGACTCTCTGCCCTGTGTGGTGGAAGGTTATTGTTCCCAAAAAAATAAGGTTGACTAGTGGACGTGAGTGAGGCCAGATGGAGTGCGGGACTGACCTGGGAAATCTGTCAGCGGCACACAGGCCTTGCAGCCACTCAGTGTGAATGTTTAATTAGTCGGCCTGTGCACTGAGGCAGTGTCAAATTTTCAGATACTGTCATTTCACTGATCAGTACTTAAAAACTGAAAATATTTGAGTCTTGACAGGAACCTTCCTTACCAAATCCTACTTAGTGTTGTTTACACCTTTATTTTCCCATGCTGGATCTGTCCCAACTCATTACAACAAGCACTGTTTGGAACAATTGTTCCAATTATCAACCTGCCCAGTCTATTCGCAGGAGAGCTGTAGCTGTGCACAGACAGAAGCTGATTACACACAGCACCTTTGTTCCTATAAACCATGTTCTTGACAGCAGTTATCAGTGTCATCGACGTGCACCTCTGTGCACAGGGTGTGAAAAACTGAGGCCTTCTGTGTTATTTTTAAAGAGCTGGCGTTCCTCGACAGAGGAAAGACCACATGGGCGTTAACGAGCAGCAGGTTCATCAGTCGGGAGCAGGAGTGTAGGTGCGGAGCACGTGTGCAGTGCTGACATTCAGAAATGGACCCGTGTTTTCCTGTTAAGTGCATAATTAACCAGAGCTGACCCTTACATTACATGTTCTTCTATGGTTATGGACATTTTTATGTTGTGGAGGCATCAAGCAGAAGGTGAAGGGTATGATCCTGATTCAGGAGCAGTTTTTTTTAAATCCAGTCGTCCCATGAGTTAACACATGTTCATGCCCCTCACGTACTGTCATGAGCTTTGGGTTGAGACCAGAAGAACGAGGGAGCAGATACAGGCAGCTGAAATCAGGTTTTTCACGGGGTGACAGTGCACAGCCTTAGAGACTGGTCCTTCCTGTTTAGAGTCGATGTGGGTCAGGTGTACAATCAGGACGCCTCCTGGATATCTACCTCTGGAGGTTCCACAGGCACATGCAGAAGTGCAACACCCTAAAGGGATTACATCTCCTATCTGGCCTGGAAACACCTTGGGAATGCCAAGGAGAAGCTGGAGCATGTGGATGAGGAGAACGGTATTTGAGCTGCCTTGTTTAGGCTCCTGCCAACGTCAGACCTGGATTTGTGGCAGAAAATCAAAGGGTTGATTGGAATAACACACGCTAACATGGTAAATATTAGCCTGTTAGCACGTTAACGAAACACGGCTTAGACTCCTGCTAAGCTGAATGTGGTTTGACAGCGTTTAACTTACACCAGTTCAGCTTGAGAAGTGGTTACTGCCCTTTCGTCACGGACTAGAGGTGTGGAGTAGGTTGGCATTAAGCTATACACTATAGAGACACGATGAGCCATGTGGACCTGTGGGTATAGCACAGACTGCTGGGTTTATTCCAACTCTCCTCTGACTCATTAAAGAACAAAATACTGAAAATAAACACACCAGCAACACTATAAATATCGTCTGCTGAACAGCTTGGGACCTGCTGACCCGATTCGTCACAGATCAGCCTTCAGCGCTTTGCCTCTACCGGACAGGAGCCTTTTCCTGACCTGCCGCCACTTTCATTTTTAAATGTGGGCTCCTGTAAGGTTTCTTCAGTGTTCTCTCATTTTTCCCTTCATATTTATAAATCTCCTCCATCTGGTGACCTTTTTTCCAATCCCACATTCAGTTCAGTCACTGTTGCAAAAAACACTGCAGCATATTATGGAATTAAAAGTGAAAAAATTAAATATGTTGTAAACTGTGAGGCGGAGCAGCAGCTGTGGAGCCAATGAGGGATCAAATGTGTGGTTTTTATCTTCATGTCATTAAACCAGCTGAAACTTTTTTTACACGTTAGCACAGTAGAAACGTTAGTAGAGATTCCAGGGGTGTCCGGTCATGAAGCTTGAACTCAGCCGGCCTGCTAATGGCACAGTGGAGTTTGAGTGTTTATATTCATCACTGTTTAGTGATTTGTTGGGATGTGTCACTGTTTCAGCAGACGATGTCTTTTTACTCCTGTGGAGCTAAAACCCACAGTATTACCAAATAATAGAGCAGAGAGAGACTCTCTTCTGTTTGAAAGATACAGATGCTATAACTAGTATAACGCTGTTCAGATGTGTGTAAACATTTGCGATGGCTTTAAACTGCACAGACCAACAATAAGAGGCGATCAAAGGCTAATAGGGAAGCCAGGCGCCAGGACCCCGGGGTGTCACACGGGACAGACAGAGGTCAGGGTATTGCACTGGGTGATGGACTGGACGTGGTGATTGGTCACCGTGGCAGCAGAGTGACAGGTGTCTGACAGTCAGGTGCCACGTTAGTCTTCAGCGGGTCCAGACGTCACTACAGCATTCAGCAGTCGTTTATTTCAGCCTTACTGACTGACTGACTGGGTGACATGACAGAGAGGTGGAGTTTTAGCAGCCAGACAGGCCTGAACTTCTCTGAAATAATTACTGTTTCTGCAGACCCCCCCCCCTCGCCCGGCTTCTCAGGGGGAGAGAGAGAAAAGAGAAATGAGTGCAAGGGCAAGCCTGCCGGAGCTATGCTTCATTACATCGTATTAAAAGAGCAACACATTGTTCAGGTTGGGCTGGTTAAAAGCACTGCAGGGCAACGTCACGGGCTCCACATGATTTGCTTCCTCACTGGTGATTAACATCAGGAAGTTTAATTGATAACATCAACACAGAAACATAGTCAATAAGTTTATAACACTCTCCTTTATGTTTCCTACTTTTGTTGTGTTATGGATTTGTAGCCTCTACAGTTTATTGAACATTGATTTAAACCTAACACTGGGTTTTAATTGGTTGTAACTGCTACATGTCTGTACTTCTCTGTTACTAAATCAAAGATATTGTCGCAATCAGAACTTCCCCAACTTTATGAATCAGATGGTGACGTGAGCGTTTTTCTGACTGAGCAGTGTGTGTGCAGGTCAAACAGTCGGCAACGCCATGAACAGGACTACAGCCAAAACAAAATCAGGTCTCTTAATGTGAAGTGAGACTGTGATGACGCTGTTGTTGGGCCAACTTGTGCCACACTTCAGTACACAGCCTTGCTAATTATCATTTAACAGGTGCAGCACACCTCTATCTCCCTCTGTCACTCATTCCTTCATTTGGTTTCATGTGTTCGTGCAGCTGTAAACAGAAACTGTACGCGGAGAAGTTGCCCAACACCAGCATCATCATCCCGTTCCATAACGAGGGCTGGTCGTCACTGCTGAGGACCGTGCACAGCGTGCTCAACCGCTCTCCGCCACAGCTCATCGCAGAGATCATCCTGGTCGACGACTTCAGCGACAAAGGTACGGAGGACACACACTCTGGCTCGCTTTCTCGCACACACACACACACACACACACAAACCACGGAGTCATTTGTGTAGGTGACTGTTGCAGAAATAATGAGCTGTTCAGAAACAAAAGCATTAGCCAGATTCTCCAGAGGACCAAATGGGATCTCAAGGCTCTCTTGTGTTTGCATATCACATTGAGGCAGGGGGAAAAATACACGAGGTGAGTCAGTGTCTCACTGGTCATTTATTAACAAGACCAGAGCAGCTACTGTGGCATTATGCATCACTGAGCCTGTGTGCGTGTGTGTGTGTACTGTGGTTCCTCTGGTGTATCAGTGCAAACTTTGCTGTTTTAAATTACCGGATGTTGGTTTCTGTGCTTCTCATTAATGTAGGGAGGTTTCTTACTGGCCGCGGGTACACACAGATGATCTGCAATACATGCTAACATGCTAACAACCCACATGCAAATAATGTGACTGACAAACAATCTGTAAAAAAAACACTGTGGTGGTCGACATAACTGACATCACTCACTTTAATTACATCTCTACAGAACTACAGTGTGTGCAGAAGCTCCTTGACTAACAAAAGCACATGAACCCTGCTCTGATAATTATAGTCAATTTAAAACATAAAGCTAAAGCTCAGATTTAGCTTCATCAAACTATTTTGTTTATAATGTCTGAGCATCACATCCTGAACTCGCTCATTTAAAAAACAAAACGAATAATATTTTTATTGTTTTAAATCTTTGACCCTGTTTATTTTGCACTGAATGTTTTGTTTTTTTCATCTTTCTTATAAAACTGAAGCTGAAGCTGAAACTGAAGCTTCCTCACAGCCTATATGGGAATCCTATTATTATCATTATCATTATGTCTGTTGAACAGGTGGCGATGATGAGGCCATTCTGTGACCCTGTGAGTGGCAGTGAGGGTAGAGGGAGAATTACTCAGGGCCTGATGTGGATTGGTTTTCAGGCGCAGGTGGTCTAATCAGTCTGATCTCTGAAGATAATGTACAGCTTTGATCCCTTACATAATAAATCGAGCGACAAGTGCAATATCATCACCAGGGTCTTTGCGGAGGCGAGAGCTAGATATTCATCATGGAGCCTGGTTCACGGCCGCCGTGTGACGCGTAATTTCCTGCGCACTTCTCCATTTCCTTAGATGTTAAATAAAGCTCTAAAAAATGTATATTGAGGGGAAAGAAGAAATGACTCTGAGGGAGATATTTTCTCAGGTTTCAGAGGGACAGATAATATTAAAAAATGAGGTACACGCTCGCATTTTATCATATTCTCTGTCTGTCTGATTCGTGGCAGCACAGCCTGCAGTTACACTGACGCCCTGTTAGGTTCATTGACGCTGTTTTGTTTTAGTACCTCACAGCCAACAGGAGGAAGATAAACAATTGATGAGATGTTTTTCAGACTGCAGTTATATTTTCTGAGGTGCTAATTAGTATCAGCTTTCTATGTTGTCTAATTATAGCCTCGCTGCAGTGCGGTGTTTTTGGAACACGCTCTTCTCTCCGTTTTTAACATCTTAATTAATACAACTATTCATATTTGACTCAAGGTGAAGAATACGTGGTTGCTATGCTCGGAGTTTTACTCGAGCAGAAAGCCTTTCTCTTGGGTTCAGGATGTTTTATTTCTAGCTGCTTCATCTTCTGGTGATCTCACCATCTTCTCTGGTGTGTGTGTGTGTGTGTGTGTGTGTGTGTGTGAGCTCAAGCTAAAGTGGTGCAGTGCTTTTATTTGTCCATTATACCTGGGAAACACGACAGACAGAGTGTGAGGAGCAGTGAGGAGCTGGGATGGTGTCAGTCGGGGATCGTCAGATTCAAGGTGGGGGAGTTTTTAATCATATCAGCAAATTGAGTTCACCCAATTTCCATGGTCCCAGCTCTTTAAGGACTCCATGGCTGAAAGCTGAGGTTTACCAGTAATATTTTAAATGGTCTTTTTTTTTTTCTTTCTACAAAGCTTCTCTATAGCTGTGAGTATTGAAGTTTTAGCTTCTCTCTCCTTTTCTGTAACTAATCTAAAGCTTTGAATTAAATTGGCTTCTTCTCCTTCACACCAGCTGAGTCTCTGCCCTCCAACTCAAGAAGCATGAAATGGATAAATGCAATAACAATGTGAGTTTGTCCACTAAAAATAAAGCTATTTCTATCTATGGAGTTAGTGTTTCTGATCATCTTTTTCTGTCCACGCGTTCACGCAGAATTAAACCCTGCAGCTCTGCTTTCATGCCACCTGTAAGTTAGTCGTCCTGGTGTCTCCCCTCAGTCTTCAGGTGGAAGAAGCTCATTTGTGTCTTTCTGGGACGGAGACAAAAAAAAAAAAGTCATATAATCAACAGGTCACAGTAAATGTTGTTTGTTTTTTATTAACATTTATTTCAAACATGCAATAATGATTGTAAAAAAGAAATAATATTAACAATAAATAACTAAATAATGAAACAACTAGCTCCAATGTTAACATCCAAAATCCATTGTGTCCATTCTTGTCCATAGCTCATTAGTCTCCATATATTTGTTACATAAAGTCCTAATTAAAACAACCTCTATAAATACTAGAGGGTTGAAAGGGAGTAGGAAGGAGTAAAGCACTTATCTAGACTCCTTTTCTTATTCCCGTTGTCCCCCATATCATCGAGGTCCCACCGATGTGTTGCACCTGTAGGTGTCTTTGTTTTCCCTCTTCACCTGGTGAGTCTGGAGACTGAGCTGTCGTTCCATCATTTGAAGCCGAGCGTCTTGTTCTTTTCTTCCACAGCCTCATTATCCCGACTCCCTTTGTTCATTGGAAAAGCCGGACCCAGTCCTGCTTCCCGCTGGGCTGGATGGTCCAAATAATGGACCACAGTCTTTATAGTTTGTTGGAAGGACCCAACAAAAGCTGGGACACCTGGAGGAAACTGTTTGTATCCATTTCCAAGGCCTTTTCCTTTATCCATTTCCTTCTTCTGCTGCAGGAAATCTGACATTTACATTAATGTTCACCTTTTAGTGACCTTTTTTCACCTCTGCCAGTTTACACTTTGCTTTGCACCATTTAAGGTTAATTACTGGACCTGAACTGTTTAAATGTTAATAAGATCTGAATGAATGAGGGAGGAACAAATGAGGGTGACCCCAAAGTTTAGTCTGTGTTAGAAAAATCAAACCCTGGAGATGAAATATAAGCAAACTAGTTTCATCATAGCATGTTGAAAACAATATAGAGTAGTACTTATTTAAATTACACTCTATTTGAAATTAATTGGGCTGTTTTTAATTTTTCCCCCATTAATTATAAGACGACAATTGACATCCTGCATCTAGATACAAACAACAGATTAAAGATAACACTGGAAACAGATTTTAAGGTTATTGAAACCTACAAAGTCTAAATATCCAACACTTTCAACAAATTATCTTTTTTTTTTTTTTTTAGTTGTGACAGACACATACCGACTGGTAACCAACAAAAACATGCAAGACAAATTCCTGTGTTGTCCTGTAGAGATACAGAAACCAGGCTGTCGTGCTAATTCACATGGATGCGATGGCCTTGCTACATAAAAACAGAAGGTGAAAGCACTGAAACCGAATATAATGGAGTTTAAAATAAGAGCTTTTTGGTCAATCAGCTTTTTCACCACCTGTGATGTCCACACTTCAGTTTTAGACGTGTACATAATGTTAGAAATAATTGTAATGCATTCTGCATGTAATGCATGTAATGCATAATGTGGTAGATTAGAAGAAATGAAGTATCCAACAAGTTGTAGACTCTCATATGTCTGTTTTTAAACTTTTATAATTAGTTCCTAATGCTTGGATGTTTTGTAATGACGGTTATCGTGGAAAATGAAAGGGCAGCGTGGAGGCAGGTAATAAATGGACTCATGAAATAAATTTAAAGTGGGACAATCGAGACGGAGGAAACGGGAGGCGAAAGGCAGCGACAGAGAGGAGGAGGTTGATGCTTTAAAGGGGAATTAAGTCATTTCTACCTGTGAATGATGTCGACATCAACAGATCTGATGGTGACCTGAGATAGACAGAAATGTAAAAGGCACCTTTACAATGGAAGGAATAAAACAGTTCATTAGTGCAGAGTTCCAGCAGAACAGCGTAATGAAGAGGTCATTTATCACCACACCTAATTTTAGTGTCTTTTCCTCTTCGAGCTTGAGCTGAAACTGTTGAGATCTCATTAGCGGGAACACCCTGTATGTTGAAGTATTTAATAAAGGTCAATCCACTGTCTGTGAAACAGCCTGCAGCCTGAATGTGACTTGTTGGAAAATGAACTCTGTGTTTACCAGATTAACCAGATTAGCTCAGTCACTGTTTGGGCGTTTGAGTTAGAGCTGGGTCGGTAATCGCTTGACAGCAGGGCAGGTGGAAAATGAGAATGAATTAATAAAATGGCTGTTATGGTTATGGTGAGTAACTACCTGTGGATTTGATTCCAACAGTGACACAGACACAGTATGATTGTGTTGGCGTTCAGGGCTTATTCACTGGATTTCTGTCACACCACCAAAGGACGGATTTGTTTAAGGATTGGTGCCCCTGTGTTGATGCCGTTGACCTTTGAGGGAGACGACAGCGGGAGAGTTGCAGCCTATCAGCTCTGCTGCCTGATCAGTTTCTGTCTGACCTTCCTCTGGTGAAGTGAACTCCACAAATGAGGCCTGGTTTTCAGACAGTGATGACAAAATGATTGATATGAGTCACTTATTGTTCCACAAGCAACCAAGCTAATGAGCGTGTTAGCCATTAGCTGCCCTCAGATCAGTAGATCAGCAGTTAGTCCTGGGAGAGCTTCCTACGTCTCTGACCTCTTTAACGCTGCTTCTTCCACACAGGGGTGAGAGAGACCTTTGCTCTGAACTCTCTCTCTCTCTAAACCTGCAAAGACTCTCGAACACAGAAAACTAATTTGGTTATTTTACATGAACCTGTCAGTGCTGTTCTTATCAATATTGTAACATTGCCCAACATTGAGTTTTTTTTTATGCATCTTCCGATAAACAAAGGAGACTGAATACAGGGGTCAGTGAGAGATGGAAGGAAAGAACAATAGGAGGCGAATGCAGTGTAATAATAACAGGGCGAGACACCAGCAGACCTGCTAACCTGCCAGCCTGCAATCCATAATGAGCTTCAGCTGGCTAAGAGGCGGGAGGGAAGAGGAGGGGTGCTGATGCTGAGGGGAGGGGAGGTCAGCTCACTCTTCATTAGGCTGTAATTGAATTTCCGCAGCCCCTGCAGGGAGGATGCTCAACCCTCTCTCTCCCTGCAGGGGCCGTGTTGGCTCGCTCCGGCTTCCCAACCTCCCTGATACTTTCAAGGTTAGCTCAGCTAATTTGGGCTCCTTTCTCCACCGATTCCTCTGCTCGCCATCTGTCATCTTCATGTCCGACCACGTGGGCGCACAGGTACACGCTGCGACACGTCATGCGGCTGAAATTAAAAACAGAGCGTTAAGAGACCGGTCGGTGCGGCAGTAGATCATCTCAGGCTGCCTCTAATAACCGCCGACACATGCTGTGACCAAACAAGTGTCTCAGTGTTTGAACCGACCAGGCAGATACGGAAGGACAGTCGTCAGTATCTCCCAGAACAGTGGACGTCATCAACATGTGTCACAGAAACACACCCGGCTGCCTGATCCTGCATTGCCAGTGTACCTGTGTTATAAAGACACAGGTGAGGAGGTTTAAATGCGTCGTTATTGATTGTATTAGGTGATAGATGTGAATTGGATGTCGTTCATCACAAGGTTAAATCAACAGGTTAGTGATTATAGTCAGTTATTGTCTTGGACCCAAACAATATCCAGTTATAATAGAAAAGAAGAGAAAATAATCACACATTTGTTTACGAGGAGATGTCTCAAAAGACTAATTAGAGCTTAGATTAGATTGTCAAAACTATTGGCAATTATTTTTCGTTGGATTCACTAATTGATTAATCGGCTAATTGTGTCACCTCAGAAATAATTAGCAGACGAGGTTTTGTGTGTTTCAGTCAGTTTTACATGTTTGAGATTTTGCCTTTGTGGCTTCAGATCATTTTCCTGCAGAGCGGCAGCTGAAATGTTGGATGCAGCACGGAGCCTGTTTTTAACGTTGTTAAACTGCTTTTACGCTGATTTTATTTTATTTTTTCCAGGTTTCATTTCTGTTGGTTAATTTTGTTTCCTCTTAATGAAGCTGTGTTTCCAGGGCCAGGGGGTAAAAGGTGGTGTTTTTACACGAGAGGCAGCACAAAGCAGTGGAGCATGTTATCATGGTTTAGCAAGTGTTTATTTTTTCTCTCCTTTTTAATTGGAGTGTACTTAGCAGATGAGAGCTGTTCTTTGGGGAGGCCGACTTCATTATCACCTGTAAGTGTCCGAGCATGTTAGCGGAAAGTAGGGGTTCGAGAAAGAACTGCAGAAACATGGAGAGATGTCTTTTAATACGTTCTTGTCAGAGAACATGAATAAGACAGACTTGAGTTCTGTCTTTCTGATTTAATATAAAGCCATAAAGTCTCTTCTTCTCCCCCAGTTTCAAATTGAAATTAGAATTTTCTGCTCAATTTAAAGCGACTTCAGAGACAGACAGATGTTCTTTGTGTTATCTTTCTTCCCATAAAGCTGTTGCTACTGTTGCTGTTTAATTGAAGATTACATTGAGAACCGGTGCCGCTCCCTAAGGAGTGTCATTAGCATCCTTCATTGTGGAAATAACTGGCATCTCGTCAGCTTAATGGGGGCAATCTTTGTACCAAAACAATCATAAACACAAGTTAAACATTAAGCACGAGGCCGAAAAGAAGGGAAGGGAAATGGAAAGAAATGAGCGATAAGAGAAATGGCCAATAAGAGAAGCTAAAGAGTTGTTGCTCTGTTTTAATAACGTTCCCCGGAGAACAGGCTGCTTGGCTGTTCGGCAAGTAGAACGAGCAGATCTAAAGGATGGACTGATAGTGGATCAGGAGCATGAGAACGTACCTGTATGTTCGCTGACGTGATGATTTTAAGCAGATGGAAACTCACAGATGGTGATTCGCTGATGAATGAAGGCTGTGAAAATTAATTTCCATACACACTGACCCTCCTTCTCTTCACCTCTTGTCATTTACCTTTTTCTTTCCTTCTTGTCTTTTTCCACCTCTTGTGTTTTCGGTGTTATATCTTTTGGTTTTTCTCTCTTATAATGACATGAAAGAAAACCCTTAGGGGTTTGATTATCCGAGCAGGGTTGGGGCTGAGGGGGATCCTAAACATCATTACCGTAAACTACCAGACCATATTTCCACATTTACTCACCAAATGTATCTCCTGACAGACTTGCTGATCCAGACTCCCACATCACACATAAGTGATGCATGTGATATTTCTGTTGCTTTGATGGAAGGAAAACAAGTAGGTAGTTTGATGTGTGTCATGATTAATCTGTGTGATTTGCATGTCTTTAATTCAACTTCACAACCACGGGATGAGATGACTGGACTATTATTGTTACTGTATTTTTTATTTTTTGTTTTGTCTGGTGCTCCCTCCAGGCTCTTGATGATACTGAAAAACATCATATTCATCATATTCACACTAACGAAACAGCTTGACAGCTTTACTTTCTCAGGGGCCGTGTGCATTTTGAAATGTAAAAGAATGATAATGCACAAGAAAAGCAGCTTGAAGCTCTTCCTCTTTTCTCTTCCTCTTCTTTCATCCTCTTTAAACAGTTTCAACGGAAGCTCCGGCAGCGTCTGTGAGCAGACTTGACCTCACAGGTCCGAGCAGGCGGGCTGCTGCTCAGACTCTGACGGTGTCTTTCTCAAGGACCAACAGTTCCCACGGGGATGTTTTTACAGCAGTCGACGGCAGCAGTATGAGAGCCGCTCGACAGGATGAGGCTCGGAGATTTAGAGCCGACACAACATCAGTGCTGCCTTGTTAGCAGAGCTCTCTTTCTGTCTTTATGAAGTCAGTCTGGCCTCTGCTTTCTTCTGACGTTCTGCCGCTTCCACTTCAGTTTGTTTATTTGCAGTAAAATAACAAATTCGTAGATGCACGTAGCTTTGTGCTTAAACTACATGATGTTTTAAATCCTGAGTCTCTTGCTGGACCTGCCAGAGAGACAAGACCAGAAACAGTATTTTCCTTCTGATTTCAGTGATTTAAAGGTCCAGATCTGAGAAAATAAACTGATGCTTCTTGAGAATCACTAAATAAGTATCGGAGGTAATCGGAACAAAGCTTGTGAGAAAAGCAAGAGAACTGGATGAAACGGACCAAAGACGTTAGACGATATTTCTCGTTAGGTGAAGAAAGTTAAAATAAAGTTCAAGATCCAAAACAGAACCTGCTTTTAGAACTAGAGGCCTTGACTCATCCAGAGTTTTGGATCCGAAACAGAAATGTGGAAAACCACCAAACCTGACGCGCACTGATTTGTTTTCTCAAAGAAGCACAGTCAGATAAAGGTCTGAGACGGACCCGGAATCGTTAGACCCCATTCCAAAAGGACATGGACCCAAACGGAAACTAATGGACAGAGAACAGCAGCTGCAGGAACAATAAACATCTGTTCTCCTGAACTCAGGTGTTAGACAACCTGATCAGACTGGGAAGATCTGGGTCTGGTCTTGGTTACTTAAAATTGAGTGGACTCTTGTGGGCCTGTAGTCAGGACCAAGGCCCTGTTGTCCTCTGAGACTGCATGGTTGATGTCAGGCAGGAGAAATGACACAGCCGATTTACAGATTCATATTTCTAATAATATTGTGACTTTACAGCAGAAACAGAGACATTAGCAGCAGTTTGTGCGTCTGTGCTGCAGATGTGTGACAGTGCTCGAAGGCAGAGACATGAAATTGTCCGTCCTCTCCTCTTCTTATCAGAACGCTGCTTTCATCATTTTACAACATGACAGCAAAGAGCATATCTGTAATACGTCTCGTATCGTCGCCTCAGTAGCTATTTAAGCTGTGTGTGTTTTGAATGAAGGGAGCCGAGGGGGCTGTGTGCTTTTAAAATCCCCCTGAGACTGGCTTATATCATCACACACTCTCCCTCAGCATCCTTTTCTTTTTTTAATGATGGTTGCAGAAAAGCAGCTTCAAATGTTCCCAACCTGGCACTCGGCGAAAAGCGAGGATGCGTGCCGGGGTTCACACGAGCAGCCGAATATTTTGGAGGAATAAATTAGCAGCTTGGCTCTTTGGTGCTGCGCCAACACTTCTGGGAAGTAATCCAGCACCTTGGAAAGACAAGATTTGGATGTCATATTGGATCCACTGTAATTTGAGGTTAATTGAATTGAAAATATCCCTGTCTCGCTCCCCCCGCCTCTAAAAACAGCTATGGTTGGGGAAGAGCTGCATGTATTAAGGAAAATATAGCATGTACCGTTTTAGGCAGCAGATTTCTGCACCGACATAATCTGTAAATACTTCACATGATATTGCCAAAGCACTTCACTGTGCCTCCGTTTTAGTGTTTGCGGTTGAATTGTAATTCATGTCTCAGAAGAAGATGCAGTGCATCCCTGCAGCAGAAACAGATGGAGCCCGGCGAATGTGCGGCTGTTTGGTAAATGGGGTCTGTGGAAGTGACCCAGGCATTGATGATGTCTGAGCCCTCATCATGTCCTGGACTTCACATTCTAATAATGACTAATGTGTTTGCCGACGTCAGCCTGCTCTCATTAGTGTGATTTATAGCCTCTCCAGTTTTCGGTAAACCAGAGGAGCTGTATCCCAATTTATTCAGGTCAAATTAACCATTCATAATTAAATGTGCTAACCTTTCCCGCCCTCTTCTCCCTCACTGAATGTGCTGCACATCCAATGCAGATGTTCGTTGTTGAATCTCAGTGGCTGTCATTAGAAAAAAGTTACGTAAGAATCTCTGAGCGCAGGCCAAGACTTTAGCCTGAGTCACTCTCCTAATGGTTTACAGCTAATGGGCAGATTTAATGTGGTGCTATTAAGGTGAAGGCTCGCCCTTTCCTGTGAGGGTGACACCCAGCCTTCCATAGAGCCCTGTTGATCCACTATAACGTAGAATTACTAGTCATTTATAGAGACTTCATTTACTTTGTTGTTCCACGATTTAGCCAAATGTTCAGTTCGGTCACTGGGCTGGAAAAAAGATGAAATATTTAGTTTAAACTTTTTATAAAAATGTAGCATGTTCAAGAAAAACAACAAACTGAGCAAATGAAGGATGCAAACACATGAAACAGTAGTTTACTTTACCTGTTGCTTTGTGTCACTGCACCACAATATGTAATGATATTATAATATAAAATGGCACAGACATAACTGCGATAGAGGATTTTATCCATATTACACACCTCTAACGACCTGTCATAGATGGAAATTATGGTCTGAATATCAGCACTTATGTCTCACTGTAATACCTTCTCTTTGCATTTTAATTTAACGAGCAGGTTCGTTATTGCTTCGGTAAATAATCAGTCGTTTGCTTGTTATTGCTGAATCTTTTGGCAGCACCTTTAACACACAGAACAGGAGCTAATTTGATCCAGAGCACTTCAGGACAGGCTGCATCCCAAACAGGGCGTTCGGGATTAAGCAGCAGACGCCTGTGCGACCGTGATAGACAGCTCTCCACGCTCTGCTCCTACTGGCTGCTCTGCTCTAATGTGCTTTGCTCTGCTTTAATAATCGCTGGTCAGAGCTGGTCTTATCCAAACACTCTGGTTTGGACCGGCATGTCCATGAATGTGAAGGTGGGATTTGATGCTGTTCAACTTGAGGAGATGGGCTGTCATTTACCGAGGTTCATTTAAAAACAATAAAGCACAGGGGACAGAAGGGAAACGGGGATGGATGGGAGAGACCCAGAGAGCAGGGCGACGGATCAGAGGACCCGCTGCCTCCAGGTCTGTTGGTTTTGGCCGGTCCTGTTGTCTTCAGTGTCTCAGCTGTCTGTTGGGATCAGGAGTCCCTCCCCAAAAAGTCAGCTGCTGCCAAACAGCATCAAAGCAGAAGGGTGAGCCGGATGAGAAGAGGATGAACAAAGCAGGGACAGAAAAAGGAAATAAGAGATGTAGAGGAAGGGGTTCCTCAGTCACAGTGGCCCAGATGTTTTATCTATGAGAAATATCAGACTGTATCCAACAACTAACAGCCACTTTTTTCAGTCCTGACATTCTTTTCCTGTGTTGCTGTTTAGAGACAGTGGATTGATGTTTGTTGTGAACTGAAAGATGAACAGTGTGTTGACATGGAGAGGTTTATGAATCGCATCATCTCCCATTAAAGAGCCCGTTATCCTGGACTTAAAGATAAGGATGCCATTCATTTATCTCCATATTATTAGAAACAAAAGCCTAAAACCAACCCTGCTAGGACGTGCAGCATGGACACGGCTTTGTAGCAGGAAATTGATGTTCTGAAATCAAAAAGCAGCCCTGTAATAGTGTTTGGAATCATTTTTGAGGCAGATTGTGTGAATGTGCTGAAGGAAGATAAACCAGTTTGTCTTCAAGGAGACAGACAGTTATTAAAAGTCAGTTGACTCATGTCTGTCTGGCTGAGAGCGTTAAGCTTCACGTTTCGGTGTCTCATCTGTTGTATTTATGCTCATGGTGGACACGGTTGTATCTGGGAGCGTTTTTGGCCAGTCCGTTTGTGCCATATGGGATTTTTTCAGATCTTCCTCCTGTGAAAACAACATGAAATGCAAATGAATGTTAGTGACATGCAAAAACTAAAAAACAGGGCGAGGATGGATGATGTTAGACACATGTCTTTATACATATTTTAGGTGTGTTTTGTTATGCTATTTGTAGGAGTTGGTTCATTCTCCAGTTGGGTTTCATTAAACCAGTGCAAATATGCAGAAAGCAGAAAAATGGCATTTCCTGTTTGTTTTAAATCTACTCACTTGAGGAACCTTATATCTCTCCATCGCTGCACACGCCTGTTTCAATTTGCTGCTGATTTTTTAGCTCCTCATGTCTGCAGAGAAACTTTTACACCTCTGCCAAACATGAAACCGTTTTTCGACTCTGCTTCTACCACTTCGCCAGCTGTGGATCCAGCAGCTGGATCCAGCCAGACCAGAACTGACGATCAGTTTCATGCTGTCTCGCAGTGATGGCTGCCAGTGTTTCAGCTCTGGAAACAGCAGACAGAATGAAACACTGAGTCCAGCTCCAGTTTTTTATTGACCTGTCAGTCTGAGCAGAAAGATTTACAGGCTCCATTTAGGCCGAGATTGATCTCTGTCCGAGGCAGTTCTGAGGAAAGATCGGAGAAAAATGTGTATGTAACGCCCGGTCTTTGATGGATTGATGTTCTCTTTAAATTTCTGGTTTGCCCTTTCTCCCTGTTTCTCTGTAGCAGTTCACCTCCCAGCATATTCACCGTTTTGGCACGAGAAACCGGCCGTTTTGCTGACATCGTCCTGTCTCCCGTGATATTTATTGTGTCACTGCAGCGTGAGAGGCTTGAAATCAGCTCCGGTCTGATCCGGAGCAGGACTGCCGTGCTGTGCTCGAAAGAAAGTTGAATTGTTTGATGCAGTCACTGATAATAAACTGAACATGTTATTGGACAACGAGGTATTTCTAATTTCCTCACAGGGCATTATAAATTTTGTCTGGTGTCTTAGAGGACCTGCTGTTTTTCACCAAAAGGTTTTATGACCGCACATGTTCAGAGGCGCTGATTTAATTCCTTTTTCATTTCTCACGGTTGGATTCTTCCTCTTTGGGGTAACATTCTGGCTAATGACTGCAGCAGAAATACAAAAACCATCAGTGACTGTGGAAAAGTAAGTGAAAAGCTAAAGTTTTTCCCAGTTTGAGTGAGCGTGTGTTATGATGTAGAGGCCTAAAGGGAAACGTTTCAGCGTGGAGCATGTGGCACCGGCAGATGTCGTGTTTGATGGTGACGACTAACGGTTCACTTTCCCTCTGATGTTTCTTCTCGGGGAGATTTTGCCTTTTGCAGGCGACGTTCGTGTCGGTGGGACATGATTTACCTGATGTGTGCACGTCGTCTGAACCTGTTCTGCCTGTTACGTTATTCTGAACTCTTCTCTCTGCAGAGCACCTAAAGGTGGCCCTGGAGGAGTACATGACGCGGTTGCCAAAAGTTCGTATCCTCAGGACAAAGAAGAGGGAGGGGCTGATCAGGACCCGCCTGCTGGGAGCCGCCGCCGCTACAGGAGAAGTCATCACCTTCCTGGACTCCCACTGTGAGGCCAACGTCAACTGGCTGCCTCCGCTGCTGGGTGAGGAACACACACACTCCACACACACACACCCCACACCCCACACACACACACTCCACACACACACACTACACACACACACTACACACACTCCACACACACACACTCCACACACACACTCCACACACACACACTACACACACTCCACACACACACACTACACACACTCCACACACACACTACACACACTCCACACACACTCCACACACACACACTCCACACACACACTACACACACTCACACTACACACACACACTACACACACTCCACACACACACACTCCACACACACACACTCCACACACACACTACACACACTCCACACACACTCCACACACACACACTCCACACACACACTACACACACTCACACTACACACACACACTACACACACTCCACACACACACACTCCACACACACACACTCCACACACACACACTACACACACACACTACACACACTCCACACACACACACTCCACACACACACACTCCACACACACACTACACACACTCCACACACACTCCACACACACACTCCTCAGCAGGAGCTCAGCCTCTTCCACGCCACAGGAACCTTTTCATAATTATTTTGGAAAACCATAATAGTTCCACTATAGTACAATAGGATCCATGAGTGACAAACAGCAGCTTTAGAAAACTGGACGAATCCTTCAGTCGGGCAGCTCAGGTCACTTCAGCGTTTCTACGGATGTTTCACACACAAACAGAAAAAAGCCCTTTGGGTTTGTAGTTCGTCTTCTGAAAAGTCTAAAACTCACATCTGCCTCTGTCTGTGTGTCTCAGACCGAATCGCCCAGAACAGGAAGACCATCGTGTGTCCGATGATCGACGTGATCGACCACGACAACTTTGGCTACGAGACGCAGGCGGGGGACGCCATGCGGGGGGCCTTTGACTGGGAGATGTACTACAAACGGATCCCCATCCCTCAAGAACTCCAGAAAGACGACCCCAG
The DNA here is from genome assembly GCF_900324485.2 of Mastacembelus armatus. Lineage (NCBI taxonomy): Eukaryota > Metazoa > Chordata > Actinopteri > Synbranchiformes > Mastacembelidae > Mastacembelus > Mastacembelus armatus. Next base: position 22,902,754 of record NC_046646.1, on the reverse strand, counting down.
TGAACCATTTGAGTGAGTGCAGTTATTTGGACGTGCTCGATGTTAGTTGTACAACTGGATTGTGCCATGAGTGAACGTTCTCTTTGCCAACACCGTCCTGCTTCCACGTTTAAAAACACACTTAGCTGCTAAGCTGCTAAATCTGAAAAAAGAATAATGTCCGTCACATTTGGGCCTTGTGTCGTCACTAGACCAAACACCTTCACATCGAGGAACTGAACTTTTCATGAGGTCCCCAGGCAGCACTACTTTAACACTCATCCACACAGACAGGTACCCTCCACCTCGCAGAGTCCAGAATAAATAAACTGAACCCAGACTGACTTTGCTGTTTGTGGGGCCACATAACTCTGAGCGTGATCCCCGACCCACCATTTGTAAACCTCGAGGGATTAGCTGGAAAATAAAATCTCTCTCTACATTTGGATGCCAAGGACTATTTGGGTGTCCTGGGAAATACAGTGTAAGTATCATCATGCTGGGCGACCATGGTGCAGGAAGATAAGAGACTAAAGAAGAAGAATTGAGCAGCAGAACAATCAGAATCAATCCTCATTTGGTGAATTAGTCTGCTCTTCTTGCCCAATGAAATGACCTTCATCAGTGCAAATCCAATTTGAGTCACAAAGATTTTCATTTTCATTCTGATTGACATTGTCGCAGCGAAGAATGAGGCATGGAGACACGGCAAAATCCATCTCGAAGGTGTGTGTGTGTGTGTGTGTGTGTGTGTGTGTGTGCGTGTGTGTGCGTGTGTGTGCGTGTGTGTGCGTGTGTGTGCGTGCGTGTGTGTGTGTGTGGGAGTATGACTTTATCCCTGTTCTCATGCCTCTGTCAGCAGCGTCTCTTTTGTCAGCACCATCACCTCTTTCTTTTTCTTTTTATTCTCATCTCTCCTTCGGGTATCAGTGTTTCATTTGGCTGTGAGCTCAGGCCTTAACTCTCTCAAGGTCAATAGACTGAAATGGAGAATATCAACTTGAGCATTTCTAATTAAATCTAAATTGTGAGTTGGAATATTCATGGACCATTGAATTTTTTTGTTCTAAAGCAGAATGACACTTAACAAAGAACAGTGACTAAGGAAAACCAGAGGGGATTTGGAAAACGATCTGTGCTCTCAGCAGAAGTTAACACAAGCAGATGTTCTTCAACTTTATCAGAATAAAATCATCTAAAATCAGCATTTGTTCATATAAATCAGACTCTATTATTAAAGAATAGCTGAATGAAAAACTAGACGTTCTTCATGGCTTCTAATGCAAACTGTAACCTGAAAGTCTGCAGGTCTGAGGGAACAGCCATATAAATAATTACACCAGTGTTTTATTTGTCTGATGTTAAATTTCTGTGCTTGTTTTCTGTTGAGTATTAATCCAGTGGAGCTGCACACTGGAAGCAGAAATCTGCAGCGAGTCTGTGAAGATCCACTTTACCACGACATTTCCGACATGATTTTCGAAATAATAAAATGCAACATCAAAATTTCTGAGAAGATAATTACATTCACAGCTGCACAGTTCTCTCCCTGCTTCTCTTTGAAAGAAGGAATAAGGGTTTTAAGAAACTGTTGTTGGGGTCGATTTTGAGCACAAGGTGTTTGAACAGGTGATCAAAAAGAGCGTGTGTGTGTGTGTGTGTGTGTGTGTGTGTGTGTGTGTGTTCACTGTCAATACAACAGAAACTGGCTGCAAACAAGAGCAGCACTGTGAGCAGGCATGTGTAATAGGTTGGCCTTCATCTTCAGGGGGACATGAATGTCTGAACAAAAGATCGTGGCAGTGTTTTCACTGGACACACATGGTGCCATGAATATCTGTGCAGATGTTTCTGTAGATGTTGAGATAATGTAAGGTGGTGCTGGATTTGTCCACTGGGCTCCGTGGGCGCCTGTGTCCAGGTCTGTGGCTATATTACCACATGACCTGGTGCTTGAGGATTCACCTCTCCCAGCAATATAGGCCCAGCATACAACTCTGTTTTACGTCCCAGGCGGAAGGATACAGCCTAGTGATCAGGTCAGGCGTCAGATCTCTGTGCTGTAATGGCTTTATCTTTCCTTCTGACTCAGACACAAGTGTGAAAAATGATTAGAGTGAAGTCAGGTTAATTCTGAGCTCTCATCACTTTGATAGTTCCTGCTGCTCTTCTCCTCTCAGAGTCGATGGCGTGACGGTGATTAACGTCCAGGACATGACGCACGTTGAATCAAAAATGATAATTTTTGCTGAAAAATTATCAGTATCAGTAACAGGCCTCGGATCTAAGATCGTGGGAAAGATCATGGTTCGAGATGTAACATTAGAGGAAACTGTGTTTTTGTTGATCAGTGTAATGGAAACTTTGGGTAACTGATCTAATGTCAGTGTTGTCTGTCCTGAAGCTGGTGTGTATCGTCCCGTACAGCTGTGTTGTGTTTGTGTGTGCTGTGCTCACACCGTCCAACATCTGGCAGCCCTCCGTCCCCCTGCAGCCACTGTTGTTGATCCTGTGTGTCCTGATGAAAGTCTGCTCGCTGCACTGAAGGCTTTGTGTCATCTTCATCTGTCTTCCTCCAGCAGACGCCGTTACCCGCTCAGGCGAGTCCAGTCGGCGTGGGAAAACATATTTAAAGAGTTGGGGGGCAACATTTGTGTTTTCACCGTCTCCTCTCAGTCAAAGCAGTTTAGCGAAACCTGAATCGCATTTTTTCCCACAGTGCAGTGGGAGGCTCAGAGACGGACGGCTGAGCGTAGCTTTTGTCTTTGTGGATTTCACACGGTTTAATGTGTGATTATTCGGAGACATGCTAATTCTTCCTCACTTAACGAACTTCCCTGTAGAGTTTTCTTTAAAGATTGATTTTAAAGTGGATCATAGAAAGACTGAGGATGTTAAAAACGGATGTTTGAGCGTCAGCTCCTACACAATCAACAGCCGTCGGTGCATTGATTTATCGAGAACCATGATTCCAGACCCAGACTGGGACTGATCGAATAACATGCCCAGAACTCCAGCTCCTTCTGTCTGTCTCCACTTTCTTTCCTCACACCTCTTTTCCCTGAATGAAGTGGATTCAGAAAGTTGTTTTTTTTTTTAGTCACATTAGAAACATTTTGAACTTTCATAAATTCGCCTGCCTCAGCTTAAAGTGTGAACAACACTCTGCATCTGCGATTTGAAAACATTTATATAAAGTCTTTTCTTAGTTGTAATATAGTTTAGAAAATACAATGGCTTTAAAAAATTTGAGGGCAAAACAAGCAGCCCTGATAACTATGAGTCTCTTTATCCACCTGGCTGAGAAAAAACGCTGACAAATTCATGTTACACATAAAAGAGCTGAGAAATTCTGAGTTTCCAGCTCTTATATGTGTCATTTCAACATTTCAACCCAACATAAAGATGCAGATCATTGTTATCAATCTGTAAATGTAGTAAATGCAACAAAAGACGTGTTTCTGAACGTTAATGTGCACAGAAAAACATTTTATTAGCTCTGTGAACTTGAACACCTCAAATTGTTTGGTGTGTGTTTATTGCACGGTACAGTCAGTGTGTTTTAATTTATATGTTCTGCAACACTCGTCTGTCACCACTATTGAAACTATTTTCCTTCCACAGTCTTTGTTTTTCTGTGCGTAAGGTCAGAGTGAGGATAAAGCAGGATGCTCAGCCACTGAGATTTCATCTGGCTTGTGTTATGTCATAGTCGAATACACAAAATGCACAAAAAAAATCTTTCTCTCTCCCCTACCGCTCCTTCTGGTTTCTACCAGTCGACACTGTTGTCCTGGTGAGAAGCTGTTCAGTACATTTGATTCGGCTTGCACTCCAGGGAGGAGCTCTGACTGCACTCTGAGCTGAGGACCATTATGCTGTGTGGCACTGCAGAGCTTGTCATACAGTCAGAATTCACAGTGGATCAGTGGGTTAATTGGTTTTGTACTGTGCAGTGTCACCAGGTTGCTAAACACGTGCAGGCATATAAAAAGAAAAAACAGACAGATGCACAGGCCTGGGGAGGAAAGGAGCTCGGGTCTAACAACAGAGTCTTGTGATTTAATCCTCTGGGGTCAAAAAGAGTTTTCACCACTAGAGATATGCAACTCTTAAGTTCTAGCAGAGCACTAACCAGCAGGGCACTAATCTGAGCGCTGAAGCCCCCAAGAACACGATGGGTGCCATGTGATGCATCGATTTTAATTTGGGTTTGCACGGAGATTTCCACTGAAATCCAATGAAAGCATTACCACATCAGTGCATCATTCATCACACCTAATATGTTCATTTCCTACATTTGGAGCCAAAGTGTCGAATAAGAAGAATTTATTAAAATTCATTAGAAACAATAAAGTGATTATTGCCAGTATCACAGCCATGTTTAATAAGACAATACGCTCAGTGTAAGCATTAATATCTGATTTAGAGAGTGGTCTAGGTCTTAAGGCAAATGTCACCAGAGAACAGTTTGTGTTATCGTGTGTTTGTGTTTGCTTTACTGAAACGCTGCATTTCTTATTTGGTGTCTGACTGTGTGTGGATCTTTCACAGGTCCCCAGTGATGGCAGGCGGGCTGTTTGCTGTGGACAGGAAGTGGTTTTGGGAGCTGGGAGGATACGACACGGGTCTGGAGATCTGGGGAGGGGAGCAGTACGAGATCTCCTTCAAGGTAAACACACACAAAATACCCCAGTTTTGACACTTTATGAACATAATCTCTGACCCGGCTTCTTCCAGAACTTTTAATGTCCAGTTACTGACTTTGAGCTGAGATGCATTTAGAGAACAAGCTACTGTACGTTTACTTTAATTAGCTTTTAATATGACGTTTTATTTGTTTATCCCGAGGGAATAAGTTATATAGTTTCATAGAACCAGACTTACTCTGTTGCGTCAAAGCCTCTCCTCATTAATCATACTCACAATCCCACAGTCGATTATGTTTGTGTCTGTTGTTGGAATAACTGGCCCGTACGTGAAAACCCAGTCTCGCCCTCCACCCTGCTGCCTCTGTCAGTGAGCTCTGGCTCCTCACAATAATTCAATTCTGCTTTGAATGAGTAAGGACTTTTGTCGTTTCACTCAATTAAGCACAAAGGCCGATGCTGGGTAGTTTGATTTGATTGGACATATGCTGCAGTGTGGTTCTACTGCGATTCACTCATAGGCTGAAATTTTCAGTCCAGTGGTTTAGTTGTTTATAAAGATTAAATGCCCAAATCAAATTCACTGTTGAAATTGTTTTACTGTCCTGTGCTGCTTTATATTAATGCGTCTCCTGTTTAACACAGTAAATTGTACTGAATAACAGCAATTCAGTGAATATTGGCTTCAGAGTAGGAAAGTTTTTGATTTACATGTTTTCACTTTGAGTGACATGTAAGAAAAACTGTTTTGTTCTTTTAAATTAATATAAAAATTATAATATAAATGGTTTTACTTTTACTTTTATAAAGTAAACCAGCTCGTACGCTCTGCAGCTGATGAGGGGAAATACCTCTCCTTACCAGCAGGGGGCAGTAGTCTGTATTGGTCATTCAAAAAGGAGAAAGTGGAAGACCTGCACTGCAGATACAGCCAATCACAGCGTCCTCTCACCGATGAATCCTGGTGCTGATGGTGCAGGACGCACCACAGACGTGTTGACCAGCCTGTCAACAGCCACAAACAACAGCTTGTCAACAACAAGCAAAGGTGAATCTTTAATATGACAGCAAACAAAAGAAAAGGCTCAGTGCAGCCACATGGATCACGTCAACATCTTCAGCAACATCAGCAGCTTCAGTTTGGAGTCAGGTCAGACAGGATCTAAACTCACAGGGAGAAGATATTTGATCTCACGACAGTTCCAGTCTTCTTCCCCGTCTTTGTTGCAGCAGCGATATGTTCATCAACGTGCTAACACCCATAGCTGTGGTATAGTGTGATGGTGTTCACTGCGTGAATACATATGTGCCCTCGTCTGCTTTCATCAAGTCATGCTCATAAAAACACTGCACCACTCAGAAATAGCTCAGGAGCCTTTAGGCGTGCAAAGGCCAAAAATATCGTTTTCTTCCAGGTAATTTATCCCTGCAGCGTATGAAGAAGATGCTCTGTGTCTCCTCACCGCATGTAGGACCCACATGCTGCCTTTTTATGATGTTTCAGAACTTACTGCCTGGAATAATCAGATTATTACATGTTTGTGGTGAAGTAATGTTGATGGGGCCACCGGTATTGAAAAGCACTACATTAAAAAAGTCATTACTTGTTGAAGGAGATAGAAAAATCAACCCTGGCCATGGTGTTGTGGTTGTAGTGTTCATGTTTTTGAGGCGAGCAGCTTGTGGAGGTCGTGTGTTAAAGGTGAGTGATAAGACTTTCAATTTAATCTGACTGCCGCAGAACTCGAGCTCTTGATCCCTGCTGCAGCGAGACGCCCCTGTTATTAAGCTCAAGTGTTTCAGTGCAGGGATGAAGAGGATGGAAGGAATCGGCACAGCGGGTCAGACCTTCCCCACGGCGAGATGTGGAGAAGGTGGATTCAATCTGTTTTTTCCCCTGGTTCTGTTTGTCCACACTGAAGTGGTGCAACAGATTTGACAGGGGGTAATTGAATTGAAATAACAGCCAGCTGATGTCCACTCTGGAGAATCAGGAAGACGCATGATGCAGAATATCAACAAACTCAATGGAAAACACAGAGGACAGAACAAAAATACTGCGCACCAGCAGTATATTTTCTTTCATTTTGATGTGCTGAGCTCACACGTGGCCCCGAGTCCTTGTCCATTACTCGTCTTTGAGGTAGAAGGTGAACTCCGACCTGCCGAATCCCTGGAAGCCAGAATGGGGGAGACATGAAAAATGATGTTTCAAATAAGTTTTCTAAACTGAAGCTGAGAGATTCTGGACACGACAGGAGGAGGAGCAGACTGCGAGGTCTGTGAGCATATGGAGGACGGTGTGCTGTGAGGGGGCAGGACAGGTCAAAGAAAGCATGAATAACCCAGCAGGACCGGGATCACAGAGTAGAGTCATGGTCTCCTGCATCGCAGTTTATGTTTCGATGTGTTTGAATGAGCGAACGCACAGATGAAGAAAAAGGGATCAAGCTGATGATGTCTCATCAAGACAGCAAGACGAGACGCTGCTCATTTGTTTCTAATATTTGCTTTTACTATTTTCAGCTGCAGGTTTTTTACATATGTCTCTGTTTCAAGCTGCCGTTGGTTCCTCTTTGTTTCTCTGACATCAAATAGCTTCTGCTGATTGATTGATTGATTGATTGATTGATTGATTGATTGATTAGTTGGTTATCACGACATTCAACAACAGTTTTTACAATCAGTTTATAATAATAAGCTTCCAACGTAAAATCTATAGAGTCCAGTCTTTAATTCTCTGTTTCTCTTTACGTTTTACGTTTGAAATGATTAATTGAAAAAACTAATTAATCAATAATGAGAACAGTGACTGTTAAACAAGTAGATTTTCAGTGTGTGAAACCAAAAACAAGCTGTTTTTTTTTTTTTACAAACAATCTCAGCCGCACGTCACGTTTACACGTTTACAGCTTTGTGCATTAAAATGACCTGTTCAACAGGGAAAATGCTGCTGTGTGAACTCATCTGTAGTCCAGAAAGAAACTCACAGCCTTTTTAACTCTGCGACCTTCTGACCTCAGACTTTTGAGATGAACCTTCAGGTCGTTTAAAATCTGAAAAATTCAAATTTCCAACCCTCTGCTGCTGCAGACTTGAAAGGTGGCTCTGCTGTCTCTCTAAGCAGCAGAACAAATCCAGTTTCAGTCTTAGCTTAAGCATGATTGACTCGTCTTGTTCTCTTTGTTGTCTCTGGCCTCTGAATCTACAAACATACTTTTGAGTAGTTTTCCTTTGAGCTGTGCCTCCAGGATTCATATTTGCTCATTTTTAACCTGCTGGTCTCATCGATCGTTACTGTACAGTTCTGTTGTTCTAAGGTCTCGTTCCTGTTCTGTTTTTCCTCAGTTGTTCCTTCCTCATTACATTTATCGTTGCCTCCTAAGATTCCCGAGCCAGTAAACATGCTCTCCAACCCTGTACAGAGTAAACAAAGCCTGATGTGTCTCTGTTGAGTTCAGCCTCCCACCTCTTGAATCTTTCCTGTTCTTTAGATCCTGATCATGTCTGTGCTCCGTTGCTCTGCTTTCTTCTCGTCTTCCCACGCTTTGTCTTTCTTTGTGTTTGTTTTCTCTCTGATATTCACTTATTCAAACGCCCTCTAATATCATCTTTATCACTGCTGAGTCACTTTCTTCTCGGTCTCTGTAGGTTTGGATGTGCGGTGGTCGGATGGAGGACATCCCTTGCTCCAGGGTAGGACACATCTATCGGAAGTACGTCCCCTACAAAGTTCCTGGTGGGGTCAGCCTGGCCAGGGTGAGTCTCCTATGATAAGTCAATCTTTGTGTCGAGGTTTGTTTGCTGTGGAACTATTTCAGAAATGTAGCTCTCCTGGTGTCAAATCATGCTGATAGTGTTCGTTTTATTCATAGTTTGGGGATTTCTGATGCTGAAATGTTTGTTGACACAGGGTTTTTTTCTAAACACCTGGAGTCTCTAATGTGAACAATGAATCTGGGTGTTTCAAACCTCGAGATGTAAGAAATTAAGACTTTTTTTGTTTGTAATTTGGGTGAACTGACCCTTTAAACCCTGATTTAAATTCATTTAGCAGTGGACAAGGCAGTGACGAAGCCACACAAGGATCCACAAACCGCATCTCACAGTTTTCCAACAATAATCTGAAGCCTCTTCAAGCCGCGTGAGTTTTAACGCTACGACACAGGATGAGAAGTGTTCGGAGAAATGATGTGTCCTGTAGCCGAGTACGATTCATTATTCATGACTCAGCCTGACACTGGGCTTTGTTTGGCTCAGAGGAATATGTAATTAAAAGTCTCGGCCTGTGTTTTTGTCTTGTCTGTGTGACCATTAGCCCGTCACCAAGGCTGCACTCACTGCTGATATCAAACAGGCAGCAGCTTTACCAGCTCTGAAATACTCACTGTACCTCTCTCTCGTTTAAAAACCATCAAATACACAATCAGACTTTTTTCTGCAGCAGATTTGCTTCATTTGTGTGTGTTTGATATTCATTTGTTCAATTATCACAAAGGGCCACAGAGGGCAGGCTGATCTCAGTGACAGTTCTGACTGTTAAATATACAGAAACACAAAACAGAATCCTCAGAGCTGCATGTGTCGTCAGAGCTGGTCTGAAGTGTGAAGAGCCGTCATTTCAATCTGTTTTCACAAAGGTGCAGACACAGAAAACTGTTGGAAAATGGTTTATGTTTGGGAATAACTTTAAAAGAGCAGCAGCTGAAAACAACAGCAACAGGCCTGACGCTCAAAACAGAATAAAAAACGGCAGAAATGCATCAGAAAAGAGTTTGGGTCCACAGTTTGGGAATATTTAGCTATTTTCATGTTATTTATTTGTCTGTTCGTGTGGACAGTAAGGGTCAGGACATGAAAATGCTTTTCACATGTAAACAGCACTGAGATTTACCTGAGCAACGATCATTTTATCCAGTCTAGGTGCAGGTTTTGCAGCAGAAGTTGGTTTGATTGGTGGATCCAGGCCTTTGCAGCTTTAGTGCTGGATCACGCTGCATTTTCTGTCACGTCCTCTGGGCACAGCAGTGAGATAATGAGTGCACTCAGGCTTCGAGTCGGTCGGTGCTGATTTTCCACGACTTTTAGATGACCAGCAATGATCAGAACACAGGAAAAGTATAGTTATCTAATTGTTAGTGCGTTTTTATTTAGATTACATCACAATTTATAACCACAATGCAATAACAACATAGTGTAGGTGTGTAGGTGTTTGTGTGTGTGTGAGACAGAAAGCGAGGGAGAAACAGCAGGTGAGTATCTGTGGGAGGGAAGGAGACAATGTGTGCAAGCAGACAAAGGATTACGAGCCCGAGGCAGAAAGCTCACGGTTCCAAGCAACTTTCTAAATGAATCTTTTATAGCAACTTGCTCCAACAGCAGCGCTGAGATCCCAGAGTTTTGAGAGAAGCAGGGAGGAAGAGAGCTCAAACAAAACTTCACAACGAGCGAAGAGTCTCAGCCAAAGACCTAACACACAAAATACATTCACCATAAATGATAGAAATATTTTAGTGGCTGCGGAAATAGAAATAATATCACACTGCAAAATGGTGAAGATGAATTGAGGTGTATCTGCCGTGCACTACAGACGCGTCGTTTACATTGTGGTACTGTGGGTTGACTTCAGATACTAATTGCTGTTGTAACACGGCCCCTGCCTGGACCTGGAGGTAACTAATTTTAACTCAAAGCTTCCTGTTGGTGCAGAGTTTGAAAGATGCGGGTGTTTGCATTTAAAGGTGTCTTAATTATTTTACCAAAAAAAAAAAAACACCACATGAGCAGGCGGGTACCGAGAACAAAAGCCCTCCAGACACATCCTCTGACTTCCCTGTGTGTGTGAATGTGCCTCGGTTTATCCTTCCCCCGAGTCCAGTCAACATGAAGGTAGATACAACCACTGAAATCTGCTTCCCCTGGAGAACACAGAGCTTGGGTTTAGCTGCAGGCAATAAGCTATGGTACAAGGAGTCTGTGTGTGTGTGTGTGTGTGTGTCTGTGTGTGTGTGTGTGTGTGTGTGTGTGTGTGTGTGTGTGTGTGTGTGTGTGTGTGTGTGTGTGTGTGTGTGTGTGTGTCTGTGCGTGCGTGTGTGTGTGTGTGTGTCTGTGCGTGCGTGTGTGTGTGTGTGTGTGTGTGTGTGTGTGTGTGTGTGTGTGTGTGCGTGCGTGTGTGTGTGTGTGTGTGTGTGTGTGTGCGTGCGTGTGTGTGTGTGTGTGTGTGTGTAGGTCTGTGCGTGCGTGTGTGTGTGTCTGTGTCTGTGTGTGTGCGTGCGTGCTGGAGGGTTTTTTCCACTACACCTGTACCTCCAAAGGCTGGAGGATTTGTAGTTATTCTTCCCTGGGAGGCTTGCTGCACCACTATTCTCATTCATTTCACCATCCGTACCTCCAAGGCTGCTGCCATCTGTATTCCCAGACATGCGCCTGGCAGGGTCTGTGTTTTTTTTTTAAGCCTCTACACCTGAATGACTTGAGCCGAGTGGATTCTCATTGTTCAGGTGTAAATTGTTCATGTTTGCAGTTGTCTGAGCTTGAAGAAACTGTTGATGAAGCTGTCTGTTCATTTTCGGTTCCCTCCACTCATGTGTTTTTTTTTCTTTCTTTCATAACCATTTGCACAGCATAATGAATGCATACGGATCATACCTCTTGCATGTATTCAGACCCATTAATCTATAATTTGGTGGCCTGTAAACACACTGAATAAGTGTCACAGTCCATTTTCTTCCACTTGTTCCTGCTAAAAAAAAAAATAGCAAAAATGCAAGAAAACATCCCAGTGAGCATAACAGGACATAACAGTGTATTTTATTGTGTCGTCCAAACTAACAGGCAAATTACACTTTTTAAAATAGGTGCATTCACAGAAACATGTCTCATCTGTGTGTCTGTAAGATAAAACAATCTGTCGTTTACCCGCCAAGTTCTTTGCCGCGTTATTTCCCTGAAGTAGTGATCTTTTTTTTCTAAGGCTTAACACCAGACCTGCGGGCGACTCGGTCTTAAAATGAAATGGTGAAATAAAAAGACAAGCAGCTTCATAATTCTTCCCTTTATGCTCCAGGCTTTTATCGTCATTACTGTCAGTGTTTCTCTCAGTAAAGACTCAGCAGCAGCAGCAGCAGCAGCAGAAAGCATCACACCAGGGTCAAAGGGTCTGAATACAGACACAATACAGTGTTTGAATATCCACTAATATACATGTGCAGGAGTTTTACACATCTTAGCTCTTCAGCTTTAAAGCTTTCCACTACGTGATGTTTACATCAGCACCGTGTTCTCAGGCCTGAGCACAAATACTGTAGTGACGGGGGGAAATGCTTTCTGAAGAAACTCCACGTCAACATCAAACACAGCTCTGTTTGAGTTTGTACTGGGTTCATTCAGGCTAATGCAGTTCTCAGTCCGTTTAGTGTTTTGTGAGGGTTGATCTGTCATCAGAGATCATCTTCATAAGGCCAAACACAAAAACATTTCCCTCTTCTACAGAGCGACCCTGGAAATTAGCAGATAATTGAGTTGATTGTTGTATCTGCTTTCATGACAAGAAACAAGTTGCTTCTGTTTCGTCGTCGCTCGCCTCCTGGGGCACCATGACAGCTCCCGTATGATGATGGTCGCCTTTCTACTGAGCAGTTTTGATCAATTTATCACGTCTCGTCGAGACATCGGGGACGGCAGAGAAGTCAGATGACGGCTCGGTCTGTGTTTCAGTGAACGCACGATGTCCAGGAACAGAAAGCTGGATTCTGTGGTCTGACAGGGGAAGAATTCAGGCCCCGTCAGTAAATCGCTCTCACTGAAAATAACATTTTCATATTGAATTTAAATGTTCTGGCATCTCAAAAACCTCTTCACAAATTGTGTTGACATTTTACCAGGTGTAGAGGATCTGGACTGAGATTAGTTTGTCGTTAAACCTGTTTGTCCCTGACAAATACGGATATAAATAAATAGAAACTGGATTCTTCCCGTGTGTCTGTTCAGACACAGGCAGTGTTCACAAACCATCACCTGCTTCTTATGTACAGACTGAATGGACCTGTCAGTGCAGGATTATTTTGATGATGCCACAGTCAAAACTAATTCCTGATGAGGCTTTCAAACACAGTGAGTAAACTGGAAATCATTTTAGTCCAGTCTAGGAAAATAGGCCTCTATATCCTCTACAAAGCCCCTTTGTGGTTTCTGTTATTGGGCCGTATAAATGAAAGTGACTGTTCCTGATTTTTGTTTGTGCTACATAAATAATGCAGAGTCAGCAGAATGCCGTCTGTGGCTCTGATGTCTCCGCCCCTAAACACTGGTTGTAGTTTTCTCTGTTGTCCTCTGAAAATTACCGGTTGTCATGTTGTTGTTTGCCTAAAACGTGGAATATAAGCAGAAGGTTTCGCTCTGATTTCAGAACCTTAAACGTGTAGCGGAGGTGTGGATGGATGAATACGCCGAGTACGTCTACCAGCGCCGGCCTGAGTACCGCCACCTGTCAGCAGGAGACATGACGGCGCAGAAGGAGCTGAGGAACCGGCTCAACTGCAAAAGCTTCAAGTGGTTCATGAGCGAAGTGGCCTGGGACCTGCCCAAACACTACCCGCCTGTGGAGCCGCCCGCTGCCGCGTGGGGAGAGGTGAGGGTCGGCTCTTGTACCTCAGATGTGTTAAATGTCTGAAAAGCTAATTCAAGATGAGAATAGAGAGAATTGTCTCAACGTTATATTTGTTGGATCTGCACCTTAGACATCTGAGCAGCAGGAACTCAGCTGATCTGTGCTGCACTTCTCAAAGTCAGAGGCAGGACTTTAGTCTGGACTTTAGTCTGTGTGTTCCCAGGGAGGGAACTGGACAGTGTGAAATCATGATGTCGTTGTATTTTAAGCCGTTTGTGTGTGTTTGTGTGTGCAGGTTCGTAACGCTGGCAGCAACATGTGTATGGAGAGCAAACACTTCATGTCGGGGAGCCCCATCCGACTGGAGACCTGTGTGAAGGGACGGGGCGAGGTGAGCTGGAGCCATGGACAGGTGAGCAGCAACATCTACACATGGTCAACATGAATTTACATGTTTGTTGGGCTTCCTGTATTTATTTCCACTCTGCAGGTTCACTTGTTTACCCAGTGGTGGATCGGGTTCTGGTGGTTCTCGGTTGTTTTCCTCGTGAGGTTTCGGCACCGTTGAGAGATTGTCTCCTCACTAACTGTATTTCTTTTGCTAAACACACATTAATGTCAAACGAACTTAGTCAGATACATAAACAACAACACACACATGCACCACACAGCTTCATTATCTTTGCATTGTTCTTAAGGAGTCTGTTTGTTCTCACACTGAGCATTGTTAAACCCAGCTCATAATACAATCTTAATGGATTGAATGTCCCCTTTTGTTTCCACAGTTGAGATACTGCACCTCCGAGCTCTGACAGTTTAATTGCTTTAATCTGAAGATGCATTGTGGTTTAATCTGTGTCACAGTTGCGGTCTGTATTCAGCGCCAGTGAGAAATGGATTTGCTGCAAATCACAGGAGGGCCTGTGGCAGCTGTTGCTGTCAGGGCTTTTTGATTTGGTACAAGAGGAGCAGAAAGTCTATTGTGAGCCGACGAAGCGACGGCTACTTGGACGTCAAGTTGTTTTTTATTGTCAGAAGCCAGAGAGATCAGGAACTAGCGCCGCTTTTAACAACTGCATAAATGTGAGAGCTTTTTTTATTCATGGCAAATGTAAATGCACAGAGATATGGCCCCGTTAATTTAATGCAGTGACAAGCTCTGTCAAACTTTATGCAAAAACCAGGTTTTACTGAAAGCAGCACCTGCGGCTCCTCAATCACATCTTCTCAAACGCATCTTGTTTTTTTATAAGCTGCTAGAAGATGCATGTGTCAGTCCAGACTTCTCTGTTCATCGTGGTAATTTTAGCTGCAGTCTTCAGATGAACAGACGTGAATAGTGACAAACAATAAACAGCAGTCACCATTAAGAAGTTCAGCTTCGGGGGGGTCAGATAGTACTAAAGGTAAACACACTTTAATCCACGTTTGGCCTAATAACTCAGGGCTGGTTCTGTTAATGGAGGCAGATGAACACACTGCGCAGACTCTCACCATCAGGATGCCAGAAGTATTTACACTTCAGTAGCATTTTTAGTTGTTGTTTGTTTGTTTTTTAAGCTCTCGATCCTCCTCAGGACTGGGGGGAGTCTGCTAAATAGGACTTTTAGCAGTTCCTGTCCCTCTTGGCTTTAAGATGAACCTTGATAATGTGGCTGAATGCTGCTGGTGTTATAAATATGTTGTCTATTGTCAAATTGACAAATTGAAAAAGATCTAGGGTGCATCACCTGCTCAGCATCAAACAGCAGACAGGAAAACTCAGGGAGCAGCTGCAGAGCCTGATACTTGTCTCAGAACAAACAGGAAAAACCGGACTGGACTTCACGTCCGGCCATCAGCCTACACTCAGTAACACATGATGACATTAGACATTTTTAAATTAAAAATCAAAAACTCAAATCTCTAATTTACAGATTGATTCAAACATTTACCTGTGACACTCCTGCACGATGGAGTCAGGACCAGGGTATAAAACTATTTCTAAAGCTCTGAGCCGTCCCAGGAGCTGAGCTTCAGAAGTCTGAGAAGCTGCTGGAAGGACGAGCATCTCAGCAGCTCTTCATCATTCAGGCCGAACAGTGTTCGACAGCCTAGAAACATGTTTCCACATTGTCATTATGGGGTTTTTGAGTGAACAATCCGTCAGTCCATTTAACCTACAACTAAGTGAGGAGGTGTGGATGCTTCTCCTTCGTCCCTGAACGCTGATGATGTGTTCACTGCTCCTATAAAAATCTGTTCCTGCATGTTTGGCCTTGTTTCATATTCCTGCGGTCAGTAAAAACATGTATAATCTGCCGGCTCTGATGTTTTCAGCTGTGCAGCACAAATGTCATCTGTGTCAGAGAATAACTAACCTTGGTTTGCCTGGAAGATAATCAGCAGGCTGCACGAATCTTAAAGAACACCTGTTGGTTATTCAGTTTGAGAAATGAAATGCATTAATATCCACAGAGGCCACACACACACACACACACACACACTCACACACACACACACACTTGGATTGATTTGATTTTAAATAGGCAATATGACAAGTGTAAAGGCCACAACTCTACTTCTCAACAATTCAGAGGAACCTTGGATAAAAGCTTTAATTATGTCCCAGCACTAAAACTGTGTTCGGGTCAGAACCAGAGTCTCCAGCGAAGAAACGAGATGAAGTTCATGTGCAACGTTCTGACTGCAGCGTTAGATAAAACCTTTTTCTTCTGCCTTAAGATTTTTCCTCTACTACCACTGTTCCTAGAGTGAAAGACACATGATTAATGATCAGATTTAAAGACTAAAGCTGCTGCATGTTCTGTTTAAATGAAACAGGTTAGTGCACTTTGTCCCTGACTCTCATCTCGTCGCCCTTTGCTGAAGAAAACACACGTTTTTATCATTAAGTTAGAAGCAAATGTGATGTTACACTGGAGGTATCTTCCCTGCAGGTGTTCACATTTGGCTGGAGAGAGGACGTCCGGGTGGGCGACCCCATGCACACGAAAAAGGTTTGCTTTGACGCCATCTCCCACAACAGCCCCGTCACCCTGTACGACTGCCACGGCATGAAGGGCAACCAGCTGTGGCGCTACAGGAAGGTACGGCAAAGGAAAGAGGACACAAGTGTCAAAGCCCAAAGTGTAGGCACATTATCTCTGAGTGTCTCTTTTACAGAACAGCAAAGCTGCAAACATAATTGCTTTAAAATAAATGGCTTCAAGGCTGCTTAATCATTTGCACCTTTAAACAGAACCTACCCCGAAGCTCAGTGATATTTATAGGAGCTCATTATGCTGCTGTTATGCATTTAAGCCCGTTTATTTGAAAAACACGCCATACAGGCCGCTCCATTTGTATTTTCTTATGTTTCTAGGATTTGATGCAGTGTCACAAACCAGCTTTGCTGTTCACAAGTCAAAAACGTACAAGACCAAAAGGGATCAGAGAATATTTATGCAGTTTTAGCTGAAACTCAAGTAATGTGACAGGAATTAAATCACAGATCACTGCACCAGCACAGGAAGCAGCAGTGGGGTCATTTCCATGGGAAGTTTTTTAAAATGGAAATTCTGTTTCTTCGCCCTCCAGGATAAGAGTCTGTTCCATCCCGTCAGTAACAGCTGCGTCGACAGCAACCCGAGCGAGCGGCGCATCTTCATGAACACGTGTGACCCCTCCTCTCCCAGCCAGCGGTGGCTCTTCGAGAGAACCAACGCCACCGTGCTGGAGCACTTCAACCGGGGCACTGACTGAGGCACCTGAGAGCAAAGACTCATGATGCGCTCAGACGTGGACCTGCTGCTCCTGTGAAATGGGGTTTTACTCTGTTTCCTGTTCACCTGGCGTCGAGGTGACAGCCGCTTTTTTTCTGGGTGCACGCAGTGAGGCATGATGGGATACTGTTGGGGAAGGTGGTTAAACACATCTGTCAGGGGAAGGACTGAGTTGAGCTCTGACTGATGTGTTTGTGTTTAAAAGCAACTTTGTGTGTGAGACGTGTTTGTTCTGTCACTGCAGTGCTGTGGCGGTGGCTCTGTCTATTTCCTGGTTTGACAGGTGATTAGTTATCTGACGTTCCTGTCTCTATTTTCCCTCTTTTTTTAAAAAATTTCTCCA
The DNA here is from genome assembly GCF_900324485.2 of Mastacembelus armatus. Lineage (NCBI taxonomy): Eukaryota > Metazoa > Chordata > Actinopteri > Synbranchiformes > Mastacembelidae > Mastacembelus > Mastacembelus armatus. Next base: position 22,885,411 of record NC_046646.1, on the reverse strand, counting down.
CCTTTTTCTGTTGATTTTCTTTTTTTATCCCTGACTGTTCTGTTTCTCCTCTTCTGTTGGCCTTTATCCTCGGTCTCCATCTCTTCCCCCTCCCGTCTCTATTGGTCTGCCTCTGCCTTCCCGTCTGTCTCTATCTGCCTGCTTGACTGCACCTTAGCCCACCTCCTCCATTTTCCGTCTCAAATCCCCTTATGTCTGTCTTGCTCTGACAACCTCCCTGAGGGCTGAGGAGGGGGGGGGGGGACTCCTACTGAGCCAAAGTCATCCTGACACTTGGGTGAAGCCAGAGAGAACCACTCTGAAAATCAACTGCTGAATTGATTTTCCTTTACAATCCTCATCCACCCTCCATTCCCTCCCTCATTTTCCCCTCCCTGGTGTCTTGGCTCCCAGTTTCTCCTGGTTTGTTTGCTCCTCTCTGTGAATTTAGCAGATGGAGGTGATGGAAAAATACAGCAACCTTTTCAATATGCCCTTTTTCCTGCATTTCTCGTTTCCTTGCTGGATTTTTCAACGGCTTGTGCGTCACTGTGTCTTTATTCCTCAGAGGTGAGCGCTAACACCAGGGTCAGTGCAGGCCAACTCCTGCTGCCTTTGGGTTGAGGTGTTGCTATGGTAGCGATGGCGGACGCGGGAGCTGCTCCCCAGTAAGTTGCTGGATCGACCTCGTCACGGCCGGCCGAGCTCAGGGTCACGTCACTGTTTGAAACGGCGGGCATGACCGCCTGGCTGGATGACTGCTTGTGTGACTGGCAGGCCAGGTGATTCACAGCAGAGCCACCTTATCGGCCGGTCGCCGAGCTGACACATCACTTCAGTGTGCGGTGTGAGCGGGACGAGAGACAAATGGGGGAATTACTGTGGACAGGCTCACCGAGGCAGCTCTGGGATAGAGACGAATGTGGGGGCTTGAAATGCATAAAGCACTTGTGTAATGATAAACTTGAAAGAAATCTTAGTGCCTTGTTGGGAGAGGACTACATGTTGGTGTGTGTGTGTGTGTGTGTGTGTGTGTGTGTACGTATGTATGTGTGTGTTTGTGTGGTCTAGATTGCCCAGAGAAGTGCAGTGAACAATATTGACCTGGACTCTGGTGCAGGACATTAAAGGCACCACTGACTGTGACAAAGAAACACAGTCTGGCTGTGAATAGAGCTGAAGAACTTTCTCCACCGTGTTTTTTCTGCCTTTTTTCCACCTGTTCAACCCAAAGTCTTTTTCTGGGAAAGGAAACTGTTATTGTTTACCACCTTTCTAAATACTCGTTGTTTTTCTTTCATTTCTTAATGAAATTGATCCTGTGATTCATTTTGAACTTGTGTTCGATCTGATGGTGTGCTCTGTCGCCCGCTCCCATTCTCTAGTCCCATTTTGTGAAGGAGAACAATGTACAGCCTGATTTCCGTGGTCACACCAGGCGCTCTGGTGGATTTTAAGAGTCAGATGCCAAACAAAACACAAAGTCAGACTCTCTAATACACCTTGGTCTAGTTAGTTTTAGCTGCCAAACACAGCTTTGGACACAATAATGTGTAAATCTAGAGGTTGGACTACTAGAAGTCCGGCTTCCATGACTGAACCTATAGGTAACTTCACCTGGTCGACTGAGAAGCTCCACAGAAATAGTGTGTAAAGTTTAGAGTGAGTACATTTGTGTGTGCATGCACTCGCACTACTACAACAGATATTTGGTCTGAAGTCAGGACATTAGGTTTTATCCTTATCAGTTTAAACATCCCTGCAGCCAAACTATCATATAAATGCATCATAAACCAAAACTGTTTGCATAGATTAAGTCCCTGTATGAAGAGCAGAGTTGGCAAACAGCTGTGATTTATATTTTATTCCATTTTGACTAGAAGGACGACTCGACACAGTCAATTTATAATTTAACCTTAAGACTCCAAATTCAATTTCAGGCAGTGAAAATGGAAAGTGATAAGTGAACTGATCTTATCAGACGTGGCCGAACATCCATCTGTTTAAAATGATGGATTTGCTAACAGAAAAAATTAATTCCACTGGAAAATGCTCCACCACTAAATCTTAGTAGGTTATGGCTGGTACAGTCTCCACAAGTTGATCAGGATTTATGACAGACAGCTGAGCCCTGTTGGCAAAAGTCTGTTTCCTGGACTCAGAAAAGTTTTCTCTGTGTTTTATAGAAGTTTGTCAGCTCGTGCATCTGGTCTGTCAGTATAATATTTACAGTCTCACCTCTTTTCTGTTGTTTCTGTTTGAAAATCGTCACAATCATGGCTCCATGTGTCCACTATGGTCTTAGTCTGCAACACAATCCTGACCCTGCACTCAGCACAGAGCAGAGTGTTTTACATTTAGTTCAGATTCTCTGTGTGACATTTTTCAAGATACACTCCCCAACAACTTGTACACCTTTCACATCGTTGAGAGAAATTTCTGCCTCGGACCAGTCGCCGCTTTAGTTTCCACCACAGAAGCAGACGAGAGCAAAGTGAACGCACATCTGACCTTTTAACACCCGACTCCAGTTCCTCTTCCTACATCTCTGCTTCTCTTCGTCACATATTCATGCTAACGGTGTTTTGGAATGAACTCCTGTTTGTGATCTGGGTTGTGTGACTTTATTGTGAAGGACTCTTGAAGAGTAGATATACGGGGCTGAAATGAGACAAATATAAAAAAATATTGCCATGGTAGTTTTTGTTTTGAGAGCTGTAACCATCAGCGCATCCCTCCTGCATCTGAGTCAGACTTATCAGGAGTAAACCCAGATGCTGAAAGATGATTCGATTAATCTTAAATTAGCAAGATCATCACAGATGTCTGCAGCTGGATCGAGCCTTTTAGTCGCCACGGTCGCTAACATGTTAGTGACTTTAATTAATGTAGCTGTGTGTGTTTCTTGCGTGGAGACGAAAACATTAATTCATGCAGATTTATGCAAACAGAAGCTACTGACGGTGCAGCTCTGGCTCAGTCAGCATTTGTTTATTTTTTAAAACAACAGCACCTCCATTTAAAGCCAGAGCAGATGATGATGATGATGATGATGATGATGATGATGATGATGATGATGATGATAGTGGACTGACTATGGGATGTGGAGCAGAGGAGATGATGTCAAAGTGTTTATAAAACCTCTGCACCATTACAGAAAATCAGTCTTCTAAGGAAACGTCGTCAGTAGCATCGTTTAAGTCTCTTGTTTACTTTTGGCCTCGGGATGAGCTGATGGGAGTAAACTGTTCCTTTCCTTCGCACATGTGAGGCGCGTTTTTATTCCATCAAACTGTGACTGGGGTCAGTGGTTTACGTTTGCTCTGTCCCAGCGTCTTTTCCACTGTCAGGACGTATTAACACCCTCTTGTCTATTTACTGTAACAGTGTCATGAAGTGCATCGTACAAACACCTTCTCCACAGTGAATTGAGTAATGATCATTGTGAATGTGTTGCATTTCTTTGTGATATCAAAAATGTTTTTTGAAGTGGTGACTTTGTTTTCCCATGAAATTATGTTCGTTGTAAAATCGACTGAGCAGCGTAAAGAAATCTCATTTTATAAGGGCAAAGGTTTTTATTGTCAACAGCCAGCATCGACCGGTCACACAATATTGTGAACCTGTGTGTGGATTTTGCTGTGTAGGAAGGTGTACATTTTCTATCTCATAAAAATGATCCAATATTTTTTTCTACTGACCTTGCAGCTGTAAAAGTGTATTTAGATATTTAACAAAGTGTACAATGAAACTGGAATTGTATGATATTTTTGCTGAGATCTGTGAAATAAAAAGGTTTCTATATTTGGACGAAAACATGTTTGTGTTTGTGTTTAAATGCAAACTTAATGAGTACATGGTGTGACCGTGTTGGAGGAGTGACCCCTGCTTCCTCTCATTACTGTTAGTTAGTGTTTAGACTGTTTGAGACCTAAACTAGCAGGTAGAGGTTTCCTGTTTTAAAATCATGATCCTGGTTTGTTTGCCACCCAGTTTCCCGTGATTCATTTCTCCTTCAGCTTCATATGTTGTTCCTCGTGGCCTTGCCCCTTCGTATCTACCTGATCTGTCTCATCCCCCCCTAGTGTGGTTCATCTCTCCAGTCCTGCAGGGTTTCTGTCTGCAGCCTTATCCTGCCTCCCAGCTGAACACCGACAGTCTGATTGAGGTAAATCCAGACTTTAAACTCTTTGCTGTGTCTCGGGCACAGTCCTGATTACTTCTTGTATTGTACTTGCTGCTCGTCTCCTGCTGGTGGGTCGATGCGGTGTAGTCCCTGCTGCATCCTTTGAGCACATGAGCATCCAAGCTGCGTAGCCAGCTCTCTTCTCTGATTTATTCAGGTGCTGGACCTGGATCTGGACCTGGGACCTCACTCTCTCTCCCGATTCCTTGTCCTTCAGGAGTCTCTTCTCTTTCATCTGCCGTCTGCCCATCCATTCGTTCATTTCCCCTCATCCTTTAGTTTCTCTAATGTGTGTTTGTTTCGTTCCCCTTCAGATGTGTGTGATGTGCTTTGGTTTGTGCTCCTTCAGGTCTTTGTCCGGAGAGCAGCTCGGAGAGGTCGGGGCTTGTGGATGAACCTGGAAGATGCTCGTCCTCCTGCATCATGTTCTTCATGTGCTGTATGTTTAACATATACAATTTTATTATTCAGAACCTACAGTACTCTGCAAATGTACTAGGCACTAAAATACACAGGGAATGATTTTAATACAAATTGCATAAATATTTTTTTCATGTATCAAGTAACTTTATACAAAGAACAAAACCTAAATATCTAATCAGTATTTGCTGCAGAGATCTGGGCTCTGTGGGGGTCAGACCATCTGCTGCAGGACCCCTGATTCTTTATGGACTTGTTGTCCTGCACAATGAACCTGGGATCATTTAGACACCTGTTCATGTCATAATAACCTGAAACTGTACATAGTGTAAAGCTCTGTCAGGGAAGAGGGATCCCTCCTCTTGCTCCTCCTGTTTCTTCTCATTTTTCCTATTGAAGGTTTTCTTTGGTCTGCTCTGTCCTTATCCAGTTTGAGAGTCCAAGGACTGTAACACCCTTTTAGACAAATTTCTGATTCATGAAATTAGGTAATCTAAATAAAATTTGAGTTGTTCACACAGGACGTGTCAGGAGAAGCTGCCTCACTTCAAGTCAAGACTTTACAATGAAATTAAACTGTAAAAGCAGATTCCTTGACAGATGTTCTTCGGCCAGAAAGCATGTAGCGTTCTCATCTTAACTCCTCAAGCACAACATATGCAGGAGCTTTTATTATCAGTGTGAGGCAGCGGATCCATCCACAGCAGAGATGACACAGCACCAGGTGGACAGAGAGGCTGCTCATTCCAGCTGCAATCGTCTCCTCTAAATAACTTCCGCACGCACGTCTGCTGCCCAGAGCTTTCTAATTTCCTCCCCTTGTCACTTCTTGTTGTAGGTTTTGTATTACTTTAATCGCTTCTGTGACTGATGGTGCAAAAACACACTCCCCCAAACGTTAATCCCATAATCATTTCACCTGGGAAACTGCTAACTCTGATGGCTTTCAGGTTTCTGTGATTTATTCGTGGCTGGAGTGATATTGCTTTTGCGAGTCGGCCCATTTCCTCGAGTCTCCTGGGACATCACATAAACCTCAACTTGTCACAGGGAGAACATTTGGGCTGGGTACACTGTACTGCACTGTAACACTTTATAGCCTGCATGTTATTAGAGCTTTCCCATAATTACACAGTAAACTGAGACAGTTGAGCAGTAAAACGTCAATTAAATCATATTTTTTTGGTTTTTTATTTATTTATTTATTTATTTCTTCTTGCATTATTATTGAAACCCCGGTTTTATACTTCTGTGTTCATGAACTAAAGTGATCTTATCAGCAGAGGTTAATTTTCTGCATAATAGCTTCCCCATTCATATTTATTTCCAGTTAATTAGCAAATAATCAGCACTCCACCAGACTCATGAGCTGTAACTGGGACAGAGATCAGGCTATTACATTAGCACATTATTCCACTGAAGATATCCATTAGGTTTCTTTATTGGGCTCTGCACCATTATAAAAAGAAAAAGCCAATGCAATTGTCTCCTATTACTCACTAATACCGCCCTTCTCTTTTGGCCCACAGCTTTACCTGCTAAAATGGAAAAATGTTTCAGTGACAGTTTTGTTAGCACATGTTTTCCTGAGGGCAGGGTGAGTTTGACCAGTTTAACTTTATGTGGAAATATAATTTTCCCAAGATAATTTTTATTATTTTTATTTTTTTCCTGCACTTCATGGGGGGAAGTTTGTTCATCGTTCTTATTGTGAAAGATTTCACACTACAGTTTCTTTCTAGAGATCAAATAATCCATTTATTCCAGTTATCTGGACCATGTAGTGAAAGCAGCCTCAGTCCTCTGATTGAAACACTCGATGATCAGATGTGCTGCAGACGGACAGACTGAAGGTTAAAGTTTTTGTCCCATCAGCCTCGGCTTTGTGTTCAGTGATTGTTGACATAGCAAACTAACAATTTTCCATTTGCATGGGAACGTCTGCATCACTTTTCTCAAACCTACTGTACCGATGTAAAATCAAATGACCTGTATGACATCTCACTGATTTGCATCTGTAGCAAACATTACTCTTCTTTGTTATATCCTGCTGTTATAAAGCAAAGCTTTTGCACTCAGTGTAACACTTGGAACCTGGTGATGGTTTTGTGGGGAAACATGATTTGGGAACTGTTCCCTACCTCCTGCGGGTCTGACCCGTTGATTTGTGGCCAGACTCTTGTCTCTCAACTGTGTTGCCGTTTTCGCTGGGTTCTCTTACTTTCTCAGACCCACTCTTTGCTCCCCGTATGTGGGCTCACACTCTGTTCTGCTGCTGAGAGATCTTTGACAGTTTCTTTGACAGCGAGCTTTGCTCCACAACTCGACTAACTGCAGATGTGTCAAAGCCCCTGCAGTCGGCCGGTATGGGTCTCTACCCCCACAGCTGAGCATTGGTCCTCAGGTCCAGGTTTCCACTGAGTCCTTCCTCTTTCGGCTCCAACCCACGTCACTGCTGTTTGGTCTGGCTCTGCTCTACACCTTTCTAATACATTTTGAATTCTTCAGTTTTAAGTTCTGGTCATTTAGCAGGTGTTTGCTTTGCGCTGGAAAAGGTTTGTCAGACCTGTCGGGCAGGTCTTATGACACAATACACCTGTAACCTGCACACACACACAGTTCACATGTGAGAATGAATTAAATCTGTGTGTTCATAGCAAAGTTATGAAAACTCAAGAGAATCTCCTCAGCCTGAATTTCCCTTTGGGGATTAATAAAGTTTATCTCATCTCGTCTCAATCAAACATGAAGAAAAGACACAGGCTCAGTGTGAGATTCAATAATGAAAGAGACAACAAGAAAAAACAAGGAAGACGAGAAAGAAAACAACCAGTGAACTAAATGATCCTGCGCATTTACCCATGACCTACTCTTTCTTCTTCTCTTTCAGCAATCAGCTCTTCACTCTGAGCTTGTTATCTTGGTCCATGAAGGATAATACAAACCGCCTGTATGTCTGAGAGATGACACTTCAACGAAACTTCACTTCAAAACAAACTAACAAGCTGCACGGATGGACGGACGGATCTCTCCATGAAATTCAAAAAGACACAGAGTTTGAGTTGAAGCAGCTTTGTCTTCATTGATTCGCTGTTAATAAGAGAAAGCAGCAGCACAACAGCCCCGCTCAGGAAAACTTCAGGTATATTCCTCTTTTCTACTTCTTCTTTTCTATAATTTATCATTTTGTATTTTTGTATTAACGTTAGATCAGAAGCTGAGTAATGTGTGAGGGCTTCCTCACAAACACCAACAAAGATCCGATCCCAGTATTTACCCTCCAGACTGTTTTAGCATCAGTGTTTTACTTTTATTTACTTCTCAGCATTTCTCAACAGCTAAAAGGCCAGTGAATATTAGACCCACATGCCCACTCACTAGGTAGCCACTCAATGTCTTGCTTATATGAAAACAAATGTATATTACTGTCAAATAAGAACCTCAAGCACTTTTGGATATAGGCCTGCCATGACCTGGTATGTGAGAGTTTCCACAGACATTTGGGAACGTGCACTATGAACACAATATCAGCTTGAAATAATCACAAGCCCTCAAAACTGCTACCCCTTTAAAAATAATCCTGAAAGACAATAAACTGGAGGCCTTGATCTCATTTGCTGCAAACAGACGTTAAATGCCAAAACAACGTGAACTAACTCCTTAGAGTAGAAACTGAACATTTATTTCTGAATGTTTTGTCAAAGTTTGTTCCAGTGATTTGTGTTGCTGCACTGTGGGTATTGAGACGAAAATGACAAGAAAAGTGAGTTTTATCTCCCTGCATTGATTAAACAAAGGTCTGAACGTTTTTTATTTTAGGATTGTTGCACATTCTGAAATACGGACGCTGAATGGATTTTTTTTTTCCAGCTGTGACTGATGAATGGGGCCTATTGTGATGCTCATGCTGTGGTCATTGTGTCTGTGCTGTAGCAGAACAGGATGATTCTCCGGTGATTTAGCATTGATTCTTCTGCTGCTAGAGCTGCAGCTACGTATGTAGAGAAATGACAGCAACATTCATTATAGTCCTGGTGGTTTAAAACAGCAGAGTTTGGTTGAAGGTTCAGAGTTTAGTCTGTACGTGTACACTGAGTCTGAGCAGGTTGGTGCTTGGTGAAAAGTTGCAAAATGTCTACATACGTTAATGAGTTGAGAAGTAAATAATTGTTTAGGATAACGAGGAGATAGAAGTGCAAACAGGAATAACTTTAATATTTGAATAGTGCTTAAAAATAAGAGGATGCAGGATTAACCCCAGTAAAAGCCTTGTTTAGAGCTCCAGGTTGTGTCACTATGCTGTGAGGTTTCTGTTGTCTGTGTTTATAGTATTGTTGTCTCTATAAATACTCTCTGATATACCTCATCCAGCCAGTGCGTCTCTTATTAATGACAATTTCAGTGAAAACAGTCTAGCATAAGATTCGTGTTTTTATTAGCAGCAAAAACATCAACAAATTCTTCCTTAGCCCAGTCAAATAGCTAAGGAAGTAGCTTTTCAGTAAAACCATTTGTCAGTGCTTGAAACTCAATCTGTTACACAAACTATTATTTTTACTGGTTTATAAGCTGTTGGACACTGGACCAGATCTGCTCCAGGTAACACATTAAACTAAAGGGTTCAGAGGTTTGGGTTTCAGGTTAGGCAAGTTGTTGACTAATGAGAGGGATAAAGTCCAGTTTCTCCTCTAAAAGTTTATTTTGATACTAAGGACATGAGGGAGAGAGGAATGGCAGACAGCTGGGATCTGAGCTTTCAGTTATTCTGGGCATCTTTCCCCTAAAGTTTCATAAAAACTACAGTCTGTGCACTGTTGGAGAGAGCTGAGGAATTCAACACAGGTTGTACTACAGATGACTCTAACTGAGAAAGACACAGAAAAATCAACAAAGACAAGGAGTGAAGTATAAAAGCACAGCAGGAATGTTAAAGAGGAGGTACGAAAGGAAACAGGCCGAAAAGAAAAAGTTAAGAGACTGAAAAAGAATAAAAAAAGATAATGGCAACAGGTGGAGACCAGACAGAGAACTAGAAACACAGGAGGTGGATAAAATATGAGAAAGATAAAGGCAAACACACAGCAAAAATGTTCTCAGGATAAAGAGATGTACGGTTTCATTCCCACCGCAGGCCATCATGTTCAATTCAGAGTCACCACTCATATCTAATTTTTGTGCATGACTCTTCACATCTACATCAGGATGGAGCCTGTTTCCAGCCCCAATGTGAACTGACAGCAGCACGTGTGGGCACAGCAACAAGAGCAGAAGATGTCACATCCGTTTTGTACCTTCGCTTCCCCCAACATGTGCTCAGACGCATTTCGGTTCTGCTGTCTGCCCCCAGTTTGTGACTGGATCGGGGGCGTCTCCTCGAATACCAATCAGGACGGCTCCCTGGTTCTTTCCTCTGTCGTCTCTCAGGCTCATGCTGCTTCAGCCAAGCTGCTAAATTTATGGCTCTTCACTAACAAGTGACTGATGTAAGCTTTAATCATGTCAGTGCTTAAAAATATCCAGCTGTCACTGTTCAGACACAAGTTTCACAAGGGTCGAATGCAGTTGAATCTTGGTCTGAACCATGAAAATGCAAAACTGTGATCCCGCCCACAGATAAAGAGAAAACTGAGAAAAAATATTTTAAAAAAGTGTTTGGTGATCCAGTGCCAGGTTAACATTTTAACTCGGGTGTAGGTGTCTGACCATATACCTGCAAAGTGCTGCATGCCAAGATTATGAAGATGAAAACAATCACACCTGCTAAACACCATGTTGGTGTTTTTCATTCTGAGGATGTTAGCATTAGCATTTAGCTCAGACTCTAATTGCAGCAGAGCTGTTAGCATGGCCTTAGTCTGGCTTTGTGCGGTCTCCATGCAGTCTTTGCCTGATCATAGATGAGGGTGAATAGATTTGGGGCATCTGAGGGAGACCAGTGAGTCTTGGGGCTGAAATCACTCTGAGTCTGAGAGATGAATACGGGCACAGTGTGAGGCTGCCTGCTCTCCGATGGCAGTGATGAACAAACTGTGAGACGGCTGTCTGCCTCATAACCTTTGTTTATTGGCCTGACAGGCTGAAAGCTGTGCTGGCTGGAGGTTTATGTAAAAACACACCCATCTTGTCTGCCTAAATCACAAGCTGTGGCTGCAGTGAAGAGCAGTGTCACATCACTAATTGGGGCACAGAATAAAAATGAAATTCTCATGCTAGCTGGGCACTGGAAGGGAAAAATCTCTGCCAAAAGGAAGCCACAGATCAAATATCAGGAGCAAAATACACAGTGGCAAACAGCAGCAGCAGCTGCCGAGTCGTGACAGAGATTGAATTTTCGTTCCAGAGTTTTTCTGCCTTGTTTTCTCACTAAATAATGTCATAAAAAACTAGGACAATACAGTCAGATTACGTAAAGGAACACCTGAAGTCACAGTACGTAAGGTGAAATCACATCAGTGACACGGAGGGGCTGGTTTGAGAATTCAAAAAGAAAGTCAGTACATAAGTGATACTGGGCTTCAGGTGTCTGTCATTGTGAATCTCAATACCTGCCTGTGTACCTGCTTTGTTTTGTCAGAGTCTCAGTTATTTGTTATGCTGTAAAATATACCCCACAAACGTCAACAGCTGTTTGTCTTCTCAGCTCTGTAATCACAGAATATCTGGCTACATGGATCATTTAGCAGGAGGTAAGCATGGGCACATCCATGACAATAACGACCATTTGTGCATAATAACAGGAGTAGAGCGGAGGATAATAGACGTCTGATTCTTCCCGCCTGCTGTGTTCGGGCCTGACCAGCAGCTGTGAGGGACAAAGACCAAAAAGCACAATGGAAGACACAGACTCTTTAATAACCATAATGACTGTCTCCGCTCTGGGCAGCAGCTTATGGATCAATTTGGGAAGTGGCTGGCAGGCTGACCCGAGCCACACAAACAGCTTTGACTCACAGACTTAAATGATGGTGACGCCACAGCTCCCAGGATTAGCAGCTCTATCACCTCTGAGGCCTAGTCGGCTAAAAATAGACTTTTTCTTCTGCAGGAATAACAGCAGCGCTTTACCCAGGGAGTTCGAAGATAGCATGACGCTGGTCCTGAGCTTACAGCTTCTATTTCTTTGTAGAAAAATCTCCTAAACTCATTTTTCCTGTTTTTACCTATGATTTAAATATTGACTTCTGTTGCCTAAACCAAACTGCACGCTGGACACAGAAAACAAAACCTGGTCTCTGGTGCCAAAGTCCTGCCCCTGTGTCTGCTACAGCACAACTGGACTATGGACACATGAAGAAAATAGACTGAGTCATGTTTCCCACAGCACTTAACTGTTGATATAGAGACAGAAAAATACAAGGACGTTGTTGAGCCACTTTACAGCTGCTGAACAACATGTCGTTTACATTTCACACATCTCTTCTAAACACGTTGTACTACCTTGTTTTGTACTACATCTTTGTACTTGCCGTCACTGCACTGTCCATAATTGCACCCTGGTCTCTTACATTGTCTGACGTACTGTCTGCACTGCTCAGCACACATGCACTCACCCGCTTTTCTGCAGCTTAGTGTAATTATTACATATGTGTTGTGTTGTTCTGCGTAGCACCATGGTTACTGTTTCACGGCACCGTGCTCTGTATTCACTGGACAGTTCAGGGTTTAGGGCTTTTGTATTTAGGCACAGAAACTTTGGTGTCCAAGGCTGAACACATGTGAGTGTTTAGCTTTGTGTGGTTTTCACTAATGTGGCAGCTGGAAACTGGGAATAGCCCAGTATCCCTAGAGGTTAACGTTCATACTGGAAGGGTCAGGAAAGCAAGAACAATATGTCTGGTGCTACTGTAGGAAGTGGGTGTCCTTTCTGGGATCATGCAGGTTTCTGTCATACACAGAACAATATGTGAGAGGAAAAAAAACAATAAAACAATATGTGTATGCCTTTGTCCAAATGCACCTTTTTGATGACAGGTCATATTATATAGTGTGGAGGTTCCCACATACAGAATGTGATTTGATAAAACGTTACAGACACCAAACATATACTTTTACTGCCTGATGATGTGAAATCAGGAACAAAAAGGTTCAATTCGCAAATAAAAACAACTGAGGTTTGAATATTTTATCTACCAGGAGAGAAACCAGAGTGCAAGAGAAGAAAAACACTTTTAATGTCACATATTCGTTTTTGGTACAACCACTTCACATTTAAAACTTTTTATGTGACTGACAATGATGGTGTGATATTTTGAAACGTCTTGTCAGTTTTTTCCTTTTCAGAACTCAAATTTCTTCCCTGTTTGAGACGGTGACCTTTGGAGGCAAAACCCATCATTTTGAGACATCTGTTGGTATTAGTCTTTGATTTTCTTTCTCTCACTTACATACACACACCTGCGCACACACACACACACACACAGTCATTGTGAATCCAGCACACAGCATGGCAATTCGTTAATTACACAGCTCCCAAAGTTCAATATTTCTGAGGCCATAACTACAAAGGAAAGAATGAGATGTATAAATAATGAATTCGGCATTCTCTGTGATTAAAGCTGAATATCAAACCAATCAGACAAGCGTCGCGGCAGCTATCTGATTATCATTCTCAGGCTTCTTTCTGGCTGGAGTGATGCTCGCTTTTCCTCAGTTTTCATACTTTAAAACACCAGGGGAAAAAGAAATGGAGGAAAAGAATAAGCATGAAATATTTGTTATTCATGAGTTCATTTTATTCAGATTTCCCTGTGTGTGAAAGTTCATATCTCAGCCTAATATGGTTTCATGCAGACGAGTGTCTCGGGTGAGGCTTGGTAGATGGTTTTTGTCTGTGAGAGGCAAAGAGATGACTTTCAACTATATGCACCATGAGGAAAAAGAAAAAAAAACTCCTTCACACTTGCTCTGACTCACAAGGTCACGCACACAGTGAAGGGCGTCAGATGTGGGTCTGCATCACTTGACTTAGATGAATAATAGATATCAGCTCAATTTAAACACTTTTGGTTTGCACTTCAGCACCTTCTCGCCTCAGTCCTCCCACAGATCATGCCTGTCTCTGTGTGCGAAAAAAAAAAAAAAAATCTCAATACGACTTCAGGCGATTGCTTTGAACTTTTCTTTTCTCATGCTCACTGCCTCCTTCTATCCTCCTCTATCTTTTCTTTGTTTCCATCCCACTTTATCCATAAAAAATCTATTCTTCCATTATTCCCTCTGCTCCTCCCCCTCTCTCAATGACTCAGAAAGTGTCCGGTACAATTACTCAGACTCATGCTGGACTATACGTCAATGCATTTGGAAAACAAGGAAGTCTCCTGTTAAATAGACTTTACATTAGATTAATTAGGTCAAAAACGTACACCTTTATAGAGGCCTAGGCCACTACACACCACCAGGACAGAACAGTGTAAGAAATATGGCTCTCTGTCAAAATACTGAAAGCATAAAACAAATCAATAATAAACTGATATAAAATAGCTGCCCACATCATCTGACGATAAATGTGGCTCTAAAGGTCACTGGTCAAACTCACAACCTTAACCCCAAACATGTCAATTTTTTCACAGGAGGCAGCACATTTGATCTCCTAGCAGCCAGATTTGGCAGAATCTGAAGGTAGAATGTAAGATGAACTTTTTAGCATTTTATTAGAGCTTTTTTAATTGCACATGCATTTTAAGGAGCCAAAAATCACAGGTTTAAAATTATAAATAGCCTGAAAGTCATTAAAATGAAACTACAAGTTATATTTGGCTTCAGCACAACGACTTCATCAAAGATTTTCAAATCAGAACTAATGATCCAGCACTAAAACAACACCACACGGAGAGAGAGGCACATCCTTACACACTAGGAGTTTATGTCACTTTTTTTCAAATGAATTATTTTGGATTGGACGTAGAAATCTTAGGGACAGATCCCAAAACCAGAGTAAAGAAAACCAAAGCTATCTGCATGGCGAGATACTGCTGGGAGTAACTGTGAAATGTGACTTTCTGTAATCTAGATAGTGTGACAAACATCAGGGTGGATGTTGCATGTTGGTAGAAACACTGCAGCTTCCACTCAGCTCAGAAAACAGCAAAATTCAACTAACTCTAAGCATCACATCGTCAGACTGAGATCAGCTGCACAGTCTGCCAAACCCATTAATGCTGCTATTTGTTTAGAGGCTGATGAAGACATTAAGGCAGCAGCAGGGAGGAAATAAGTTAGTAAATGAGAGGAAGGCTGGCTGTGATCTGCTCCGTATGAAGCAAACAATGCTGAGAGAGGACATGAAATACTGAATTTACTGCAAATAGATTTGACACTCTTTACTGTCAACATCCCAGGAGAATGATATTTTCTTATTTACCTCATGTCTGCACTGAAATCATCAAGTTAAATCTCAAATCACAAACATCATAGCTGCATTTCCTTTTCACCCACACAGCATGATGGCCTCCGTGATCCTGAAGCTCAACTGGTGACACTGATTTTCATTCCCAGCACATGTCACATTAAACCCAGTCTCATGCAGTAGTGAGCTTATTACCTCATCTCACCACATGATGTATACTGACATAATCATCTGCAAACTGCAAATCTTTGTAACATAAGACAATGATGGTGGAAGTAGGGATGGAAATTGGACTTGCCACCTCACCAGCAGCAGGTTTTTATTGTCTGTGTTGTTTTCATTTCATTTCAAATGTTTAAAAGGAGACAAACAGATATTTAAGTTTAAATTTTTACTGCTGCTTTGTCACTGTGACAGTGACAGTATGAGGTCAAAAGACTCTTTACAAAAGACTCTCTCCACAGGGGGAGTGGAGTGTTTTCCACATTACTAGATAAAAATCATCAATCTGCAAATCAGAAAGTCTCACAATGACTTTAGCAACAACATACAACTGAACAAAACAAAATTTGGAACAAGATGATCCTAAAAAACTTTTCCAGAAATTGATCATTTATTATGGAGGCCAGGTTTTCTTATAGATAGAAATGAAATTTCAGCGGCTCCCTGCACTTTTTATTCCAACAGCAACAAAGAAGGATCTATTATGTGACATTGATTGAAGAGTGTTGTCTGCATGCACATAATTCACATAATTGTTCTCTGCGGTGCACATCAAATTCATTCCTTGAGTTTGCTCTTTTTGTTCTGCGAGCAAACTGTTATGCCATTATGTGTATTTATTTTCATGTTTTCCTGTAGCAGAATAATGAGAGACACAAACAGAAGAGTAGTGAAGGACACCGCTGTATTGTTCTACATGCATGCAAAAAAATACAGGGAGCTGTTTAGTGACATTATAAATAGCACCTCTGGTCCCATAACTGTGTCTCTTGAATCTGTGGCCCTGTTTTAACTGTATATTCTAAAACGTATAAGATTTAATATCTTCCTTAAACATTGAATCAGGAGTTTCTGTCATAAAAATATCATTTTATCCAGGAAGTTCTAACAGTCAGTGTTTGTGCTAATGTTGGCTTACATCATCAAACTGACTGTGGCAGTGTTTAGTCATGCAGTCAGTCAGACCACCCAGCAGGTCACCCTGTCAGTCTGGTGCGTGTTAACATGACCTACATCAATTGGGCAACTGGAGAAGCACAACACTTCTCTGGCCCCTGTTACAACCTGTGTCATGTTTAAATGTATAGCTGAGGTTTTGTTGAAGCTAGAAACAGATGTTAGTGCTTCAGACATTCAGGGCTTTTCTTTCTCAAACCACTCAGAGACCGATCAGTCAGAACCGCTCAGAAATTAATAAATCAACTTACCTTTGTACGTCCATTAAACTTATTTATGAAAATGTGTTTTTATTATGCATTTGACCAACCATACGGCCTTTGCAGTGAAGCTTCCCAGGCTGCTGTACTTTAACTTTTGGCAAAAAGAAGTGTCGCATCTTTGGGACTGAAATTTCAACCTTCAGAGCTGTTTGTAGCCCTGGTGAAGAGCAGGTGAGTTTACCTGTGTTGATAATTGTGTGTTTATCTGTGTGTGCATTTCTGAGATTTGCACTTTGAAATATGGTGTGTGTTTGTGTATAAACTCGCGCTCAGGGTTCTCTGCTGTGTTGTGAAGTGCCAGTTGCCACCTCACCTCTCTGCCATATGGAGCCAGACCAAGGCTGCTCCTGGACAGAGAGATTAGAGAATAAATAACTGATAACCAGCAGCCAGAGGGGCTCAGAGAGCAGAGACACACATCACAACTGAGTGTAACTGCAGAGACAGGCTGAGAGAGCTTGGAAAGAAAAAGAGGTATGGGCACAAAGAGAGGGAGAGTGATTGAATAAAGGATGATAAAGCAGGAAAGAGAGAAAAAATAAAAAAGAGAGGAATAGAAAAATAAAAATGGGTCAAATGAAGAGAAGTAGAATCTGGAAGTAACATCAGTCTCCAGGGTTGAACAGTGTCAGACTCCACAGAAGAAAATATATCAGCCTTTCTGTTATGACTTTCTACCTGCTTCTCTGAGACCTGCTCATGGAACATTCAAGAGCTCTAAGCACAACCACCACCCTCACCTTCACCACAGGGCACCTGAATGCTGACTGACAGCAGGATACTGGGGGTTGTTTCAGGTTTTTGTTTTTGTCCAGAATCCTCTGTGGTCCCAGCTGATGTAAAACTGCATGATCACAGTTATTTATGATTTACCAGCATTGTATTTCTTATTTTTTTCCATCCTCCTGCTTATCAAGAGTGTTTTTATAGAAAGGATCATCCTATTTTCCTATCTTCTCGTACCAAAATAAAAACCATTTTTGATAACACAATACTTACGACCAGCACCCGTCTCTGAATCAATAGGGGAAAATGAGACTGGAAGCAGAGCAGATAAAATCCCAGCAATCTGCAGGACTTCTCAATGAGCAGACATGTTTCTTTGTGTGACTGACTGCTCTAATCCTTTTCACTGGAGACTGAAGGTGCTTTCACACCTGCTGTGTTGGAGCGGTTGAATGGAAATCTGAAGCCACTTGGAATAAATTTGGGGACATGTGGTTTGACTGTGCTGCAGTAAAATCACTAGAAGACATTTTACCTCCTGAGAACTTCACAAACTTTATATAACAATAAATATAAACTACTACATTTTAGAGATAGAAGAGCCAGGTAGTCCATTTAAATTTCCATCCATCCATCATCAATACCCGCTTAGTCCTAACCAGGGTCCCAGGGACCTGCTGGAGCCTATTCCAGCTCTCTTTGGGTGAAAGGCAGGGGTCCACCCTGGACAGGTCCCCAGTCCATCACAGGGCCACATAGAGACAAACAACCTCACACACTCACACTCACTCCTATGGGCAATTTAGAGTCACCAATCAACCTGACATACATGTTTTTGGACTGTGGGAGGAAACCAGAGTACCTGGAGAAAACCCACACAAGCACAGGGAGAACATGCAGACTCCACACAGAAAGGCCCCTGATGGGTTTCAAACCAGCAACCTTCTTGATATGAGGTAACAGTGCTAACCACCAAGCCACCGGCATGCACATGTCACTGGATTTTAAATTTTTTTGAGCTGGTTTATAAAAGCCACAACAAGCGTTATGGATTTATTGGTAAACACCGTTGTGGCGGTGGACAGATTGTGCGCATGCCCAGAAGCTGGCGCCAGGAATGATGGGATTAAAAACGAAAATAAAAACGGCGCGAAGAATGGCCGGTGCAGCACCGACGGAAAATCGATTTTAAGCAAATATCTGAGTAAGTTTTCAAACTCTCTTTCAAATATATAATCTGTTTAGATATTGGTAATATATTAATCGTAAATGGGCAGTGTCGTTAAGAATAACAAATAACGTTACCAATCTTTAAGGAGAAGCTAACTCGGTAGTTAGCTAATATGAACTTTAGCTAGCAGAAGTAACGTTAGTTCAGTGTAAAGTTGTTTTAATGTCTTGAATTTTAGCGAAAACTGCAGTTTATTAATGCTGACCCTTATAGTGAAGTGATGAATTCCAACCTGTGCTGGTTACTGCAGCTTAAGGCCACGAACTGAACATAAAAATAAAGATAATATTTTTTTGCGTTTTGTTTTACGACCAAGGACCACACCTTGTTATGTTCCTGCTGTGAGAAATGTCTATAGAGCCATAAAAGAGAAAGAAATAAAGCACAACGCAAAGAAAAACTGTGCTCTCTGACTGGCACATAATGTGAAGTGGATATAAAATGCATTCACAACGTCTATAACCATTTCTAAAGGTAGTTTCATACACTAAACCTGGAATGCTTTGTCTCAGTTAACACATAAGAAAGGAAAAGACTGAATTAATTATAAGAGAAATGTAAAAATAGAAACATAGCAATAGGAGATGCTTCCATGTGGGGCCCACAGGTCAGTTGTGTATAAAATCATCTTATAAAAGTGATGGTAATATAATAATAATACGATGAGCCTCCCAGTTACCTGATTTCAATCCAGTTGAACACCTGTAAATGATTTTGGAGTGACAGACAGTGGAGTGACAGTCATATAACACTTGTACAGTGTGTTAAATTAAAGAGATGAAACAGATGTTCGAATAATAAAAAACTTCAAAGACATTTTGCATGTTCACAGTAACAGCAGTAAGGCTCGTCAGTTGTTTGACGGTTCATCACTAAACAAGAAATGTACGTAGAAGATGATATGCAGAAACTTGGTCTGGCAAATGTTCATCTAAGAACAATTCCCACCTTATCAGGTTTGTTAAATGAAAGTCAATCACAGTAAAAAATTCTTTGTTTTGAGTGTGACTGTGTGGTTGCTGCTGCAGGATTAGTTATTAGAGGGAAAGAGCACTCTGGGTATTTTTTAAGTTCTGCATTTATTCTCCAGCCATGCAATATATTGTGGCTCTTTTACAGCAGCTGAATGTGGGGAAAAAAAGCCATGTTTTGTTGTTACAGCAAGCACAGCTAACCTCTATGAAACTTATTTATGGATGAAGCATTTGTATTACACAGACATAGTGGAGTGAACATGCAGGTACTTTGGGTGAGCAGAACAGAGAATTGCTATTGAAGCCCTTCACTGGCTGATGGACACATAACCAAAGTGTGTGACCTTCTGTTGTGACAGCTACAACTCTCTGCGGAGCTGTGGCTGACTTGCTGTTCTTTGTTGGGATTTTTTTGTGTGTACTGGTGCATCATTGAGAAAGTCCTTCAATGTAGTCTTCATCCAGATTTTATTTTTTACTGTCCTTGCTTTGTAGACCTTTTTGATTACAAGTAGCTGGTGACTTAATGGTGATCTCCGGAGACTGAGAACAGTTGCTTGCTTGACATCTCCTTTTATGTCATGGGTTTGTAGTTAATGATTGGTTGTTTTAAATCTGAGGGAACAAATCAGGTGTTGGGACCAGAAGCCAGTGGAAGCAAACCAGCTGATCACACCTGGAAAGAAAATAAACCGTTTTCATGGCAGTCATTGCTGAGCACAGGTCAAACAAATTTCATTAATGGTGGCAGTAAGCCCTGCCAGTGTGGCAGCAGCACAATACCAGCACCCTGGAACAAGCTCACCTAAGTGGTTTTTAATGTTATCAGTTACACCTGTGCTTTTACTGCTATAATAAGCTAAATGCCTGCTGTGAAAAAGGTCTATAGAGCCCGAAAGGAGAAGGAAATAAAGCACAACGCAAAGAACAACTGTGCTTTTTGACTGGCACATAATGTGAAGTGGATATAAAATGCATTCACATCTACAACCCAACCATTTCTAAAGGTAGTTTCATACACTAAACCTAGAATCCTTTGCTTCAGTTAACACATGCGAAAGAAAAAGACTGAATTAATTATAAAACAAATGTAAAAATAGAAACATAGCAATAAGAGATGATTCCATGTGGGGCTCACAGATGAGTTATGTATAAGATCTTAAAATATTATAAAAGTGATGGGAATATAATATGACGAGCCTCCCAGTTGAACACCTGTATATAGAATATTTTAATGTGTTCTTGCACTGGAATCCCACAGATTTAGAGAATCAGAGTGACAAAAAACACTGAAGCTGCTCTTGTTTGTGGTGTAGCTATACCTTAATACGTCTGTCTGATGGCTTTTTTCCTTTTAATCTGTCATCTATCTGTAGATTTCAGTGTATTTTTGCTCTGAAGCAGTTTATATGGCCGTAAAGATTTGTGTTGACACACTCATTTATAATTCATTTCACAGCAAAACTCATTATTCATTCAACAGCTATGCTCTCCTGAGCAACAAGCTGTATGATACCCATAACAGCTACAAACAAAAAGTGATGTCTGCATCACCGTGCTATATACTGTATGTTTGAAAGCATGAAAACAAACTGAAAATATGGTGGGTATGTGTGGGTGAGCATTTAGCATTTGAACTGCATAGAGAATAGCACTGTGGTGTTCACGTTTTACATTCATTCTATTCAGATAAATCTATACGTGACTTTCTCCTGGACAATAGTCAAATTCACACGTTCCTTCTTCTCTCCAATTATACATTCATCACTTTACCCTAGAAACCCCAACTGATTTACTTTTATTAGCCAAATACACTGAACTAAGCTGTAACTTATGTTGATGTGGGTCTGATAGTGAGAGGTTGTACTTGTGTGATGGTGGGTTGAACATTTAACTTGGCAATAGTCCTCAACAGTTTCTGTTGGCATTTTATCTCTCTTGTCTCTCACTGCACCACTCTGTAAAAATGGCACGATAACATATTGTGAGTGGGCGTGAGTGGGCAGCACTCCTGCCATTAGTGGCATTCACAGCAGCTATATCACGCTTAACGGAAAACCTTTGTAATTGAAACTGATTGGATCTGAATTAGGTTTGGGATTTGGTGCTTTCCTCTGGTGGTTTTTGGCAGTTGCATGTGGGCAGCAGCATCTCCTCTGAAGTTCTCTGCTTGCGTTTTACTGTAGAGCAATGAGTAATGAGGCTGAAACATGAGCCATGAAAATCAATAAAAACCGTCTGCTGTGGACGCTGACAAGTTGTTTTTTCTTTATGTTTAATTTAGTGAAAAGTCTGGCAGCTTTGATCAGCACTTTCAAACCTCAACACAGCAAAACAAATCTCTCCTTTATTTCTGAAAGACCCACCGTTAGGCTGTGATGAATTACTGGTAATAAGTTCTGTAACGGTTACTGTAAACTAGCAGCAATACAGATACAATGAGGACAACAGTAACAGTATTACACTAAGTTATTGCCTGCAAACTGTAATAATTCAGCCGGAAGCAACATGAAATGATATTTTGTTCCCTCAGTGCAAAGTGTAATGAACTGAAACTGATTTGTGTAGCTTGGCAATGTATTTATATCAATCAAATTATAGGGACATAGTCACAAAAAGTTGGTTGCTGCTATGGCTACAGTTAGTTTTAATCAGCCACTGTGCCATTTGCTTTTTTTTTTTTTTTTTTTTTGCCTTTTTTTTTTTTTTTTGCCTTTTTATTTTCAGTGCAATTTTCAGTTTAAATGTGTTTTATTGTTACATTTACAGAAATGAGACAAGGACAGAACTTTATTTGGCTTCGTCTGTTTCCCTTTGTGTGTTACAGCCTAGATGAATAAACAAAATTTGAATTGAAAAATTTGTCAGAAAATACTGTGCTGAACATTGTCTGTCACAGTCTGTGCTATCATGAATTGCAGTTCAAAGCCACTGAAACTTTTACATTTTAGTTGGCTTTGCCTTAGTGTATATAACCTTCAATATTTTTTATGCACACATTTCATTAGTGTTGAGAGGAAATGAGGTTCAGTTTGGGAAATTTTCCAGATCATCGTCATTGTCATCTTAGAAACTGAGCCAAAATGCAGCTGTTCACCCAGTGACCTCTGTCTTCAGAAGTAAGGCCAGTGGTTGTTTTCATGGATATGAATACACTTTGGTTACCGTAGCAGTATAGGCAAAGTTTGAAGATTTGAATGTTTCTCTTTGTACTGAATTATCATATAAAATAACATCTGTTTTGTGCCATGTTGACCATTAGCTGTTTAAAAGCAGGTAAAACCTATCAAATTCATCCTTTTCATGACACTGGTGTCTTATACTTTGCTTTTTAAGGTGGATTTTTTGGACCTACAGCTCTTAAAAGCTGGATTGGTTTTGCAGACACAAATGTGCCAAACACAGACTAAAGCATCGATAATGTTACCCATAGGTGTCTGAAGGAACATTTTTGCATTTAAATCAAAAGGTGTTTTCAACCCCAACATTTTAAGGGAACCAGTTCTAGGAACTACACTTCTTAGGAACAAACTGAAGAACTATAGACCTTAAGGGTCTCTTTTCTGTTCACTTTCATACCGCCAGTAGGAAAGTTAAAGTAGCCAGCTGATGGGTGCGCCAGTGAAAGATGTTTGTGAAGATTCTCAGTCATCCAGGTGAAGCTGAGTCATTTCAACTGGTCTTTTTGTAGTTGATCAAATCAGAAATGTTCACGTTTCACTTTGATCCACAAAGATCTCTCTAAATTTTGTCCTTTGCATAGGCAGCCCAGACTTCAGTGTGAGAGTTCATTTCATTTGTGAGAGTTTTTGTTCTCCGTTGAAAGCAGTTTGCAGTACTAAAATGTACTTTTAAAAATGCCTGTTAATGGTGCTGCATTGGCTTTAGTTAATGTTTGACGCATCAGCGTAACTGTACATCACACATGGTTCCTATTGTACTGGTACCTACCCTGAAGTAGGAGCTAAAAAAGTCCCCTAAATTAACATTCTAAGAACTGTGTAGTTCTTAGATCTTAGATTTTAGATTGTGGACAAGGAACTTACTCCAAAATTGTTTGGAAAACAGTATAAAAAGGTTCCTCTGGTCAAAAGGGTCTGAAGTTATTATGGTGAGAAAATCTTGTTTTAATTCTGGGGGAAAACAACAAACCTCGATGGAACAATGTCTTAAAAATCACCGTATGATGCAAACTGTTAGAATCAAAGCTAACAAATTCAGTGATAGCTTGTGTAGAAAATATTCATCTTGTATTGTGAGTAGAATTTGAGACTTTGGAATTTGGACTCTTAACTAGTGGCCATAACGGCAAATGAAGTCACTTTCTATTTATGTGCTAACTATAAATGCAAACAGTGTTGGATGTGGTTTGTTTCCTACCTTTGGTTGGAATCTTTCAGACCTTTACATGTATAGAAGACAGTGTGTGTTCATTGAAGGAGCTCTGGTAGTCTCTAGCTCAGTGACCTAGTTGCATAAAGCACCAGAAGGGTAAATGCTCCAAACTTGTCTGTCTGCTTGTTAGGTTCTGGTGGCAGGCAGTGCTAGCAGGAAAGACAAGTCAGGAGGGGCACACTGTGGCTGCTTCCTCTGACTCAGGAGTACGTTTGACAAATCAGCATGTCCTGCAACACCCATAGCTGTCAAAAGTGGGCTCAACTGTTGAAGGAGGAGGACAATGTGAATAACTGAAGGGGCCAATTCATGGTTTGCCTCATATATTCCGACTTTTGATGTCATTTTTTTTACCATCTGAAGAGAGGAAATGTGGTGTGGACATGAATGTTGAGACAGTCCTATCATGTGCAGATATGCTTACATAGGTCACAAATGACAAATGCAAACAATTGCCATGATGTTACTATTAAATGGACAAATGTCTTGAGACTTTTTGACATTTGGTTGACATTGCAATCCACTGTGGCCATTTTGGCAAGTTGTTTAATTTTCCACACAATTTTCTAACAGCATTTAACCAACGTTTGCACTTTAACCTCAGGCTTGTTGTTACTAAGACTGTGTTGACAGAAACATTTTCTTCTGTGCCCTTACGAGTGGTACCGGCTGTGCTGCAGTACATTTGTCACATATTGAGGTGTAGCATCAAACTCCCACATAAATTTCAATCAAAATATAATGGTTAGATGTTCTGCAACAGATCAATCTAATAATGCTTATGTAATTCTTATATGATTGTTTTTTTTTTCTTATGTAGCCATTATCCTTATACATTTTTATGAGCTGTTTTTATTATTTGGCACCAGTTTTAGCAGTTTCCAAAAACATTTTGACCAAATACACGCAAGAAAAAAACACACAATTTGAAACAGAATTATCTTTAGAAGAAGAAATGTTTAGAGGACTGTGTGTTCACTGAAGGAGCTCTAGGAATCCTTAGCTCAGTGACCTAGTTACGTAAATCACCAGGAGGATAAATGCTCCCTACTCACAACCAAACTTGAAGAATTTATAGATTTAAAGAGAAGCTAAGCCTGGATAATAATCCTGTTTGTGCAGTGACACCTAGTGGTTGCTCTATGCAGACTCTGCAGAATTGAGTTCTTGTATAATCACTGCAAGAACCACAACTGGTATGTATAGTCATTAGTAATAGCACATTATTGTATCCAGTTAGTGGTGTAGTGTTGAACTGGGACATAGCTTTAGAGTAAAATAGCTCTTTGACCTTTTATCATCTAAAGAGAAAAAAATGCCCTGCTGCGGCTCCTGCGATGCTAACAGCTGACACAGCAAACATTAAAAAGCCGCACAGTTCGTGTTGTCTGTGATGGGACCTAGGGAGATGCTCCCCCTGATCCCATCAACCATGTCCAGCAGCAGAGGATGATAAATAGGGTGAAGTCTGGTCCTCACTCGTGCAGCGCTGAGCTGATCTGCTTGCGGTGTCTGTCAGAGGCAGTGCCATGTCTTCCACTGGGGACCCTCAAGCTTCTCATGTAACTCACTACAGAGAAAGAGTGACTAAAGGAGGAGAGAGATTTAGCTTAGGTTACAGTCCTGCAATCATATAATCCTATTTCTTTATTCAAGTACTTATTATAGGCTTGGTTCAGATGGAGCCACTTTAGTAGGGCAGGGATTTGAACTCTTTCACGCATGAATTATAAAGCACAAGACGAGATTTTTTTTCAGCGTATTTTTAATCTACATTAGGCATGAAAATATATTTTGAACTTTTTGTAGTTTACATGTATTTTTATAGTGTGCACAGTTTTTTTTTAAAAACTGATATCATTTAATACAGATTGCTATTAGCTATCAAAAACAACCGTAGTGTTGAATTGTGAGGATATACTTTTGTTTGTAGAGATTAGCTATAAGCCTTTATTGTAAACATTATTGTCTAGAGCTGACTGATTAGCTAATTACTCATTGCTCAAGTAGAAAAGAATAATTTGTCAATCAAAAGTGACTACTTTGCATTTTATAAGTTGCAACTACTAAAATGTATGGAGTTGTTATCTATTATATATTGTTATGTTGTTATATCTCTGCCATATCTTCCATTTTCTGATTTCTGATTAACCAGTTAATTGGGATCTGCAGATGAATTGATAATGAAAATAAATTAGTTGCAGCCCTGATAAAGTCTCCAAAAGCTTTTGTCAGCATGCACCTTAATTTGTTTGCGTTGTTTGTTGTCAGTAGGCGGGGCCCAGTGGTTTCCAGTCTGTACAGAAGACACTCTAGAAATGACATAATTATTAGACTTATGTAAATCAGTGTTATTGATATATTAAATATTGCATTATGATTTAAAGTTGAATTACAACCAGTAATGTATGATTAATATTTTACATAACATTCATTGTAATTTTCTGCTTGTACAAAATCATTGTTTGAGAAATATAATATACACAGTAAAAGGAAAGTACAATACTCTCCTGAACTTGATTGGCCTGCGCAGTATGGTGCTTGGCAAACCTGGCATTCTTTTGATTGTTGTGGGCTTAGCTGCAAAGACATTGCCACTAGGTGACTGCTTATAGTGTTTTAATGCTGTATTGACATACACCAAGTATGACTGCAGAAATGACTGACTACTGCGGTGACCACAATAGGAGATTTGTAGACATATGTTTCTTCTATTTTTCTTTGGTATCATCCAATTATAGGCAAGAGGGGGGTAAAGGGAAGCTGCTTTTGTTGAAACACAGAAGACTGTATAAATGGAACCCATTACATGTGATATATTTAGCATGAAAGAGAGGGTGGCCATAACACTGAGGTGAACAGCCTGAATGTAAATGAAGAAAAAGAAATTTCATTAAGAGGCTGAGGACAAATGGTAGAAAAGAGCCTACTCTGAACATCATCGAGGGGGAAATCAAAGTTTAAATATAAAGAAGGGGCAGTTGTTTCCTTCTCACTGGAACTTTTGTTTCAAGGTGGAAAGACCCGAGGACAGAAAATAGAGGTGAATCATTTGTGTTGCTGGAAAAAAATAAAATGTGCCTCAGACGTCTCCAGGTCTTTGAGAATAATTTGAGTTGTTGTCATGGAGCTGTATTCTGCAGAATAATAAGAGCAGGGAAAGATGTGAGGAAGAAGCCTGGGCACAACTTAAGGGTACAGCCTGACCCTGGGCTTTGATCTCGAGTAATATGCTACTTGTTAGACTTCAAAGCTTACAAAGTCAGATGATCTTTCGGTCTGATGCACAATTGTGACTCATTTCAAATTGGAAAATGGTAAATCCTTTTTAGTGTATTGGGTGGAAAAAAAAAGACACTTGCACTGCTACAGTGGAACTGATTGTGGGAGATTTCCTTAACTGCATCATAGATATTTTATATATTTTATTCAAAAGCCGTAGCAGAGCCCAAGTACAGAATAAGATAAGATAAACTTTATTCATTCCTGAAGCGAAATTCAGGCAGTCTTGTGGTTAAGTAAGTCAGTAGTGAGAGTAGTCAGTAGTCATCTGCCATTGGCTAAGGTGTTGTAGAGCCTTATGACTGTGGGATCTCCTGTATGGTTCTGAAGGATTTTGTCAGCCCCCTGTACTCCTCTACACATGTAGAGGACAGCATCATCCACACCAATGTGTTGTCTATGAGCAAACTGCAGGGGATCTATTGTTTCCCCTGAAGTCTTAGTAGGTGTAGAATCATCCTCTCCAGGGCCTTCATAATGTGGGATATGAAATATACACAGCTGTGGCACACATCAGGTACACAGTAAGATGATGGCTGATGGTGACACTGGAGGAAATGAAATGTAACTTCATCCTACGGTCCTCATTTTAGATAGCCAGACAGCATATTCCACTAAACTCCAGTCAGCTAGTCTGTGAAAAATGTCTGGCTGTCTGTAAACTCTTCAGCCAAACACTGGGAGTTAGACCTCTTTTCTAAAAAGGGAAAAAGAGCAACTGCACAAAAAAGAAAAAATCAATAATAAATTCTGGCATTCTTCAGGCAATATGCAGGGACTGCACTAGCATTGTAATAACTGCAATGATTGACAGCTGCAGGTATTCAGTGCATGAGTAATATGTGAAAACTATTCTTCTGTGAGGCTATTCTTCTGCAGTAAATCAACTGAGATAACTTTTGAGTTCTCAAAGTCAAATTAGATCCCTGGGACCACCTGGAACTCCTGGGAGTCAGGCTACTGCTGAGATGCTAATTGGACCTTGTCTATCTCTCTCTCGTCTCCCATTCCATGCGTCATCTTGTGTGGGATGATCAAGGTCTCAATTACAGGAGACTCATGGCATGTGGGAGCAGCAAGAACTGTAAAAGTACAGAGGGAAGCAACAACAGAGAACAAAAACAGTCAGCTACGGCAGCTACGATTAAATTCACTGTTCAAAGCAATTTTGGACAAGTGATAGAAGATCAGAGCTTTCCACCATAATGTTACACTTTTCTAATATCCTCATAACTGCTCATTTATCCACTGACCACACCTTCTTTTCATTGAATAGTAATTTTAGACTGCCAAATACTCTCCCAGTGCTGTTTGTGATCGCCTGTTTATTTCTATGAAAACTTATGTTTTATATCCAATGAGCATCCCTGTGTCACCTTCCTTTGAGGCAGAAACAGGGACAGAAGTGTTACATAAGGCTGACATGAATTAAAAAGGGAAATTTGAGGAAGTAAAGGCGTAAGACGGAATTTGTAGACAAGCAGCTCCAAGCAAAGCTTAGCAGAACAGTGAAGAACTACAGTAGTTGTTTGAACCTGTGACCCAGAATAATCCCGTTAGATGCCTGACTGGGTAAAGATGGATGATATTTTCCCCCATCCCCTTTCTCTTTAACACAGATTTTGTATCGGAGTTCATATCAGTAGTTTGTATAATCATAAAGGGGCTTGTCTTTAGGGGCTGGGACAATGCACCACTCATGAAACAGATGCTGTTCCACAGGTTTTCTGAGGTCTTGGGTGATTAAGGAGTTGCAGTGGTGCCTTACTGATTATAGAAATAGGTTGGAAAATGTTGTCCTTAAAACTTTAATAAATGTGTAGGTGGATGTGAAATACAGGTTAACACTACAGCAAACAATGCTGCAAAGGGTATTAAAATGTGATGAGTTTTTGCAGAGAACCAGGGCAAGCCAAATAACCAACAGATAGATCTATGCTGTGATCTGTAGGAATCTGTAGGAACCTTCTGTAGCAAGGGGGGGTGTTGGTGTTGTACTCTTCTGGAAACATATTTCTTCATTCCCGCACTGATCATTTTTGTATAAAGCTTATCAGATTATTTTTACCAGATTTTTCCAACAGATTCTGAGTCAGATGCTTCAGAACAGAAAAAATATGTAGGAAGCTTACCAGTTGTGCTCCCCGGACTGAAAGCCCACTCCAGATGGCGTTTTTCATGAAAGGGACAGAGGTAATTTTATTTCACATGATGCACATCAGCAGTATGAGTCAGTCATTAAAGGAGTTGACTATTTTAATAAAACAAAAAGTTCAATTAGGGAGAACATTTTCACCAAGTTTTCTCGCTTTGTATTCATCTATTCTGAGTTTCTGCCACTTACTTCCCATTTTTTAAATTTTTACTTTCCCACACTGGCAGAGCTCAAAGCCCCTCTCACAAATTTCTTACACTGAATAAATTGTGATTCAATAAACGTTTGTTTAAAAAAATCATAAGGTTAAAATTGAACATATAAAGTCTACAAAGACGATTTGTTGTCTTCAGTGTATTTTTAAAAAAATAATGAAATGAAGCTTTGGTCTTTCTGTGTCTTTATGTGCATGTTCCCCCTGGGTACTGTGCTTGACTCCCAAAGTCCAGATCACTTGAGTAGTGTGAGTACTCTGTGCCATGGCCTGGCCTGGCCCGTTTGAAGAGGTGGGCCTGGGCATGGTTCAGCTGGACTCAAGCACACAGTGTGATTGCTGACCGTGCCCAGACAACAAACATTAACACGATGCGTTATGCCAGCGCACTTCTCTTCAGCTGTATTGTGGTGATCTAAGTGTGTTCTGGCCCAGATCATTTCAAGTGAGTGCTGTCCAACGGCAGAGTAGGGAGGTGGAGCAGTCGTGCTTTGGCATGGTACGAGTCAATTTTGCCTAGTGTGAGCACACCAAGTTGTCAGTAGGTGTCAATGTGGGTGTGAATGTTTGTGTATGTGTCAGCCCTGTTATAGACTGGCAGACTGATCAGGGTGTTCCCCACCTCTCGCCCAAACTCAGCTGGGATCGTGACCTTGTGTGTAATCTTGGTTATTTACAATACCCGTTTGGCATGTCACAAATACTGAATGCATCACTAAGAGTTTACTGACAGTGTGTTTGTATCTCAAGGTCTGATTGTCATAGAGAAGTTTAGTTTTTTTCAGTTCAGTCATCACAGCGCCCACAAGCTTCTCTTTATTTTCTTTGTGCTGTCTGTTGATTAAAAAGCACCCTGACGTTTGCCCCCTATAGCAGGTGAATCTGCACGATGATCAGCAGAAGGCGTTTTGACTGTTACTTTGATACTTTTATGAAGTACATTAAAGATTGTTTTCATCTCCTGACAGAAGTTGACTGGTTTATTTGGGCCGTGTGAGAGAGAGAAGGCAGGAGCCTGTTTTAGTAATTGTTTAAAATAGATGTTGATATGATCAGTATCAGATCACCCCAAGGTGTCAGACATAGCATGAAAGCTGTAGGTGTTTTCACTGATGACTACATAGAATCACTGACATGCTTATTGCAGATGTAATGAAGAACCTGCAGTCTTCATGTAACAGCTTCCCAACAGCAGACCCTCCCAGGTGGAGTAAGTAAATAAATACATGTCTACCTCTTGTTCTCGAGAGATATTATGAGGGTGTCTATCACTAAGGCACCTGTGCTGCAGACTGGGAACAACGCCTCTAAGAGATCCTTAATTTCAGGGGCATTTTTCTGAGATTTGATGTTTCCCAGTCACAAGACAGCACATATAACCAATATAGCAGACCATGGCAATAATTACTAAAACAGGGACTGCCTGTGATCACGAGTCTTAGTCCTAATTTTGTCTAATGATGAAATTGAATTATTGTATAATGGATTTGTTATTCTGAAAGGCATTTATAACAGCATATTTCTGGAAATATATTTAACAGCATCAGGTTTAGTGGAAAAGAAACTTGCCAGTAAGCAAAACCCACGCTCTATATTTAGTGCTATAGAATCTTGAAAGTCAAAGTGAAAACTTGGGGATACTTTTCAAACTTAGTGAGCAGCAGAAAAAGACTTTTGTGATTCAACAGCTGCTGGCCAAGGTGATTTACTCTCCTTGTAGTGTCTGAAAATTAGACTGACTATTCATAGGAGATTAGGCCAGAATTCAGTTGCTGATTGGCAGAGCTGAATACCGCCAAACCAAAGATGCCACCCATGTACTGGGGACAGGCTCCTGTGAAATAGCTACCTTTAAGGACTGACAAAAATGTATTTCAGGTTGAAGCACAGCCTGGATATTTTTGTCAGGTATCTCAGTGCTGACACACACACAGTCTCTGAAGAATGCATTTTTCAGTTGTCTCTTGAAAACCCATGCTGGACCAATGAAAACAGGTGATCTGAGATCTGACTACTTGCTGTGCCCACTCTATGTCCCACTCCATACTGATCAGTAGCCATAAAAACACCCACCTGACTGCAGTGTGCGTGGTTGAGAAAACATGTATGTGCTGTCCAGTTCTTTTGAGTTTTATTTGTATTCGTTTAACAAGCCAAATAAAAGATATCCATGCTGTGTTTCATCTGTGGTACACAAGTCAAGACTGATTGGGTTTCATTTTAATTCTCTGAGGAAATGTTCAAAGGATCCAAAGATCTTACATTATGCTCACAATTCAGTTTGAGTGAGCTTGATTGACTTTACAATGGCTCTTCTAATTTAATTTGAACTGCTTTTGAATGAGAACAGGTGCAGTCAAAACTGAATACCGGGACAAGAACACAGTGCACAGCAGGAAAATGTAAAAGCAGATTGAGAGCACTCAAGTTCTATCATTTAATGAAACAAGTCAGACTAATCATAAACCAGTTTTAAAATGAATTTCAGCTTTTCAAATTAATACAACTGGCGTTCAAACTAGACGACCACACTTTTTAGCAAAAAATGGCCCTGATAACCACATAGAGTATATATTTATGTTTGGATGGTGTCAGTGTTAGGACAAACACACGTGACAAAGAGCATGAAAAAAATCTGAACAAATGAATGTAGGGAGGTCATGAGAGCAGCCTGGACAGACAGAAACAATGATTTAGGCTGGGAATTTGATTCCAGCCCACAGTGTTGACTCAAACCAACAGTGTCACACAGGTTAATGTGTTATATTCATGGATGTGTTATGGTTATGTGGTCCTGTGGCTTGTTTTGCAGTACAATGTGTGGTAGGACCAGGCACTCATTGCTGTGATATAGAGTAACATAATTCCTCCGTGAGGATGTAAAATGTGCGAAGTGTGTAACTGTGTATGTATGTGTGTGTGTGTTTTAGCTGGTGTTTTTCCACTGACCTTGTCCTTTACTGACCAAAATGTCACTTACATTGCAGCGTTTAACTGTGTGTGTGTGTGTGTGTGTGTGTGTGTGTGTGTGTGTGTGTGTGTGTGTGTGTGTGTGTGTGTGTGTAGCAATGACTAGTATAAATACAATTTCAGGATGAATGAAAAGTGAAAAGTGCAGTTTGCCATCAGGATAAGAAAAGGGACCTTGACATGATGACATGCCCAAATGTAGATAAACAAAATCTACCGACATGTACAATCCTGGTAGTGTTTTGAGTCTTTCTTAATAAGCAGCTTCATGATGAAATGATTTCAGAGGTCTTGTCAGAGCACTCAAGGGCACACGCTGTTTTCCAGGGATTTGTTTACCTCGGGTATATGGTAAACTACAAAGCGTCAGGCAGGTCAGATCAGGCAGGTAATAATTTGATCAGCCGGAGCTCAAAGCAGCTGTTCTACATGATGGCTTTCCCCGACAGAAAAAAAACAGCTCCTTTTCATTACGGGAGTGGTGGATTACAGACAGCACATCAAACACACCAATAGAGCATGTGTCTGTTTTTCTGAGAGTCAGGGGAAGACAAAGTACAGTTTTATTTAGCTTTCTGTGCATATTTGTGCTGTCTATTCCAATGTCACTTGCATATTAAATTTATCTACCTCTCAGCTCTGCTCTTACATTATCTATAATTGGCCATGCTAGGGTAAAATGTAGTGTGCATTATCACTAGGTATTAAATTATGGTTTATTTACTGTGAATGATGGACCTTGGCTGACATGAGGTATCTTAGTTATTTGCTTGTTTTAAAGTAATACAAGATTTCTAAATAGCATAAACATGTAAGTACCTTAACAAATTGGTATTTGTACCAATCAGCCATGACATTCTGACCACTGACAGGTAAAGTGAGTAACACTGATCATCTCATTACAATGCCACCTGTCAGTGTGTGGGGTATATTAGGCGGCAAGTAAACAGTCAGTCCTCAAAGTTGATGTCTGCAGTGTCACAACTAGAGTGGGGAGACTAGTTGTGATCTCAAATAAAAGGACTAATAAAAAAGGTCTCTGACCTGTCCTCACAACCACCTATGTGTAGGTTTTGATATGATTATAGCATCTTATAAGTCATTCTGGTGGGTTATGTTTTTGTTTCTAGTAAAAACAGTATCTGGGGTTGTCTACTCTATATGGTTTTCTCCATGTGGTGCTGCTACTGAGGACTTCTAGAAGATTGTGACATTAAAAGTAACAATATCAAAAGCTGCAACTCACAATTCATGTCAGCTACTTCGTGTTTCTGAAAAAAAAAAATATGACCTGCATCTTTCTTTCACTGACGAGATCACAGTAGTCTGCCTTTCTATGCACCTTTTTACTTCCCTGATTACCAGTATAGACTGAGGCAAAGATCTACTGCTTAGAAAAACTCTGGAACGGAATTAAGTTTGTGCAGCTGAACAGTAAGACGGGGCTCTTCAGGTACATGTAGGCTTTTGAAGATCCTCTTTAGAGTACACTCCCATCAGTGGGAATGCATTCACAATGTGCAGGCATAAATCATTGTTCAAACACAAATGTAACAGTCAAACTAACTCGAATGGCATATTTTATCAGGCCCAGTGTGATTTTACATGTTGAAATGATGACTTTTTCTTAGTGTTCAGAAATTTTGAGTATTAAACAATGAACAAAAGCAGGAAAAGTTGTATCTTTCTGTTGCTTGTACACACTGTTTGGTTCTTGTTCTCTGAGCGTGACACTGTCTGTAACATCTGATGGTGTCACATAAATAAGGGAAAATGCCTTAAAAGTTTCAGTGGTTAGTCAAAATGTTACAGTGCTCATGGAGTGTCCTGGTAAGTCTTGTTGTTGAGTACTATATTAATGCAGCAAGACCTGTTTAATTCTAGCTGCAGACTTTGGTGACAAAAATAGGTTCAATTCTGCAATCTTTACTTTTTACATGGACATCCCAAACTACTCAAACTATTTTGGTATAGTTTTAATTCTCAAATTCCCTTGAAGTAGTAGTGCTCTGGTGAAATGATCAACATGACTTGGAAATAAATAATCCATTTGTATGCTAACATGTTATATAGTGATATTATCTGGTAAGATTGTTGCTGTGGTCTTCTGCCCCCTAGTGACCACAAAACACAAGCACAGCTTTAACTAAACCCCAAAGTTCTTTTTTATATGAAACCATTATTGTTGTGAATAACTGACATGTACATAAAATCATTATGTGCAGATTTTTATAAAACCGTCTTTTATATTACTCAACTAGTTTTATTTGTCTGTATAAAAATGGGAGTCCAGGGGAAATCTGCTGTTTTCAGCACTTTGATATCTGCTACAGTGTCATTCAGCCAGACATTTTTAATTCTGACACAAATTGACTTTAAACACATGTATCTACAAAATGGGAACTCATATATGCATTAAAGTGGGGGTTATTATCCGACCAGACAGGCTGGTCCTAATTGACAACTGCAGTACTCTTGACATGTAAAATTGGTATTGGTTCTGCATTATTTGTTTTCTTAATGACAGTTTAAGCTACACTGTTCAGCCTGCACCATCAGCCCTGTTCAGTGCTCGACCATCACAGAACATGAAAATGAATGTGAGCAAATGGGTTGGAGGCTTTTATCCAAAGTGCCTTACAGCACCATCAGGGCATTTCTTTTTAGCTTTGGTCACAGTGAAAACCCCACCGGCAGTCTGAATAAGCATGAAATTCAGTCCAAGTCAGTGGAAGTAATTTTTCGGTTTCTGCTGGTGTTGAGGATTTGTCTGGGAAACGTAGTCAACTGATAATTCTTCCAGCATTGAATGTTGATTCTGTTTAATGGACAGTCATGACATGAGTACCTTTTAAATTTTTCATGTTTATGTGTCATGCTAGGATTTCATGACATTTTCTCCAAGAATCACATTTTCAGACAGCGTTTATGCTTCACTGCACGTGTTCACCACTTTTCTTTTCCCTCCATCTTCTTTCCATATTTCTGGTCTTCTTCCTTGAGGAATCCAACATTTTCCCATTCCTGTGTGCGACCATGGGGTTAATAAGCATCACAAGGTGCTGCTGGGGAAAAGAAGAGAATCGATAACTCGATAAAAAGTGGTCAAGACAGAACAAGGTGTCGTCCATGGTGTAGCTGAGGTTGATTCAATCTGACGTGTTTTATTACAAGTCCTGGCATGGTGCTCTGTGAGGCTACAGGGCCTTTCACCCTAAGCCCCCCAAGACAAATGCTATCTCTCTGTGTGCATTGATAAGATGGTCTATTCTGCACCTTAAACCAGCCAGTCTTCCCAGCCATCAAGCTGGACTCGAATCAAATTTACTCTCCTGCAGTCCCTTCAATTACTGGAAGGAGATGAAGATCTAGTAAAAAAGGAAATTAAAAAGACAAAACACAAACTCTGTTTAACATCAAAGTTACCTTACAAGCTTACCGTGAAACCTGTCCTGTACATATTTAATTTTCCTGTTGATCTATAAAATATTCTGTCATATGCCTATTTCTTAATACTTAAAACATCTTTTGGCAAAACACTAATCCTGTTGGAGAAATAAAATTCAGCACCAGTCTGTATTCATATGATAGCTGACATTAAGTCTGTTAATCTGTTAGTTTGCTGGAAGGTAAGGATCCCAAATGCTATAAAACACAGTGTTTAATATTCTCTAGTAGATACCACAGAATATAATAAACACAACTGTAGTTGATTTAACCTTCTTAGCCAAATGCATTGAAGCACTGCAACTCTGCAGTGCTGCTGGTGAGGATATTTACCTTTAGTATTTATACCAAATCCTGAACTGTATCATACATTCAAAACATTTTGAATGGGTCCCACTCATATCTCTTATTTATGGCTTCAGCCATCTTACGTTACTTTTTACTTATGTTGCTCTTGCAATGTGATGATAGGGAGCTCTAAAACATTTTTTTCTAATTTTGGGAACAATTATTCCTTGCTTTTGTAACACTTGACAGCCTTTAACACTGAGGGTCTTCGGCAATAGATCCATTTATGCAGCATAGCGTTTTTTAATAAGCTTGGACTTTTTGAAACACACCATCAGTTGTATTTATGAAATGTCAGTTGTATTCACACAGATGGATGGATAGGTTTAATTTTTGTGTCTCAGTAGAGTCCAGGTTTGAATTGGTACTTTCAGGATAATAATTCAGTCTGGGTGCGGACAGGCACTGACAGATCCTTTGATTTTCACCCTGTTTCATTTCCCCCTGTTCTTTTTCCAATTAGCCAATCTGAGGTTCACCTGCACTGTGGGACAACAGTTGTAAATTATTTCTACTTTCTATCCAATCTATCAGAGCAAATGAACACCGGGGGCAGAGATAGATAATTCACCAACCATAGGATGAATAATAAGAAAATATGACCTTTCTCAAGCACCTTATCCAGTTCTACTGACCTCAACAAAAATCCAATGTTATCACCCCATGAAATATCTGTAATTAGTTGCTGTTTCCATAAATAATGCTTCGAACGAAGCAAACTGCACCTACCAATAGGCCAGAATATGCATCACTGACATGTCACTCTATATGACCAACTTGTGACAAAGTTGGTGTAGCGAGGAGGGTCAGTGGGGGATAGGTTCAGTGAAAAAACATCAGACTTTAAAACATGAGACAGCTGTTTGCTTCCCAAACCAATAATGTTGTGACTTGCATTATAATGTTGGCATTTGTTTTTAACCCAAAACCCTAAAAAATGCCATTTGTACCAAAAGATTATTGACATTATTGGTTTTGGAATTAATTTAAACATAATAGCCAATGTCTGGCAAATGATATTAAAGTGCTGAGTAGGAGGTAAAGTAGGGCCCCGGTACCCACTTCCATAATGGATGATAAACTGATAACAGCCATTTAATGAGGAGATAACATCTGAAGAGGTTGCACAGATGTAGTCAATAAAATAATGAGTGAGCATAAAACAGGACTGGGTGACATTGGCTCAGGCTATTGATGCTGTGTGAACCTTCAGTGTTACATAATGAAGGTGACAAATTAATATGGGAATTAGAAAAATTTAAAACCACCAGGGACAGTTTTGTCAAAACATGAAGGTACTCATTGATGAAGTGACACATCTGCGTTTGAAGTAGAAGCAAGTGGTTAAGGCACTGTCTTCTTGGTTTTGTGAATTTTAGGACAGGAATTCTCAACTGGGTTCTGTGTTTTCTCTGTGGGTTTAAAGAGACGACTACATCCCATTGTTTCTTTTATTCTGTTTTTTTGTTGTTGTTGGATTAGAGGCTCTAATTTAAAAAAAAAAAACCTCAATTATAGGAAAAGAAGCAAGGTGTCAAAACACTTTTTCCACTGTTTTTGTATGCCCAAAGACCCCTCCAGATATAATTCAGGACAATTGTTTGTTTAAACAGTCTTTAATTTTACAGTAATAAATTATTTTGCAGTCATGATGATGAAAGTGCTTGGCTGTGTAATTCTGAAACCACACATTTTAATGTTAAAATGTTATCACGGCTGTTCTTAATGGTCTCTCCAGTACACAACTTGAACCTCAAACAGATTTGACCAGGAATATTTTTGCCCATTTCAGTGATAAGGTACAGACTTTAATTTTCACCTGTTTATTCATCTTCTGTGACAAATTAGCATTTTTGGCCAAATTTCAGATAATCAACATTGCTGAATTTGATCAACTCTCTCACAAATGAAATTATCCACCTGCGTCACCCACTGAAATAGGAAAGATTAATACAAAAACGCACCGTACTGCAACACTGGCTGTCTCCATGCATGTAAATGTACTGAAGCTGCCGTACTTGCCATCTGTCGAGCAGCCTGAGAGGTGAGATGATGAAGGAAGAGTGGCAGAGAAGTTTCTAATGAGGCAGAAAAACAGTGATGGAGCATAAGTCACGTGGAGTGACCCTGTGGAAGGACACATGCTGTGTCCTCCATCTGGAGTCCATCTCCCGGTCTGCGGGTGCTCACCTGGAAAGGTCCGTCTGCTGGTGGAGATTGACGGTGAGAGCTGCAACAACAGTTCATCTGCAAGAACTGGCTCTGCATTCATTCCTGCACACCAGTACTTTATTCCTTTCATTTGCTTTAGAAGAAACCATTCAGTCCCCCGAGTTATCTCAATGACAAGATTTATTTGTCAGTCCTAATTAAATTCATGCCAGTATTTCAATATGTTAGAAAGAAAAAAAGCTTGAAAAGCCTCTTTGTAGTTGTGACACCTTTGTCTTTGAGATACCATTTTAGGTTTGTATTTTGGAAATTGAAAATGGCAGACTTTTTTGATAACCTATATGAAAAGGGTTTATCATATTGTAGCTCGAAGGTATTTGCAACAGCGTTATCAGCACCTGAAGGAAATTTCATAGCAGACTGTCCAATATGTTTTGAGAACTTATCGTCCTGTTGGTGGCACTAGAAGGAAAGTTCAGCCTCCGGTGCAGATACATGTCTGTACAAATTGCCAGAGTAGTCCATCTAGTATTTGTTTAGATATTTCAGCCTGGACCAAAGCGGTGGAGAGTGGGGAAGTGATGGCAAAGTATGTGTGTGAAGGTCGACCAGAATGCAAGTGATGTGATTCCACTAGTCAGCTGGTTCAGTGAGAAGATGCTGAGGCAGTTGATGCTAATCAGTTGACGTAAGTGGGGCATCAGAGCTTTGCCTGAGCTAACTGATTGCTGTCCTGCTGCAGTAGATAATTTGGGGTGTGTTAATGGACATAAACTCTGTCTGATATAAGATGGAAAAAAGATTAAATGTCATAGAACTTTTAAATGAAATGACATGGTGGAACTCCAGGAATAAGAAATAGGTTAAAGAGCTTCCACAGATAAATTGTTCACCTTCCTTACACTCTTTTGTTTAATTAATTAGTTCTTTACCTTTGCAGTTCAGTTTTATTTATAGACTCATACCTTTTCATTCTGCATGAAAAGTCCTGTACATGCTGTCTGTGTTACAGTAAAATCATATATATATAACAAAAGCTCTTCCACCTCCATGAGCAGCAAAAGGTTATCTATTGTTTTAGCTTCTGTCTCTCTGAAGAGTTGTTAAAATTCGCCTTTCTACACTTTGCAGATTGAAAACCTTTGTGACAGAAGCTAAAATGTCTTCTGACATGTCCTGAACTCAGTGTTGATAAAGAACTAGGAATGTATCTTTACATAAATATCATTTTGAGGATCCATTGAGCTTATGCTACTATATTGGATTGAAATATGGGCGGTGCTAGTATCTTACAAAAAAACACCTTCATAGATTGTTTATTTTTTTTCTCATGGAAAAGGCTTGTTGTGTGTTTGTGATTGTTTGGACAGAGAGAGCAGTAAAATGACCGATGCATAGATAACAACTGCAGGAGTTGGAAGTTATGTAAAACTTTACATCGCTCATTAAATAAACATGACAAACCACATTACATATAAAAATATATTGCGCAAGACAGAAAACAGGTGCATGTGGAGCTGATTTAGTCCTATTTGTTAATCCATTGATCCCTGTTGCAACAGCAGAACTATAATAGTTCTAGTTAAAATAAAAAGAAGATAAGCTTTATTAAATATATTATAGCTCCATACAACAGTCTGAAGTCATGCATCACTTCTATCACACCTGCAACATTGCTGTATGGTAGCATTTTCTTCATTTCTAATGAAAATGATGCTGTTGTGTAAAATAAGGTTGTTTCAGGGTGCTACAAACTCAGAGGTATCATGTGGCCATCCATTCTGTCTCACCCTGGATCACTTACAATGTTTTTAAAGCTTAAACAAAATGGTGTCAGTCCAATTCTCTGCCTTGGCTGGAGACCAGCTGTCTTGCTGTACCAATACTCCAGCCAGTGAGGTATCAAAGTGAATTTTACAGGAGTGAATGCTTATCATTTGGATGGGTCCTAGTGTCAAAAATGGAATTTGCAACATCAAAAGATTATCTAAATGTGTCCCATTCTGGAGAAGGAAAACATTCTGTTCATTGGCATCCCATTACTGGGGATTGTGGACGTCTGGCACAGATCTCAAAGAGGGATAGTATGTGCACACATCAAAAAGAAGCTGACATACAAGCAGAGCCAAACAATTACACAGAGACATGGCGCCCTCATCAATGGAGAATGGTGACAACTTTCTGAGGCAAGACGTGATTGTTGCAGTGCTTGATTCATGAGGACAAGCTCCAGTTAAAGATGCAGCAGATGATTTTACAGCTAATAGGGAGCAAAGGAAGTTTTGAAGTTTAGCACAGCTGTATTGTGTTGTTAGGGCTAACATGTTAACAGTTATGTGTCTTTTTCACACAGCAGATATTAGACGCTAAAACTGTATAGCACTTCTCTACACTCAAGTGCATTCAAAGCGCTTTTACATTATTTGCCCATTCACTCAGTGGTACACACAATCACTCACACACTCGTACAGTGGAACAGCCACTGGGGGCAATTTAGGTTTCAGTGTCTTGCCCAAGGACACTTTGATATGTGGATTAGAAGAGCTAGGGATTGAATTTAATGTACTCACTGTAATGTCTGCAAATCCAAATTGGGCTGCTGCTGTAGTGCTAACAGTGTGAGAAGCTAGCAGAGATAATGAGCATGCACAGTTGACTCCTAGCATTTGGAGTGGAAGAAACATCATCCAGTGCGGCATGGGGCTCACTGGTGTGTTTGTTTTATTTTATTTTTGGACAGTGGTGGTCTACATCACGGACTAGTAAGCTAAACCCTGTTCTGGATTCACAGACATTATGGTGTATGTGATAGATGGGATATTGTGAAAAGCATAACATTGCCAGCTTTACATTTAGAGTCATGTTTCCATCCGGCTGCTGAAGGCAAGTCCATAGTCTCCACCTACTCCTGCGATAAACATCTGGCTCTTTAGCTGCTAGATGTTCCACTTTCTTTTCAAGCTAGTCACTAATCAAAGCAGACCTTGTGCTCCAAATCATGTGATCATGAGCTAAAACCATTTTAAGCACAGACATGTAAATCACAATCTGTTGTTTTGACATGCACATTATAAATAATCATTTGTTCAGCTCATACAAAAGCTTTATCAACACATATTTGAACTGATGGTACAATAGATACGTTCCACAGGTTTCTATTTCTATTTTTATACTTTTCTTCCTGGGAAAGTTTCAGCTGTTGCCATCTCATGGCTTAAAAAAATCAATTTCAGGCCCATTACAGGAGGATTTGCTAGACAGAAAATTGCCCAATCTTTGCAGTAAATGCAGTCATTGACTTGATAGGATTCCCATGATTATTGTCAAGTGAAATTGCTGCGTCCCCATACTGAATGCACCATCAACCATTAGGTCCTCCCTGTTGGACCGAACTCATGTCATTGGCTGGAGACAAATGGTCAGATTCCATTTTCAGCCTGGGCACAGTCACTTTAATGGATACATCCAATTTCTTCCAGCCTGGAATCCATTTGTTTGCAAGTTGAGTGCATTCAATGCTTTTAAATCTCAAGCTCACAGGCAGCGCTTCAGGCACAAACTGTGCTCATAATAACAAATTAAAATTTTATTAGGGGAAGCTAATTTGAAGTGGAGAAAATTTCTTTGACAAGTTGGACGGTTTTGGGACATTAAATGGAAACAGGGCAAGCATATTAAAACGCCAGACTGTTTGCTCACGTCTTCATGCGCAAATGTTACACTAATACAAGTGATGTGTTCGCCCATGCAGATTTACTTGATTTTACTGCCAGTGCTACACAGCAGCATACCTATTTGAAGAAGTAGTTCTTGTACAGTAATTGGAAAAACAACCACTTACTTCCTTCTCCAGCTCCATTTAATATAACCATAGGGACTTAGCCTTAGCAGAATTTAAACATCAGCTATTTTGTATTAGACATTCAGAGTTCACTTAGAATACAAGAAGCTTCATACAAAATACTGTGGTGAACTAAGCAGCACTGAGCAAGCGAGCTAACTAGATACTTTAGAGGTGGTGGCAGAGATTCCTGACATCTAACCTCCAGTATTTTGAGTTTCTGTTTCGTAGGTATCTGAATGTCTTACAGGAGTTTAATGCAGGCTTTGTGACTTATTT
The DNA here is from genome assembly GCF_900324485.2 of Mastacembelus armatus. Lineage (NCBI taxonomy): Eukaryota > Metazoa > Chordata > Actinopteri > Synbranchiformes > Mastacembelidae > Mastacembelus > Mastacembelus armatus. The sequence continues at coordinate 22,843,005 of NC_046646.1, read as the reverse complement.
TAATTTTTTCACATGTGGTAAATATTCCTGCATCACTTTATTGTGAAGGCAGCAGTAGACCTCCTCAGTGAGGCTGGAAGTGATGACAGGGACTTTGACTGATTCACTGCATATACTGTGGATTTAGAGAATTAGTGCGTCTTTTATCACTTTGAAATGTAGCATGGGTGTTAGGGCTCGCAAAGCTTGATAAAAAGGAGGACTCAGGACTGACAACACAGCATCAATTATCAAACATTAATTGCTTTGTGCAGTTCATCTTCATCTACAGGCACAGGGGATGCCTATTTGAGATTTTTATCTGCACAGTGCGGCAACAGGTGTTTACAGAGCTGCTGAGCAGCTTCACCAGAGCAGCAGGGGGTTAATAATCCTGCTCAAGGACAGTACTTTTGGAGGGTGTGAATAGATTTGCTGGAACAGTCCCTGAGTGTAAGTTCAGCAAGCACATAATCAATACTGGGTATTTTAAAATACTGTGCATGAAGCTAACGCTATACACACCCAACTGAGGATTTATGATGCAAAGTGGGAAAGTGCTTTGTTTTTGTTCATGCTTTGAGGTGTTAAGACCATTCTTGAGTGTAGAACAACTCTTTCTGTGTTCATAACAAGACCTCTAAGTCTACCTAAGGTATGGATTTATACTTGTGTGTTAAGTGGATGTGTGGTTCTAATTTACACTGTGTTGGAGTTGTCTTCCTCAGTCAGGATGAAGTAGCTGTCACTTGTAATCAAGAGCTGCCTCAGTTTTCTAAACCTTGTCACCAGACATGACCTTCGATGGCTGATGATTCCTCAAAACCCTGGATTTCATGCAGCCCCAATACTTATTTATCCCTACAAGAGTTTTCTCCAGCATGTTTTAGATTCAGCCTTGGTGTCATTAACATTATTTGCATTGGCAACACCAAAGCATCACGTTGGCTCGCTTGGCTGTGCAAATGGACAGACTGAAACTTCGCATGAAGTAAAGGATTTAACCCAAACGCATCCACCCACATCCCTGGTGACCTGCCCCTGCCCCTATGATGCTGCCATGGCCACAATTTTCCATTAACGTTTGGCAGCATGGCCATTTATAGCAGCAAACCCTGTGGAGAAGGTTAGCTGTAATTATTGAGCTGATAGGTTATGAGCAGACCTGCATCAAGCATCTCCCCAGAGAGGGAAATAAAGTGCAGGATTAGTATTGAAGGATTACATACTCACTACAGGCATTCATTTCAGCTGCAGACTGAACGCCCTGTGCAGCAGTTCTGCCCTGCAGTAGGTAAAAGGCAAAATAGAGCTTCCAAATGAATACATTTACTTTACATCAAACATGCATTAATACTGCATTTTATCCCTTGTTTATGCCCTAGCAGAACAACAACGTTGAAAATAATTCTAAATTAAACTGTCAAAAGCACACTAAAAAATTTGATGACTTAAAAGAGGGAGACTAGAAATTAATTAAAAATGCTTCCTTATTATGTTGTCAAGTTACTGATGATGTATGTTGGGCGCGCTATCAAAACTGAAAGTCTTCATTTTAAAGAAAACATAGCGTGAAAGCAGGACTTTTAACTTTTTGCACATTTTACTGTGTTTTGGATTTAATATGAAATGGGGAAAACAGCCTGCCCTCAAACCCGTGATTACAACATGAAGACATGTTTATGTTTTTTTGCTCATTTGAAAAATAACACCAAAAACCAACTCAGAACTGAGGGAATGATGAATGCAGCCAAACAGAGAGGTCCTTGAAGAAAACCTGCTCCTAAATGCACTTAGGACTTGGGGAGATGTTGACCCTTTCAGCGTGACAGTGACCCGACACAAAGAGCCAGAGTCTTTGTCTGGGCCACTCTGGGACCTGGACTTGAACCAGAGAAAATCTGTGGAGAGATCTGAAAATGTCACACGCTTCCCTTCCCATCTTTTAATGGTGTGAAGAATGGGGTACACTCCCTAAATCCAGGTGGTCAAACCTTGTAGAGACTTATCCAGGGAAACTCAAAGCTGTATCTGGACTGTGGGAAAAAGCTGGAATACTATATACATAAATGCGAACACCACAACCCCAGGGCCAAACGGGATTCGAACTGAGGACCTTCTTACTGTGAGGCAACAGTGCTTCAAAGTAAAAAAAAAAAAAAATCCATTCCACACTGTAGGCCACTTATCTCCCCCTGGCCCCAGTGACTACATCAGTTATCCAATTCAACATAGTTAGGTGCCTCCACCTCTTCAGTACTTTTATATGATCAAACATTAAATTAAAGCTGCTTCCTCAACTGGTTCAAAGCTGATGTTACTCTTCCTTCAGAGAAGAAACGATAATCTGGCCTAATAAAAGTTTATTTTGATTGCTGTACCGTCAGTGGTTTATACTCAAGGCCAGTTCCGAAGACAGAACATTTTATGGACTCACAGGTTTCAGTGTCAGTATACAGGCAGCTATGTGGATACTCAAATAAATCTTTCATCATTTGTTTGTTGAATGAAAACAGCTGATGTGACTGATCTTTAGTACTGTGACACGGCAGACTGTCACCACCAACTGCAGTGCAGACAAGCTTCTTCAGCACATCCGATGGCATCTTTAAGCACAAACAATTTCACACATGAAAGATTTACACCTGAGCAATGGGAAATCTATCCATCTGAAGCCTTTGAGGTGTAAAGAAACACAGAGCCTGTCACCCTCTGAGGTGCAGACAAGTGTCTGGGAATACAGAATATAGACCTTGGAGGTATGGGTGGTGAAATGAATGAGAATATGAGTTCGGCAAGCCTTGCAGGCAGGAATAAATACAAATCCTCTGGTCTTTGGTGATACAAATGTAGAGGGAAAACCCCTCTAGTCACACATTTGCACTAACTAATGTTTTGGCACTCTTGCTGAGGGCTAGAAAGCTACAAAGAACTGAGAAAATACATTTTACTGGTCAGTACACATGGAAAAGGTTTTAAACTTGCTTAATCGGCACAATGTTTTCATTTATTTCTTAACTGGGAAGGGCATTTAATGCAGGTAGCATGTTCTGGATTTGAGCTTGAGCCTTTCTGTGTAGAATTTGCATGTTCTCCCTGTGCCTTCATTAGATTCCCCTTCTTTTCTTCATCTGGCCAAACACATAGAGTACTTTATTAATCTCCAAGGGGAAATTGTGGTTAATGTGCAAGTATGAATTAAGTGTGAATCTGTACATAATTGGGTGTCATGTTGTGTGGTTGACAGGGAGTACCCCCTACGAGCCAGGCTGGTACCCCACCCTCCAGGATACTTTGTTGTAAGCAGTTGGATGGTGGACTTACTATTTTATGATTTTGAAAGTCTCACACACATTTCCTGGAAGTATTGGAAGTATTAGTATTAGTATTAGTTGTGGAAGCATAAAATAAGTCATGCATATTTGCATTTCTTTAGCAGGTAAGTAGTCATTGCACTGAAGGGCAAAGTTTAAAAATAGGCTCAGCTAAGACCAAACACATGTTCTCAAAGAAGAAGTTACTTTATGTGTGAGGTTTATTGGCACTGGGAGTTTGGACCCTACTGATTTTGAATTTGGTTGCCTCACAGATACTTGCTTCAGAAAAAATTCCAGTTTCCTGTTCCCATTGAGGTTCAGTTGATCCTGATCATATCTGCCATATAAAACAGACATGTACACACATAGAGCTCATGCACACACCCACAGTCAGACAAACATACTCCCTTTTGTGCAGCTCATTGCTTGCAGCTAAACTCTAAAGCTCTGGGCTCTCAAGGTGAAGTAGAGTTCAGCAATACCATCTGTCTCCATGGTGGCTGCTGTGCAAGGTTCGTGTGAAAATATCTTCATCCTGAGAAAAAGCCAGGAAGTGGTAACTTCCAAACCCCAAGTGAATAAAAAAAAAGTTCAATTTCATGAAAAATAAATGCAGGGAAAGTCATATTTACAGCTTGTTTCACCTGTTGAATTTAATATTTGCGCCGACAGTATGGAGACAAGTATTTCAGGTGGCTGCAGCCCTAAGGGTGTTAGTGAGGTCTGACACTGTCGTTGGGTGATGAGGCCTGGCTCACGGAAATGTCATCCCAGTCCATCCCTTTGCGTTGAGGTCAGAAGTCAGAAGTTCTTCCACAGCAACCTAAAAAGGCTGTTTCTTTATTCCTAAGTGCAAAGAGGTGTAGTAATGTTAAGACAGAAAGGCGTTCCTCAAACCGTTTCCACAAAGTTGGATGCAACCTGTCTGATTTATCACTGTATGTCATTACAGTGCATTTGTTTTCCATTCACTTAATTAGGGTTAGCTGTATTTATATTTTAGCCCACACAGAGTAAATGACAAACAAAAGTTTAATACCCGGATCTGCAACACTCACAGTAGCAACTTTCAGAAATCTGCATTTTCTAATTTCCTGGCTTCTTACCTGCATAAACTTTTGACTCTGTGGTTGATGAGGAAAAGTAGACTTACAAAAAATACAGTAAGTGGCCTCCTGATGAAATCCATTACCTACTGTGGTTTTTGCAATCATTACTCCTAAAAGCAAAGACAGTCTCTCACGTTCATTCATTTTTATCTGCATAACTCGTGTCGTGAGTTGTCACAGAGTGGAAGCAGACTTTAATCCAGTTATATTCTTGAAATATTTTCTTACAAAAGTACAAATTTGGTACTCAACCATTTGGAGCACAGCACAGAGAACTTAACAGTTTCCTGGAAAACACTGACATTTAGTCTTTACAGCAGTGTGTTGCTGATAAAGAACACAAGAGAGTGTTAAGTGGAGTGGAATAAGAGGTGAATGTGTATGTGAATAGGAAAAAGTAATACATTTTGAAGTGTTACATAGAAGAAGAAAAGCATTACATCCAGAGCCCCTGAAGTGTTTAAAGTGTCTAATGTAAAATTAGTTATTTAGTGCATTCATATAGTTTCTCTAAAGGCTCTGAAAGTGAAATACAATCTTTTCCACCAACACAAACATATTTTGTCAGACACATAGGAGCAAATATTGAATGGTGAGGAGTAAAACAGTAGAGAGTGCAACATACTGAAAGCTGACATACCAGACTCATACTAAATCCTGCTGATTGCTCTTTATCCTTATCAGAACATAAATGGATTTCAATCGAAAACAGTTTGTCTTGATAATTTATTCTGCAATTTGCATCGAACGTAAACAAGTGAAAACACTAAATTTAAGGTGGATGGAGATCAGTAGTGCTCTATCTTCACTAAATTCATTCTAAACTAATACCACACTATTTTATCATGTGCTTGTAGTTTTCTGCCTTTTAAATGATTGCTCCTGCTACATGATTGTGACAATTGACTCCAGTTATAAAAGTCAAGCGTACTTAAAATAATCTTCATGACTAAGATTAAAATTCCCAGAGGCCTATTGTCTTATGATCCGCCCATGTCTCACCAGCAGTATCAGATCCCAAGGAGCCACTTACACAAATCTGAAATGACAGATAGATTTAGATTTTTTTCTAAGCCGTCTTAAAGAATAATGCCAGTGATTATCTGTTGGATTATTTTCCACAAATACAAAGACTAAAAATCAACAGTGGGCTTTATGTATTCACTGTAAGTTCAGGTTCAGGTTATTTGTCTGATTCGTAGACCTATAGATAGTCTGGTATTGCCCAAGATCAGTCAGAGCTTTTTCCCTCTACGTACAATACAGTCTGTTGGGGGCATTTCAAGTTGCACAGAGACATTTTGCTGAACAACAATGATTCTGGGCTCACAGTGTTGTGTTAAACAGGAAGACTAAGGAACAGGGCAGAAGAGATATTTTCATCAACCAAATTTAGCTGTGGAGGGTTGCTTGATATGTAAATGGGACCTACTGCATGAATGTTTCATTGAGGCTTGGCTGAGGTAGGGTGTGCAGAGAGAGGGTCAACAGAGCATGAAATATACATCATAACCTTGTGTGTCTGTGTGTGTGCTGTAAGGTAATGAGTGAGGGGTTCGTGTATTTCTCTGTGTACGCACTGAGATTCTATCTAATAAGCTTAACCCTGCATGAGGTTATCAACAGTGCAGCAAGAAGTAGTCTCCCAACAAAAATGGAGATTTTCTTGGCATTACGTGGATCAGAAGCTGCAGCAGCTCAGATCTCAGTTTTACAGTTCAGGCTAATGAAAGCGTAGATGGAGTAAGAGCCTACTGCATGCATAAAACACAAACTGAACAAATACTCATAAACTTTGCACAAGCAAACAGTCCACATGGTTAATAGGACACAGACCCACCCACTCTAAATATACATACATTTCATACATAATCATGTTAAGAAACTAGCAGAAAAGATTCTGTTTGAAAGCACAACAAACTGTTGGTTTGTGACCAAATACATGCAGAAATAATGACATTCAAATTGGCCCAAGCAATTGTCTTTGGTGAACATGCCTGATAAACATAAGCGTGCAGACAGTGTCAGTGTCATGTTAGCAACTGACATTACTATTTACCTCAAAGCAGCAGTCTGCCTTGGAACAGTCTCACAGAATTAACATGGCTGTGAACTCAATGTCTTGCTGCTCGTTAAATTCAAGTGCTTACAAAATAGTTTGTCACAAATTCAAATATTAAAAATGTTGTTTTGCTCTTTTTAAAATCATTTGCAAATGCAGCCACATGGAAGAACAGAGGTCTATTTTAATGGCATGGATTGTCTCAAAAGTGCCAAAGAATCCACCCAGCACTTCAGTTTTTCAGCTTCCAGCAGAAATCTAAGCCAAAGCAGTTGACCTTCACAGTACTGCAAGCCAAGCACATTTTTAAAAAAGTATTCAAATGGCACAAAACATGATAGCTGTGTAATGTCTGTGTGTAGTTGGAAAACAGGTGTGTTAGAGTACAATTAGTTTTTATTATTATTATTTAAGCCACAGAAAGCTGAGTGTGAAGGAATAGATAATGTATTAATGAAATGGAGAAGCCTCGCTCCCTGCAGGCCTATGAACACTTGTTTTCTGTTGCACTGCCCTGGCATCAAGTTTGGAAGAACTGTAATTGATGTGGACGATTGTCAGGTCAATGAAAAAGCTAATCAATCTTGAGTAGCTGCAAAAAGAAATAAGTGATTTAAAAACTGCCTTTTTGCCTAATTTAAATGTTCCTTTTAGTTAGTTACCACCCCAAGGAAAATGCTCGTATTTGACTTTGCCTCCTGAGATTTAGCTCCAACACCGAGATTATTATTTTTGCCTCCAGAGCTTCACGTCTGTGAATGAAAACAAACAATGCATCTTGTTGTGCCCAGCTTCTGCCTCAGGCGTGCAGCAGGTCCCAATTTGCACTGCCATGCAGTGTCTCAGCCACCATTCAGCAGCTAACCACCTCTGCAACTTGCTGAACTTTACACATCATGTTCCCTCACACACGTACATGCCGTCCCTAATGCTCCACAGTGCTGCAGTGTGTCCTCGATGTCCTGAAGAGAAGCTGTTCAGACAGGAACTCTCCCTGCACCCCGAGCTGAGGACCATTATGTGGTTCAGCACCACAGAGCTTGTCACACCAGGCAGAACCAGGCAGTGGTGCAGAAGAGTTAATTGGTTCTGTACTATTCATAGTGCTCCCAGTTTTTATTGAGCAGATTAAAACAGGACTAGGACTCTGCAGCCACTCTTAACTTCTCTGAGGGCCTAAGTGGCATTTTAAAGAAATTCAGATTCATAGTGACAATGTTACCCTGCTAATTAAACAAGGTAATCTATTTTAATTCAACATATTAGCACGCTGACATTGGGAATGTCGTTAATTTTGCAGGTATTTGGTGATAAACCAAAGTACTGGACAAACTGACCTGCTGATGAAAGAGAAAATGTTGGAGAATCACATAATTACCTCACAATTAAACCTTTGCAAAACCTGGTTGTGTGTGACACATTTCCACAGCAGTCCATCTTAAGACAGTCTGAAGCAAAAATATCTTCATCCTGATACTGGCATGACAGAAAAAGCCAGGAAATCGAAGTCATGAGTGATTTTTTTTTTTTTTTTTTTTTTTTTTTTAACCTTGAAACAAATAGAAACTTGGTTTATAATCAACTTTAAAACATCTTTCAGTACATCAAGATGCAGCAACATAGTTAAATGATGAGCACTGGACGAAATGACAGAAAAGTACCTCATTCATTCAGATTACAAGGATTCCTTTAAAAAAATGCATGTATTTCAGTAAAGACTCAAACAGCAGGTTGGAAACAAATAAGTTTGCATATCACCTGATGAGACAAAAACAAATGTTTTGTATCTCATTATGTCTCATAATTTTCCTTTTTTTTGATGGATTTGTGCTCACTGCTTCTCCAGATGGTGCTTCACACTGTGTAGCTAAATGTGCCTCCAGAATTTTTCATTAATAATTTCTCACTGATCATTTCTACACAGAAGGAAAATCCATAGTGCTGGAAAAAAAAACTTTGCAAAAAGAAATCTTTGCAAAAAAAATTGACTCCAAAGCTGCAGATTCACACAGGACTGATATTCTCAGATGAGCACTGTGTTCGGTATGGGAGGGAATTTGATGTGGAAGTTTTACTTTTTTTGTTGAGTTTGGATGTTCTGTCTGTCTTTGTGGGTTTTTTTTTTTAGAAAACTGAAAGTGAGTGTGAATGGTTGAAAGATGTGGGTCTGGTAACACATTCTACTGAGTTGCGTTATAGAAAGTGTAGGATTGTAGAGAAATGTACAGACTGAAGGTGAGAATCTTTATTTGTAGGAAAAAAAAATTTTCACAGCCCTGTTATTTCTGGAGTTTTACAGAGGTAGCCCTCATCCTGTAACAGGTTTCCTCTGACTTTTCTTCCAGCTCAATCCTGCCTCCCATTTCCTCATAGTCCAGTCCTCATTTCCTCATCCGCCACACCTGTGTTCACTGCCCTGAGTAGTTGTTGCTGGATTAACTTTTGTGATTACTTGCAGTGTTGTGTTTTCTTGAGATTTGGATTATTTCTGTGGATTATCTCTCCTGGATTGGCCTCTTGCTGTCTCACCCTGGACTTGTTTGCGTTGCCTGGTTTGTTTGCATGTTTTGGACCCGCTCTGCCTCTGGATCTCCCCACTTAGACACAGCTTTTCCCTTTTTTGTATCAACCTGCCTGACTGAGTCTGCATTTGCCTGCTCAGTGTGTTCAAACACAAAACATGACAGTGGAGAGCAGCTGAAACAGGAATAATATGTTCATACGCTCTAAACCCCGTTAGAAGGCCATACAGCTGCATTACTCTACCAGCTGTAAGTGGAGTAAGATACTATAAGATGTGATACTAACGTCAGCCAGAGAAAGGTGTGAAAATTTAAGAATTACTTTCACTATTTTTTTTTTCAAAATAATATTAATATTATTAGTATTATGGAGCCAAGTGCATGGACAAACTTGCAGTATTTAAATAATATACTTTATCTGGCATATGGTGTACTCATTTACATTTTCATGCTTTAGAACTAACAATTGATTTACTGCTGTATCTGGGGGCTGATTCAGTTGTATGAATAAAATTGTCTGGATGCATTTTCTTTGTTGCTTTAATGAGACAGAACAATTTCAGGTTCACTGGAGTTATTTGTCATTATCACATGCATATAGGCAGCAGACTGTGAATTAAGAAAACAAGCAGTGAGTGGATATATCCAGACTGTTTACTGACTTAGTTACACTGCAGGAGGAGTAAATATTAGTTGTGTCTTGGAGAGCCTGATCCCTTTTGTAGTTTGGATTTACCCTTTTTTGCTTTTTTGAGTTCTGATCTACCCAAGACTCTTAAAGTAAATAAGCGTAACTAGGGTCTGGAATACTACTCCAAAAATATGAAAACAAGCTTCTAATATTTTAATTGATGTTTTGACAGCAGCCATGTGGAAAATAAGATTGTGGAGCCGTTCAAAGTGCAATAGAATTAAACAACATCCGATCATCACATTGATTATTCAGGCAATTAATCAGGTGTCACGACCTCCTCAGACTGCATATCAAACAACCATTGGCAGAAATTCAGAGTTCTGTGACCTGTAGGCAAAAATGCATATTGTGATTTGATTTTTGAAGTAGAAAGAAGTCAACACAGTCACTGCAGCAAACAGACATTTTAAATTAGCATTTAAAATTTCATGAGCTTAAAGACAGATAAAACGCAGCAGTTATTGTGGCATGTACAACAGTTTCTGCACCCTGTTAAGCCAGTCCATCTACCAATTGAACTATTCAGATAAGTGAAAAGTTTGGTGGAGTAAATTTCATGGTAATCTCTCTAATATTTTCTGAGAAGTTTCAGTATGGAAGTGGTGGACTGATATTTCCATCCCTGTAGAGCCACACTGCTGGCATCTGTCTATACCACTGATTCATGTTAATTTATCTGGTTGTTAAGAGAAAAATCAGATCACCAGAGCACTTTTTGTTGACTTTTGTATTTGTGCTGGAATATGTTTCACTTTAAATCCTAGAACTTTATTGCAGTGGATCTTTGATTAGCTTGTATTGTTTTTCTTTGACCGGTCTCTCAAGTACTTCTCTTTTTTTTAATGATCGTTTCTTTGGCTCCGAGTCCAGCATTTTGTCGCTGGCAAAATATAAAGTGCGCATAGCTGCTGTTTTATCCAACCCTGCTTCTCCCTTTGGGCTTTGGAATGAAATCTTTTGTGCTGTAATCAAATCAAGAAACCCTGACTATACTTTATACTGCAAAGCTGTCTCTGCACCAGTGTAACTAAGACAAATTAACATGCACTTACTTTCCTTGGTCAATGAAGTGACAGCAATTGCTTGTTGCTTGGCTGTTCTCTTTCTTTCTCACAAAACGCAGCCTCGCTCATTGTGCTTTGCATGAGTTTGTAGACGGTCAAACGTGTCGCTGTAAATCACAGTGAGTAACACTCAGACGCTTCTCACTTTTCTCCATTAGTGAGCTTTTTGAACGAGCGCCTCTGGTCCACTTGCAGCAAATCAAAAAGCCCCGACAAGGACAGCTGCCACAGGGTCTTGTGTGATTTGCAGCAATGCCATTTCTTTCTGGCAGCAAACACAGATCGCAACGCATGACAGAGATTAAGCTACAATTCGTCTTTAGATTACAGTAATTAAACTGTCAGAGCTCAGAGCTGCAATATTTCAACTGTGGAAATATGCAGTTCATCAATGATGCATTATGATTTCACTTTAAACATCTTTAGGATGGCATCTGGAACAAAACAGGCTCCATTCAAACAACACAGATTTAATGAAGCTCTATCATATGCACAGTATGTGTGCACCTTAAAGCACTTTCTTTAAATGAAATTAATAATACAACATACGGCAGCATATTTTGAATAACATGAATAGTGATCAGAAGTCTCTGTACTTCTTCAGCTAAAGAAACGCTGCTATTGATGATCCTTGTCCTAAAGATCACAGGTCTAACTCCGGTAAAGGCAAATTGCATCGATCGTCTGCTGCACCGTCATGTTAAAGGTAACTGACAAGCATTTATTGATTGTTGGTCTCTGACTGAGAGCGTCAGCCACATGTCTGGAGAATAAATACCACAATATCTAAATAAAGTCCTGTCTGCTGTAGCAACATGCCAGGGAAGAGCGAGGAGCAGCCCCGAGGCAGCAGCTGGTACACATCTGCTTATGCATCACTTATAAATTATTAAGCAAAATGTCAGTCAGCCAACTGTGCTTGCAGCTGGTGGGTCAAATACTCAGGAGCAACATCCACCATGTCGATACGTCTGCCATACTGTGTTTGTGTGACAGTATGTCTGTGTATGTTTGTGGGTTTTGTGCATGTAGAGTGGAGCAAATACAGTGTTACAGGATATGAAGTGTGCATTTGTAAGTGTTGCACAAAAACAGGAGCACTGAACAAATTCTCACTGATTTTTAGTTCTTCTAGGAACCACTGATCCTAGACTGTATTTACACAGATCATCATAATGATTAGAGGTTTGTCCCCTTCATATATGCAAATGGAGGTGGTTGGAATGTTTGAAACACCTTTCACATTCACAGAAATGTGAAACTACTCAATGGCCTCTGGTCAGTATCCAGACCAGTCTCATCCATCACCCTCAGAAAAAACATTAACTTATGTTTTTGACTTGTGCTTCAGTATGAAATTATTCAATGAACTATTCATTATCCTGACTGGACCTGCATGTAGAATCCCCTCTACGACTCCCTCCTCTGAGGAGCTGGGAAGGCTCTCAGAATAATTGAATTGTGGTCTTAGAGTCAGGCTTCTCTTTCCATCTCACTGTATTGGCCACAAAGACAGTTGCATTTGTTTGCCACGACCGATTTAGGCACATGTCGTGTCAGGTTTCTACTGCGCCAGTGTTCAGACATTTGTGTCAGCTTAAAGTGACCCGGAGAATACACAGGTTAATATTGTTGTTTTAATTTAGTGTGGAAGTTATTTTGCTTGAGGTGAAAGAATTTAGCGCCAAAGTCTAGACAGAATAAGGCTGAAGTCTGAATAGAGGAACTGAGTCACCAACTGCGTCAGTCAGCCAGTAGCTGCTGTGTTTGGAGGTTCAGAATTACCAAAGACTTTTCATTAGCAAGGAAGCTTCATTAAATGTACTCGCTTTAAAGCTTCGTATACTTGGCAGACAAGTTATAAATAACTCCAAGGTAGATACACAAAGAATAGATCATTTTTTTCTTTATTCAGAGTGTAGGAATGTCATTTAGTTTGAATTGATTATTGCTCAAAAGTCACATCGTCAAAGACAAAATGTATTTTATTGCCTTTAAGTGAACCCATATAAAATGGTAGGATGTGGTTAGATTTAAGAAACTAAAACTCATGGTCATGGTCCAGGTGAAAGAAACCAACCTGGACTGTTGCTACAGGAAACAGAAGACAAACAAATAATTTCCTGACCAAACGGTGATGACTATGTTCAACAACAAGCTTTGCAATAAGTAATATCTAATAATGAATGACTTATTTCTACTCTACCATTACAAATAACAAATTAAACTTGTTCACAATAATTAGTAATAAATAGATAATGAATAAATACTATTTTCCAAGGGACCCAACATTGTGAGAACTTGGCATAGTCTCTTACTGTCATGCTCTTTAAAAACTGTGCTTGTAGACCTGCTGCACATTTAAAGTAACAAACAGCAGTAGTCACCTGTCAGTCTCCTCTTTATACACACACACACACTGTCCCTTCTCTCATCAGCGAGATGGACTGTGCATGTACAGCACTGCCATTTGAGGGTAATCAGCAATGATGCAGCCACAGCAATAAAGTATGTCAGGACACACGGAATGAAATTGTCACTACACTGTGTCTCATTCTGCAGCTTGCTCTCTCTGCAGTGGCACTGTCAGTCAGACGTAATGAAAATCTTTGCAACTGAAATTGGATTTGCACTGATGAAGGTCATTTCACTGGGAACGAAGAGCAGACTAATTCACAAAATAGGGATTGATTCTGATTGTTCTGCAGATCATTTGCAGCTTCTTGTGTTCCTGCACTACAAACACTCAGGCTAACAATACCTACTGTATTTCTCAACGATGCCAAATGTTCTCCTCATGACACACAGCGAATCTCTGGCTTTAAACATCAAAACAGTCGATGGCTTTCAAATCAGCTAAAGTAGTTTCAGCCTGACACCTCACTACAAGATGACACAAAACCTGTTAAAGAGACAGTATTTATGTAAAGATGCACATTTAATCTTCCTGTATTAACTCTGAAAAGAAACAGATATTTCAGTTAAAGGTCTAAACTATTTCTTGATTCTTGATTTTTAGCAGTAATGATCGGTGCCTTCCATTTTACCCATGGTTGTGTGTTGTAATTCAATAGTCTCATGTGGCTACTTCATCAGGTCACTGGGTCAAAGTAATTTCTTTCATTTTCCAGAAGGACTTTCAACATGCAGGTCAATAGTTGCTGCTTTCAGCTGCAGGTCATGATGCAGTGGTAATTACAGTATAAATGTCAGTGGGCAGCCACAGTACAGTTTACTGACATTTATTAACTTGAAGCAGTGTCACTGTAGGAAAATAAACCAGTGAGTCATTTAATAGTTTCCATTACTAATTTGAGTGTTTCAAAAACTCAAACCTCCTCTTGAAATTCCCCTAAAATGTATTTCATAAATAAATCTGACATTGTTAGGACTGATATGATGCCTTAACGTGACTGAAGGCTTCATTTTAAAAATTAAATTAGCAGCAAATCAACCTTACAGAAAGATGGTTTTATACATCTTTGCAAAACTGCAAATGATTTCTGGCCAAATATTCCACTTATCTTGTGAGCTCCTTTTATAAGAGCTCTCTTGTTCCCACCTAGGCTACCCTGCAATTTATTTTCATTAACAAAGGGCATCTGAAGGAGCATCTCCAAGGATATTGCAGGCTGGTCTGGTAGGGATTTTAACTTCTCTTCCTCCCATTCGCTCCCTATCTCTGTCTCTCTTTTACCATGAGAGATTCAGTTCACCCAAGGGTATTCCAGCATTGAATACACAAAAACAGCTCACAGGGTAAATAGTTACTGAGGCTGCAATAAGACACATTAAGGATATGCTCAGGGCTTTACAGCCACTAAGAGAAGCGGCGTTAGATGTGTGGTTTTTAAATGTAGACTGGGGTAAAGAAAGGAAGCAAAGCTTGGAGAGACACATAAAGAGGAGGAGGTGGGCTAAAAATTGAATGTGTAAAAATAGCGGTGAGAACAGGAGAAAAAGGTGGAAGAAGAAGAAGACTAGAGACTTTGTTTTGTATGATTGCTGGAGCGTGAAATTTGAAACAATTCCTGTGCATGCAGAGTGTGAAGCATTATGTTAAAGAAAAAAAACAGAGGTGGTTGAGGGAGTGAGATCTCCTGGCCTATGGACGCCTCCCTCTCCCAAACACACCCACTATCTCCACAAATAAACGAGATCAACCAGATTTTTCTTTCTTATTTCTCGGCAGTCTTATCAGTTGGCACCAGCATCTCCAGATGCACGTAAATACATGTTATGTCAACCAAGCCTTTATATATAACTTATTATATACATGAAGTAAAACACCCAATTCAGTGAAGACACGAGAAACAGCTAAGAACGACAATTCAAGAGCAGATCAAATGCAAGGATTTAAAGAGGAGCTCTATGATTCAGTGCAAAGCTATGCAAAGGATAATTTCATGCTCAACTTGATTCATGTCATTATAGAAATGTGAGAATGTGAGTACACAAACAGCACATAGGGTTGCAAGTCCGCAACAGGCAGAAAGTGAAGTGCACATAAAAACACAATGGACTGTAAAGACCAGGCTGGTACAGTGTATAAACAGGGGAGCTGAAGAGGGAACTGTTCATAGGGAATGAAGAACCAGGTGTGCAGGTGGGTCTTGTCAGAGGACACCTGGTAGACGGATGGAGAGCTGCAAAGTACTGGAGGGCTTTCTGAGAATGTGGTTGAAGGGGACAGGGGAGTCTATGAATAGGACTGAAGTACAGATTGTGACACCTTCCTATTGCATTTTAGCTCCCGCTTGGTCTTTGCAACATCATTTGAATAAACTTTGCAAGGCAAACTTTGATGTGGCCACACTTTTACGAGAGCACGCTGTAGCACAGATTTATGTCACCATCCACTGACGCAGGATGAACTTGATTAAACTTTGAATGCAGCAGCAAGACATAAAATCCAAGCAATGTGCAACCCCCAAGGTAATGCTGCCGCAACTTTCATTCTCTTCGCTCTCTTTATTGGAAAACAATGGCTCACAAAGCAATTCTGCCACTGATAATATGTAGAAGGCTCCAAGGCTGTAGAAGACTCAAAGGACTTAAATGTACCCGAAAGTGAAACCTGTAGAGGCCTAGTGGTGGAATTACCTTAAAAAAATAATGCATGTTGTATGCAGTAGTACGCAGAAGAATCATTTAATTTCTACAGTCAAACCCAGGGTAGTGTATGGATGTTTCACAACCATCCAGTCGCTTAAATGAGTTTTTATCATTTATCAACAAGAAAATGGATCACAAGCATGACCATACAATCAAATTAGTTGCCATCTGTACTAAAAATGCAGAACATTTGCATCCAATCATTTAGCAAATCAGTTGTTTCTGCTATTGGAAAATGGATAAAAATGTTCTTTATTAAATTCTTTAAAAATGTTCTTTTAGAAATGACAAGGACACAGTGTCAAACACCCTCTACTCACAGCCCCACGGGCACTCAGTCTCTAAATAAAAAGTTTTAGGGCTCTACTTTGAGTTCAGTTAGAATAATCAAACCCCTTTGTTTATTCCTTTTCCAAATATAATTTCTTGCTAAAAGAGGCGTATGTTCATGAAATATGCATGATCCTCCCCAAAAGGAGGAAGAGGCAGAGGAAGAAAGCAAATAAAGAAATTGTGTGGTAGAGAAGCACAGACTGTACACCCTTCAGAATTATTAGTAACCTGGGAAATGAAAATGGAGAAAAGGCTGTTAATGACTTAGAGTAAGTGATGATCTAATTTTACTAGAGACAACTTCCCCCATTTCTTGTCCTTCCTTAAACTGCTGGCACCTATTTATTTCTCCCTCTGTTTAATTATATTTTCTTGGAAGATTTAGGATTTTTTAAATGAAATTCAGGCCACGATGTCTCCTGTTGGCTTGTAGCAGTCCCCATTGTTGAGTGAGGCAGTGCAACAGGATGCTAGCTGTGAGCTGTATATTTACCCACAAGCCAAGAGAAGAATCCAACACCAAA
Source organism: Mastacembelus armatus (assembly GCF_900324485.2). NCBI lineage: Eukaryota > Metazoa > Chordata > Actinopteri > Synbranchiformes > Mastacembelidae > Mastacembelus > Mastacembelus armatus. The sequence continues at coordinate 22,826,286 of NC_046646.1, read as the reverse complement.
GGGATGTGAAAAACCTATTATTCTTCTTTAGTCTTTAACAGAAGGTCCTTTTGAGTTCAACGCGTCATTACAGCCGTCTGCTGTACGGCTTTCAACTCCAACCGTAGCAGTGAGATACTTACATTTAAACTGAATTTAGTCTTCTGCAGTACTCCTCGTGTGCGATCATATACGTTGTTTGGAGATGCATAGCTGTTGCATTTATGCTTGTGTGAATGTTAATATTCTGGCTTAGGGAGCTCAAACAAAATAACAGAAAACGGTGAAGGCACAGGAAATGAAAATTAGTGAGGATGACTATTTCTTTGTGAAAGCGTGTAGCAAAACAAGTTGAATAATAAAAAAAAAAGAGTTAATATTCCCTCTGCAAGTCTCTTATCCCGCCTCTCAACAGGGAGCTGGATCAACCAATTACCATGCAAGATGTGCAGAGAAGTCCAAATTAGCCTTTAGAGGGGACAGGAGAAGGTCTGGTTAAGTAATCATGAATAGGGTTTGTATTTTTTTCAGTATTTATGATTTGTACACTGGATTAGAAAGAAAATCAATACAGTAGAAACAGGCAGACAATCAGTATTTAGTATGAGCCTAAAAACATTAAAACAGGTACTAGGTGAAGGTTTTTCCACTTCTGCTGCAGTAACTCTGCAGGGTGAATTTTAAAATATACAGTACTGAGACCCATCAGCGACTGATGCTGCAGGTGGATCTACAAGACTCAGATTAGGAGGCTTTGTTGATCTGATCCCTGGAAGAGCAGATATGATGGAATATGATGCTTCATATTTGTCTCCCAGACTGTCAGCATCAAAAGCAAACACAAAGCAGGCATAGAAAGTTTGCACTGCTGTTATTAGACACTCTCTGATCTGTGGATAAAGTGGCCACAGATTCAGTGTATTATGTATTTATATATAAACACTTCTAGACAGTCTCTTTTTGAATGCATTCATGGTGTTGCCTATTTATTCAACTCTGGATGAATGATCTGCTCACTGCCTCATCGCATGAAGGAGACATGGTTGTTGAATGTTTTCAAAAGTTGCAAAAAATCTCTGGACTCAGTTCCCTGAAATAGAAAAGGGGAGAAGGGAGGGGTTTTCAAAATGCTATTCAGCGATCCGACAAGCACTATATTTGACTGGTAATGAAGCCTGTAACAGGACCCACATTTTCAAATTGCTTCTACTGAAGTAGTAGCTCAGTTGTTGCCAAATTTTACGTTTTCTATCTGAACCAGTTAAAGAAAATCTGAGTCTGGATGTGCTCTGCAAACACAACATGCCATTCAGTCAGGACTGTTCTCTGGTACCTCTAAAAAGTCTGGGTTACAGCCTGAATGCGACGACAGTTTGCATTTCGGTTTGCACAGCAAAGAAATGAAACTTGTCAGGACCAAAAATGAAGGGCCCAACACATGGAGACAGCAGAGGGAGGGTGGAAGGGTGGTGGGTGGGTGGCGGGTCCATCCGAATGGTAGAAGTGAAGGGAGAGTGATGAGTTTCTGGCAGCCGGTTGCTAACTGTGTCACATCAGTCCTCACTGGGCAGCAGTGATTCATCCTTTGTCATTCAGTGATGGAATAATGTGACAGAGCAGATAGAGAGGTGCGTGTGTGTGTGTGTGTGTGTGTGTGTGTGTGTGTGTGTGTGTGTGTGTGTGTGTGTGTGTGTGTGTGTGTGCGTGCATGCTGGTGTTACTCACACTGTTGGGACTAAAACCTGTTTACTCGCTCACACTATGGGGGCTTGGCCTTCTTCGTGACTGGTCCCCACCTTGTACATGAGTGAATGTTACAGTGACAACTTTGTTTAATGTTAGTTATGTTTGGGCAAATCATGATGATGTTGACCCTTTGGTGAGCGTCTGTCACTCTAGTCCACCTGCTCCACCTGCAGCTTCTTCGCAGACGTGTTCTGATTAGAAGCAGCTATAAAACGTCTGTGGTGTGAAGATGGTCAGCAAACACTGCTTTGTTTACACTTTGGATATCTGCAGTATACAGTGGGTACGGAAAGTTTTCAGACCCCTTTAAATTTTTCACTCTTTGTGTCATTGCAGCCATTTGCCAAAATCAAAAAAGTTCATTTTATTTCTCATTAATGTACACTCAGCACCCCATCTTGACAGAAAAAACCAGAAATGTAGAAATTTTTGCAAATTTATTAAAAAAGAAAAACTGAAATATCACATGGTCGTAAGTATTCAGACCCTGTGCTCAGTATTGAGTAGAAGCACCCTTTTGAGCTAGTACAGCCATGAGTCGTCTTGGGAATGATGCAACAAGTGTTTCACACCTGGATTTGGGGATCCTCTGCCATTCTTCCTTGCAGATCCTCTCCAGTTCTGTCAGGTTGGATGGTGAACGTTGGTGGACAGCCATTTTCAGGTCTCTCCACAGATGCTCAATTGGGTTTAGGTCAGGGCTCTGGCTGGGCCAGTCAAGAACGGTCACAGAGTTGTTCCGAAGCCACTCCTTTGTTATTTTAGCTGTGTGCTTAGGGTCATTGTCCTGTTGAAAGGTGAATCTTCGGCCCAGTCTGAGGTCCTGAGCACTCTGGAAGAGGTTTTCTTCCAGGATATCGCTGTACTTGGCCGCATTCATCTTTCCTTCAGTTGCAACCAGTCGTCCTGTCCCTGCAGCTGAAAAACACCCCCATAACATGATGCTCCCACCACCATGTTTCACTGTAGGGATTGTATTGGGCAGGTGATGAGCAGTGCCTGGTTTTCTCCCCACATACCGCTTAGAATTAACACCAAAAAGTTCAATCTTGGTCACATCAGACCAGAGAATCTTATTTCTCATAGTCTGGGAGTCCTTCATGTGGTTTTTGGCAAACTCTATGCAGGCTTTCATGTGTCTTGCACTGAGGAGAGGCTTCCATCAGGCCACTCTGCCATAAAGCCCCGACTGGTGGAGGGCTGCAGTGATAGTTGACTTTGTGGAACTTTCTCCCATCTCCCTACTGCATCTCTGGAGCTCAGCCACAGTGATCTTTGGGTTCTTCTTTACCTCTCTCACCAAGGCTCTTCTCCCACTATTGCTCAGTTTGGCTGGACGGCCAGGTCTAGGAAGAGTTCTGGTCGTCCCAAACTTTTTCCATTTGAGGATTATGGAGGCCACTGGGCTCTTAGGAACCTTGAGTGCTGCAGAAATTCTTTTGTAACCTTGGCCAGATCTGTGCCTTGCCACAATTCTGTCTCTGAGCTCCTTGGGCAGTTCCTTCGACCTCATGATTCTCATTTGCTCTGACATGCACTGTGAGCTGTAAGGTCTTATATAGACAGGTGTGTGCCTTTCCTAATCAAGTCCAATCAGTTTAATTAAACACAGCTGGACTCCAATGAAGGAGCAGAACCATCTCAAGGAGGATCAGAAGAAATGGACAGCATGTGAGTTAAATATGAGTGTCACTGCAAAGGGTCTGAATACTTATGACCATGTAATATTTCAGTTTTACTTTTTTAATAAATTTGCAAAAATTTCTACATTTCTGTTTTTTTCTGTCAAGATGGGGTGCTGAGTGTACATTAATGAGAAATGAAATGAACTTTTTTGGTTTTGGCAAATGGCTGCAATGACACAAAGAGTGAAAAATTTAAAGGGGTCTGAATACTTTCCGTACCCACTGTAGGTCTTCGACTTTCCGATACAGACTACTGCCCCCTGCTGGTATGGAGAGGTATTTCCTCTCACCAGGTGCAGAACATACGTGCTGGTTGGCCGTCGGCTGGAGTCTCTGTGGTGTGTTCAAGGGACACTTTTTGATCTAAATGAAGGTTATTTTTCGGTAGCAATTGTCCCTTTGTAGTTTTTTTCTAGTCAGCTTAGTGTGTCCCTCCTTAACAGGCTTTTTGAGGGTTCAGACTTTGTTTTAGAGTTAAGATTAAAACTAGGCTAGGGTTAGGGCCTAAGGGGCTGCACTATGTGACTGATTGTCCTCACAAACGTGGCCGCATGAACCTGAGTGTATGTGTGTCATAGACAGATGTGATCATCTACAGATTCCCTTCAGGCACATGAGAGACAGAGACTAAGAGAGAGGAATAAATTGAAACAGATAAGAATTAAAAATGAGAGAAGTGAAGAAGAATAACAGAGAAGGGCAGGGAGAGAGATCAGTGCTAAGTGGCGAGGTGGTAAGTTTCATTACCCATCATTAAAAGAGCCACATATTATCGAGGTCAGGGCAGCAGAGAGCCCTACACAGCCAGACTGAGAGTCCTCGGGGCCCTTTTAAATTTAAATGGGCTGTTCGCAGGTGGCAGGAGACGAAGAGAAAGAGGCATCAAAGCCAAGGAGACTTGGATAGCTCATGTCAGGTACGAGGGAGGAGACTGATGGCTCAGGTCAGCAGAGAGAAGACTGATAGCCACTTATGCTGTTTGTTTGAGGGACTCGGATGATTGGGTCATGACAGAAAGATTTTGAAAGTTTATTATCAGTTGTGTCTGATTCCTGATTTATTGTGTCTAATTTTAACCCTCTAAATAACTCTGGGCTCTAATATTGTAGTAATAATGGAAATAACAGCCCAATCAGAATTCATTTCATCATGTGACCACCTCAGTTGGAACAGCCAGGCCCAATCTGACCCGATCAGAGGAAATTTCCAAAGGGGAATGAGACGGGTGGTGAAATAGGAAAAGTTTCTGGGAGGGGACAGAAACGTGGCGGCACCAAAACCAAACTGGTCTGTGGCTGATACGACATTTTTGTTGGAGACTTTGAAAGATTGTGTTCAAACGAGTTTGAAAAGATGAACGGAGCCGAAATCCACTGAACCACTGAGCAAATCCAATTCTTCTTCTGTTATATTTTCTGCTGTTGGTAAAGTGATTTCAGACATCAGAGCTTTTAGTGTGCTAACTTCAGTGTCTTTAACCATGGGTTTCTTCTACCTGACTAATGTATGTTTCAGCTCTTTGCAGCTAGTTTTCAGATTTATTTATGTACTGAAGAGCAGACTGAGGAAGGAGTTTGCAGAAAATTCCCCTTATTGAAACGTATTTCAGTTCACTGAACCTTCCCTCATTATTCTGATATGTAAAAGAATGATCTTACGGACTAATGTAGTCAGACTTTTCTGATCCAAATAGACTGACATTTCTTAAATTACAAATTCAAATTATTATACTGCCTCATCTTGACTCTATATTTTTAAAGCTGGAAAATCTCTTATGTTTGAATTTCACTTCAGCCTGGACTGGAGTCACATTTAGGGGACAAGGAAACTAAATTTTGGTTTCACGTGCATCTTTTCGCTCTGACAACACCGATGCTGTCCAACATACTGGAGTCTGCAGCCATGTGCTCAGGCTGCAAAGTGACCTAAATCCAGAGGACGATTTTGGGAGGATAGGCTGACATTTCCTGCTAATGAAACTGAATGCCTTTTGTTTCATTTTAATCGCTGTTATAGAAGTAATTGCTACTCCTTTTGTTTAGGACAGAGTCTGCTGCATTTTTCTTTTGGGTTAGTCTTTCTTTAAGGCAAAGAAAATCTAGCAGTATATATAAAAAATTTACATATCAGTGAACACCCGCATTGAAACAAACTGTGCTTTAAAAATAAACAAAAAAGACATATGACAGAGTTATAATAGAGGTCAATAAAACAGATGTGGTAGGCTTGTTAATTAGTTTAACCCTGACGTTTCCTCACCGACACAGCATGGAGATGTATTTCCACTGACTGTGGAATATAACTACTTGCAATGACTCATTTCAGGGATAAACTAATGTAAAAGCTTTGGAAAGAAGGAAGTTTCATTGCACAGAAAATAGCAGTGTAATTGTTTATTGCAGCAGATTAGCTGTGTTTATTTATGATTACAGAGATGTTAGAGCATTGATTTATACAGTCACTGGAGAGCAAAAAGAACCAGGAAGGTAAATTACAACATGTGTGGGGCCTTTTTCAGCTATACTTGTGGGGACCACATTGTGAAACCCCACCATCCTGTGCACAAATCAAAATGCTCATCGACGTTTGTCTTTGTGTTGTGTGATAGTAGCAGTTTGGCTTTTTGTTCACCACTGCCTGACACAAACATATTAATACTGTATGGGACTTTTCCTAACAATGAAGCTTATTACAGACTGAAAAGAAAATCCTCACTAACACTGACTTCAAAGCAGAATTCACTAAAAACCAAAAACTGCTCTAACACTGGCAGTTTCTTCAAACCCAGGATGAAAAACCAGCAGCACCTGCAGATGAAGCCTAACAACCTGATCTGTTCATCAGCAGAAAGCACATTTAAACTAAGTATGTTAGAGACCGAGATAGAAATTATTAAACATTAAATCAATTGCACAGGTCTGCTCCAGTTTAGCACCGACTCCAAAGGTAGAGTAGGGAAAGCGCGACAGAGAAATATCACCCCTTTGTTCTGACTTCTGTCCAAAACCGCTTTTCCAGAACACTTAAACAGGAACTACCTATTATTTATTCTTGTTTCAGTTCTTGCAGCATCCCACCTTTTTTAGTCTTCCGTTTGTGAACGAAAGCTGCTGTGGTACCTTCTCTGCCATAGCGTGCCTGCAAAACCTTATGGGAGACTCTTGGATCAAGCATCAAGTCCAAGGGCTGAGTCTAGGTGTAGGAAGTAGGTTGACAGATTACCAAGCCTACCTTTAAGCAAGTCGCAAACAATTAACAGATGCAACAGGTGAATGAATCAACATTTATGTACACAGTTGATGTCAACTAACACATTTCTACATTAAATGAAAATGTTTGGAGAGTGTTAAGGATTTCTGAACTTTATAAAAATGGCTAGCTGTAGACGGTGGCTTAGGGCTTAACGCTGTTCTGCATGCTGCATGTTCTCCCTGTGCTTGTGTGGGTTTTCTCCAGGTAATCTGGTTTCCTCCCACAGTCCAAAAACATGTATGTCAGGTCGATTGGTGACTCTAAATTGCCCATAGGAGTGAGTGTGAGTGTGTGAGGTTGTTTGTCTCTATGTGGCCCTGTGATGGACTGGGGACCTGTCCAGGGTGGACCCCTGCCTTTCACCCAAAGAGAGCTGGGATAGGCTCCAGCAGATCCCTGGGACCCTGGTTAGGACTAAGGGGGTATAGATGATGGATGGATGGATGGCTAGCTTTAGTTCTTCACTTCAACAGTCTGAACCAAAGACTTAAAAACCTGTATAATTATTAAAGAATGGTAAATCATATGCAATGAATGACCTCCTGCAGGTATTAATCCACTCAAAGCCTTATAGTTTTGCTAAATTAAATGGATTTGAGATTCATTTCAATCTGTTTCATGGATCAGAGCCACGTTTTTCCTCAAAAGGATTTTTTCCTTCTCCTACCGGCTTTGTCTGCTGCTGAGAGCTGCAGGTTTTTCATGTTTAAATCTCCTGTCAGATGAATAGAAACCCAAAACCCTCAGGTGCACAGAAAGTCTTCACACAGACGTGGTGACCTTAACCCTGATTCCCTGAGTCTACACAGTGTGTTGAATTCTTCTGATTAAAGCATTGATGGATTATGAGAAAATGGGCCCTGGACATAGACAGAAAGTGTTTACTCGGTCCACTTGTCTGGCGGGGAGAGAATAAATTACTCTTCTGTGAAAGGGAGTTGAAAGCACCTCCTGATGTCACCTCCCTACCAGGGACTGAAACATCTGTAAAGCAGCCAGAAATCACCAGTGTCAGGATGTTGTGACAAAGAGCCTGACAGGAGTGTGATATGTGACTGATGATAAGCTGAACATATATGTGAGAAGCCTCTATCAGCAGGGTGACATTATTTGTTAGAGCCTTTCAAAGCTGTTATATATCAGTGGTGGAAACTCTGAATACATTTTTACAACGTGACAGCGCTGCTTTAGGCACCAAATATGACTTGGTAAAGTTTAGGGAAAGATTTGGGGTTTTCTTTTTGCCCACCTTAGGAAAACATCTTGGTGTTTTTCACTAAAGTTAGAGAACAACACTACTGTTGACCAAAACTGGACATGAACAGTCGTCTTTGGTGGCAAAGTCCCACATTTTGTTGGCTCATCCCACATGAAAACCATCATTAATCAGCCTGATTTAACACAATATGAAACAATGTGTTGTATGAGTGTGATAGAGATGTTGTTATACATTTTATAGTATCTTTGAATGCGTATATGCTTTGAATAGTCACTATAAAAATAAAAAAGGTGGATTTTTACACTTTACACTGAATTTTAAGGAACAATACCATAACTCTATTTCTGCTTAAGAGAGCTTTAAGAATGACAGAGACCTTGTCAGTCCATTTTGATTTTTTTTTTTTAAATGTGAGTTTTGAGGAAGCCAGAGCCTTTAAGTGGAAATATCTGTCATTTTGTGGAGCTGTATTACTCTGTCCTTCCTCTTTGGATGTAGAAATTGGCCTTTCTGCTTCATCAATGATGGATTCATCTTGTTTGACAGTTGAGCATCTGTGCAAAGTAGAGGGAAGCAACTGTTCTTTGATACTGAGGGATGAACACTAAAACCTGAGCTTCATATTGACATTCTTAGATTTGTGCAAATCCCGTGTACGTATCTTGTTTTGACTGATAAATTTGAAATTTAAAATATGTGGTGTTTTTTTAGCCTAAAAGCAAAGAAGGAACAAAGTGATCGGGCATGAGACATGAGAAAATCAAGGAAAATTATACAACTTCAGTTTTCAGTCAGAGACAAACACACCCAAAGTTACACTGTACACACAAAATGTGCATGTTGCAAGCTGGTGTCTCATAGATATGTCCAAGGTGCCCTATACCACCAGTATACTGATGGGTCTTCATTAGGCTCCAGTCCTGATCCACTCGCTGCTCCAATGGGCTGCTTGGAAAGCAACCAACTTGCTAACTTGAAATATGAAACATCTATTATACTCTACATGTCAGTGTTAATTACAGAAGCCATTTTGCTTCTTGTTTTTTCTCTTCTTTATTATTTTCAGCATATACTGTGGGATAGAACTAAAAGAACCTGAGACTAGAAAACAGAAAGCAAAGAGAAAGTGAGAAATTATGAAGAAAATGACAAAGAACAAACTTTTTTTTTTTCTTTGTGGAAGGTTTTGCACAGCAGCAGGCAACAAACAGCAGTGGGAACCTAACTTCCACAAAAGCTGTTGTAATTACTCAACACTGATAAGCAGGAAATAAAACTGGACACCACATTAACCCAGCGCTGCAGTGGATCGTTCAGTTGCTGTCCTCAATTTACCACATTAGTCGAAATGGTCAAGGAGCTTTGTGCTCGGCCTCAGCCCTCAAATTGTCCAACTAACGGGAGTCACAAACATCTGTGTGATGTGCTGCATCTAACTCATCAGTAACTGCTGCCTTCATGGAGCTTTAAATGTTTAAACTGTGTTAGCTGGACACCATCAAAATTTCATCTTAATAACAAATTTTCTTTTTTTACATTTCAGTGAGGTTCTTCCATCTCTCGAACAGCATGCAAGCAGGTGCGAGGACAATGAACACAGATTTTATCGTCAACTTACGCGTGACAGATGGTCCTTGCCATTTTAAATCTCTCTGACATTGATTCAATGTCATCAGTGACGAAGACAACAAGACAGACGTGGACATTTTGTACGCAGTGGCTGTGTGCCAGCAGGCTGCCGCCCAGGAGACGAAGATGGAGGTGAGTGTCATCACACATACTGTGGGTTCCTGAGGGGATGTTTCTGAAGCTTAGATTTAGATTATTGTCATTTTGTCTAGTTAAGGCAAAAAAAGTTGACAGCATTGAGAAGCCAAGGCTGAAGAAGTGAAAAAAATCTAAAAAACTCATTTTTAATTTCATACCTGCCTTTGTAATTCTTTTAGTCATTAAATTCTGTATAGTGCAAACAGGAGATTTTCCATGGTGCAGATGCACCAAAATAAAAAAGTAAGAAATATTGTCTAAAAGTACGGGGCTCAGGTGATGCCGCACAAAGTTGAGTAACTGTATCTGTGACAAAGGGAAATTATCATGATTGTAATTGTAGAACCAAGACTGAAAGCAATGATCCCAAATGGCAGTGAGAAAAATAAATACACTGGAGTTGCAGAAAGAGCTTAAGAGTTGCATGACAATTTTACGTGGCTTTGTCAGTGTGAGTCTTTTCCCCAAAAGAGACAAGCACAGTGAATTAATGATGCCGTCAGTTATAATCTGTGCACAGTCCAGCAAGACCGTCGGATGATCAAGACAAAACATGTTTCTGCATGGCCTGATCTGATTCCCCTTTCAACAGGGTGACATCTGTCGCCTGTGCTTTTAAAAACAGTTATAAATCTTATGATCTGACAGTGCAGTGGTTAAGCTTTGGTTCATTTTAGGCACAAAAACAAGTTGTTTAGATTTAGGGAAACATCGTGATTGAGGTTAAAAGACATGCTTACAGTTGGGGAACTGATTAAAATAAATAAATGTTCATTTTCTAGTAGGAAACAGGAAAAAACTGCATTCTCTGTTGTCCCATCTGTGCACCTTAAAGTCTTCTTTCCTGAATTAGTGGCTTCCTAACGACGTTGCCCTGCTTTTTTTGTTTTGCACCATAATTCCTACAGCTGCTAGAGGTTTTTGTCATTTGGACATAAATATGCTGTTTTGGGGAAGGAACAGTTTTTTTATTTTCCACATCCAAAGTTGTTTATGTGTAAGTTCAATAAGATAAACTGGATGTAAAGTGAAAGTCACAGCACAAACTGAGTATTTGGATGTTAGATTGAGATTGTATTTGCGGTCTGTATTTCAGGTTTAGGCTATGCCTTAGTTACAGCATCATAACTCAGTATGCCATTATTATATCTGCGTTTAGAGTCAGGAACAGGCTTTTTCTCTGTATAGTCAACCACATTACACACTCATAGGGGAGGCAAACAAATCACCACCATGACAAGGCTCTTCCACTCTTCTCTGTTAATATTCATGGTGCAGCACACACACAGTGATGGGACGTCAGAGGCACCACACAGCCAGTCTGGGTTTGTTTCCATCAACCCAGAAATCACAGATGAGCCTCACGATTTCTTGGAACCATTGCATTATGATGGAAATGTAGTTTTGAAGCAACAAAACAGGGAAATGTGGAGGAATTTTAACCTGAGTGACATTAACACAACCTGTTAATAATGGTCTTTTCATGAGAGCCGACACTTACAAAACTGCAGCTCGCAGGTTTTAATCGGTCAGGAAGTGTATGGGGGTGTAGGGAGGTCGGGATTTGGTTGCTTTGGGTAACCACAATTATTATTAATGTAATTTCACAGATATCAGGTTCTAATTATTTTAATTACCTATCAATTATAACTTTGTCTTTTTTCTGGCAGTCAGTCAGCCACCGTGTACAGTGATATAAAATGTCAGAAAACCCTCTCATTTGAGGAGAAATCAGCTGCTAATGTCACAGAAAAAGCTGTTTCTTGTTTTAATAAGGGTAATTAGTTATTAGTGAAACGGGACCTTAAAACTCAATGGACCCATGCAGACCTCGAAGGTAAATGTGATCTGGCAGCACAGGCCAGAGACTGATGAATGAATGAACTCTGCATCAGAAGTGTCACAGAGCACATGGTACAGTTGGTCATATAAGCTTCCACAGTTAGCACAGCAATGCTCTTATTCTCCTGGGCCATGTCTTAACCCTCCCCCTTAACCCTCAGGTACATTTATAGTAGGGAACAATCCATGTCATTTTTAGTTAATTATATAGACGAAAACTAGTCATCACATATTAACTTTTGAAAATGGGTCAAATTGACCCGAAGACAACAGGAGGGTTAAATCAGTATACTTAAGAAACCATGTGTGCCACAGAAGACTGTTCTCAACACAGAAGTCACAGCATTGTTCTTTTGTACAAAGGGTTCTTGTAATTATTATGATGGCCTAATTACATAATTGTTTTTGAAATAGTCAGTGCCTTCATAGGACGTATATGTCTCATGATGTATTATGACTCTTTCCCTGTATCTGACCCAGTTTTGACCCAGATAAATCCCTGACATGCAAAAAGAGCAGCTTCTGCAGACACTGGCAGAGCTGCAGCTCGTGTTAAGGCCCCCAGAGAGAAAACAGTCACCAACAGTCTGAATTGTCTTTATTTCTCTCCTGGGGTCTTTTATCCCCACTGTGCTTTTTTACTGATGAAATGCAATATTTGGCTTTTAAAAAAATGACTGGCTGAGTTTGTCATTGTAACTGCCTTTCACACTTTTCTCACTAAACCTCCAGAACCTTAATCTAATTTTCCGTTCTGCAGACATGGCAGAGCTGTGCACTCACAGGCTTCTTTTGAGTTTGTATTTATTCCAAAGCTCCACTGAGCACGAGCCTGTCTGAAGTGTCTTTTGTTGTCGATTTTGGTGCCAAATTGGTATCATTTTGAACATTCATTCTTTAGCCAGAGACGAGGTATGGGACATTTGGAGGAAAATTGCTTTGATTTGCCAGTGGAGAAACACAATATGAACTCTTCGCTGTCAACGCTGGGTTGTTGTTGATGCTGTTCGAACCACAATCAAAATGCACCAGTATTTGTTGATCGCGTCATGATTTGGGTGCAGTGCAGGTCTGATAGTTCCATCACAGGTATTGCAGAACCCTCGACCCGCATTGTTGGTGCTGTCATACACCTGTGTGGCTTGTCCTGCCTGCTATGCTGGTGACAACCACATATTATACCTTATATCCCCTCCATCAAACAATGAGCCCGCCTGCTTTTCATGGTTGTAATTCCCTTTCCTTTTTTATTACATTTCACAATTCAGTGTTCATCTGTAGATTAACAAATGTTTGTTTTGTTTTGTTTTTAGAAAAGTAGATGTTGTTGTTGTTCTGTAAGTTTATTTAATCGTGGTATCGTGCCTGAGCCCCGTGACCGTGGCTTTCAGGAAAAAGAGGGTATAGAAAATGGATGGATGGATGGATCGTGCCTGAGAAGCTGCAGTAGTAGTAGTAGTAGTAGTAGTATTAGTAGTCAGGGCTGAATTTAACATAGCTGAGGTTGGTTCTTGCTATCTGCAGTGGGAAGTAGTACTTGGGGAATTTGGTTTTGTACACAGCTGTACGTGGTCTGAAAATTTTGGGAGCTTCTAATCTACATTTTAAAATGAAACTTGTCGGTGTCATTTGTAGAGACAGATGTTTTGATTGTGAGGTAGCCTATCAGAAGTGAATGCAGATGTTTGTTTCCTGAGAGACAATTAGCAAAACGTAAACACACCGAAGGTCTTGTTTGAGAGCGACCTGCTGAGCCACAACAGATGTAAAGACAATGGTTACGTTCAGCTTGTGTTATGTAACGGTAGCAGCAGTGAACGATACGAGCACGGCATCGTTTTGTGCCTGTTTCAGTGACATTTGACAGGTGAGCCACAGCTCTAAAGTGCTGCTGTCACCTGTAACCGTGTTACTTTGATGCTGATGGTAATTCTGAGGCTATGGAGTGTCTTTCTAAATTCTGTCCTGACACAACAGATTGACATCCTGTCATTATGGAGATAAAAGTCAAAAACAAATATTTGACAATCTCTTTGCTAATTCTGATGAAGTCTGGACGGTAGATTGTATAATGAAAGAAAATACAAGAATTAAAATAAATAAATATTGGTTAAGACAAGTAAAAGAATGATTTTCTACTGTAGCCTGGATAATATGAAAGTCATATGGGAATGTTTCATATCACATACGATTAAATGCGTATCTTTGCAGCTTTCTGCTTTTGAGTCGTGCACATTTAGGTGAAATATTCACTATTACCCAAAATTGATTTTCTCTATATCCAAAAACGTAAAAAGAGGAAAAATAATCGCCTGGGTTGGCTTTGCTGAGTCACCGACTCGACCAGGCAGTCAATTCCACTTTCCTAAATATTTACCCCAACTTACTGACACGACAGTCACAATCCCTGAACCATTATTCTTTCTCTTTCACATAAATGTCAGCCAGGCAAAATGAGATTTTCTCAGACCCAAGGATGAACTGTTATTCAACCTTCTTGTTTATTTGAATATCCCCAGGACAGTGAAAGAGGGAGGGGGGGGGCAGAGGTTTAAAGAAACTGACTCTGACTAGTAAGTTCAGAATGTCTTTTAAATGACTTTTCCACTCGTTTTGGTCAGATAGGATTCAGAACTGATATTTTATAGTTGTCAGACATGTGAGATGTCAGATAAAGCTCTGTCTTCGTGAAACGGGGATTGGCCAGGTCGGATCATTGATTCTATGGTTCCCTGAATGATTGAAGGGTTTTAAAACGCCGAACTCTGTGAGGCGTTTATGAGTCGTCTGCTCAGAATATTTAGTCTGATATCTGTTGTACTAGCAGATCTCTCTATGTCACAGGCTTCATGTAACAGCTGAAGTGATTTTCACACAGCTCTGACTGCACCTGCAGCTGGAAACTTTTCACTGGGCAGATCAGGGCTGATATAACTTGTCATCATGAAGCATTTGATCAGAAAAAGAATGCCACCACCTGAAAATTACACCCACATGGGATTGTTGGCTATAAAAGCCTTTGCCTGGTTTCAGGCTTTTCACAAGATTTTGGAACCTGGCTGCTGAACCTGGATTTGCACCTATTCTTCAGCCCCAAGAGTGTTGAGAGTGAGGTCCCATACAGATGCTGTGTGGTTCACACTGAGCAGTCAGTTCATCCCAGTGGTGTTGGATGGAGCTGAGGTCCAGACTCTGTGCTGACCAGTCACAGTGTTTTCACACCAAAACTGGGGGGGGGGGATTCATGGATCTGGTTTGTGCATGAGGGCAGTGTCGTGTTGATAGAAGGACTTTCAAAGTCCAAAAGTAAAATATATGGTAACTGGATATCTACTAAAAATCAATGTAAAATATGTTGTATTCTTAAGAATGGCTTTGATTTCTAAGTGGGCTTGTACATGTATTGTCTGTGACCAAAATAACAGATATTTATGTAGACTTGAAGTATTTTTCAGTCAGTTTTATTTAATTTTGACCTCATGTGATTTTCATGTGTTTTGCAGTCTGGATGAAAATTCACTTCAACAAATGAATATGCTTTGTTTAATCATCTTCTTCTCCTTTGGGCTGCTCCCTTCAGGGGTCTCCACAGCGAATCATCTGCCTCCATTTAACCCTATCCTCTGTATCCTCCTCACCCACACCAACTATCCTCATGTCCTCCTTCACTACATCCAAGAACCTCCTCCTTGGTCTTCCTCTAGGCCTCCTTCCTGGCAGCTCTAACCTCAGCATCCTTTTACCAATGTATTCACTGTCCCTCCTCTGAACATGTCCAAACCATCTCAATCTGGCTTCCCTGGCTTTTTCTCCAAAACATCTAACATGAGCTGTCCCTCTGATGTCCTCAGTCCTGATCCTATCCATCATCATCACTCCCAGAGAGAACCTCAGCATCTTCAGCTCTGCTACCTCCAGCTCTGCCTCCTGTCTTTTTCTCAGTGCCACTGTCTCTAAACCAGACAACATTGCTGGTCTCACCACTGTCTTGTCCACCTTTCCTTTCATTCTTGCTGACACTCTTTTGTCACACATCACACCTGACACTTTCCTCCACCCGTTCCAACCTGCTTGCACACGTCTCTTCACTTCTTTTCCACACTCTCCGTTGCTCTGGACTGTTGACCCTAGGTACTTAAAATCCTCCACCTTCCTCACCTCTACTCCCTGTAACCTCACCGTTCTACCTGTGTCCCTCTCATTTACACACATGTACTCTGTTTTACTGCGGCTCAGCTTCATTCCTCTCCTTTCCAGAGCAAACCTCCACTTCGCTAGATTTTCCTTCACCTGCTCCCTGCTCTCACTACAGATGACAATGTTATACAGATTAAACAAAACAAATATGCTTAGTTTAATCTGTATAACATAAAATAAACTCAGATCTCATCTGTAAATTTAAATTTTGAAAAACTGGACCAATGACGTTGCCCCATTTCCTCAAGTTTTACACTCTTTATATTATGATTTTACTTTCACATCCACACTAAGCCTGCTACAGGAGTAATAAAGCAAAGGGCTGCTCCACCAGCGTAAATCCCCACCACACTGAGAGGTTGGAGGGTTCATCCATAATTCATGCTGGAAGACGCTGAACAGATTGAATTGTCACATCTCAGGCTGGTTCAGAGGAGGAGAGAGGAATGAGCTGTTCTTTTTCTCTCTCTGAATGTTCTTAGCAGGAATAGACTTTGCAGGGAAATGAGGGGAACAGATGCTGTGTGGTGCCTCTGGCCTCTGCGTCGGCTAATATTTGGCCCTTTCTGAGTTGCACTGGGGCTGCGATGGTGCTGTTGACCCTAACCTTTGACCTCCCCGTGGGACAAATGAGAAAAGAATCGACTTCAGGGACGTTTACAAGTTTGTTTATTTAATTTAACATCTAATAGATGTAGATGCTCATGCTAATACAGTGAGTCCAGCTCTGTCTGCTGTGAATTTTAGTTTATTCAAGTAAGACTACATCCCATTAGCATTTTCTCTGGGAGCCCTTCAACATTTCCTCTGCACGAGGAAAATGTTTGTTCTCATAGAGAGACGGAAAAAGGTTATCTAGGAGAGTCTATAGGGGAGATGATTGATAAAAGCACTTATCATAGCAGGATGGTTGTTCATCCAGTATCTGCTTCTATTCAATTTTTCAACATTTCCACAGGACCTAAAGGTTTTCTTTAACATTAATCAAGTGATTTTCTCTTCATTTAATGCAGACCCCTGTCCTCCTCTAACTTTAGCAAAGTGCTTTGCTCAGCCATGGAAGAACATAACATGGACATAACGTTGCAAGATGTTATCAGCTATTAACAGAAAACCTGTGTGATAATGTAGTTCTTTGAGGCAATGGCTGAAATCATTTCATAGCCATGTTCAGGCAACAAAATGCCTACATGAACTCTTTATGCCTGAGTATCATTAAATACAAAGTGGTTGAAATCTTCATGATTAGAGACTCTTGAAGTGAAAACATGTTAACACTTAAACTGACCTTGATGACCTTTATTCTCTGGTTATTCACAGTAAGCAGGTTGTAGTGTGCATGCAGATACACTGATAGTCACTGATGTTCCCTGAACCCACACTGACCTCCTTCATGTCTGCTCGTACAATAAAAATGATATTGGAGGTCAGAGGTCATGCTGGACGAAATGGGCATTTATTCAATATGTAGCTTGGTGATTTAGCATCTAAAATTAGCTTTGACTGGAGGAGAATATCTAATGACAGAGAGGTCAGAGGTCTAAGGCATTAAAATGTAGTCACATAAAAAATTCAGCTGATCTTCTGGCCCATTCAGCCAGAGATCTTAGTATCGTTTACTTCAGGCTATGCTGATAGAGTTTTTAATATATTTTGGACGATTTTGCAGTAACTCAAGAAAAAACTGCAAGATTTATGTATTTATGACACCATGAAAATTATACCATTACTCAAATATCAGTGGCACTCCTTACGTAGAGGCATTATCAAGGCACCAAGCAAATTATTAGAATAACTGATACAGCCCACTGCTGTATCATCTAACACTATCAATTTGCATATATCTGTGCGCCATCTGTCTGCAGAGTTGCCCTTTCCAAATGCCACGAAAGGTCAGAAAGCAATAAGTCAAAGTATCACCGTGCTTGGCGAGATTGGCTGATTTCATACATTTTCTTCTGCATCATTGGTGCATTTAGCAGAAAATTGTAAACACAATACAGAAATATATCTGGAATGAATCATTGAGTCATTGGAGTTTTCTTGTGGCTGGTTTGATTTTTACATCTCTGGACCTTGGCAGCACAAGCCACTACATTTTAATGCACAGCACTCTGAGCTACAACGGAGTCAGACAGATATTGATGCTTGGTGGGTTTTTTTTTTTTAAAACAGTACAGGGGCCAGTGATGAAGCTGGTGGTCAGGGTTAAAGTACCAAGACTCGCTGCTGGAAAAACATATCACAGTATATAGATGCCAAAATCCAATAAATAGCTGCTCCTAAACAACTTTTTAAAAAAATAATAAGTCAACTTTTTTGAGGAATGAATTCTATCTGTGCTGTAAGTTTCATTATGATAATTAAGCCACATCTGAAGATACGATGGAGAACTGGTTCTCTGAGTCTCTGAGTCCTGAAATATTAGTTCAATTAGCACCTGAAAATGTCAAGGTCCTCTCCCAGTGGCCTGGGCTGTGATTAATGGCTCTGACAAGTCCTGTATACAGGATGTGACACTTTCTATATTAAAAAATTTAACTTGAGAAATGTTTTTTTCTGATTATAGTTCTATTACATTCACTCTATAAACAAAGGCTTTACAGATAGTATGAGAGATGATGTTATTCATGCTTATAGACAAGTTTAGATTTTCTGTCGGTCGCTGGAAAAAGCCTTATATTTAATATCCCCAACTGCACAGTCGGTATAATGTTTGTTAGTGAGGAATAGGTGAGCATGGTGAATCATTTGGATGTGATCTAGCCCAAAATATAATTTAAATGTTAGAGGATAGAGAGTGATGGATTTAGGCAGCATCCTAGTTGTCGCTGTACATAGCACAGCTTTTTCACAAAGTGTAGCTTTCAGCAGTAAATAGTAATTTCAACAGCGTTACCTCTGTCCTGGCTTTCTGCTGTCTTCCCTTGGAGTGGATTTAAATGTTCTTGTACCTCGGGCTCTCTTCTTGTCTGTCTCCGTCAAAGCAAATCTGTCTTCATCATTGGTTGAATAACTGATGGAGTAGACCTGGAGAGCCAAAATAGTTTTTTTTTTTTTCAGTAATGTTGGAATGATGGTAATATTGTTTTTCTCCACTTCTTATCCTTTTGCTGATATTTCACTGTGTTTGCAACACAGTATTTCTGCTCCTGCAGTCTTTTGTACAGATTTTAATAAAAAGGTCTTAGTCACCAGGAAGCAGGCATTTAATTATGTCATCTTCAGTGAAGATTTTCTTTATTCTTGTCAGTTTAGGACAAAAATTAAGTTTATCATCCCAGTCACTAAATATAATATCATAATATTATATAATCTTTGCTCTCTTGTCATTTTAAAACATGCCTATTATAAAATTGTTATTGTTATTAGCAAAGTACTAATTTAGATTTGCGTACTGTGCAAGCGTTGGTATTTTTTGATGCTCCCTGTATAATCGTGGAGGGTAATTTACTTTCATACCACTGTCGTAAGTACAAATTCGAGCCTCCCTCATGGATTGTGGTCCACATGCTAATACAGCCAAACACCAAGCGCAACACAAGACAGAGCAAACAAGCTAATGTTACTGACTAGTCCAACAGCAAGAAGGCCAGCTCAGTGTCCTCAGGCTTTCAGCTCTTTTATCTCCTACCAACCAGTAAGAACACTTTCTCTTTTTCTATTCCTCGTTTCCTCGACAGCATCTTGTTTGGTCTCTGAGAATACCCAGCTAGTTTCTTCCCTTGTAGCTAAACCTAGAGTTGCTGGTGTGTGAAGTGGACTATGCTGTTGTTTCTGGCCCTGTCTACCAAAGTCACCTAGTGCGATGGGTGTTCTGTGCTCGAGGAAACAACAACAGAGATGTCATTCTCCCTAGTACAAGTCAGTATAGCATCAAAATGATTTTGAAGCTGTTATTCTAAGATAAAATTAATGCATGATGCTAATCTGTCAAATCCTGCAGAACTGTGGTCAGAGCTAAATTGTGTGCCAGTCTTTTTATGAAGGCTGTGTCAGATCCCCACCCAGAAAAAACCTCCACACAGAGCAGACCTGTTTGTCCTTTCACTCTGGATGTGAAAGAAAATGAGTGTCAGAAAATGAGACAGTGGGGGAAATTTTCCATTCCTCTCTGTGACAGGCAGGATAATTGGCTTTCAGTCACTATCTCTCCAGTGGAGAAGCAGGTGCCTTTTAGGGCCATGGTTTTCATAAAGTGCTGTCACATCTGCTGAAGACAGTGCAAAATTGGAAGAACAGTATCGTGTGTGTGAAAGAAAATGTGACTGGATTGATTTTGGCATTAAGGGCACCTTTGTTTTCTCAGTTTTATGCTCATAAATAGGTGGACATCATGTAGGTAGGTAACATACCATAGAATATATGTGGCTTTCATACTGCACTTCCCTTTCACTCATTTTCAGATTAAAATACATTTCACTTTGTAATAACTCTGACTAACCTCATAAAAAATGCTGTATGCCATAATAATCTGGTTAGGAGGGGAATGTGCCTAAATGTTGTACTGAATAAGTCACACATGTTGTGGAAGGGTAGTGTAGTGTGGTGGCTCCGTAACCACTGACACAGGATAGGCCCCAGGTTATGAGGGTTTGAAATGAGGGGTGGGGGTCCCAGGTTATGCCTTAAGTATACTTTAAACTAAACACTCACAGTCTTGTCTTTACTGAGGGAGGGGGAAAACAGGTAGATTTAAATATGTTAAATATGTTTGTGCCTAAATTAAACCCTGCTTCCACTGAGCAGTATACTGTGATTAAATAAGCCGTTTCCTTTACATGGGGCTCAAGGAGCTGATATAACTTGAATACACTCATCTTAGGCTCCTACAAACTCTTCAGTTCTATACTTCTATCAGAGAAACCCCCACAAATAACTAAAACCTAGATTTTTCTGTTAGATGGCATCGTGCATCAGCGCAACACTCAGACCTACACTCAGTACTGTTGTCTGATCACATCCTATCATGTTGCTCGTGCTGCAGCTCCTGTGTTTACATGATGTCAGTATGTATGACGTGCCTGACCAGATGGTTTGCTATCCATAAATGGTTGAAATGATTATGTGGAGTGTGGCCAGGCTCTGGTCATGTAATTGGGAATTCTCAGTTTTGCTGCAAACATGCCAGTTTGATCATTTAGCATATTGTTTGCCTTCCAAAACAGCTTACATTTTCCCCAGTTCCTCCAGAAAGCCGCAATCATGTACTTTTCATCTCAAAACGGCCACTTCCACCTGAACGAAATGGCAAATAGCCCTTCTGTCATTCTTTTGTCTTTGTTTGTAATGCCTGCTCGGTATCTCCATTCAAGATGAAGCTGCTTATTCAAGCCAAAATTGTCTCCTCTCTCAATATGTTTCTTGGACCCGTTTCCAGCCCAGACGTCTCTGATTTGCCTCTGTCTTGTCTTTTTCCTCACATTGTATGACTTTCGATGGTGCTAAAACACCTTCACTAAATGCTCTTTTCAGAATCGTTTCATATGAGAACACTCAAACTGGCATAGCTTTTAGAAAGCAGTGATTAATTCATTGCTGATGTAATATTCCTGTTGAGCGTGGTCCATTTGCTTGAGTCTCATGGGATGTCATATAACGCTCAACTTGTCACACTGCCTCAGAGAGAGAGGTACTGCGACAACTTTGAATACATTGAGAGTCCACTTTACATATTATTGTCTCTTGGAGGCATTTCTCTGATGATATACATCTCTAAATTGCAAAGTGAAAAACCTGTTAATGTTTCAGTGCTCCATCATCTGCTACTTTTAAAGTCAATCAGTCAGCACACAATCGGTATTCTCCTACACTCGTTATCCAGACCTGGGTGAGGAGAGACACCAGGCTGTTACATTCCTTACAGGGCTCAGGTCCATTACCGGCAAAAGGTTAATCCAGTTGTCTTCACTACTGGAAGATTTTTAATGATCCTCTCTCTCCACCTGTCCCTCTTGTATTACATCCTGGTCCTCAACTATAAGTGTGTTTACACATTATACACACATTAGATAAATGACAACAAACAAAGAGCTTCATTGGTAAACCCCATAATACTGATGGCTCCACGGTTAAGTGGGCTTTAAAAGTGCGTTTTCCACTCTCTGGATCTACAAACTGGTGGGGTCCCCAGATAAATTAGAGCAACTCATGTGGCCAGTCCAGTCTGCTCTAACAGGTCTCTGGTTTCAGGCTTTCTGTGGGATTTGGTGCCTGGCTGCAGGGATTTGCTCCCATTCAGCCACAAGAGCTTTAGCGAAGTCCAACACTGATGTTGTGTGATAAGGTCTGGCTGACAGCTGGGACTGCAGCTCATCCCAAAGGTGTTGGAGAGGTGGAGGTCATCTCTTTATAGACCTGGCTTCGTTGTGTGGAGGGACTGTCATGTTTTACAGTAGTGTAGCTCTACAGTCAAAGTTATTTTATTTTGAAATGTTTGAATGAACAAGCTCTATCATGGCCCGCAATACTGGTATCACATTTTACTGCAAAGAGATTTTTAGTATCATGCCATAACATTTTTTTGCTGCTTTATGCTTCTGTTGCTTCATATATCAGAAGGAAATATTTTGCTGTTTACGCCACTAGATTTGTCTGATTATTTGTAATATTTCACATACAACAGCTATGGCTTTACACAACACAGCATAATATGATACTATGCAACAACATAGAGTTAATTAACGCCAACACAAGCATAAAAATACAGCATAATTAGGTGAATTAATAACACCAGTTAGCAAGTTAGACTTGATACTTATATTTTGCTGATCAGCATGATTTAAATCATTGCCAATTGGCTCCTACACACTTAAATTAATAAAATTCACAGAAATAACTCTGTTATTAAAGAGAGCTTACACTTAAAGGTCCACTCCACCAGTTTCACACATAAAAGTTGGTTTAGTCGTGCAGGGAACCTGTGAAACTGCTGTGTGAAGTCTTATCCTCAAAGGAGTTTGTTAATTCTACAGTAAATATTTGACAAAAAAATCTGCAGTTTAAACTAAGATTGAAAGATGAGGATATTTCTAATGAAAGATTGGATAACAGCATTATGGGAATTATGGGATGCACTATTTTTTAAAGCTTGACCTGTTCTAGAGCCTAAAACAACATACAGTATATCATCCTTCATTACACTGATTTCAACCCTTCTTTTATTTGTCTCTGAAATTGCTTTCAGCTTTATGGGAGTGTAATCCTGAAAGGCTTGAAAACCACTTTGAATCGCAGTTGAAATACTTAAGATTTAAAAAATATGCTCAAGAGCACACTCCCGTCATTTGACTGACAGAACATGTTTGTATTAATTAGTGGATGTCTGTCTCCCCCATGTGGTTAAAGTTGGACTCACATGGTTGTGATGTCAGCAGGTTTGCTCATTGCTCTTGAGTCCTGCTGGGACCTGCACCCTGCAGACACTGCACCCATGGACCATAAGTAGCACAACACTCCTCACCTGCAAAACTGTCATTTTTAGACTTCAGTATTGATCAGTGAGCTTTAAACATGCTTGCACTCAGATTTATTTACCTTTACACAGAGCTAGCGTAGCCACTTCCTCTGCTCCAAAGCATTTTTCTGATATGTTTTATCTCCAATAGGAACATGAATAGATATAGTCTGGTCATGCTTTCACCCATCTCTGCACATGTATTTGTTAACTTGCCTAAAATCAGACTAATTGTAAGCATATTCAGCATTTTTGAATTAATATAAATCTGATCAAGTTGGTCTACATACACTATTTGACACTGAGGGTCTTGACTACAGACACAGCAGAAATTATATATAAATTATGTTTGTTATAGAAACAGAAGCTTAAAGTCCAACAGATTGTGAGTTGAGGACCTGAAGGAGCAGCAGGCAGCCAACTGTCAATCACACTTGTCAATCAACACCCACAGATCAGACATTAAAGCCATAATGTCCAAAATTACCACCAGTACATGTATTAGATTCCCCAAATGAAGTGACTGAGACCATAATGACTCGGGGGGAAAAAAATGATTGCCCTAGTATTTTTGGAGCCAGCATTGAGCAGCCATCCGTGCGTTGCACTTTAAGATAGTGCTTCATCTTAGTCTACAGTGATAAAACTCTTTAATGGAATAGTGACTGTCATTTTATTACTGGTCCCTTAGAAGACACTAAAATGTATGACTCAAATTTATGAACAAATACACATTCTGTAGCCAACACCAAAACAAAGCAGTGCCCTTAGCTCTGAATCAGTCTAGTGTTTGTTAGACTAAATCCTGCTCCCCAAATAAACATTTTTCCTTTGGTGATTAATACAGTTTAGACATTTCTTACTGATGGACTTTATTATATCTAAACTAACATGTTTATTGGCACTAAACAGATGTGAGTGATAATCTTACACAGATCTCATGTGATAAGTTTCTAATTTCACTTTAAAAACCAGGCCTTTCTACTTCCCAGCCAGGCATTTGTTCCAAGTTAGTCAAACTACATGTTACCTACAATAGTTGCTACTTTAACCTAGTGTAGTCTAAATGTGTTGAACACCACTGCCCTCAAGTGGCTGAAGCAAGTACAGCAGCAGCTTTCAGAGCCTAGTAAACCAAATCAGACAGGCTTAGCAGTGTAGAATGAAACTAATCTACAAAGCATCACTAAAAACTGCTGTTTAAAACCATTTCTAACCAGTTTAATGTCCAGAAGAGCAGCAATTTGTTTTTAAGTCTGCACCACTCTTAAAGCTGTTTGTACTAAGTGCAATATTGTCTCTGCCTTGTTAAAACTAAGACTCCAGGTCTTATCTTAGACAGGACCCTCCTGAATGAAAAATGAGACTGAACTGTGCAGTTAGTGAACAGATTTTATTTTATTTTCCGGACATGCAGAAATCTTTGAGAGGCAGCACATGACTAATACTCCTCTCCATCATCCTCTCCTTCACCGTCAGCTGAGTCAATTCCAACCTCCTCATAATCCTTCTCCAGAGCAGCCATGTCCTCTCTGGCCTCAGAGAACTCCCCCTCCTCCATCCCCTCACCCACATACCAGTGAACAAAGGCACGCTTGGCATACATCAGATCAAACTTGTGGTCAAGCCGAGCCCAGGCCTCTGCAATAGCAGTGGTGTTGCTCAGCATGCACACAGCCCGCTGGACTTTAGCCAGGTCTCCACCAGGAACTACAGTGGGTGGCTGGTAATTGATACCAACCTTGAAACCAGTGGGGCACCAGTCCACAAACTGGATGGTGCGCTTGGTTTTGATAGTGGCAATGGCAGCATTGACATCTTTAGGCACCACATCACCACGGTACAAAAGGCAGCAAGCCATGTACTTGCCGTGGCGAGGGTCACATTTCACCATCTGATTGGCTGGCTCAAAGCAGGCATTGGTAATTTCTGCCACTGTTAACTGCTCATGGTAAGCCTTCTCAGCAGAAATTACAGGGGCATAGGTGGCCAGAGGGAAGTGGATACGGGGATATGGCACCAAGTTGGTCTGGAACTCAGTCAGATCAACATTGAGGGCACCATCAAAACGAAGGGAAGCAGTGATGGAGGACACAATCTGACTGATCAACCTGTTCAGGTTGGTGTAGGTAGGACGCTCGATATCGAGGTTCCTACGGCAGATATCATAGATTGCTTCATTATCCACCATAAAGGCACAGTCAGAGTGCTCTAGGGTAGTGTGGGTGGTCAGGATGGAGTTGTAGGGCTCCACCACAGCGGTGGACACCTGGGGAGCTGGATAGATGGAGAACTCCAGCTTGGACTTCTTGCCGTAGTCGACAGACAGGCGCTCCATCAGCAGGGAGGTGAAACCTGAACCGGTGCCACCTCCGAAGCTGTGGAAAACCAGGAATCCCTGAAGACCAGTGCACTGGTCGGCCTGAGGACAAGATAGTGATCAGATGACAGTTTGAGATTTAAAAATCATACTTAAGGATGATTCCTTCTCATAGGCTACCCACCAGTTTGCGCATCCTGTCCAGCACAATGTCAATGATCTCTTTGCCAATGGTGTAGTGTCCACGTGCATAGTTGTTGGCAGCATCCTCCTTGCCAGTGATCAGCTGCTCAGGGTGGAACAGCTGGCGATAGGTCCCAGTGCGTACTTCATCTGAGGAAAATTAGCAGAAGTTATTTTATTTAATTCAAAGTTGCTTGGACTTAAAATTTAAGTTTATGTTTAATGAGCATTTACCAATGACAGTGGGCTCCAGATCCACAAAAACAGCTCTTGGGACATGCTTTCCAGCCCCAGTCTCACTGAAGAAGGTGTTGAATGAGTCGTCTCCTCCTCCAATGGTCTTGTCACTGGGCATCTGTCCATCAGGCTGGATCCCATGTTCCAGGCAGTAGAGCTCCCAGCAGGCATTTCCAATCTGAACACCAGCCTGACCAACGTGCACTGAGATACACTCACGCTGTAGAAAAACGGCGGGGGGGGGGGGAGAGAACAAAAAAAAAAAAAAGTTTTTGTTAATGTTGATTTAAAAAAAAAAAAAAAGCTTATCAGCAGAAACGCAGTGATTAAAGCAGGTTTTGTAGGCTGTGAATCACATGTCAGTACAAGGAGACAAAGGCACTTTTGTCAAGAACAAACTAGACTCAACCATTTAACAGTTTAATCTTTTTCATTTTTTTAACTGGACATTGAGCACATGATTATTTTTCCAGATGTCTCATGTCAACCCTGCAGCATTTCTGTAGCTATGGGTTTTTTTTCCTCCCTAATTTGGTACACACGTCAACATATGCTTCTGTTGTGTAGAGGAGACTCAAATCACTTCATTGTACTCCAAAAACAAAAAGTCACAACTGAGCCCTCACTAATTATATTGGTGATTAATTACCCTGAGGGGAATAACCTGACTGTTTTTTTAAAGTGTAGCTACACCAGGTGTGTCTCTGATGAAGGCCAGATCATGGTGGTTTGTTTTTTGTCACAGAATAAAGTCATTTCTTGCTATTGAGGACAATGCTAGTTTGTGATTGTTGGATTCTATTAGAATAAAACCCGTTTTCTGGGTGCGGATTGTGGGTTCAGATAAATCAAAGCTCCCCCCATATGTAGTTTTGTATGTTGAGTTGTCTGAACCACCACAAAAAATAAAAATAGAGCATTTGGTTATTCAGAAAGAATATTTTTAAAGAACAAAAAGGCTTTTGTTGAGTATTTCCACATCAAGGCTTTGTGGTAGGACAAAGCAAACACAGCTGTATTTAAAGATTTTCACACAAAAGAAGAAAAAGCTACACTACATATAAAAAAAAAACAAACTTAAACGCCCCGTAGAGATCTCAGTGAATAGACTTTGTCTGGTTTAGTTTCATAAAGGCCAGGCCTCTTCAGACAGGCTGCATTGAAGCAGAACTAGGCCAATGTGCAGACCGGAAATACCAGACACAGAGAGTCACGACTGAACTGAACTTGACCATAGAAATCACGTTATTTACCAAAATTACAGCTAAAACGACCCGCTGGAAATAAGATTTAATTAACACTTTAGCATTTTAACTTCACTTCGGGCTATTTCTTAATCTTAGTATCGATTAACACTTGGTTGAATCGACACATAAATATAGAAAAACTATATTTTTATAACAGTATTTTCGCACTCACCATGTTTCCTGAAGCGGTGAAGCGTGGAGAGCCGGAAATGAAAAGACGAAACAGTAGAGTTAGGTCTCACAGACGGGACTTTATGCGTCCTGTGTAAGAAGTCGTCTAACTGATGATTTTTATCTAGGCGTGGCCTTTTATACTCTCTGACCCGGTGGAAAAGAGCCCCTGCTTCCCATTGGTTGGAAATCACGTGAGCTTGTTGCCTATTGGTTGAAATAAAGAGTCACCTTTGTCTTTCAAACGCCACCCGCTCTTCAGGAAAACGTGGTGCTTCTCGGGAAGTTGCATCCAGGTTCTATTGTCTGATCCGAACTCGACCCACACTTGGTTCCGATACCTCATATTGAAGCTTTTTATCTCAACTGCAAATTATATTCTCTGACGTGTGTCCACAATACAATGTGATAATATAATTTGGATTCATCTCCATCCGATCAGATACTAAAGCACCACAGCTGATCAGACAAATAAACTAGATTAAGACTCTAGTGTTTGTTCTCTGATCCAGTGCAAACTAGTGGTTCTATTGAAGATCTGCTATTATTTGTTATTTCATCCTCAGGGAGAGGAGGGAAACCTGCTGTCGTCTTCTAATAACCACGTTTTAATTGTTTTTTCAATACACTCACATGACAAGAGAGGCGGAACTATAGTTCGGTGTGTGGGATCTTTACATTTGAGTGGGTCGTTTTTATAAAACATCAGACCCGTTTTAATCATTATCCCCTGTATTATTGATGTGTCTGCTGGGTTTACACATTGAATGCATGCTCGCTGTGGTTTGAAGGCCTCGTTTCTTCTCACTGTGCAGGTTGTCCTTGATTCTTCAGTGAAGAACACACACACACACATGTGAGGGAAACGTGCAGTTTAATGGGAGTGAGAAGAACCACAGCAGCAGTTTAAAGTTAAGTGTCAGACTTTGTCCATGTTCTGTCGGTTTGACAGGTGGTCGATTGGTTCTAAACGATCATAACTAAAATAGACTTTACAGCCGTGAAGTGTCTCCGGTGTCGGTTAAACCAGCGGCGACGCCACCTTTAACTCCTTACAACATATGACGCTGAGTGATACAGGAAGAAACCGCAGGGAGATTGATGTTTCTTACAGCCAATAGGAAAGTGAGGTTTGCACGCTAAGCCCGCCCTCTTTGCGAAATCGGCCAATCCCGGTGCGGGATGGGAACTTCCGCCACATTGACGGAGTGTGTCCCATTGTACGAGCTGTCCCTGAAGAGTGCCGCGATTGTTTGAGGTGCAGCCCGTGAAATACGCGATTTCTGCTGAGTTGTTTCGTCCGTGTTTTCGCTCGGGGTGGCATGAGATCGCTGTCCGATCTTTACCGAAGAGCAGCGGGTTGTTACAGCGCCGGTCTCGCCGGAGGAATTTGTTAGTTAGCGGCAGTTAAGCCACCTTGCGATCCTGCTAGCCCCGGAGCTAGCTAACCGTAGCAGCAGCTGTTTTACCTCGGAGATCATCTGTGGAAATGCGTCCATAACCACGGGCTGCTTCCCGAAACAAGCTCTCAGAGACGGGATTTAACATCGGCGGTTGTTCGCTCGCCAAACAGCCACTGAGCTAGCTAGCTAGCTGGCTGACGCCACCGGAGTGTCTTTCACAAAAGGGCGACGCGCGAACGAGAGACCTGCTAAGTTCTTGGGGGGATCGAGCCCGGGTCACCGCTCAGACACGTTACAGAATGAATGGGTTCAGCACCGAGGAGGACAGCCACGATGGGCCGCCTGCTCCGCCGTTTTACGGACAGAGCTGCTGCCTGATCGAGGACGGGGAGCGCTGCGGCCGGTCCGCTGGAAACGCCTCCTTCAGCAAGAGGATCCAGAAGAGCATATCGCAGAAGAAACTGAAACTGGACATCGACAAAAGCGTAAGTGAAACCATAAGATCGTGTTATTTCTGTTTCACGTCTGCATTGGTGACTAAGTGCAGAGTGACTGCTGGAAACTGCGCCTCTGCTGCGCTTCGTAAAATGGCTGTTGCCAGGGAACCTTGTTGTCTAACTCCAGTCCGGCCCCATTTTACAGTGACACAAACTGCCAGAAGTTTGTTGGTCGAAGTATCTGAAAAAAATACTTAAAATACTTACAGAGGCTCCAAATTACCTCCAGCACAGTACTAGGTGAAGTTTCCAGTGGGACTTTAATTGGTTTTGTCCTTAGTTTGCGTTTTTCTTACAGGTTTGGCTTTAGATGCTTTACTTTATGCTCTGGGGACGAAACCTTCAGGTCCCCAGCCTCCCTGTGTAGCAGGTAGTCTGGGTGATTTTATCAAGTGATTTCAATATCACTTATTTGAGGAATGTTTCTTAAAACACCTTTACACTGTTTGACCAGCAGGCTCTTCATTGTGTCCACGGCCTTTTGTCTGCTCACAAGAACCATGTTGAGTTAATCAGTACATGAGTACAGAGGAATGACACACACGCTTATGAGGAGGGGACAGAGTTTATGTTGCACGTTAGGCTGAGTTATTGAAATTCCAAACACCCTGTAGCCAGGACTGGACATTGTACCTTGGTACCTTTTGAATGACAACAAAATGTGTCTGTAGAATTCAGTATTGAAAATAGTAAAGTACAGTAGTCTTGTATGCAGAAACTGTGATCCAATCCATGTCAGAGCCATAGTAGTTCTAAACTGGTTTATGTAGATAAAGCTGTTGTACAGCTGTTTAAATCTGAGTACTGCCTGAAAGTAGATATTCCTCCAAATAAGTAGATCATCTTAAAGAGTATTGCTATGGCATCAGTACTAAAACTTCGTCTGCTTTGTGTTTTCATACACTCCATTTTGCACATGTTAGACTGCTCCTTCAGTCCTTATTAATTCCCTTACAGGTGCGACACCTCTATATCTGCGATTTTCACAAGAACTTCATCCAGAGCGTCCGCAACAAAAGGAAGAGGAAGACCAGTGACGATGGAGGGGAATCCCCAGATCATGATGTGGAGGTGCCTGAGGTAATTTGAACTGAAGTCTTACTGACAAACATACACATGAAGATATCAGTCCATGGAGGGATTGTCTTGTGTTTAGTTTTGCTCATGTAGTTTTCAGTGCAGTGAACGTGTCTCCTCAGAGATCATTCCATTTTCATCCCTTTTAAAAGGAGGAAAAAGCCGAAGCTTTGAGCCTTAAATAAACCAGTGAAATGTGCATGATGGAGGTAGGATGAGATGTTGTCACTTGTGATGATTTGCTGACTGACTTAATACCTGCTTGTGTTGTTTTTTTCAGGTGGATCTTTTCCAGTTGCAGGTGAACACGTTGAGACGCTACAAGCGACACTACAAACTGCAGACCAGACCCGGCCTCAACAAGGCCCAGCTGGCAGAGGTGAGCTCACACCGATAGTTCAGGGTGTCTGTCTGCTATCGATGTAAATATTCCATATAAGCCTGTTCCCACAGTAGGACCCCTTTCAGAAACTCAGGAATGTTTTGACCAGCAGCTGCATCTAAATTTGTTTTCTCTGGCACAGTTTCCAGTCCCCAGAAAGTCCCTGCTCTGAGGCTAGTACTGTCTAATGGTCTGCACAACAGTTGTGTGGCGGCAGCTTGTGCACAGCAGCATTAAAAACAACATTTTCAGATATTTTAAGAGCTTTGTCTTCCTGTGTAGAGCTTGTAACGCAGTGTAACGCAATCCTGTTATTGCTTAATGCGACTTAGCGAGGAAAAGGGAGTGCTGGGTTTGATGCAGTGCAACTCCCTCCTAATGCAGAATCGGCAGATTTCATAGGGGTGAAAAGCGATTAATTGTGCACTCGTTGGATTTTTCCTGTTTTGGACTTTTGAGTCTCTTTCAAAAGGAGACATGCAGAGGTAGAATTTTGTTTTAACGGTCAAATGAATGTAATGAAAGGATGCAGAGTCACGTCAGAGTAAATTCAAAGAGGCAGACGTGAAAACATCAGTCGTCACACAAATTTGCTGAGTGATTTGGGTTACACCAGAAAAACCACAAGGTTGAATACAAAGGTAACACCTGTGGCTTCTCAGCTCTGGACCAGTTTGGCAGAGAGACAGGATTACATTTTAAGGTGGTTTAATAATTAGCATTCAAGTATTCAAACTGTTGATTCATTCTCTAAGTCATTTATTAAACAAACATCCCAAATATTTCCTGCTTTAGGATGATTAGTTGGACAACACATTGGCATTGTGGAAAGTTGTGAAGGGTATTTTTCACTATTTTTTCTGTTTTTTATACACAATGAGGTTCAGTTAAAAATATCTACAAATTAATAATGAGAATCATTTTATTGCTAAAAGAAAAGGGAATTTTGAAATCCAGACTTCCTTACCTTGCTTTTATTATGAACATAAGCATCATTGAGTATGAATGGATATTACTTTATAATTAAACTATAGTAATATAGATTATAAAGACTGTTTTTATTTTTCCGAGTTAAATTCTTGATTCTTTTAAGAAATATCTTTTAAATATGACCTTGGTCCTAGCAGTTTTATTAGTTAACAAACTTAATTTCACAACTTTTAAGTAGCGTCTGGGGTCGTTACCTTTTTTGATTCGTGTTAGGAATCATCAGTCTGGCAGTTTGTTCTGTGTGACACTGAAGGCCATTGAGCTGCCCTCATTAGCTGTTTCTGGACCTCTTTCACCTTCATTTCTCTCATTTACAGTGATATACGTGGTGTAGCAGGTCCTATTCCACAGTAATTGCACTTAGAGCAGACTAATTTACCAAATCAACAGGTGGATGTCATGCCTTTGCCTCGGCCCTCATCCTTACAAATCCCTCCTGTACGTTGTGCTCGGTCTGGCTGTGATGCAGGGTGGGGGGGTGTTAAACGTCTCCCTCTCAGAAATATATTTAGTCGTCCGTGCATTGTTGATAACTTGCACAAACAATGTGATTCATTTGGTTGTGTTGTATCATCACACTTGTGCTGGTGAACTTTACGTATCGTGCCTCCACAAAAAGTGGTTGATGCTACATGTGGCTTTGTATTTTAACGAAAGACCGACAATGAAGCGTAAACTAAATGTTTTTAAATGGCCAGGCTGCTATGAGTGGAGTGAAACAGTATTGATGAATGTATTGATCCATCAGCTGTCAGTCTGGCCCACACAGTGTGTTGTAGGGTCAGTGCAGGTGGGGCACACATGACCTTAACATTGCTCGTTGGTTACAGCGCAGCCTATATATAGACAGATATATAGAGAGTTCCTATGCTTGTTTGAGGTGAGGAGCTCGTTTTCTGAGCACCAGTCAAATTATAAAACCAATACACACAAACATGGGAGGTGTATTTTTCTTTTAACCTCCTTTTTCTCCCCCTGTGTAGACGGTGAGTCGTCACTTCAGAAATATCCCGGTGAACGAGAAGGAGACACTGACCTACTTTATTTACATGGTGAAGAGCAGCAAGAGCCGCTTGGACCAGAAAGGGGACGGAGGCAAACCACTGGACTAGACTTCCTGACAGCCACAGCAGCAGTAGCTACAACACAATCACAGTAATCCTTAACCACAGTGACAAATGGCCACAGCAAGCTCCATCTGCAGCAACTGTTCACAAAAGCTGGACACTACTAACAGCAGCAGCAGCTCGTCCTGCAGCCTCAGTCACACCACCACATGAACTTTTGTTGTCCTCAAAGGACGTCTAATGGTAAGAGAATCCAGGGAGGGATGAGTTCTCCACATGTTGTCAAAATGGTCATATTTCCTCTTTGCTTCTCAAAAGTCAGGGCCTGGAAGACTGTCGAGGACCAGGACTCAGTGCGCAGGGTTTTTACGACGTCATGCTGCGATGTGACTTGTGAATATGTACAAAAGAACAGTGTCCAAACTCAAGTAACCTGGTTTAATGCAATGTACAATATAGCTGCCTTAAGAGTAAGAAAAACATAACACATTTTGGTATTTTGGGTAAAACTCCTTTGCCGAGTCGACTGTTAACACATTGACCATGAGGAATGCTTGTGCCAAATAGGAAAGTATGTTGGACTCGAATGCTGCGAACGAGTGCGATTTTAGTTTTGTTTTTTACCTTAATAGTGAATGAATGATTTGTTAAAAGGGGCGCTGCCTTCACTTGAGTCACATCTGACAGATTGAGGCTCGGGGTCAGTTTACCTCAGCACAAAATTCACACAAAACTTCTCAAAGTTTAAAACAAAACCAAACTCGTCCCCTGTATTTAGTCTTTAGTCCCCCTTTTCCAACTGGCCATGGTGCATTCAAAGACAGTTGGTGAATAATGTAGCATTTGACCCACACCTCTCCTTTTTGTATGTAGGTATAAACACACACACACACACGCTGATTAGTTTGGGCATCACTGGTGTTGGTAGCTACTTTTTTTTTTTTTTTTTTAACACTTTCTAGTTGAGCCTTAATTCTACAAGTTGTATAAAGTTGTCTGTTTGCAAATATGATTTTGATTTTTCTTTTTTCCCCTTTTCACCCTGAAGTGTAAAGTGAGTGAGTGAGTGGTGTGTAAGAGTAAATATAGTTATTAGCTGTCATTTTAATATTTATGAGCAGTCTTCATTGTGGACAGTTTTTCAACTTTTGATTTACACTTATCCCATTTTGGAGTAATTATTAGAATTAAAATTAAGTCACTCAGCAGAAATTAAGATTTTTTTTTATTATTATTATTTTATTTTGCATTTTTATGGCCACTTGACATAGTCTGACTGCTTCCTGTGTCCACAGCTCAAGGATTTTGGCACCAAAAGCTGCCGTCAAAACGTAATCCAGTTTATTTTGTCCTGAGTACAAGGTTAACGCCTTTAAAAATGAGAGACTTGTACGCTGTTGCACTGTAACTCTGCCCTTTTGGGTAAAAATGATTTTCTCAGTTACTAGCTGTCGATTATTTATGTAGTTTGTGAAGTGTATGAAATGACTGCAGTTCCCAGAACCTAAAGTTATGTTTTAAATTGCTTATTTTATGAGCAACAGCCCAAAACCTCAACAGGCTTGAGTTTAGAAGTACAATTGAAGATTATCCTTATTCCTTGTGTCCAGTATTTCAGTCAGC
Source organism: Mastacembelus armatus (assembly GCF_900324485.2). Classification (NCBI taxonomy): domain Eukaryota; kingdom Metazoa; phylum Chordata; class Actinopteri; order Synbranchiformes; family Mastacembelidae; genus Mastacembelus; species Mastacembelus armatus. Next base: position 22,791,946 of record NC_046646.1, on the reverse strand, counting down.
TGGGACACAGCGGGATGTGAAACAACCAGTAGCCGCTGGGCAGGTATCATCCAGTGATCCTGGTAACAGGTGAAAGATTTGAAATGAATCAAACGCTGCTGAAAATCCCACAGGTTTATTTTCATTTTTAACACACTGCTGAAGCCTCCAGGCCTCGTGCAACTTTTCATCTTCTCCATATCATCCTCTTAAGTTGTGTTTTTTTTTTTTTTTTTTTTTTTTTTAATGGTGGTGACTACGTGGGTTGTACTCAGTTTCTTCCTCCCTGGGCTTTTCTGTCACACATATTTAAAGTTTGGCCACTTCTCACAGGGTTTTTATTATTTCTCTTTCAGTGTCTTTTGTATTTTCATTTTTGCTTGTAGGTTTGTTAGTGTCATGTAGAGAAACAGCCAACTTTATTAACATATAGGCCTTGCCACATTAACCTAATTGTTGTAATAGAAAAACATATTTAAATACAGTTGCTTATTGCTCCTAATGATCATTATAAATATTATAATAAATGTATTGTACAGGCAGAAGTAACAGTCTTGTCTTTGTGGGTCACCTGGGTGTTTTCTGCTTTTCACACTCTACATCTGTTCACATCATGAAAATAATCTCTTTAAAAACTAAGGATGAAAAATTTGGATTTGCACTTTGTGTGGAAAAAGGTCGCAGCTTCTTTATTGGTGTTGGTGCAGTAACAGCCGCGGACCACTGGGTGTCGCTGTGGATCCTCTTATTAACAGAGGCCAGAATGACAGATGTGGATTTTTACAACATCTGGAGACTTTTAAAAGGGAAAAGTCAACATAAAGCCTGCAGCTGCAGTCAAACATTTTTTAAGAATAGATGCCACTTTCTCACCGGAAGGAGAAACTTAGATTTTGAAGCCAAAGTTTTTTGGTTTTTTTTTTACTTCTCTGTAGCTTGAATTTTGAAGCCTTTAACAGGCACTAACTGTCTGGAGTCACTGAACTTATGTGAAAGTAGGACAATTATGATTCCAGCTCATCCGTTGCTGGAACAAACCTTTGCACGACTAATCAGCACAGGAGGCTGAAATGGGAAATGTGAAGCAAAAGTGAAAACGTGATTGTTTTTCTAACTTCTTCCTCTGTAGGCGTCAAAAAAATAAAAAAGGCCTAGTCTGAAATTAAAATTCAGCATGGAAGCAGTAAAAGAAAAAAAAATGGCAAGAAATTAGAAACACCCAGATAATTAAAGCGATTTTGACTGTGAGGAAAAACTTTTCTGAGATTAAATTCATTTAAAAAAGAAAAATAAAAGAAATTTCTATTACTAATAATAGAAATAAAGAAAAAAATACGTTCTGATTATTTTTCAGTCAAATCTCCGTTGAAGAAAACAGATCAAGAAAAACACTTTGGCTTAAAATAATTCATTTATTTACCGAACTATATATAACTTCACATCTAATGTACATTTCCGTCCATATCCCGCACAGTTACAAAGGTTTTCTCCGTTTGTGTTTGAGTGTTAATGTGTCTAAATGTTAGTGACATTCACTCTGAGGTAGATTCAGTTCAGTATTTTCAATAATCTGCAACAAGCTGGAGACTTTACAGTCACGGCTCCATCGTAGTTTTTTATTAGTTTCTAATATTTTTAAATATTCCGGCTGTGACAAAAAACAATTGTTTTCCCAGTGAAACGTGTTTCCTCTGGACCGACACTGGCGGGTGAGTTTCCCTTTTTGCTCTTAACTTATTTTTCTATTAGGATTATTTTCCCTGTATCATTGTTTCGTGGGTTAAAGGTCAAATACACTTTTTATTCGTTTGATTTAACCTGAATCGCTGCGGTTCTTCTTGTGTGTCATGTTTTGCGAATGAAAACTGAAATAATAGAAACTTTTGAGGCCAAAGTCATTTATAAAAATCAAATAAAAATAAACCGAGTTTTGCGAAGATGTTCAACCTATTGGATGTTTTTATGAAACAGGATTTAAGGTAATTGAGCGTCAAAACAGCTTTTTGACTGGATCACAGCCTGTCGCCTTCAGGGAACACACAAAAACCAACACGTCCAGTAAGAACTGAAATATATTGTGGCTGTGATTTGTTGGTTTATTTATATTATTGATGTTTTCTGACCCAGTTCTGCGCAGAAAAATGGTTTTTTACGGTAAACAACCTCAGATAAAATTGAAGAAGCAATAATTAGAATTGAATTTTGCATCTTTGCATCGTTCAGTTTTGTTTTTTTTATGTTAGATTTACTCCACTTACCCATTGGTCATAATTTATTTCCAGTTTCAGCGCCATCAGATGTGGAAACCACCACCACACAGCGCCGGACAGACGCGTTTCTTTAGGGGAGCCAGATGTTTTTGGACACAATGGAAACATCTGGTCTACAGGACTGGAGGGGTGGAAACACCAAAAAGCAGAAATACCACAAATTTCAAACACCTACAGTCAGATTTGTGTGTCGACAATAGAAACCACACCAGGGGATCGATAAAAAGTGTACATCGTGCCGTTTTCCTCCGCCGTTCGCCGTTTTTACTTGCCCTCCTTTAATTATCAGTCAGTGGTTTGTTTTTTTATCTGATTTGGGTCCAAAGTCTCTGAGCAGGTTTTGGGGCTGAGGAGAAGGAGGAGGGAGGGTCACTGGTTGAGCTCCAGGGCCCAGACCTGCTGCGGCCACCCGGTCCGGCCCTTCACCTTCTTCTCGGCTCCTAGAGAGTCCTGCAGGCCGTCAGTCTGCGGGAGGAGGAAAACCTTATGATCAGCACAGACTCACTTACTGACACTTACTGCAAAGTTTAAAGAAACTACTTCTGCAGCTTCTGGCACCACGTTGCTGTTTATATCGTGACGTTTATATCAGTTTGTCCCCGAAACAACAAGTCAGGCGCTTCAGGGCGTTGATGCAGTGAAACTGGTCAAACCTTTGATTTAAACTTCACAAACCCAGTGACCACACATGGAACTGAACTCAGACCTACGTGGGTGCATGTGGCACTAAATTAGACCAGTGTTGTTAAAGTGAAATGTTTTTAAAGTCATGAGGGTTTTTCAGCTGCTGGGAACATTTGACCTGTTTCACTGTAAATAAAAATGTGACCTCAGTGTGTGAAGATCTAAACTAGATCTGACCTCAAATACTTAATGACAATTCAGCAAAACTATAAACTCCATGATGGATAATGCTCCCAAATATATGTTGCAGGCCTTCGTTAAATTATTTCTAAATGTTTTTACTGAGGCTCAAAATAAAAGGAAATAAATCAGGTTTTGGTTAAATAAACTTTAGATTTTTTTTGTCTGACCATTTAAGATCCGTTTTCTACACCTCCAAATATTTTTGCGTTGACTCATAAATGTGAAGTGATGAGCTGCTACAGAAAAATGTCCCGTGTTGCAATTTTTTTTGCAGCTTTTGGAGGCGCCAACAAACTTACCAGCTCCCGTTTCCGTTTCAGATCCCGGTTTTCAAATTTCTTAATTTCGGCCTTAAAGCCCTCCGTCTCCCCGGAGTCCTTGGCCAGGACGTCCATCAGGTAGGCGATGTAACTGGTCGCCAGGCGTAAAGTTTTAATTTTAGACAGTTTAGTGTCCGCCGGCACGTTGGGGATGCACTCCCTCAGTTCGGCGAAAGCTGTGTTGATGCTCTCCGTCCTCCGGCGCTCCTTCTTCGGCCCCGACGCTCTCCTCTTCCCCATCCCCGCCTGAAGCCCCTCCAGCCGGGCGTCGTGCGTGGCTCCGGGAACCCCCAGCTCCGCGGCCGGGTAGGGCGCCTGGAACTGGAAGTCCGGGGGCACCTCGCCGTGGTTCACCACCCAGCTCTGGAAATACGGCGCATCCTGATGACACCGCTGGACGAACGGGAAGGGTTCGTGCATCAGGTGGTGGTGATGCTGGTAGCTACCGATGAGGTTCATGCTGAGCGGGGGAGAAAATACGGTCGTTGCCGGGTTGTCCGTGGACCTCGGTCTCTCTCTGCTGCTGCCCCACAACGGTCTCTGCTCGGAGATCTCCAACCAACAGGACTCATTCAATACTTAAATATGTATTCCCTCGAATTCATTAACGAGTCAACCCAAACGCAGCCACCGACTTGTGCTTCGTCGTCATTCTGAACGCGACTTCAGCCGAGGGGAAATAGGCCGTAAAAAGTTTATAATTCCAGAGAACAAGTCTCGGCGAAAGTGCAGGGTCCACTTGTGTTTAGGTCTTGCGATTGTTTCCCTGAAGAGGCTGCTCTCATTTACCCAAGAAATGTGACCCCGGTGAAGGTGTGAGGCCTCCAGGTTTATATGATTTGGATGTCAGCGTGGAAAGGGCGCAGCCAATAGCGGAAAGCGCCCAGGATGGGAGGGGAATGTGGAGAGGCTGTAATAACATGCGCTATGGTGCCATATTCTCACTACACTAGGAGCAAATATCTGCCCGCTGGAGTTAGTTACTGGCTGCACAGACAAGTGTGTGTGTGTGCGGGGGGGAAGTAGTTTAAGGTTTTGATTTAAAATGTTGGTTTGAATGTCTTTTCTGAGTCCTGGAGGAGTTTTACGCACAGAGTTTACGCACCACATGTTAAGACTAAGACCTACCTGTTTAATTAGCTGCTGCTGTAACTCAGTGGTGGAAATAATTATCTTATTATACTCGGACTGTCCAAGTGCAACAGGCGTTTAAAGATAAAAAATATGGGAATAGGATTTTGCAGGTGCGCACATGACTTCAAAAGGAAATAATCACAAAAGACAAAAGAACAATCTAATGACAAATCTACACGTTGTGTCCATGTAGACGCAAAACTAAAACCCTCATTTTTGATATGTAGCTTTGTGATCTGGCCTAACGCTGATTCTGTTTATGGAGTCAAGGCAGATATTCTTTTAGAATTAACAGACAATTTATCTTCAAATTGTTGCAATGCGCCATTAATTTACTCTGAAATGATGAGATTATTTTCCTCCTTCTCGGTCTTATCCGCTGCTCTTTTGACCTAACGCTTGTTTTATTATTTTGGTAAATGCGTAATGCTCGTTTTGTGCACGGGATGGCTGAATTTAGACAAAATAATCAGAGCGGAAAGGCCCGAGGAGAATTTATCCACGTCTCCTTTTCCAGTAATAACACCAGGTATATTTCGGGGCGCTCCTATAAGTGTAAATGAAAGGTCTGATGGATTGTTTTGGAACAGGCACCGTCCACGGCCTCTTGTCATCATACCGCAGCAGTATAAGGAAAAGGCCTGTAGAGGCTTTATCTCCGAATTAATTCTCCACAGGTCCTCACACACTAAACATATCATCTTATCTCCATCGCCTAAAAACATTATCCCATTACATTGCATGACCTTGACGCTATTTAGAAACCATTTACGGCCGCGTCTTATCTAAATACAGCCATAAATCAGGAGGTGTCACCTTCCAGCAGGGTTACATGTATTCCATAAAAGCTCTCCCGGCCTGCTCACTGTTTACACCACGGCAGTTTGCAGCATATTTCACTGTCCACCCGTCTCACAATAAATTATCATCAGTCAAAACTTCATGCCCTTTATTTCACACGGATGTACCGACGTGTGCGCAGATTTGCTCCACTGATATTCCTTTATATTCCTTTATGGCCTTAAAATATTTAGTGCTTAAGTGCTAAAATATGTTTGTTTTTTTACCCTTTGTTCTATTTTCTTTCACGGTCTTGTAATATTTTCTGATGTTTCCATAGGTGATAGTTCATAACGTTGGTTATAGGTTTTTATTATATTATTTAAAGGTTCATATCGTCTCCAACCTTTAAGGTCCATTACAGGCACTGCTTTGTTTTAGTTCATCTAGTTTTAATATTTTCATTATAAAGTACAGGTTTGTCAGTTTCATTTAATCAGTTATGGTTTGGAGACAGTATTTGTGTTGCATAAAGTTGTTTTCCACTGTCAGGGATGAAAAGTAAATAGTGGAGCCTCTGATTTCTTTACCCAGAGTGAGAAGTTTCTACTTTTAGATTTAAAGGTGAAAACACACAACTGATTTGTATTAAATTCAGGTCTCATGAGCTGCTTTACCTTCAATGCATCATCAATTCAACACTGGCTCCTCACTTCAATACTTTTCCTTCAGTATCAAAAGGAAGCAGTGCTGAAGTGTTTTTTTTTAATATAATAAACTTTAATTATCTCATGAAAACAGACAAAAAATAAACCTCAAAACAAATAAAGACTGAGATCATGTAAATTAAAAGATCCACATGACTCAAAGTAAAATAAGTTAGTGCACAGACTTTGACAGAAATGTATCATAAATATGAAATCTCAATGAACACATGAAAGTTTATTAGTTTTAGAAGTTTGTTTAAAGAAAATCATATCAAAACAAAACATGAATACGTCTGTTTTTTTATTTTATCCATGTCTGTGGTGCTTTGAAACTTTTACTGATTTTATCATAGTGTCTCTAATATTGATCCTTTTGTGCCAGTGTTATATTCCTGTATTATTCCCTGCAGCCCCTCAGCAGATTGTGGATGATGTTGGGATTATATTGAGCTTCATTCATGTGCAAAACTGTAAAATAGCTAAATGTGACATTGTTGTCGTTGGGTGTGTTTACATTTACTCTGCTTGTATTTTATTTTGTAAGGCAACAAATTCAACAACTATTATAATGTTGACAGCAAACCACTCAGTCAAACTTGATTTTTGTTGTAATTTACATATTTCAGTTCTTTACAGGCGCCTGTCACGTTCCTAATGACACAAAATAACATGCATTGACAACAATTTCTGTATTTTAATGAAGTTGATGCTGTTTCTGCGCCGAGCGAAGGCACATCCTCCTCTCTGTCCCGTTTGCCGCTCACGTTAGCTCCGCTGTCAGCGTGAAACACACCATGCAGCCTCCAGAAAGAAACCCTGACACTGTTGATTAAGACGTCCACTACACAGAGATGAAATGCAATACTGGCCGTGCACCCACCCCCTCTCACTCTGCCCCTCTGTCTCGTTCTGCATCAGTTTCTCCTCCACTTCTCTGTCCTTTCTTTCTCTCTCAGTGCATCTTTCTCACACATTTAGCCACAGCCCTCTTCTTCTTCCTCTTCACTTGTTATCACATAAGGTGCTGAAAGACCTGGGCAGCAGTAATAGTCTCTTCATATTTTGCTATCAACCCCATTTGCTTCCACTCGTCCCCTGCTCCCTCTCTCTCTCTCCCCTCTTGCTGCTTTGCCAGGGGAAACATCCAAAATAGGTCACAAGGAGCCATCTTGGCCGTGTTATGAATTCTCCTCATGATTGTTTGTGTCATCGTGTAGATTTTTCAATAGACACTGCTTCCCTGCTCTTCAGAGTGCTTACCCTCAACTCTACATTTTCAAACAAATATCCCCCCTCGTTCAAAGATGGACACGCTCCACACAGAAAACACTGCAGAGCACGCTCAGCCCCGACTGTTTATCATACAGGGGCTCGTACAGTATATGTATCCACCTCTGGCTGCATCCACGCCGTCACGCAAACTTAATTAAACCCATTGGGCACAATTAGACATGGCAGCTCCTCCTCGTTCTGGGAAATGTGGGCAAACTGGGTCACGTCATTGCGGTTCAGGCGTCCCTCGGAGGCCCAGTGCCTGATGGGAGAAGAAACCTCAGTCAGTGTCCTCCAGCAGCGGGACAAGGTTTAAAAATGACCCATTGCACTGAATTTAAACATATCCTACTCCTGTTTGGGGTCAGAGTTCATCTCATTGAGCCAAATGTCTGATATGTATTTCTTTGTGTGTGTGTGTGTGTGTGTTTACATTGAAAAGTTCTGAGGAAATAATTTTCTTTCACTTCTTCGATACTTTACTTTTGTCAGTGTTCATTTATTTGTGTCGCTCAAAGCTTTAAAACCTTTTCCAAATTAGATTTAAAATAAATTGAGCTGTCACTGGATGATCCACAGAATCTCATCTGCTGCAGAAACTGTTTTCCCCCAGTGAAAACTGTGTCCTGTGAACTGTCCATGTTGAAGGACATCAACATGGACAGTTGGTGCTTACAAAATACATTTTAATATTTAAAAACCTACCAGTCCCTCAGATCATCGTTTGTGTCTCGGTAACTCTTTATTTTATCCTGCAGCTTCAGCATGTTACACTCCATCAGCAGATGTAACCGGATCAGTCAGTCACCAACAGCCCCTCAGATTTAATCCAGTCTCCCTGCAGGAATCCTGAAGATGTTATTTTATCGCAACAAATGCTGAATTTTCTGAAATATGTTTTAACTCCTGCTGAATGTTTTCTAAGTAGCAAACATAATATGACTTATGTGAGTTTTCAGTCATTAGTGTTTGCAAAATAAGAATAAAACTGATGAGATTATTTTTGTTTAAGCAGCTTTTGGTCGGTGCTGATGTAAGTTTTTAGGGTTTAAGGTTTAGTTTAACTGCATGAATAAAATTATTATTATTCTCAAGCTCCAACTCGACTAAATAAAGTTTAAAGTTTGTCCTTTGGGAGCTTTACCAGACCATTTGCTTTTACTACTGCAAAACATCTTTTTTCCACTTTCTCATTTCTTTTATTATCTCAGCACAGGAAACTCTCCAGTGGATCTCCACCATGTCAGACGCTGCTTTCTTCTGTTATATATTGTCTTCTCTTCTGTCATCTGCCCATTGATAAGCGATTGTCGTCTCCATGAACGTCTGCTCCCTGGTCATCTGCATCTCAAAGCTCCAGGAACGGTGCTCAAGCTGCTGTAAGTCTGCCCGAGCTCAGCCCATAAAGATAAGAGCAGGACGGCTGGAATGTGCAGCGGAGAGGTGACAGTGACGGAAACTGACATAAACTCCAACACTTTCTGTAAATACCTTTTAGCTTTTTTTTGTTTATCTGACAAGTCGCTTAAGCTCTTTTTTTTTTTTTTTTTATCAGTAATGATCTGGGCACTTTATATAGATGTAATGAAACGATACTGATTTGAGCCATAAACACTTCACCACTGTCCTGACACCTGCAGGTAGTTTGAACACTTTTATTTTGTCGGCAGCAGAAATGTTTTCTGATTCAAAGAAAACCTCCGAAACTTTGCCATCGTCCGTGGAAAGAAACGTGATGTGGTGTAGCACAGAAACTCTGCAGCAAGACAAACAGATCAATACAGTTCTAGATTAATCAATCAATTCGATGTGGATTCTGTAAAGTCATACGAATGTTTGCATTCAGGCAACAGGTGTGAGCGTTTACTGATTTTTGTGGCTCTAGTTTCATTTCTAAATTCATCACCTGTGCTGAACCACGGGCACTTCAGGTTTATGCAGCAGCTCAGGATGCAGGGACCAGTAAAAACAACACAGAGAAAATGATGCAATTTTTACAGCTGAGGAACCGAAACCAGACATTTTTTTGCTGGATAGAAATTATCAGTGAATTTTTAACTAATTGTTTGAGCCAAAGGTCACCACGAGGTCATGATGAGAATCTCTGAGGCCCAAGAAACAGCTTAAAGAAACTTTAAATGTAAAACCACATGTTGTTTGATGTTTTGGTGGTGCCCTGGTGTTTATCTGGTTTAGCTTAAAGTCTGATTTCTTTTTATGAAGTTGAATTTTCACACATTTTTAATTTCTTCCTGAAAAATTAAGATTTGCTTGTCGTGTTTTTTTCCTGGTCAGATTGTCTGTGGATTTTTAAATTATCATTATTATTATCATTATTATTATTATTATTATTCAGGCACAAAGAGAAATATTACGGGCATTTGCGATTATTTTCCGAGGTCTTGAAGACAAAATGATTACTGAGGGTAGTGGAAGTAGTTGACGATAAAATTTATATTTTGGGAAGAGCTAGAATTAATTTTTTGAACTATAAAGCAAAAGATGTAATTCAGTGTCAGATGTCAGAAAAGCTGCACGTATCCATGTTGATCCTCACTTTATACTTGCACTGGTCAGAAACATCAAATCAAAGCTCCCAACTCACACACACACACACACACACCTTTACCAACACACACACACACTCAGGTCCTGCGCCCGGGGCTTGTGGACCACCGGCAGATTGGCCTCTAATGATTTCACAGCAGCAGATTTAACAGAGGGTGGCTGCTCTGTGTCAGACGACCCCAGAGGGTTTGGAAAGGCTGACAGTCAAAACAGCGGCACAAAGGTTTGACCCTGAGATATCGAGAGGTGGAGACAGTTCAGAGCGACTTCTCTAAAAGCATTTTAACACTGAAGACGCTGCATCCATTTCTCAGTCTGACCTTGTATGAATTCCTTGTTTTCTCTGTTCAGTCCTGAGCATCTTCTATTATCTCATCACTCGTATTTTCCACAGCTGCAGAATAAGGAAATTTCATGTCCATCAAACGACTGAAGTTGTTTATTTGTTTATGTGAACGGAGCCGCGCTGCTCGTGTTTATCTGTGTTTCACTATGTTTAAATGTTGACTGCTTTAACTCTGGTGTCAACACGACTGTAAACTCATCTGACCGAACGTTATCACCCCATTAAATGTCTGTTATCAGTTGTTATCATGCTCATAATTATTATTCATCAGGGGCAAGCTGCACCTACCAGTAGGCCAGAAGATGCACGTCCTGTTATAAGGTTTGTGTTATAATCAGTCGTCCTCCAGTGACATCTATGGTCCAGATACCAAACTGATAACTACAGTTTAATGGGCTGATAATGTTCGAAATCTGTTGATCGCAACTTAAACTTAGTTTGTATTTTAACAAAGAAATATTTACTTTTTGGTCCTAATATTTAATGTTGAAATAATTTCCCCCCCTTTAAATTTCCTCTAATATGGACTTCAGCCTTAAGGGGAAATTTAAGGGAACTAAACAGAGACCAGTGTCACTGCAACTTCTAATTTGGGCTGTGACCTTTTCTAAATGTGTGTGTTTCCTCAGTGAGAATACACACACAGGAAGAAAAGCATCTGATGAGCTGTGTGCAGGCTGCTGTGTACACTAACACCGTGTGCTGGTGTTGCGGTCACATAATTGCCCCTCAGGTTCTTAATGACAGAGGCAGCTAGTTAAAGCCTGACCATTCATACTCAGCTCTCTGCAGCTCACTCTCCTGCTCATTAAAACACTGAATGGGCCACAGATGTGGAGTCACCCATTAGTTTTACCTGGAAGGAGCTTTGGGAGAGGTGAAGTTAGGAAGTGTAACCGAGGGCTTCATTTCCCCAATGGGGCCACCCAGACTAAAAATGTCTGCACTGGTGACGGTGTAAGGAGACGTGTTTGTCCACTGACAGATGTTACCTGCTGTATGTGGAGAAACAACAAGATGGAGATGTTCGCAAAGACTCAAAGACAGATTTAAGTTTTTTGTTTTTTTTTTACGACTAACCAAAACCTGGAGTATTTGCTGGTTGTGGTTCAGTTTCTTTGGGTGACTTTTAAACCTGGTTCTACTTACAGGATCAACCTAAAGAGCAATTCTTCAATCCTAATAATTAGCAGAGGTCACTCATTTCTTTTAAGGGGTTTTCTAAAAGAAGAATCACAAAGGAGGTAGTTACTAGATGCTCAAAAATCATGTGAGCGGCTGTTACAGCAGGAGGTTAAGGCCCATGTGTTGGGGAGACACTCGATAATCACATATGGGTGTAAAGATTTGATGTTGACGCAGCTACATTCAAACTGATTTTATTACATTAATAATATTTGCCAAAGATTTTAGATGATTTAGCTGCATATTGACAGAAAACGTATAGAGAATACCTTTCTGCTGGTGGGGACCAAAGCAGAGCTAAAATGAGAGTTTGGCATATTATTTACAGAGCGTTTTTTTTTTTTTTTTTTGGATCGGGTTGCTGTTGTTTCTTTCTCCCTTCTCTGAGCCTGAGCCTCGTTCTGTCAGACGTTTCTTTGTTTAAAGCGAGTTTTCCCTCCCCACTGTCACATGGTTCTGCATTAGACGACTTTATTGGCTTTTTCTCCACAACATTATAAGACACTTATGACGCAAAGTGAATTGAGATGATTTTTTTGTTGTGATTTGTCGCTGCATAAATCAGCTGAATTGAAAATTGATTGTTGAGTTTTCAGCATTCACGGTGAACTGGGGGCAGAATTCAGGACTATTGTCTGGATCAGGGAGTGTGGGGTTAAAATCCAGACCCTAAGAAACACGATTAGTGAAATAGTGCAGCAGTGTATAACATGGTATGTGCAATAGTATATTGCCAAGAATATTTTACTTTTGGTGGAGTTTTTGTTTGTAATTAAAATTTTCTGAATTTAAAAAATATCTAAAATTAACAGTTTGCAAACTCTGACCTTATGTGTCGGGTTATTTAAGTGAACTAAGTCTATAAAAAGACATTTTGTAGTATCTTCCACTTTTTAGCACTGTCACAAACTGTAAATCTTTAATAGTGGAGAAGTTAAAAGTCTGGAAAGGTCAGATCTCAGCAGAAAGGGTTAATGTAACAGATCCCTGTTTCCAGTTCAGCTCGGACAGATTTCTTTCCATTCGTCTCAGCTGTGTTGAAACTCTTTCCTATCTGTAAAGAGCCTAAAATAGCCTCCGTGCTCGGTGTCCCAGCCAGCATCAGGCTTCATGATAGTGTCGGATCAGCCCAAGGAATGCAGCGACAAGCCCTCGGCCTCAGATTGGATGCTTATCACAGCAATGTGAGCACTGATTGGATGCTTATCATAACCATATCCTGTTGTTGGCTGATAGAATGACCTTTACAGTATCAGTCACTGGATGCCATCAAAGGGCGAGGCGGCTGCAACTGGACTTCCCTGATATTTTTTTCACACCTTTAGGTTCCTTCTCCAGACCCGAGGGCCAATAAAAGCTGTATCGTATCAGGGAGGCACCTCCTCTTTTGAGGAATTTAGTTTAACTTATGCATGTCCGGGCACACAAGGGCAGTTTCTTCAGGAGACCGTATTGATCCAATCAGATGCATGTTTTCTGTGAGAGTAACAACCCGCTGGTGTCACAGTCATTGTCTCTGTTCCAGGTTTTCCTGGCCTTGCTCCTTTGTAGGTTTTTCTCTGGGCTGTCATTCCTGATCCAGTCTGCAGTTGCCCCAGCTTTTCTCTCCAGCTCTGCCCTGCACACCTGCTAACAGTGCTGAGTCCCCTGCCCACCACACCTGTCACCACTTTCCTGATTAGCTCCCAGTCTGCAGGCTTTGTCCTTTTGTTGTACTCACCATAACCTTTGTGTTTCTCAGCAGCCTGTCTGTTCCTGTTTACCTGTTTGGATTCACCTGTTGGTCGGGACTATGCTCGCCCACTGGACTCCCGCCTCCTGGTTTGGACTGTCTTCCTGCCTCTGGCCTCCAGAGGACTCCGCCTGTGCTTCACCCTGTAAGTTACCAATTTCCTTATTAAGACTGTGACACTTTACCAGCTGGTGCCTCCATTTTGGTTCTTGCTCTGCCCATCTGTTGTGTTTCTGTGACACTCAGCAAAGAAATTAGAAGCTGCACGTGCACGGTGTTGAATGGTTTAATGAAACTACAAGTAAAATCTACTCAGACGTATTTTCGTTAATGCTGATATGTTTTAAAATCTGCGCTTGTGTGAAGTGTTTTTGCTTGTCTGATTGTTTTATCAGTTTCATACTGTCACAACAAAGTATATTTATTTTGGTTATTTAATTTGGAGTCATAGGTCAGTGATGAAATGATGAACTGCAGTCAAGTTTAAATATCCAGATTTTTCTCTTACAAAGTTACCAAAGGTATTTAGGGGTGTGGAAATAGGTTTGCACATAAAAAGGCTCTTGTGCAGAAATTGTAACTTCTGAAAAGCTGGTTTTGAGCCAGAATAGGTGGCAGCATTCACACTGTAATTGTTATTTACGCTGTTTATTAGCATCCTGATGGCATGAACCTATAGTCAGTTAAGAAAAACATGATTTTAGTCTTATCTTTGATTTTTGCTTATTGTTTTGTTAGTGATGGGACTGATGTTGTTGCATGTTCTGAGGTTTATCCACAGTCGCTCAGTTTGTTTTAGGCAGTGGAGACAGAATGACAGAAGATCCTGCAGGAACATCTTGTTGTTTCTGTTGTACACTAGAGGTGCAAAATGCAACTGGACCGTTTGGGCCATTTCTTGTTTTTCTCTGTATCAGTAAGAGACCACATGCTGTAAACTTTGTCTTCTGCAGAGAGAAGACCGAGTCATAGGAAAAGTGTCTTATGATCAGTTTGTATTGAAAGGCTTTGGAGGGCGTTACTGGTTTGGAATAGATTATATATAAATAAATAAATCTTCACCTCTAGCAAATAATTTGTCTTTGAATGGGGAAAAAACACCCTGTTGGTTTTGTATTCAGCCTGTGAATTCATGCAACAAAGTGGAAAACAAATGTGGGTCATTTCTAACTCTGCATTGTTGCACCACCAGAGTTGTATCTACGGGCATGAAGAGCCGAGCATGTAACTATATATGTGTTCATTAAGCTCATAGAGACACAACAACATTCACGCTGCAAGGCCCTGTTTTCTGGGTTTCTTCAAAATCAGTGGTGTCAGCTCTGGAGACTACTTTCTGTGTGTGTGTGTGTGTGTGTGTGTGTGTGTGTGTGTGTGTGTGTGTGTGTGTGTGTGTGTGTGTGTGTGTGTGTGTGTGTGTGTGTGTGTGTGTGTGTGTGTGTGTGTGTGTGTGTGTGTGTGTGTGTGTGTGTATGTGTCTCTCTCTCAGGAATGTGCAGCACTGCCTCACTGTGACCTGTGTTTAGTTTATAAAACTCGCTCACTGGCTGATGTGCAGACAAACTGTGATATTAATTAAACCAAAGTCTTAGAGTTGATCTGCTCCTTATTAAATTTTTCTGTGATGTTCCTCACTCATCCAGGTGACGGGACACATGCAGACGTTTGTGTAATGTTCAGTGAAAAGTAAAAGGTTTGAGGTCAGGGAGCAGTTTGGAGAGTGAAGGTGTGTTTCACCAGATTTGAGTCTTTATTGGATCATTACTCTGCAGTGGTCTGAGAAGTTCCTATAGAGCTTTTAATGAAAGGTGAAGGGTTTTTGTCGTCTTGAACATCCAGTGTTGACTTGAAGGTGACAGCAGCTTTAGCTTTAAACTACAACTTGAATGTTTGACACGTCGTGTTTTTCTGAGTTCGTTTTAATCTTTAATCTTTTTTTGTCTCCCATTTTTAATGTTTTTATCTTCTGAGCATTTTGAAGCTCTTACCATGTTTATTTGTCAACAAACTACAGAAGCTGGATTCACTCACATTTTCACTAAAATCCGCTTCAGCAGTTTGTGCAGATTTCAGTTTACACACACAGATTTTTTTTAGCCACAATCAGCAGGAATATTTAAAGAGTCGATTGACAAAATGATGCAGGAACTTAATCATGTTTGTTAAAAACAACACAAACTTCGTGTTAAGAAGCATCAGAGAAGCTGTTCAGCTGCACTTTGCGACTGTGCAGGTCATTAAAAAGACTTTATTATTTAAAGGCTACACTTTGTTGTGTTTTAGTTCCTGTTTTATTGTGAAAGTCGACATTAATGCTGTTTTCAGAAAGACAAAACACACATCAGAATTTCAATTATACTAAAATCATAGTTAAATTAAGTAAACAAATGATTTGTTGAGTGCACTTTATTTTCTAGTGGAAATTAGAAGAACTGCAGCTTAAACCACCTCAGCACCGACTTTAACACTGACTGTCACTTAAAGAGAAGTTAAAACCTGGTTTTCCGTAAACTTCTTGAAGCCGCACCATAAACCATAACGCAGGTGTGTAGCTCCTTCTGTTCACTCCTCACTCAGTACTTTGGCTAAAAGCTGAATTTCCCCCCAGATGTTTGGTGCTGAATGAAACATATGTACGACAGTTCCAACATTGATAACGTTATGTATCGTGGATAAAATACTCTAAAGGTAATTATCTCGACTATAAATTAGGCCTAAGCTGTGGCTGACTGCAGAATTGCGGGGTGTAATTCCGCGGCTGGGACATAAATCTGAGCATGAGTGCTTTGTGGCTGCCCAGGTCAGTCCTCCTGTGGGAAAAGGGAGATGAGAGACTCAGGGTCAATCTGGGCTAAGCCCCGCTGGTGCCAGTGGACCCCCTGGTTCCCCTGACAGACTCCGAGACAGTGTTGACATCAGACTCAGGTCAAATACTGACGTTTAAAAGACACTGAGGAGGTAATGACACCAGGTAAGAGTTGACTTTCAAATAGTTTCCTGTAAATGTTTTTCTCTGTGGGAAAAGAAACAGAGCAGGGAGCAGGTGAAACAAAGAGACTGTGCACGTCACATTAAACTAAATCGGGTCTTAATGTTTTTTTAATGTGCAGCATAGAAATATTGACATTGAATAAAATTAAAATAGTGTCACATTATCAGCAGCAACTATTTTGACATGATGTTTCCTCAAATTTGAAACGATTCATTAACAAAATGCTCAACACGTTGTGAGCATAGGAAATAACAGACCAGAGCACACAGGGACTGACTCTATTCTTATTGGAAACCGTAGTTCTCTTGTCTCTACTGTTCCTCTCCGGCCACGTGTCGTTCTCCAGTTCTCCTACATTTCCCAGAATGACCTTTGATCTTTTCAGTCCCACAGTTAGCTCACGTAGACAAAGCTGCCTCACCTGGTGTTACTAAGCCCTCCACTGTACAGGCATATACATGGTTCTTATTGTCACAGTCATTTATGTTTGTTTTGCTCCCCACAGGAAGTTCATGTAGGAGAAAGATTAGCAGAGAGATCTCGAATATTGACCACTGGCAGTTTTATGTGACGACCGGCTGCCAAAGTGTTGAGAGTTGATGTTTTTCTTGTGAAGGTTTGAAAAAGCTGTGGGGAGCTCGTCGGTGAGGGCGTCGACGGTGCACAACCTGAAGCTGAGTTTAGTAAAACTGAGTTCAGGGTTTGGGAGCTCGGCCGAGGCTCAGTCCCGCCGCTCTCTGCACCATTTTCCCATTCCCCAGCTTTTCCATGTCGACTTCGTTCTGCAGCCTCGCTCCTGAGGAAAAACAGACGCCTCCCCTGCCGCCGCCCTCCCCCTTCCTCTGCCGGCTTTCTTCTCTTTCCCCCCTTTGCCCCTTGGGCTTTTTTTATGGCAGGGCTTCTAACGCATGACCTCTGCCATGCATTAGACTGCATGTACACATCCACACACAACAAAATAAAACAAGAACAGTATGTGATAAAGCATGAGCTGAGCTTTTCAACCTGCGTCTTGTTACTCAGATCTTTCTGTGAGGTGAGTCCAGCTCCTTGGTCTCAGTCCTCCAGTTTTCAGCAGCAGCAACAGTATTTTGATTTATCCTCTGCAAAACACATTTGTGCCGTAATCCAATCAAACAGCAGCCTCAGAGAGTAAGAAATCATCTTTGCCGTGTGGAGATTTTCATTCAGCTCTTTTCTAACTCCACTCCTGCTGCCTCGTCTGGACGGTTTCTTCTGCAGATCGTCCGACTCGACGCTGCGTTATGCAGAATGACAAGCTGTAATTTCATGTACACATTTACCTCATTTGCATGAGAAGCATTTGTGCTGCCTGCCACCAAGCTGAACCAATTACACTGGCGGTTATTCTTTATCCAAATACAGGGCAGCTAAATTATGGGCGATGCTGGGAAGTGAGGGAGTAGCTCATTAGAAGAGAGCGGCTTTTCTTTGTGAGTGACGTCAGTGGTTTGTGGATGCTGCCATTTTCATTCTTAAACACTCTCATCATAAGCAATGACAGGATGACCAGCAAATACAAAGGAGGAGAAACCAGTCACTCAAATTAGAGAAAAGGTTTTCTAAAAGATTGAATTCACGGTGCCCTGACGTCCATTTAAATATCACTTCACAGAAACTTACCGGCCTGTCACTCCACAACAGAATCACTGCACCTTTAAAATACTGCACACCAAAGCTCAGCTCATGTTTTACATCATCATAATTCAGTTTGCTCGTTTTGCAGATGAAGGTTAAACTAATGCAAGTAAGTAGATTTTGAGCTGGTGCAAAGCTGCGTTTTTGTTGTCTAACTGTGTGTGACCAGCACCCAGCTCAGTGATCGCACCGTCTCCAAAACTCTTCTGAACCTTTAAACAACAAAATCTTCGATGCAGTTTGATGCTTCACATTAAAACGGGTTGATACAAAATCACAATGTGTCAAATAACTGAGACTCTCAGCCTCAATTCAGACACGGACTTGAATTTCTGCAGACCTGCTGGGCGTGACAAGACAGGACTACATCGGTCCTGACGTGATTATTACAACCAACCACATGACACGTGACAGGGAGTTTGGTGACTAAAGGCTGAGTCACAACAGTTTATAGTAGCGAGATGCTGAGGAGACAGATTGTGGCTCCTGCACCAATTTCATTGTCCTGCATCAGTGAAAAAGTTGCATCAAAAACATCAGTAACAAATTGTTTCCTAAAACCTAAATAATCCTGTTTTATCAGAGTCAGAGTGGAAGCTTTGGGACCTCCCATGTCGGTGTAAAGGCTGAGTCTTAGATAAAATCTGCCAGAGGACACGAAACACAGCGAATGATAAATGCTCATGTCTTGACATGCATGAGCCTGGAACGTGCATGAGCCTGGAACGTGCATGAGCCTGGTACAGTTTAAAATCCAAACTAAACTTCGCTGCCTCCGGTTTGTCAAGTTTAACTAAAAAATAAATCCAACCACAGGACACAGATGATGAAAACTACACAAAAACTTATCAGGAGGAAATATTGCTTCTTCAGTTGTAGCTCAAGTTGCAATAGTCCTCACACATCAGCATCATCTAACTGTACGACTGCAAATCTGCACAAAACCTAAAGCGTGACTGGACGATGGAGGCAGATGCTGCACCGATGAGGACCCAGAGGCCACGTCCATGATGATCTTTCTGGAGGTTTGGGGGATTTCAGGACATCACAGTCCATGACTTTGAGTCGATAATGCAGGGAGAGGAACTGCACATAATGTGAAAAGGAATAATTAGAAAGTGAAATGTTGCATTTAGTTTTATTTTTTTAGAAACTTTCAGTATTTGGTTGGTGGCTGGTTAGAAGTTTCTACAGTCTGTGCGGTTGTGGTGGGAGAGATTTGGACTTAACTTCAATAACTTCACTATTGTGCTCAGTATCAGCTGGTACACACACACACACACACACACACACACATTAAAAATGCATCAGGTACAGTCAGAGCCAAACCTCAGCAGGAAACAAACTCTTGAACTCATGATGTCACAGCTGATTTCATTGCAGCTTTTGTCACATGATGGATGAAGATTTCGTTTCATTTTCATCTACTCTGCCTGTGAAACATCTTCCACCTCTGTGTGATTAAAATCCAAGATCCCAGCGTCACAGTTTGTTTCAAATTCATCCAAATGCCTCAGAGGCGGCTCTGACGTTCAGTCAGTTCACATGGTGAAGAACAATTTTAAAGACTCCTTAAATGTCAGAGAAACCCGGCGTTTGCATTGGGTTGTTTGGTTTAGGATTAAGGTTAAGTCATTGTTTCTTAAACATTCTTGTGCAGACATAACTGAACAGTGAACAGCGTCTGTCAGTGTGTTTCTCTTTACTCTGACAGATAAAACTGCTGCGTCTTATTTTGAATTCTCCCCTAAATCGCTAGAATTTTGAAATTCAGTGTTCAGCTCCATAATTTCCATCAGAGCATGGAGTTATCAGGAGGCACATTATTGTGAAAGTCTCTTCCTGCAGAGCCGAGCTTTTCCCGCTCTCGTGTGTTTTAAACACGATTCAGTGTGAGTTCAGAAATCTGATGGATGTGTCGGTGCTAAGCTGCTCTGCTGCCTCACATCACGCTGTCAGTGTTTCTCCCCATGCACGGCTGCTGTGTCTTATTTCACTCTGGATTATGGCTTTGTCTCTCAGCTAACAGGTAGTGTTTGCACTGAGAGCTGTGCATGCATCTGTGTGCACACGTGAATGTGAGTGTACGTGAAGTGTCTCGGCCTCCTCGTGAGAGTCGTACGTTACGTATCGTTTATTTGTGAGGGGGATTACAGAGTTTGGGAGGCTATAATCCATCCTCAGCGTGAAACACGCCCTCGCCTCCTCCTCACATCTACCAGGCCCCAGCTCTGAACCTGTGGGCTCTGCTGGTGAGAACTAACCAACAATGCAACCCCCTCCTCAAAACAAGTTTGCAGCGGGGATGGGGTGTGTTGTTTTACAGCACGATCTGTCTTGTACGTCTCAGGCTAAATCCTGTTTTTACGGCTTGCTTATACATTCCTGCTGCAAATGGTTTACATACCGAGGCAGGGAGCCGTCCTAAATCAGATGGCAGCTCCGTGCAGCTGGGACAAGGTGGAAACCCTGTCATCAGCCCGCTCTACCGGCGATTAATGAACCCCAAATTAAGATAATAACATCTTGGTCTGACCCGTGTTGGCAGATTACATCACTTCTGCGGAAATTCAATTCTGCAGTATTTACCCACCTTGTTTTTTCTTCTCTCATTTATTTTGAGAGCGGACCGGCGCCCATTCATGAAATCGGTGGCATGCGTCCTCGTTCTTGGAGGGTCCTCCAGTGCTGCTCAAACACTGCTGAGTGTATAATGAGCAGAGGAGGCAGAGCACAATCTGCACTAGTGTTTCAGACCGAGGCCTCCGAGCGCAGCCACACAAATCCTCTGTTACCTACTCTGTTTTAAAACCTTGTTTCGTTCATGTTAGCAGCTCATAAATGGCCGCCCACCGTCTCAGCAAAAACAAGCTGGGGCCCTTCGGTTTTATACGATGCAATCTGCTGCAGGACCCTAATCACCGTCTGAATGTTTTTTAATAGCGAGCCTGCGGTTTGATCAGAGGTGATGTTCAGGTCGTTCGCTTGTTTAATGTCAGTGCAAGTTAATAGAATTTAGTTTTTTAGTTGCTCTGAGTGTTTTCTGTTTAGTAACTTACACTGGAAATACGCTTCTGGGTTTGGGGATAAGCAGCAAGAATATGGATCCAGGGGCTTAGAGTCCAAAGACAGTCTGGGACCCCAAGTCCAGAGCATCTGTGTTTGTGGTTGTAGAGTGAAAATTCTCTGTTATCACTTATAATATTACAAACTGGGGAAGTGATCCCCAAAGCTCCATGTTATTTCAATGTGATTAATGACAGATTGTCTGAGGTAGAAGATCATTTCTGACGGTGCCTCCATCTCATGCTTGAGGAGTTTCAAGAGCTCCATAATACAGTGAAATCTGTGCCTCATTATCCCGTGAAGCCTGAAGAAAATGTGGTTTAATCTGAGCAAACATCCAAAGAAATCAGAAATTTCTTGCAGATATTCCACCAATATCTAATATTAACAGTAAAACAAAGCAGTTGGTTATTTTAGAAGAAGCTACACATCATTTACGTCCAGTTTCACTGGTTATCCAACTACAAATACAGAACACGGCTAATTTTGGCTTGTAATTTCCATTAATCTGTTAAAACCACAGGGTGAGAAAATGCTGAAATCCATGTGAACAACACGTTGAGGCTCCAGTGAGGATTTCTTCCTTAATATCATATTTAAAGTGGAATTTGACATTGAATTAATTCTCTACTACTTTATTACATTTTTCCAAATGCTTTGCTTCAGTTAGCAATAAACATCTGAAGCTAATTGCTGCCTGTGCTGCCTTTAACTCTGCACCTTTACTCTTTTCTGGGCTCAGATTTTCTGAGCTGGGACCAAAAAAGAGTCTTGTTATTGCAGTTTGCACCGACAGTGGGATTCTGGCAGGAAAGCAGCTCAGAGCTAATGTTTATAGTGTATGTTTTTGCCACGCTAACAACAATTAGCGGCTGTGATTGTAAAATAGGAGACAAACACAGTTAAACTACAACATATGGGATTTCAAAATAAAACAATTAGCTTAATATCTCAGGAATAATCATTAATTCTTACATTTGCTAACTTAGACCTAGAAGTTTGTGAACATCACTTTACCCAAGTTTTATTTCATTTTCAAACTTTTTTATCTTTTTTACTTTATCAGCTGTAAAAGAGTTGTTGGGAATTCTGCTATTTTCCCACCAGCTGCAAGGACTAAAGCTGCAAATCACTGCGTTCACACAGGGCATTGTAGATCATCTTGTTCTCTTTATGCTGCTGCTGGAGCATTATCAGTTTTTTCATCCTCCCCCTCACTCCCTGAACTCCCCTCAGCACAAACTGCTTCAGTGACGCAACGAGAAAAAGAAGTTGAATTTTACATTTGTGTCACTTTTTTCCCCCTCCCGCCTTCGTTCCTGTCTGCATCCTCGCCTCACTTCCAGAGGAATTACTTCTCTTGTATGTGGGAGGAAAAAAAAAAGTTCTTAAAAGTCTTATGAGTGAAAAGGATGTTACCTCATTAAAGAAGAGGCCATAAATCTGTCTCCCTCCTCAGCAGCACCGTCCCACATCTGGCCGCTCGCTCCATCCACTCGCTGAGCCCCGGGTGGGATTTATGGTTCATTCTGCTCGTGTCACATGTTGTTGAATCCTGCTTCCTTATCAGCGAGCTCATGCTGGTACCGTCCAAACTGATATTTGGGATTTTGCAATGCTCTCTGTGTCAGAGTAGTCTGTCATCTGTGGACTGTGCTTCCTGTGACTCTGCAGCTGAAGGTGCTTTGGATCATTTTCCTTTGGTGATAACAAAATGACTAAACTGTGGTTCCTGGTGTCCCTTTAGTTGAATTTATCAGGTGGTGCTACATACAGAGATCACACATCAGCATGTTCCTAAGATTAAATCTGTTTAAACATCATATTAGTCAATGATAGAATTATCTTTTGTTGTCTCTGTTTCACCTTCTTTTTAAAGATCATTTATAACATCAGGTGTGCAGGGATTGAAAACTGAGCAGAGCTCTTATTTTAGATTTTGTCCTTGACACAGGTTCTTCTGTCAGTGACTTAAAAGACCAAAGGCCCAAAATAAGGGCAGCAGGATGCATGTATGAGTAGGTTGTTTTAGAAGTTAGTTTGACTGTAGTTCTGGAGACCAGGTCTGAAGAGTTGATTATCCTTATTTATTTATTTATTTATTTATTTATTTTGTCTCCTTCCCTTCGAGTGTGGCCGTTCGGATCAGATATCAACACTCCTGATTTCCGACATGGTCAGACAAGACGCCTTGCAAACTAGTTCTGTCAGACCATAAACTGGCCCTCATGCTCTGTGGGGAGCAGAGACGGAAGTCACGTGACTTTATTACACGCCGACAAAGTCGCAGGGGGAGGAGGTCAGGGTGGACGGATGGCTCAACACGTCATCGGGCCTTTCCACAGGAGACTGCTGTTCGTTCTCCAGTTCCTACAGTGGCCACAGTCGCTGCCAAACAAAGTACAACACTGAGATGTTTTTCTAACATTAACCAAGTACTTTCAACTGAAACCATAACCCAAACCAACCCGCGTTAGTGCCAGAACCTTCCCAACCTTCGCCCACAGCGTGGCATAAAATCAGACATGGTTCTATGTGTGGTTATGAAAGAGAAGAGCAGAAAACGACTTTTGTGTTTTAATTTGGAGGATTTTTTAAAATAGGTAACATAAACTCATCGTATTGTCAAACCTCAGCATGTACGCTAAAATAAATACACTTAAACCTTCAGTAAATAATAACTCAATTAAAGTCACGTGCAAACATTATTATTCCCAACTCTGTTTAACTCTCTTCAAACATGTTCTGACTCACACGTGTGTTGCACAGAAATAAACACAAACCATGTTGTGTGTGCTCCTCCGGGTTTTGAGGACGACACTCCCTTCTCTCACAGGCCATAGATCAGGGTAGAAGTACACCTGTGACGTCGGCTCGTGATATACTGCGACTGGACTTTTAAGTGTGTGTACGGGTCGGATTCTCTGTACGTGTAGACAGAAGCACTGAGCCCACAGGCTGACACGCAAAACCAGACGCTTCCAATTACATGTGTGTATCTGTCAGAGGGCCTCAGAGCTTTGCCCTTTATAAAAACAGCAAAAGACACGAGCACGCAAGGCCGCCGAGGTCTGGGCGGCACAGATCCACTCGGCTGGGGCGGCTTTTCACATTCGGATCACGTCCCTTCTGTCCTAAATCACTTTATTATTACTGTGCAGTGCTGGGAATCTCAGAAATGCTCATTTGTAGTTTGCATCTGATCCGAGAAAGATCCTTTTCACAGCTGGATTTTCTCTGTTTAGTTTGTGTGTTATCAAAAGCCTCACACACACACACACACACACACACACACACAGAAGCCGTCGAATAATCAAAAACTATCCCCACACTGAGGTTTGATGTTAGACATTTGTACCAAAGGCCACATCAGACCCAGAGGTCATGTCCTCAGAACTCTTAGATTAGACACTACCTGCTTTATCAGCATAAAGTAATCTTGAATATATTCCCTGCACAGAACATATATATCTTCAGAATATGTGATTTAACCATTAGATAAATGCAGAAAGTGACTCAAAATACTTTACTTGAGTATTTTTCTGCTGCACCACAGATTTAGATAATCGACAGATAAATGAAGGTGTATTACTACAGGGAACAATAATCTCCACTAGGAGCCCCACTTCCACCAAATACTAACACATTTGATAAACGCAGAGCAAAGTCTTCATTCTCCTAAAAAGACCAGTCACTGTATTTAGTGCTATTCTCTCCTCTTCACACTAAAGCAGTAAAACGTGCCTGAGCTCTGGAGCGGCTCCATAATGAAGCCCCTGTCCTTCCTCCCGGCTGGGATGTGGCCTGGATGTGGCTGTAATTACATCACGCAGCGAGCAGCACCTCCAGCTCCAGCAGCCCACACTCGTCCTGTCAGCTGCTCAGCTCTGCGACATCAGCTGAGCCTCAGCTGCCGCGATGAGCTGCGGCTTCAAAGCCGCTGCCTGTCTGGCTCATGCCAAAACCAGTTACGGTGGTGGAGAGCAGACCCCTGCCACACAAAGGAAGCTTTGCTTTAATGTTATCACAGACTGATCCACGTCTGTGCGGCGCTGTAATGATGCTGTATTTCCCTGCCTGTCTGACAACGGCCTTATGGCTTTTATAAGCAGGGCCTAATAGAACTATACACCATTAGAGAGCCGCTTTTATTACGTTTCCAGCCCTAGAGAAGCCCATTCATCTCCAGCGAGATGGATTGCTCTTGTTTTGTTGTGATCATCAAGATGAATGAGTTTATGTTTCCCTGCGGTGCTGGTCAGAGTCGATGGTGCCTGCATGGCAGTATCTCTGTGCAGGATCAGGAAGGCACAAAAGACAAATTATATTTTATTTATTAGTGAAAAATAATGCTGAGATTCACTTTAGCTCGTTTACCACAGGGAGCTTAGATTTTGATCTGTTTCCATTTGGTTTTTCCTGAAGCTGATGTTGCTGTTAAAGCTGCAGCTTCGAGAGTCTGGGAAGTTATTTTAGTTGAATGTGGCAAATGTTATGTTGATGTTGGGTGAAGCTTGAAAATCGTGACTAGGATTTGTAAATTAAACAGGACGTATATGCTTTAGTGATGCACTCACAGGGTGGGCCTATTTCTGGAGATTATTAAACTTTGAAACTCTACACAAATGCTTTTTTTTATTCCCTAATATAAATATTTAAAGATTAAAATATAGACTTTAATTTACAAACACTAAACCTTTGGGTTATTATTGTTAGTTTTCCTTTTTTTTAAGTTTCCAACACAAACACACACAAATAACTGACCCACACTCATAAACCAAACCTGTAAATAAAAGTCAAATTGAAAGGTTTTTTCATAAATTCATTATGTTTTATCAAACAGCAGAGTGAGACACACAGGTTGAATTTCATTAGGTACAGTATAATTCTTTATGATTGCATTATTGGATTAAACGGAAAGATTTTGACATCATATTTCTGCCTGATATATTTTTATATCTGAATCATAATTCAAACGTCACTCCTGCTGCTGTTTGTCCCTGGACTCCTCGTAGTTTGGATTATTACTGTCACTGTGAGACAAAAAACACAGCACATCCTCGTTGTCTTTGAGGGTGAAAGTGTTTCCAGTCTGTTTAACGCTTCCTCAGACGTCTGAGTACACACCGACAGTTATGGCATTCGGCTCTTTATCCACAGCAGTAACTAACAGCACCGTCTGCTCCGACCGTAAACTCTTTATCAGGGCCGAGGCAGCCGGTTCGGACATTCCTCCTCCCTGTGTTGTCCACTCTGTTTTGTTTATTTGAGACCGAGTTGTGAGAGATGCGCAGGGTCAGACTGCTGCTGAGGCTTTGATGTGCAACTGTAACTGCAGCACAGCCCTAAAACCCCACCACAACCCCAGTCATACACCCCCCTCAACCAGCCAAAATCTAAATGTGGGGCTTTGATGTGACCGAACGGTGCCTGTTGTTATTGTTTGTATCAGGGCTTATCACTGCCCGACCCCCGTCCTGCAGAAACACTGCTCTCCTGCACCGTAAAGGTCGCGATAGGTCGGGGCACGGCATCTTGTTTTGCACCTCTTCGCCTGTTATTTCATCAAGTAAAACGAAACACTTTTCTTTTAATTCCAAAACCGAATCTTCATCTTTTCTTCTTCTTTTCTTTTCCTCTTCCCTCCCCTGTACAGCCAGACTCTCCCTGATAAGGATGATGGATGGGGCAGAACTCTGGCTCCAGCCAAGCCCGGCAGCTTCCTGGGAGCTGAGAGATACTGAGGGGGAGTTGGTGTGTTGGGGTGGGGGGTATTGATGGAGGGGGTTGCTTGCCTGTGCCCTTTGCTGTCCATATATTAGGGACTGCCAAATAAAATAATGCCACAGAGAGTATGTCATTGCACTTCAGCACCGTGTGTGAGGTGGGAACGACTGGGAAGAGCAGCGTCCTCAAACATCCATGATGGGAGTTATAGTGGATTCTTATAAAGCAGCAGGGGGTGAGATTTTCTCAACCCACTGAAGATCCAAAAAAAGCTTTAAAACCACCACACCTGGACAAAAGTGCCACAAACAAATCACCTCAGTCAACATGGGTTTGAGTTTTCTAATTGTCCGGTTACTGTTGGCACATCTTCCTCTCTGAATATGTTTAGTGATATCAAGCAGATTGGTCGCTTTTTACCAAATGCTCTCACTGACGCCAAAATATTTTGCTAGTCTGTTTAAATTAAGATAATTTCTAATTAGACAGTCACTTTAAATTACTTAAACATCCACCACTTAAATGTAAACACAAAGATAAGGCTAAGGCCTTTTGTCAGGGCAAAATCTAGATCACCAGATTAAAGTCGTAATGTTTTCTGATAAACTCATGTTTCAATTTCTGTCCTCTTGTCAAAAAAAAACAACAAAACAAACCAAAATGGTGACTTGTCTTCCCATGTGGGGTGATCCAGATCTGGTATGACACAGAAAGAAAACTAACACTAATGAGAGAGGCTGAAAAACCGACAGTGACACAGATGCTGTTGAACCTGAACTGCAGCTCTGCTAAATATGAGGAGGTTACAATGCAATACTATCAATATTCAATGCAATAGTATCAATATTCAATTCAATACTATCAATATTCTATGCAATACTATCAATATTCTATGCAATAGTATCAATATTCAATGCAATAGTTTCAATATTCTATGCAATACTATCAATATTCAATGCAATACTATCAATATTCTATGCAATACTATCAATATTCTATGCAATAGTATCAATATTCAATGCAATAGTTTCAATATTCTATGCAATACTATCAATATTCTATGCAATGCTATCAATATTCAATGCAATACTATCAATATTCAATGCAATAGTGTCAATATTCTATACAATAGTATCAATATTCAATGCAATACTATCAATATTCTATGCAATGCTATCAATATTCTATGCAATACTATCAATATTCTATGCAATAGTATCAATATTCAATGCAATAGTATCAATATTATGCGCAATACTATCAATATTATGCGCAATACTATCAATATTATGTGCAATACTATCAATATTCTATGCAATACTATCAATATTATGTGCAATAGTATCAATATTCTATGCAATACTATCAATATTCAATGCAATACTATCAATATTCAATGCAGTACTATCAATATTCAATGCAATAGTATCAATATTCAATGCAATAGTATCAATATTCTATGCAATACTATCGATATTCTATGCAATACTATCGATATTCTATGCAATACTATCGATATTCAATGCAGTACTATCGATATTCAATGCAGTACTATCGATATTCAATGCAGTACTATCGATATTCAATGCAGTACTATCAGTTTTAGCCATTTGGCAGCTTTGGAGACACATGAAAATATTTAGTGAAACCTCAGGCCTTTTATGGGCTACTGTTTTTTACATTATGTCCCTGCTTCTCCGTTGTGGTCCACTGTTTATGTGTTGTTGATATTAAGATCGTCAGACGATTTGAATCCCAGACACAGGAGTAAAAAGATGTGACTGGTGTTGCTTCACATGAAGCAGCAGCTCTCTGCAGCACAGAGGAATCATGGGGTGGGTCTGTTTGGCCAACCTGCTGTCATTAAGGCCTTTCCTTCTCCTCCACAACATGAGGAATACAAGGTTTAATGTGTAGTTTTCACCTCTAGTCCTCCTCTAGTTGGCCCTCTCTCCATTTCCCACCTGGCCGCGTCACAGAAAACATAACATCCCATTTAAATGTATTTTAGAGGCGACTAAACTCGCCATGTTCAAAATCAACCGGGACTTGAAACACGTTGATGGATCTTATGACCGAATCGCACAAAAGGCTCATTGCTTCTGACTTTGGGATGTTTTCTGGGTCCTAGCGAGGCACACACAGTTGAGCTTCCTGCTTGGACCTGCTGAGCCTCCACAAACGGCCTTCTGCTTGGGCCTCCCTCTGTGGTTGTTGGGGAGACCGTGTGTGTCCTCACAGTTGGACTCTGTTTGTTTGGGCGAAGTGTGTCTGGTCCAGCCGAGGTTGTAAGTTTTCTAAAAAGCTATTGGCTCATCCCAGAGACCAGTAAACCCGTGCGTCACTGTGCCTCTCCATCATGCGCTCAACCGATATTACGCACATGCAGCAAGGGTTTAATATATATAATATATATATATATTTTATATTTCGGTTCAAATGTTTGTATCTGTGTTAATGTGTGGTTGTGCAGATGGAGGTGAAACTATAAATATCTGTTACATGTTAATGGTTAAATCATCCAAATGTAAAGGGAAACATATTTTTACTGACACAGAGGATCATTTGGTCACCGTCTCCTCTTTCCGCATGGCGTCTGTGACATTTCATGGAAAACACCACCGTCAGTTGTCATATTTGTGATATCTTTATTGAAGTTCCTTTCTGACAGTATCTTATTTATTAGCAAAGTGAGTTTGGCTCAGGAGCAGCAGCTGTTTGAGTCTGGGTTTGTCATTTTAGGCATTTTCAGAAAACAGATAGCTCCCAGTCATTTGTTCACACCCTCCTGTTCATTAAAACATGTTTCTAATGCTTAACATCCTCTAGAGAGCGTTTCTATTTGTGTTTGTGCTACAGCTTCCCATAGAGCCGTGGCCCCAGGCCTCAGCGTGTGGACGTCAAAGTAAGATTCCTGAAAATTAACCATTAATTGTGTCTATCTTCCCTAAATTTCTACAAAATTGTGTGTCATGTTTTTCTTACTGTGACGTTCAGAAGCACCGTCAGGTCAAATCCCTTGTTAGCTGTGACCTCCTGCACACACACTGCTGTCCAGCTGGAAAAACTGTGATTACAGTAATGATTTGTTTTGGTTTTAGGAAGACAGACGGGGCAAAGTCAGGGAAATATATTGTAAAATAAAAAGCTTAATCCGTGTTTACATCCCAGGCAAAGATAGCCGGTTGTTTTCATTATGCATCACATGAGATAGTGTTTCCCATGGACGGTTTTAAAAATAAATTGCAGCCAGTTTTCCACAGATCTGTCTGTGCCACCATTATTAAACATGCTAAGTCTGCAGGCTGAAGAAGATGTCGACCTGGGTCCAATCTTGGCACCATCAGAAACCCTGACAGGGACAGTGGTGACTCCAGACTTTAAGTCTCTGCACACACACCTCGGCTTTGCAACACTTCCGATACACCCAGAGATGCAGCCAAAGGACAACTGTGATTTCCCAGAATTCCTCCATTCCCCCATAAGGTGCGCGCTCACGGCTCACGATGATGATTTAGGGGTGTTTATCGGTGCTCGCTTAAACATTTACTTTTCGGTACAAGGTGAAGCTGAGAAGAAAAATGTCTCTGGGTGTTCAACCTCTGGAGGATTTAACACTCTCTCCCCCTCAGCTCTGCACTGCTGACGTTTACAAGACAAGCCACTACTGATGGCACCCAAGGAATCGTGGGATATGTGTGCCTGTGTATATTTTGTAAGGTTGGAATGGAAGTAAATTGTGTTTTAAGTTCGTTTGCTACATCGCATCAAGGAGGCGTCTACGTTTTTCATCACACTTTGTTTCGATCCTGTTCCTTTTTTTTTAAACGACCCATGATCCTTTACTGTAGAACGGCTGGAAACTGATCCAAAGGCCCCTGCTGAGTGACTTATTTCAGTTTATTCTTTGGGACAGACGGTAAATAAATGAGCATTTCTCCATGTGCCCAAATCAGCACATCTTTATGTTCCTTCACTCCTCTTTTTATTCCTGTTTTTGTCTCTATTTTAAATTATTATTAATTATTTGCTCCCCCTCCCCAAACACACACACTCCCCTGTGCTAAACCTTGGTCACAGGGGGGGATGTGGTTTTAACATAAGGTCAGACCAGGGTCTAAACTTGTGTTTAAAAGCTCTTTGAGTATCACAATTTGCTTTAATAGAGTAAAAACTAGATCCACCTCAAGTCTTTCGGGTTGTAATTCATGCTGCAGGATTAGTGGAAGGTGTGTGTGTGTGTGTGTGTGTTGGAGCGATGGATGGGGGCCGGGGGGTTAACAGAGACACATTAAGACATGGGGGAAAATGGTTGAGTGTGATTAGTGACTGCCTTAATGGTATAATGTCACCTCTATTTTAGTCTTCCTGTGGGGAAAAAGGAGGAGACTGTGTGTGTGTGTGTGTGTGTGTGTGTGTGTATCAACTATGGTTTGCTATTGCTAGTAGGGCAAAAAGTGGTTGTTCCAGTCTGAGCTGTTTTGACCCAGTTGCATCATTTACTGGCTGCAGCTAATGTGGTCGTTGTTGGTTTCCACAGTCTGCAGACCGTCCCTGAGGGTAAGAACCATGCGATTACACTCCAATCAAAATGACAGTATTGAACAAAAATTGATGGACTGATATATTAATCCAACTGTTCTTCCTCGGCCGTCAGTGTGTGTGTGTGTGTGTGTGTGTGTGTGTGTGTGTGTGTGTGTGTGTGTGTGTGTGTGTGTGTGTGTGTGAACGGTGACTGACGTGGCGTCCACCGACAGCCCGGCTCGGCCTTATCTGCATTTCAGGAGTGACGTTAGAGAAGCAGAAGGGGGGGAGGAGAGAGGCGGGGCAGATGGAGACATGGAGGTGTGTGTGTGTGTGTGTGTGTGTGTGTGTGTGTGTGTGTGTGTGTGTGTGTGTGTGTGTGTTTCTCTTTTCAACACACACCCTTCACATGTTATTTCTGCTCTTCGGATGCCCGGCCTCTTCAACCCTTCGCTGTTGGGTGTTTGTAGCCTGTGCAACGCTGCTGATCTCAAAGCTGAAAAATGCTGAAGCTGTAGCCCATTTGCTGTGAGTCACCTTGGAAAACAATGTGAAAAGCTTAAAGTGACGAAAACAGAGAGTCTGGGAACGTTTCCATGAGTTTCAAAGACAAGAAATATCTGGTAATGACCAGCAATTCTCTCAGGCCGTGCAAGACGGACAACATTATGGATATGCAGAGGGGTCCTATGTTGAGCATGTTAAAGCCAGTTGTCCTGGTAGTCGAGTATATATGACACACAATATAACCACAAAATGGCAAAACCTCATGAAAATTCATTTTAAGATTTAGGAAATATAGTTGTGGCTGGAGAGAAAAGGCTGGTCAGACAAAATCGACGAGAAACTGTCAAATCCAGCCTCCTGAAACAAGCAGAACCTCGACTCTTATACCTGTTAGGTTCACATCTGTACAGCATCACTATTTAATAAAAGGAAAAGACGAGGCTCCTCCTGCTCCTGGGGTAAATCGTCAAAGGAAAGACAAGGAGAGAGCAGAGACGGTGGATAGGATGAATGAGACGAAGGTTAGAGGAGGTGATTTGAGACGGAGAGATGACAGGGGCTGCAGAGAGGAGGAGAGGAGATGAGGTAAGAGAGTCGTGGGAAAGAGATGAGAGAGTGACGGAGGTAGAAGAGGAAGAATGATGAGAGGGAGAAAAATGAACCTTTATTCTTTCCTCTGTGAGCCTCTACAGGAAACCAGGTGGAATTACAAAAACAGACCTTCACACCTGCAGCGACACTGCGTGAAGGCTGAAACTGCCCTGCAGCCCCAGGTCTGCTCTGTGTCATTTAAGGGAAACTTAATTGAATTTATCACTAATTAACATGAAATTTGCCAACACTGAGGTAAAAAACTGTGTCTGCACCTCAGTGCACCATCCTCATCATCCGTGGTCTTGTAGTCAGGTGTAGTTTTAACACCGTGTATATTTTGTTGTAAAGATGTGTCTTATCTAATTGTTTGTCAGAGAAAACCTCAGGCTTTCTTTATTTCTTCATAGAGCAACAGACAATAGCAACAGACGTGTGTCAGGATACGTCTGTTTTTCTGTTTTCCCAGCACTAACGTGCATCAAAACAACATTTTCATTTCCATAGCGTCGTCTTTCTGTCTGTTGTGTCAGGGTCTTTTTATTTTTGTAGTTTTTGTAGCAGCTAATTAAAACACATGCCTCAGTCTTTGAGGAGTCTCTTCGGCTCAGTGTATTTTTAATAAACGAGAAACAGATTTGTAACGCTTTGGGTTTGATCTTCTTTGTTCTCTGCTCAATGACTCTGGTGTTATTATCAAGACTGAAGTACAGAAACACTCTTCCTTAAGGCTGAAATCCACTAATTCTCAGCAGGTTTGATATTTATTTGTGAATAAAATGTCAGAAAATAGTGCAAATGCTCTCCTTACTCCCTCAAGGCCAAATTAAACTTTTATTTGCTTAGTTTGACATTCGGGGTCCACAGAGGATGAATCGCTGTATTTATTACGCCCGGCCCTTTAGTCTAGCGCCATCATCGGGTCAAAATTTGTAATTTCTGTATTACTTTGGTGTATGAGCAAATACTTGCAAAACTAATGCACTAATGTATTTTCTCTATGTCTCTGGACCTCTATGGGTCCAGTGCTAATTTGCATATGTTAGCATGCTAACAGGCTAAACTGTGAGCTGAGACCTGCTGCACCAACAAATGAAGACAAATGAAACAGCATGTTTGAATGACACGTTAGTATTTAGCTTAGCAGAGCTGCTGTAAGCCCTTAGCCATCCTCTCTTCATTTGTCCTGTTACTACGATGCTTGTTGCTCCCAATTTCCCCACAATGCATCACTGTCATGGACTGGAGCCATGATGATACAGTCTGCTTGTTTATTGGAAATGATTAGACATAAAGGAGTGAGATCCCAGAATGAAGAGTTGTGAAAGAAAAAGAAAAACAGCAAGACAGTGGAAGCTTTGAGAGAGATTAGTGCTGTCATAGGTCCAAGCCTGCTCTGACCATGTCCCCCCTGCTCAAAGAGAAAGGAGAAAGACCAAACTGGGTCCATGAATTCAGAGATTTCAGGAGAAACTCAGCAGATTATAAGATTAAACACTTTATAAAGGGAGACTGTCAAATAAACTCCATTGTCTTTGTGAAACGCAGTAGTCAAAGCAAGTCTGAGCTCATATTTCCACAGAGCGCAGGAATAGAAAGAGCTGAACCACAGCAGCCACTTGTTTCTGTTTATTTCAGCTTCATGTTGTTTGTCTGATGGGACGGACTTCAAAGACGGGACGGACATCTGAGACAGATTGTTGTTGGCTTTTCTTTCATTTTTCTTTCATTCTTTAATTTTTTTCTTGGCTCTCTATCTCTGTAACTCAGAGGAACATGGAAGCCGTGTGACCCTGGATGATTTATCAAAACTTTGTTCTTTCTCTTCTCCTCTCTCTGTCTCTCTCTCTCCAGTTGAAGTAAATGACTGGTATGTGGAGACCGGAGAGTCCACTGCCACCCCCCTCCCCTTGTGAGCTATTAGGCCTCCCTCCACCTCCCCCTGTGGAGAGAGGAAGATAAGGGAAAATTGAAAATGAAGAGGAAAGAGAGGGGGAGAGAGAGACATCACCGTATCCACAGGCAGACCTCTTGTACTCCTCCACTATCTCTCCTTCTCTCCCTCCTTTGAGCTTGATTAGCCGCCAAGCTTAAGAGGCTTGTTATCAACCTTGGAGACGATGGAAGTTCATTGGCCGCAGGACTTGACTGATGGAGACGGGGATGGAGGTTTCTCTGAGCGTGTGTGTGTGTGTGGAGGAAGTGGCGTATATCTTTTTGACTGATGTGGAGTCGAGGTAGAATGTGGTCAGCTCGTTCGTACCCGGGGCCGCGGGGACTCCAACATGTCTGCTGGCTGGTTCTCATTCAGTCCTGCACATAAAACCTGTTCGTCGCTCGGGGTCAACCCAAAGCCCAAACCGTCATTGGAGGCAGATTAATGAAAGGGCTTGGTGCCAGTCTAACTGCTTTTGGGGGTACAGGAGCACACTTATCAAATTTCCCCTCGGGGTTCAATTAAGTTATGTTTTATCTTATCTTATCTGGAGGAGGGCAGCTAAACTATCAGTTCTGAAGACAACAACAAATCCTCAAGCCTGAAATGTTTTTTAAAACAGCCAATATGACTCATCTGCAAAAGGTCATTCTTGTCTTGGTAAAGTCTCAATTTAAGGACTTCTCAGCAGCTTTTTTCACAGCATTTCATTATCAGTGAGCCAAATCATAACAGACTGACGTATCTCCAACCAAAACCACACGTCAACTGGGAAAAGGTAAAAACCAGGAGTAAGAGGGCAACTGGTTCGCATCCAAAACCAGCATAAAGATGTTACCATCCTTCCCTCGTACACGAGCAGCTTCAAGCTTAGGTCACGTCAAGATATCTGAGCAAGCTCCATCCAGTGTGTTTAAAAGCCCTGGTAACAACTACAGTAGTAAGGAGACCTCATTATGTCAGGAGATCTATTGTATAATATGAATCTCTGTGCTGATGGCTGACTGAGTTGGAGAGGAGCAAACCGTGGTCTCATCCCTAAAAGGTGTTGCAGCATTACAGTTTTACGGTTGCACATCTTCAATCGGTTGGTGAAACACAGACAAAGCAGTCACTGAGCCTTGTGCAAGAAAAGTTTTGAACTTTAACCTAAACCTCTCCATTTTTTAACCTGGGGTGTGTTGACAGGAGCTGACGCCATCGGACTGGCTGTAAATGAGGTGGATGAATGTCACCTGAGCAGGTGTATGTCCAGGAGATTTGGTCATTAGCGCCGGTGGGCAAGTAGCAGTGAGCTACTCACTGATTCAATTAGTTAATCGGTTTATTAATGACTCATCAGTAAAAGTAATGCTCTCATACCAGGCTGATTGTTTTCCTTATAATGAAAAGGCAGTCAGGCTAATAAAATCTTCATTTTACATTTAATTTCAATTTGATTTCTCCATTATTGTGGTTCTTTAAAGGATCTCACTGTCCTGTGCAGCTTCATGTTTTAACGAACCGTAACAACATGGTTTCAGACAAATGATAACTCCATACAGTGGGCAGAGATTGTGTGGTTTTGCCTCTGAAGTCTTTGTGGAGTCTTCAGTTCTCTCGTGTACCCTAAAAACAGTGTTGCATGAAATGAAAACTCAGAGATGCCCAGTTTAGCAGTTGTTATGAGCAGCTCCTTACAGTGTTGTCAGAAGCTCTGTAAGCTGCAGGCCGTGACATTATGACCATTGTCTCTCGGCTCGAGGTCTCGGTGGTTCTGGATGAGGCCTCGGGGGGTGACAGGACCGTGTAAACATTCCCAGCCCCCAGGTTCTGTCTGTGTGCTGAGGGTGATACATCTGTCCTGCCTGTGTGTTTACGGGCCAAAGAATGTTAAGAATATAGGCTTCAGTGTGTGTGTGTGTGTGTGTGTGTGTGTGTGTGTGTGTGTGTGTGTGTGTGTGTGTGTGTGTGTGTGTGTGTGTGTGTGTGTGTGTGTGTGTGTGTGTGTGTGTGTGTGTGTGTGTGTGTGTGTGTGTGTGTGTGTGTGTGTGTGTGTGTGTCCTTATATCCGTGCACCTAAAATAGAGTGTGAGGAGGGTGGGGGAGATTTTTTTTCCCCCTTTTGTATCGTCTTAATGTTTGTAATGCTCCGATGGGCTGAGGATCTGGTGAATATTGTGCGCTGTTTAGTCTACCAATCACCACGGTGACAAAGAGTCTAGGTTTTGGGGGCCTGGAGGTGGAGGTGAGGGTGTGAGTGGGGGTTGGCGGGTCAGCGAGGACTGCAGTGCAAAAAAAAAAAATGGCTGCCTAATTGTAGGTTTTGGCCTGAATGTATTTTTAGAACCAGATAACAGGAAGTGACAAATTTCAAATTAAGAGGGGAGCAACAACAAGCTGTTTACTTAAGCCACGGAGCAAGCTGCAGAGTGTCACAGACTAGCTGAGCTGCACATGAATGTGCCATAATCAGTTCACTACAGAGATATTGTAAGATTTCTGAATACCGAGGTTCATTTCAGTTTAATGACGATGTTTTTTTAGTTGTTTTCCACCAAAATATCTGTTCTTGATAGATCCCAGCAATTAGTGAACCTTTTAGGGTTCTGTTCAGGCGCTAATGGCATTTGGTTAACTTGGGGAAAGATCACGGTCTCGGCTCAGTCCAGAAAACATCTGAAATGAGTCGAAACAGTAGGCATGATTTGTTTTTTAACACTATCTGAAACCACAAATTTACCTTTTCGAAAGCGATTTTGTTGCCTAGACTCAACCGGCACAGGATGTGAATCCACAGTCCTGCCTCCCTATGAATTTTGAGTTGTACGTCAGTGTCATTCACTAGAAAAAAATCATTACATGTGAACATAATCCAGGTGTATGTTTATCACCACAACATACTTAGGAAAACAAATTAACGCTGCATAAAGGTCATTTGTAGAAGACACGGTTGGTGTGTAAAATCCTGTATGAGAAACAGCATGCGAATTTAAAACTCACTAATGTCTTTCACTACAGCCGTTTGACTTGAATGACCTGATATCTTCATGAACTATGCTTTGATTTGCAGCAAATCACACCACCAGCGGCCAATCACTCTGAGTATATATGAGTAAAACCTGGGTAAAACCTTAAGGGGCATGTTTGTGGTAAAATCTGTACATAATAAAAATGCAGATATTCCTGAAACAAATCCAGATCAGCAATAAAAGTCTTTAAAAATAATGTGGAATGAAGATAGTCAGGGCTCCTTGTTTGTGTTACTGCATCTGCTCAATGTTCATCAAATGTAGTTTTCAGAAGGGGATCGTAGTGACTGTGCTGTGGGACCAGTTCAGCTGCTCTGGACAGTTTTAACTCCAGTGAGGCTGCACTCTGGGAAACACACATTAATTGTCCACTAGATGATGGACGGACGGACGGACCAAGAATGACTGACATCAAGCTGCTCAGAGGAAATCAATCAGTTCACTATGAATAAATTACTGACTTTTTCCAAAATTGATTACAGTTGGTCTAATCAATATAATGTTTATTTGACGATTGCCTCTAAGTCATTATAAATTGATAAATTGAGGATGTTTATCAGAACATCAATGATTATGACAGTCGCTGAGGAGTCAGCTCTTGACTTATGGTAAAAATATCGATTCACACTGATGATCAATTTCAGTGTTTGTGAAAATGTTTAATTTTTGAGGGATCAAAAGTTGTAAAGATTCACACCTAAACATTTGTCCCAAAAGTCAGACAGACTTTTATAAAAGCATGAACTTATTTAATCATTGCTTCAATTCTTGAAACCAATGAACATAAATATAGAAACAGTATTTTACAAAATGGTTCTTGGCTTCTGTCGGGGGTTTGTGGTGTCATTGAAAAATCATGTGCAGCTCAGTGCACATTGGTCTTTAAATTAATTAGCATGTTAATTAGTCTTGGGCCAAATAATGTGAATGTCTGTTAAGTTGCAGCCTGACACAGCAGAAGAGACAGGACATGCACAGAAGAGTTATAGATCCTATTCACCCTTTCAATGAACCTTGAGATGCACTTAGAGGTTGTTTTCAGCGGCCGTATATCAACGCTAACAACAGTGCAGATCCACTTCAGAGCAGCCCTCAGTACTGCCCCCTACTGGAAGAAGAGTTTATTGCAAATACATCAACGTGAGGCTTCATAAAACTTTGCCAAGATTCATATTACTACTATTTTTACTACTCTTAAAACTGCTAAACATCTTATCTATTACTATGAAATTAGGGCTGCAAGTTGTGATGGTTTTCATTTTTTTAAAAATCAGTTGTTTAGACTATAAAATGCCAAAAAAATCCCAGATGATATCTTCAAAAGTCTTGCCAACAGTCCAAAACCCAAAGATATTAGATTAGATTAAATGTATTCGTATAAAACAAAGACAGTAGAACATCCTCATCATCATGTCTGACACTGATAAATGAAAATTGAGATACTATCAAAACTGTTGGAAAGTTAATTTTAATCAGTCAAATACCTAGTGAGCAACCACAATTGTATAATTGTAAATAAAACCTCTAATGAGCGTTTGAAAGATGTAGTTAACAAGATTTATGCTGAATGAGGGAGGGACAAAACAGGGAGATAAGAAAGTGATTAAAAGCGGTGATTAGATTGGACTGCCCCGTAGAAATGCAAGTAGTTTCTGACTGTGCTGCAGCTCGATGTGTTCACCCAGCGTTCAGGCCCTCTGCTATCTGAATGACAAGGTTGAGTAATCAAAGAATTTGTTGGCCCTCCCTCCCCTTCTCTGACCTCTGTTCTGCTGCTGCACCTCTCATCCCTCTCGCTTCTCGTTTGTCTGTGTGTGTCACAGACCGGTGTGTGTACGTACGCACACACGGCTGTGAGCGCACACATCCACAGAAATGCACAGAAAGTCCACAGAAGGTTTATCTGCATTAAACCAGAGCTACAGCTGCTACATGCTGAACTGCTGAAAAATCGATTATCATGCAAACTATTTTTGGAAATCCTGTTTTGCAAATCACCTTCATGTGCAAGTTAAATTTACAGTTTTGTGGTTAAAAAAAAAATAGAGGCTTCCACTGTGTTTTCCTAATATTTTTATCACCTGACCAGACACTTGGTGATACTTATAACTCATGGATATTTTAACTAACTCATAAATAATGTATTGTCTCAGCAGAGCCTGAAACAGCAAACTCCCCTTGCTTTGTTATAGAGAAAGGACTGTTGGGCGAAGAAAACAAGTCCTCCAACAAACACCAACGACCAAATCGTTTGCTCCTCCTGGCTGATTCAGGAGCTTCTCCTGAAGTAACACATTGACCCTTCACTGTGACTTTTACAGTAATGAACACATGGATTTTACCAGCACAGCAGGTTGGACCCTCTGTTACTAGAATATTGTTGTCATTGCCAGGATGTCAGATATAAAACCAGTTAAATTCAGGCACAAACGTTGCATGGTTGTGTTTGGGCACTGGAAAACTGACTTCACTTCTTCCCAGAGGATTTGTGGAGCCTCACAGGACACGAAAATCTCCACTGAAACCAGAATTGAAATTATTTTTGCATTAACAGCTGCACACCCACTGAGACACTAGGATCATGGACGGATCAGATAATTCTTGCCCTGCATGCCCCCTGCTTTCTACCTCCCCTCACACACACACACACACACACACACACTTGCTGCACCATCGCCAACCTCTACCTATCCGTCTCTCCCTATCAGCTGCTCCCTACTGCAGTTGTTTTGAGAGGTCAGAGCTGTTTGTTTGCTCGGAGGCCCGGCGTCTGATAGCGTGTGTCGGACCATGCCTCCCCCTCCCGCCTCATCTTAACCTGAGCCGTTATCAGCCCGCTCCCCAGCAACCCCAGCCTTGTCTTTTAAAAGGAACACTTCCCCAGGAAATTATGGAGAGATTCTGCGTGTCTATCTGTCAGGGTGGAAACCTCAGGACAGACGAGGACTATTGGGCCGATTCAACGATGTCCAGGTTCAAATCCATCTCATGACCTCTGGTTTCTATCTCAGACCCTGTGCACACAGGAGTCGCTCATTTGGTGCAATACAGATATTTTGCAGCTGGATCCCTAATGCTAAGAGTTTAAACCACACTCATAAAACCTGTACTCATACTAGTCCAGACTGGAATATATTGTGATGAAGTGTTGTATAAATTTAGCAAAGATGTTTTCTAGAAGATGAATCCCAGTGTTTGTGCTGATCGGTTGACTTTTTTAGTTTTGATTATTGTAAATATCTCAACAACTGTTGGATGTGTTACCACGAGCATTCACCCTCCCCACAGGATCGACAGTAATAACCTGCTTGATCAAATATTAGTGATGTTCCCTTAGGTTTTATTTTATAAACTTGCATTTCTGCATTCCTTGTGTTTTCTGTTCTATATGACGCACAACTTTTTCACTGTTTGTGCTATTATAACGTTTTTCCTTTTTGTTTGTCCTGTTTAGTTTTTAGTGCTAATCCTGTTAGCATGCTACCCTGTTAAATTAAGCTGGTAAATACGGTAAACAATAAAACTGCTAAACATCAAGGTGTTGAAACTGTCACTGTGATCACCATAATTATCTAGAAATAAAAAGAAAAGCTAACAGAGCTCAAACTAAAAGACTACAATAAAATATTTACAACCAGGCCTCACAAAGCAAAATCAAATCATAAACATTTAAGACTAAAACCAGAAATTAAAAGATAAAACAATAAAAATATTTACAAATAACTCACCTCTGAGCTGTCTGGCACATTTTGGATGTGCAGCCACTGGGGAAAAAAATAAATAAATAAAAACAGTGATGAAATGACTCCCCCAGCACTGGACCAAACGCGGCAGGGAGGGGAGCACGCACCAGCCAAATGATTAGGCAACATGGAGGAAATGAGGGAAGCAAAGAGGTCAATTTTCTTCAGGAATAGGAAGGAAAACCCCAGAAGAATGAATGGGCGGTGATGAATGGGGGGGTTAAGTTGTGTACATGTGTTGTGTGTCTTGGGGGGGGGGGTGTGCGAGGTTAAAGTCACAGATTTTAAATCAGTTCTTTGGCCTTTAACGGGCACAACAGAAGCCCAGTGTGAGCGAGCAGAACAAAGAGGGCAGCAGTGGCCTCGACCAATTAACATTCCTGCGGCCTTCATGAGCCGCCTGGACCCGCCCCTTCAGTCACACCTCGTAAAAGTCACAAACATCAATTCTTGCAAACCATAACTGTCATTATAATCCCATTAAAAACAACCCACTGAGCAATTTACAGTGAGGACAAGGGCCAAGTCTGCCAGCAGAAAGGAGGAATCGCCTCTGCTGGAGCGCAGACCGGACTGTACAAATGGGAAGCTTTATTGGCATAATTTGGCAAAATGTGACATCCAAAAGTTTAATGTCCAACCTGAACAACAGAGGTTAAATCTCTGTCTTCATCCTCTTTTAAATGTAATGTGTCTTGGCAAACACTTCACGGAGCACAGACGTGTCATTAGCCCAGTTTTGTCCAGTAGAGGGCAGGAAAACACCCAAATAAGCAGATAAACATGTAGCCACTAACAAGAAGTGAAGTCCAATATCCACTTTAATCCTGATTTATTTTGGTCTGCACCGACTCCTGATCATCTCTAGTTGCTAAATGTTACTGTGAAGTTGGTTTGTAGACATTTGTTATGTCAAAAAAGCATTTGGAGGTAGACGAGGTGGATAAAACCAAAACATGCAAAAAGAAATATGGCTCCATGTGGCTTTGGATCAGTACCATTATCTGATTTTAGTAACAAAGTTTTGCCGACAGTCTAGTGTGGACTGTTGTTTTCATCATTTACAACATTTACTCTGTTCTTTTTTTTTTTTACTTCTTTTACTCTGCAGACTTTCTGTCCTAAACTGGTCACACAGAGTTTAAATGTCAAATCCTCATTTTTCTTTTTGAGACCTGGTTTAACTGGTTTCATAGTTGTTATATACATACGTATGTCAGCAGCACTTTTATTTTGTGTTAATTTCAATTAATTAATTAGTTTCATACTAAATCTAGAGAAAACATGATGTGTGAGTTTACTTTCATTTTTTTATCAACATAAGGAAATAGAAAGACTCATCTCAAACACTAAAACATTATCTGCTGCTGAGAAAAGGCTCATTTTTAACCAGTGGGTTGTTTTTAATGACTTTTGCTCCTGTGTCGACAGGTGACAGGGCAAGAACTGGAGGAGACGAGACCTGAGATACTGCAGATTATTGGTGTGACCCCGTGACCCCACATAACCTCAAACGTCCAAGGCTGCATTGTGCAGGGTGTGGCGCCCTCTAGTGGGTAAGTTCTGCTTTATATTAATATTTACAGTAATTAAAGCTGAGACTTTCGTCCCACGGTGCCTTTTGTGTTTTACACATTTAACTTATATACTTTGCAATTTTATCTTTAAATAACATCCTGTGTGAATACACAAATAAGCAACGTGCATATACGAACTTTTAAACACATTTTTTTAATTTAAGGTAAATAAATGTTGAAGTCAATCTTGAAAACAGTCTTTTATGTCTATATGCATATTATTGTAATCATTTTTCTTGGTCTGATTCCACTGCTAAGAAATCAAGGACACAATTCACAGAGTCAGTTCTGTGCAAAAATTATTTCTTAGCTGAACCCGAAGCCAATTTTTAACACAGATAAATGAATTGAGTGTCTTCCACAGCCTTGACACAAGCTGCTAAAGCCTCATTTTATTTTTATTTATTGCACAAGAAAAACAGTTTGTCCATCGTCACTTAAGTTACTTTACGGAGTGATTTTCTCAGAGCCCTTGTGGAAAACCTGAACAACTATATGTGAATATTGTTTTAATATATGCTGGAAAAAATAAGAAACTAAGTGTAAAAACATTACATCTTTTATATTAAAACTTTTTTTTTGGATTGATAAGCATTTATCTCTCTCAGCATCAGTTTTGAAGAAGTTGGAGTCATAATATGTTTTCATGAATTAATTGAATTGTGACACGAGTATTTATAACGCCCGATGTTTATCAGAATAACCATGTTAGCTAGCCTGTGAAAAATAATATTACTGGTCCACGTTTAGGGCTAGTTTTTCAGTCAGCACTTCAGGATTACATCAACGC
The DNA here is from genome assembly GCF_900324485.2 of Mastacembelus armatus. Taxonomy (NCBI): domain Eukaryota; kingdom Metazoa; phylum Chordata; class Actinopteri; order Synbranchiformes; family Mastacembelidae; genus Mastacembelus; species Mastacembelus armatus. The sequence goes on along the minus strand of NC_046646.1, from coordinate 22,748,663 downwards.
TGTTCAGTCTACAGCGTGTTAGTGACATCCTCAACGTGCTGTGGTTTATTGAAATATGGAAGAGCCCCGGTGGTGATGACGAGCGAGGGGGGAGAAGTCATGTGTTTTTGGCGCCGACCAGAATGATCGGGATGTTTCGTCTCTTCATCTCTCTGGACATCTGACACCAGGTGCAGGCTGTGCAGAAGGTGGCACAGACACAGTCCTTACACATGGTGCCCTTTAGTTAAAACACAGTGACGACAGGTCAGCAGGTGAGTCTGGTCAGTGGTTTCCACAGTTTTAAGTTACACTTTACACAGAGTCTATGGTGACATTCCTGTCTGGGTGTTTGTGATTTACATTTCTGCCTTAGTGTGGTCAAAAATGACATATTGTGCCTTTAAAACCAGGAGGAACTCAAACTGTCCTAGCAGCTGAATGAAAAAGCAAACAACAAAACATTGTCCCTACTTTGATGCCGTAGCGCTGCCTCATGGAGACCCTCATGGACATGGTGATGGGCGGGATGACCCCATAGATGTCCAGCAGGGGGAGACACAGGCACTCCCCGTATTTCTTGGTGGTTACACAGGCGAAGCAGGGACAGCACCAGAAAGCAAAACAGCCTTAACCAGGAAAACAAATACAAAACACACAAATAGACACACTGATACTGAGAAAAGACACACCTGCAGCCACTCAGAGACAACGACACTCACACATAAAATTAATTCTTTCCTTTCAGTAAAAAAAATGTTTGGCATTTATATCATGCTGCAGTTTCTTGCATCAGGGTTAAAGGTTCAGTAAAATTGTCTCTGACAAACAGTTTAACATGTAGCTGTTAATAACAATAACACAGTATCAGTGTTTTAAATGATTTTTTTTAGAAAAAACAATACAGAGGAATAATAAACAAAGATTTGGTCTGATAGTGAGCAACACAACATCCTCATCACATCACACTTTTGTGTCCAAAACAGATAAATTAAGAAAAATATGTGAATATTAAAACAGATTTTATAAACATATCACCTTCCATCTGGCTTGAATATAAATAAGCACAGATACTTACACTCAGGCACATCCTGACAGCAGTCGCAGATCCCTGACCCCCACTCGTCGGAGTCTCGGGCCACCATCATAGGCTGAGGCTGCTGGATGACCAACCGAGAGGACATGGTGGCGTCTACAGGAGGAACCAGGTCAGAGTTCATATCAGACATGTTTATTCATGTCACGTGTAAAACACAAGTGTATACGAAGCATTTATAGCAACATCAAGCTCTGTATTTTTAACTGTGGCACGACCTTTGGGAGACAACGCAGGTTTATAGAGTTTATTCTTCTAAGTTGTGCAGCATTGAAATGGAAGATGAGGCCAAAAATTAAAGAAACACACTCCTGGTGGTAACCAGGTTCATTTCTATTTACCGTAGCAGCTGCTAGATTAGAAACCAGAAACAGGAAGACTGGAAATTACAGTTAATGTGATGCAAGTTGTCCAAACAAAGGGTGGATCCAACCCTTTGACAAACTAACTAACCTGCGTGGAGGTAACCTCAGTGAGCTGTAATGTTAAATTAAAATTAAAATGATTTGTACTGATAATTCGAAGCTGAAGAAGGTTCAGGTTATGCTGCTGAAAGTGCTGTTGTCGACTTATTGAAGCCTTTCTGCTCGTATTCCCACTGTCTTCAATGCTGGAGGCTTTCTTACATTTTATATATATATGTACATTTGTGAGCCAGTGGATTTGTTTTTTATCTGAAATACATAAATGGAAAAGTGGTAAAATACCTCTTCTACAAATTTCTTCTTCAACTAAAGGTTAAGAAACAGCTGAGGCTAGAACACAATTCAAATTGTGATCATTTGTGGCACTTTTAAAATGTAAAAGCAAAGTTTACAACAAAACTAAGCCATAATATAGACCAGAATACATTTTAACTGAGATGTGGTCCTAAAAAAAGCAGCGTCTCACCTGAGTGTTATGTGATGAAAGAGCTCTGAGCCAGTCGTCGTGTCAGTCTTGACGTTTGCACTGAGAGTGACATACCTCAGTCAGTTCAGAAATACCTGCAGACAGCAGAATCCCCAGCAGAACAAACCAGACAAACCAGTCCGTCCTGATGTTTTTCAAGGTCCCTTAGCTATTACTCCAAAATGAGGGTGAGGCTGTGACAAGATGAAAGCCAAACTCACATCATGCTCCGATGTATGAAAATGATGATCTCTGTGATCTATATATGTATGAAATATTTGCTTTTACACCTGGTTGGTTGTAATAAATGTCCTTGTTTACTTAATTCTACCTGCTGTGTGAGCTGCTTTAGGTAAATTACTGAGGCAGTACTGGCAAATTTGTCAACGTGATGCATCCAGGTCCTGTGACACAACGTCCTGGACGAGTGCTTTTGAAGGACGTCTTGCTCTGTGCTGCTTAAATAAAAAATGCAAAGAATTTTTTCCATTACTTTTTTCCTTGTTAAAGGGTTAAGGGTAAAGAATGTGGTGAGGAAGCGCCTACGTGCGTTTCTTGAGAGGCAGCTGTGTCTCTTCTTGCACGTTGTTAAACATTGTGTAAGTTGAATGTTGATGTGTATCTTGGCCTCGTCACCCTTCCAAGAGATTTTTGATCTCAATGGGACCTCGTGGTAAAATAAAAAACAAAAAATTGTTGCAGGTGATGAAGTTTGACTCCAAGTTCACTGCATGGACAAAAAATGAATATGAAAACTACTCATGCGTATGATACCGATAAAGTTCTGTTGAGACAACCAAAGCTAGCTGGACAAAATTAATAAAAAAAATCATTTTCATGGTTCAAAGACAAAAAAGTGATGTGTTGTCACAGTTAAAGAAACAGACGACTGTCTTCTGTATCCGAGGCCTCTGAGATACAGCGCTGGAACATTTCCCCTTTATTGTGTACAGTAAATAATAAAAGCAGGAATCAAACCTGTGTAATTACACATAGTCAACAAGTCATAATGATGGCTCACTGGGTAATTGAATGTAAAGCAGGTAGAAGTGACACAATGGGGTTTTGTCTTCCTTTAGAAAATCTGGGCAGGATTCATGAATAAGTAAACCTCTCCCACCCTGCAACAATTGTTAAGAAACTGTTTAACAAGGCACAACAGAAACTGCAAGCAACAAATGAATGTTAGACAGAAAACGCCTTATAGGGAACAATGGAGCATGGAAGAATGTTTTAAATCACATTTACAGTAGATAAATGGCCTGAATTAACTTTTTACTCGCCAACCATATTTTAGACTCTATACAAAAAGAAAACAATGACATGGAAAAAAAAAAAAAAATAGTTAAAGGGATTTGATTTGACATCAGTGCCCTGAAAGAGAGACACGTCCATCGTCACTGAGCTGCCCTACCCTGAATTTCTGCTCAGTGAACAAAGAAAGCTGAATACCACAGTGATTACCTGCTCATATCAAAGTGCATACACACACGCACACACGCATACACATACACACACACACACACACATATATATATATGTGTGTGTGTGTTTATATTCATCATAACGTGATAATCATGCTGCTGTTGTCCTCAGACAAAGCCATTTTGAGCAGTTTCCTCCAACCAGTTTCCAGCAACTTGTGTATTAATTGGATTTTATTTGAAAAAATGCAGAATGAATGAAGTTTCTAGGAAAAATGTAATTTTCATTTTATATTGTTCTTTACCTTCCTAGGGTGAGTCAAGTGCATAATCAGCAGCTCATGTTTTGTCCTTATGTTGTTACCACTAGGTGCTTATGTTTACTATAAACATGGTAAACAGTCTCATCAGCTGCTGCTCAGCTATCCAAACAGCAATTTGCTTTATTAACTGCGACCTTAAAGATCCTAAACTAATGCATCACTGACTGAAATAATTGAGCATTTATTTTTGTTTTTTCCTGTTTCTCATTGTTTGCAGAAATCATCACACCGTGCTCACATGTAAAACTGCTTTTTGTTACTGTTTTTCTATTGTTCAGAAAACTCACCGCATGTCGACAGATGAAACTTCTTTTACATGAATGACAGTGAATGTCATCTTGTTTGCTCGCGTGATCTTTGTTTCAGCGCGCTTTATAAAAACTTCATGTGTGTGTCAACAGCAGCTTTTAGAGGCTGATGGTCTCATGCGTTAGCGAAATCCCCAAATATTTGGAATAATTCAGTGCAGTTGGTATTACAACAGTGTCCTGCTTTTGACTTGGACCTTTGGACCTGCATGTGCAACAACTGCACATGCAGTCCTTATACAGCAATAATACAAAGAAAAAAATAAAATGAGAACTAATCATCTGTTGTGTTGGACAATAATCCATAGATTAGACGCTCAACCTTGTATTTCCTTTAAGGCCGTATAGAATAAGCCATCCTACACAAGGGCACACGCTTGTCGGGAATTTGTTATTTTCAACGTCTTTGTAAAAAACATAGGTATAAGGCTCCATTCTCCTTTTTTGGTGGACCTTTAATCAAAAAAATACCCCAAAGCCCATACATATGAAAATAAACTTCAGCATAGCCAACATTTGTATTGTAGGTCAAGGTTACACTGTGTGTTGTATTAGACGGACACCTGAGGCAGCCTATTGAGTGATGTCACAGCATTCAAAAACATAGAAAATCACCAGCTTTATCCTTTAAATTAGCGTTTTTCCCCATTAACAACAGGGAGACTACAGTACATGACTTGTTCAACAGAACTGGATCAGGGAAATTTCTAAATACAAGAAAATGAGTAAAAGTGACAAGTTGCCTTGTAGTCATGAGTGGGCGGTGATGCTGTGAATTCTGCAAGAACTGGTTTTTCAGTATGTGGTCACTCAGTAGACACAGACAGCGCCAACCAAAGTCTGCCTGCAATGTCCTCAACAGGTCAACCTACTGAACTCAGGACCGGACTGATCTGAGCAAACAGACGGGGGAGCAGCAGCCCTGCAGTGTGAGGTTATAGTCCATGTACTGTCAATTTACCTTTTGTCCTATATACCGGAAAACCTTTTTACCTTTGTTTGTCCTGGCAAAAACATTAAAAACATTAGTAATCATATTGAACAGACCCAGAGGAATACAGTCATGTGTTTGGAGTCATATTTCTGATCATCTAAATGTCGAAGTCGAATGTTCATTTCTGGTTTACATCTGTTTTTTAGTCCAGATTATCCTGAGAAAAATCTAGCTGCTTCATATACGACTCATATAATCATATACCACTGTGTTCACCAGCTAGTGTCTGTCTGCCAGTGTGGATGGCAGCTTGTTGAAGCTGTTGGCCTTAGATACAGAGGTAATTAGTGTTTTTTTATTTTATACTTGTACAGTATTATTATTTACTACACTGTTTAGTTGTTTATACTTAGCACAGGTTCTCATTTTAAATGATACTGCATTACCAGTCACTATCAAAATGTCACATTCCGATCTGGACTTTGTACCAGAAAAGTTCTCATAAATGTGGGTTAATATAGACAGAGAGGTTAAATGATAGAGAGAGAGAGAGAGAGAAAAGAGAGAGGGGGCTCAGAAAAAGCAGTCAGTCCTGAGAGGAGGAAGAGGAGACAAAATCAGGACCTCGCTTTGAAACCTGGTACTAACTGAATCTACAACTATATGATATTTTACTCTGTGTTTTTGTTGACTGTTGTGTACAATACACTGGGTTGATGCCTTGTTGTTGTTGTATGATTTTCAGAAATGTTTATGTACATATGTATACATGTATGTGACTAGTGAGCCTGGCTGGACATTTACATTAGCAATTATTATTTAAGTCAAATATAATGTTTAACATAGGGTCACATATAGGCCAGTGCCCTGTGTTTTACATCCTGACCCAGAGGACAGATTGGTTATTTACTCTTCAACAACAGCTTCAGACACCACAGGTTAGATCAGTTTGGGTTATTTGCAGACTGAAGTATTGTTAACACATGTTTGACTTTTATTTGTCTTTCTCTTGTGAAGGTCTTTCTTAGGAGAGCTGCCGCCCCCTCCAGGGAGACTTGTTGAACACCCAAGGAGTCTCTCACCTGTAGCCAATGTAAAGCAGTGCTGATAACCAAACAAAATTATTAAGTAACCTGCAGTTTCATTTTGTTTTTAGTAATTCTGCACTGTGTACAAAATTATGTATTGATGCATTTTTAACAGCTGCTTCACCAGACAAACTGCAAATGAGATTGTGGCAAAACTAAAAGAAAAAAAACAAAACAGTAAAACAACAGAAATCTAATAAAATATGAAAAACGTACAGAATCTTTCATAGTTGAAATGTGTTTTGTGTTTTTTCCCTACTGTTTAATTCCAGTCTCTCAAACCAGGTGTTCCTGCATTACAGAATTAGAGGTGGAGGTCAACGGGTGGATGGAGGGTGTATGCAGTGAACCTGAGACCATGCCTTCTGGCCTGGTCAGGATGGCAGCCAAGCCTGGGTCTCTACCACCAGACCCCATGAAGACACTTCACAGCCAGGCAGACTCCTTCCTTACTGCAGCTCGGCTTGCACGCAGTGGATGGACGGAGAAAGTTGAGAAGACAAAATGCCGATTTTCTCATTTCAACAACTCAGCGGGTCAACCCTCCCGCTTCTGGTCAGAAAGAAATCAGGGTCCAAACTTTATTGAAATTTGCCTAAAGGACACCAGAGCCATGCAGGTTCCTCTTGTGAACAGCAGGGAGACAATTGAGGACAGAGATACAGGCTCTGAGAAAAATAGAGAAGTGAAACAGACAGCTGGAGGTACATTCCCTGCTTACAAAAAGGTAGAAAGACTGACGGGTTTCGGTGAGACAGGCATTGTGTATGTCTGGACATCTGGCTGTCGTTTCACATGCAGACAGTCCAGGAGATTCAAGGCCCCAATGCTACCAGTCATCACTGAGATGTAGATTAATTTCCATTTCTGCCTCAGTGAATTAAAGGCAAGTTAACATAAAAACCACAACATGGTTATGCTTCTTTGTTATGATTATGAATACCAGAATCCAGCCAATCAGCCAAACTCTGTGTTTAAATAGTGGACACTGATGGGGTGAATACTGCCAATACTGTGACTGTGATTATGTGATGTGTATGATGTCATGCTGATTTTGTTCTGTTAATTAAAATGGAAATATGTATGAATGTAACTATGAGTTGCTGTAATGTTTTTTTGTGAATTGTGTAAACAAAAACCAATATACCAAATAGGCCTACTTAACGCACCCATTCTGTATAAAACAATGACTTATTTCTTTTAATGAAAACTGCATATTTGGTTTCATATTATTGTAAGTTTTAAAATTACATATGTATAAGGTTTTGTATCAGAGAAATGTTAAATGAATGAAATTATAAGAAAATCTCATTCAAAATCAATCTAACACCGATAATCTCTGAAATTTCTGAAAAACAGAACGATATAATGATTTTTAGCGACATTTTGGTTTAACGAACACAATTTCCCATAAGCCTCGGGAGTTCGCGCGCGAAACGCCACGAAGGACAGAGCGGGCGAGTCCATCCATGATTCAAAGCGAGTTCAGATCATGTCTGTAATTACAGCAGAGAGGGGAGGACGTTAAAAAATATTTTTAGACATCAGGTAATAACAACAACAACAACAACAACAACAATAATAATAATACTAGGTGGAGCGCTGGCTGGTGAGGTGTTATGAATGTTGGTGAGGTGTTATGAATATGGATGAAACCATCTTGTGATGACGTGGACCCGCCCTGCTGCGCTTGTAGTTTTATATCTTGGGGGCTGTAGTTCTCGCCTGCTTTAAATAAACAGCTACTCGTTGCTTGCCGTGGTTAAAATCAGTTTTCCGATTTCTAGCGGACAGTGTTGTGTTGGTTCGTTTGTACCAGCATATAGAACAAAACCTCGAGGACCGAGCTTAGTTTTTTTCGACAAAGCCCAATGAAAACGAGCTCACTGAGTTATTGTATTAAGATACTCGGATAATTTGTGATTTTTAACTCAAATTTGACTGAAACTAAAATTACACATCAAATGAAAAAAACACACTTGCTAGAACTTACGTGCAGGACTTAAATACAGCAGAAGGACAAGCTAACAGAAGCTAACAAAATGGAGGTTAGCCCCGGTATGGAGTCATGAGTTCGACTTTCATACGTAACAGGTAAGTAGCTTCTTAATTTTACAGTCACAATTAAAAGAAAACATTTGGTCATATTTCCATTAAATGCATGTAATAGTTAATGGTTTGTAATGCTAAAACATAAAAAATTAACTTATTAATTGCATGAGATCCAAAGTTAAGCTAGCGTAACGATTTGATAATAGCTAACGCTAACGCTAGCTAGCCCCCGACCCCACACCCCCCTTTTGCGTTTATTTTTTGTCTATGTGCACTGTAAGTAATTATGCATTGAAAAATTAATATCACCTATCTCACTCTTATTGGCGTTGCTGTTTTAGTGCCTATAACTGTTATTGTAATTTGATTTGGGTTCAGTTTGACAGTTGTTTGCTAATGATGCTGGAGCTAGTTTATAGTTTGGCAGGTCAAGTAAAGGAAGTTACAATCCCAAATGACCAGTTTGTTAGTTTTTGTGGCTTAGTTGTTTAAATCGTTGTGAACGTGTCTGGCAAACGTGTTTTCTGAAAGAGTGATTACAGCCGGATTGTGTCAGCCAAAAGTATGTTTTATATTATTCAAGCTCAGCTTCCCGTCGGGGAATCGAACCCAGGTCTTCCGCCGGACAGGCGGAGTACTGTCCACTATACTAACGAGGAGTGATGTAAGCAGGTTCACATGCACCATATTCCAGCCACCTGCCCATATCCGGCCATTCAGTGGCGTTGTTGGTGGTCTCGGAAGTTATTGATGCACATGAAGTAGTTTTCCCTTGCTTGTCCTATAAAGCTCGTAAATGACTTAGAACGTTTCTTAAGTATTTTACTGAAGTTCCGTATTCTTTGTAGTAGTGTTTTTTAACTTGCGTGAGGTGTGTTTATTATGTAGTTGGGTTTTTATATCAAATTATTCCCCTTCCTGTAGTGCTTTCAACGTCTGTGTTCTTCATTTACTGGTGGATTCATTTTGTGTTCACCCTCCTTTTTCAAGGGTCTGTGTGTAGTAGTCGAGCAGCGCCCTCTGCTGTCTGTAAGGAAGTAGAAAACTAAAAGCTTACAGCACCTGGTATTCCCAGGCGGTCTCCCATCCAAGTACTGACCAGGCCCGACCCTGCTTAGCTTCCGAGATCAGACGAGATCGGGCGTGTTCAGGGTGGTATGGCCGTAAGCGACTGTAACCGTGGCTGAGAGCTCTTTTAAAAATGACATGACATGGAGTTGTCTTACATTTTTGGATGTATAGGATCTGGAAACCAAACCGGTCATCTTACCGCATTAAGAAAGCAGCTTCGGTGGAAGACTCTGCGGTGTCACTGGTGTGGCTTTGTTCTCCGTGTCAAGCTAAAATGCATAGAATGTCAGCAAGTACAGTGGTAGAACAAATCCATCCATCCATGCATCCATTATTTATATCCGCTGATTCCTAATTAGGGTCACGGGGATCTGCTGGAGCCTATCCCAGCTCTCTTTGGGTGAAAGGCAGGGGTACACTCTGGACAGGTCACCAGTCGAATAATGAAAAAATATCAAAGTTTCAATGGCTCTCTCTCTGGGAACTGAACCCCGGCCTTGCGCATGACAGACAAAGAGATACTGTCCACTAAACTGACTAGGAGGTTGTCACGTGACCATATCCAGCCATTCCGAGGACTCGGTGTTCCTTTACGTTGTATAATTAGTACGATCTATCTCTAAGGCGTCGCTGTTTTAGGACCTCTAACTGTTATTGTAATTTGATTTGGGTTCAGTTTGACAGTTGTTTGCTAATGATGCTGGAGCTAGTTTATAGTTTGGCAGGTCAAGTAAAGGAAGTCACAATCCCAAATGACCAGTTGTTAGTTTTTGTGGCTTTTAGTTGTTGTAAATTCGTGTGAAAGTGTCTGTGAAAACGTGTTTTATGAAAGAGTGATTACAGCCGGATTAGTGTCAGCCAAAAGTATGTTATATTTATTCAAGCTCAGCTCTCCCCGTCGGGGAATCGAACCCCGGTCTTCCGCGTGACAGGCGGAGATACTGTCCACTATACTAACGAGGAGTGATGTAAGCAGGTCACCTGACCATATCCAGCCACCTGACCATATCCGGCCATTCAGTGGCGTGTTGGTGGTCTCGTGACAGCTGTGAAATCAAGTGTGCCAGTTATTGATGCACATGAAGTAGTTTTCCCTTTGCTTGTCCTATAAAGCTCGTAAATGACTTAGAACGTTTCTTAAAGTATTTTACTGAAGTTCCGTATTCTTTGTAGTAGTGTTTTTAACTTGCGTGAGGTGTGTTTATTATGTAGTTGGGTTTTTATATCAAATTATTCCCCTTCCTGTAGTGCTTTCAACGTCTGTGTTCTTCATTTACTGGTGGATTCATTTTGTGTTCACCCTCCTTTTTCAAGGGTCTGTGTGTAGTAGTCGAGCAGCGCCCTCTGCTGTCTGTAAGGAAGTAGAAAACTAAAAGCTTACAGCACCTGGTATTCCCAGGCGGTCTCCCATCCAAGTACTGACCAGGCCCGACCCTGCTTAGCTTCCGAGATCAGACGAGATCGGGCGTGTTCAGGGTGGTATGGCCGTAAGCGACTGTAACCGTGGCTGAGAGCTCTTTTAAAAATGACATGACATGGAGTTGTCTTACATTTTTGGATGTATAGGATCTGGAAACCAAACCGGTCATCTTACCGCATTAAGAAAGCAGCTTCGGTGGAAGACTCTGCGGTGTCACTGGTGTGGCTTTGTTCTCCGTGTCAAGCTAAAATGCATAGAATGTCAGCAAGTACAGTGGTAGAACAAATCCATCCATCCATGCATCCATTATTTATATCCGCTGATTCCTAATTAGGGTCACGGGGATCTGCTGGAGCCTATCCCAGCTCTCTTTGGGTGAAAGGCAGGGGTACACTCTGGACAGGTCACCAGTCGAATAATGAAAAAATATCAAAGTTTCAATGGCTCTCTCTCTGGGAACTGAACCCCGGCCTTGCGCATGACAGACAAAGAGATACTGTCCACTAAACTGACTAGGAGGTTGTCACGTGACCATATCCAGCCATTCCGAGGACTCGGTGTTCCTTTACGTTGTATAATTAGTACGATCTATCTCTAAGGCGTCGCTGTTTTAGGACCTCTAACTGTTATTGTAATTTGATTTGGGTTCAGTTTGACAGTTGTTTGCTAATGATGCTGGAGCTAGTTTATAGTTTGGCAGGTCAAGTAAAGGAAGTCACAATCCCAAATGACCAGTTGTTAGTTTTTGTGGCTTTTAGTTGTTGTAAATTCGTGTGAAAGTGTCTGTGAAAACGTGTTTTATGAAAGAGTGATTACAGCCGGATTAGTGTCAGCCAAAAGTATGTTATATTTATTCAAGCTCAGCTCTCCCCGTCGGGGAATCGAACCCCGGTCTTCCGCGTGACAGGCGGAGATACTGTCCACTATACTAACAAGGAGTGATGTAAGCAGGTCACCTGACCATATCCAGCCACCTGACCATATCCGGCCATTCAGTGGCGTGTTGGTGGTCTCGTGACAGCTGTGAAATCAAGTGTGCCAGTTATTGATGCACATGAAGTAGTTTTCCCTTTGCTTGTCCTATAAAGCTCGTAAATGACTTAGAACGTTTCTTAAAGTATTTTACTGAAGTTCCGTATTCTTTGTAGTAGTGTTTTTAACTTGCGTGAGGTGTGTTTATTATGTAGTTGGGTTTTTATATCAAATTATTCCCCTTCCTGTAGTGCTTTCAACGTCTGTGTTCTTCATTTACTGGTGGATTCATTTTGTGTTCACCCTCCTTTTTCAAGGGTCTGTGTGTAGTAGTCGAGCAGCGCCCTCTGCTGTCTGTAAGGAAGTAGAAAACTAAAAGCTTACAGCACCTGGTATTCCCAGGCGGTCTCCCATCCAAGTACTGACCAGGCCCGACCCTGCTTAGCTTCCGAGATCAGACGAGATCGGGCGTGTTCAGGGTGGTATGGCCGTAAGCGACTGTAACCGTGGCTGAGAGCTCTTTTAAAAATGACATGACATGGAGTTGTCTTACATTTTTGGATGTATAGGATCTGGAAACCAAACCGGTCATCTTACCGCATTAAGAAAGCAGCTTCGGTGGAAGACTCTGCGGTGTCACTGGTGTGGCTTTGTTCTCCGTGTCAAGCTAAAATGCATAGAATGTCAGCAAGTACAGTGGTAGAACAAATCCATCCATCCATGCATCCATTATTTATATCCGCTGATTCCTAATTAGGGTCACGGGGATCTGCTGGAGCCTATCCCAGCTCTCTTTGGGTGAAAGGCAGGGGTACACTCTGGACAGGTCACCAGTCGAATAATGAAAAAATATCAAAGTTTCAATGGCTCTCTCTCTGGGAACTGAACCCCGGCCTTGCGCATGACAGACAAAGAGATACTGTCCACTAAACTGACTAGGAGGTTGTCACGTGACCATATCCAGCCATTCCGAGGACTCGGTGTTCCTTTACGTTGTATAATTAGTACGATCTATCTCTAAGGCGTCGCTGTTTTAGGACCTCTAACTGTTATTGTAATTTGATTTGGGTTCAGTTTGACAGTTGTTTGCTAATGATGCTGGAGCTAGTTTATAGTTTGGCAGGTCAAGTAAAGGAAGTCACAATCCCAAATGACCAGTTGTTAGTTTTTGTGGCTTTTAGTTGTTGTAAATTCGTGTGAAAGTGTCTGTGAAAACGTGTTTTATGAAAGAGTGATTACAGCCGGATTAGTGTCAGCCAAAAGTATGTTATATTTATTCAAGCTCAGCTCTCCCCGTCGGGGAATCGAACCCCGGTCTTCCGCGTGACAGGCGGAGATACTGTCCACTATACTAACGAGGAGTGATGTAAGCAGGTCACCTGACCATATCCAGCCACCTGACCATATCCGGCCATTCAGTGGCGTGTTGGTGGTCTCGTGACAGCTGTGAAATCAAGTGTGCCAGTTATTGATGCACATGAAGTAGTTTTCCCTTTGCTTGTCCTATAAAGCTCGTAAATGACTTAGAACGTTTCTTAAAGTATTTTACTGAAGTTCCGTATTCTTTGTAGTAGTGTTTTTAACTTGCGTGAGGTGTGTTTATTATGTAGTTGGGTTTTTATATCAAATTATTCCCCTTCCTGTAGTGCTTTCAACGTCTGTGTTCTTCATTTACTGGTGGATTCATTTTGTGTTCACCCTCCTTTTTCAAGGGTCTGTGTGTAGTAGTCGAGCAGCGCCCTCTGCTGTCTGTAAGGAAGTAGAAAACTAAAAGCTTACAGCACCTGGTATTCCCAGGCGGTCTCCCATCCAAGTACTGACCAGGCCCGACCCTGCTTAGCTTCCGAGATCAGACGAGATCGGGCGTGTTCAGGGTGGTATGGCCGTAAGCGACTGTAACCGTGGCTGAGAGCTCTTTTAAAAATGACATGACATGGAGTTGTCTTACATTTTTGGATGTATAGGATCTGGAAACCAAACCGGTCATCTTACCGCATTAAGAAAGCAGCTTCGGTGGAAGACTCTGCGGTGTCACTGGTGTGGCTTTGTTCTCCGTGTCAAGCTAAAATGCATAGAATGTCAGCAAGTACAGTGGTAGAACAAATCCATCCATCCATGCATCCATTATTTATATCCGCTGATTCCTAATTAGGGTCACGGGGATCTGCTGGAGCCTATCCCAGCTCTCTTTGGGTGAAAGGCAGGGGTACACTCTGGACAGGTCACCAGTCGAATAATGAAAAAATATCAAAGTTTCAATGGCTCTCTCTCTGGGAACTGAACCCCGGCCTTGCGCATGACAGACAAAGAGATACTGTCCACTAAACTGACTAGGAGGTTGTCACGTGACCATATCCAGCCATTCCGAGGACTCGGTGTTCCTTTACGTTGTATAATTAGTACGATCTATCTCTAAGGCGTCGCTGTTTTAGGACCTCTAACTGTTATTGTAATTTGATTTGGGTTCAGTTTGACAGTTGTTTGCTAATGATGCTGGAGCTAGTTTATAGTTTGGCAGGTCAAGTAAAGGAAGTCACAATCCCAAATGACCAGTTGTTAGTTTTTGTGGCTTTTAGTTGTTGTAAATTCGTGTGAAAGTGTCTGTGAAAACGTGTTTTATGAAAGAGTGATTACAGCCGGATTAGTGTCAGCCAAAAGTATGTTATATTTATTCAAGCTCAGCTCTCCCCGTCGGGGAATCGAACCCCGGTCTTCCGCGTGACAGGCGGAGATACTGTCCACTATACTAACGAGGAGTGATGTAAGCAGGTCACCTGACCATATCCAGCCACCTGACCATATCCGGCCATTCAGTGGCGTGTTGGTGGTCTCGTGACAGCTGTGAAATCAAGTGTGCCAGTTATTGATGCACATGAAGTAGTTTTCCCTTTGCTTGTCCTATAAAGCTCGTAAATGACTTAGAACGTTTCTTAAAGTATTTTACTGAAGTTCCGTATTCTTTGTAGTAGTGTTTTTAACTTGCGTGAGGTGTGTTTATTATGTAGTTGGGTTTTTATATCAAATTATTCCCCTTCCTGTAGTGCTTTCAACGTCTGTGTTCTTCATTTACTGGTGGATTCATTTTGTGTTCACCCTCCTTTATCAAGGGTCTGTGTGTAGTAGTCGAGCAGCGCCCTCTGCTGTCTGTAAGGAAGTAGAAAACTAAAAGCTTACAGCACCTGGTATTCCCAGGCGGTCTCCCATCCAAGTACTGACCAGGCCCGACCCTGCTTAGCTTCCGAGATCAGACGAGATCGGGCGTGTTCAGGGTGGTATGGCCGTAAGTGACTGTAACCGTGGCTGAGAGCTCTTTTAAAAATGACATGACATGGAGTTGTCTTACATTTTTGGATGTATAGGATCTGGAAACCAAACCGGTCATCTTACCGCATTAAGAAAGCAGCTTCGGTGGATAATGGATAATGGATAATGGATAATGCATCCATTATTTATATCCGCTGATTCCTAATTAGGGTCACGGGGATCTGCTGGAGCCTATCCCAGCTCTCTTTGGGTGAAAGGCAGGGGTACACTCTGGACAGGTCACCAGTCGAATAATGAAAAAATATCAAAGTTTCAATGGCTCTCTCTCTGGGAACTGAACCCCGGCCTTGCGCATGACAGACAAAGAGATACTGTCCACTAAACTGACTAGGAGGTTGTCACGTGACCATATCCAGCCATTCCGAGGACTCGGTGTTCCTTTACGTTGTATAATTAGTACGATCTATCTCTAAGGCGTCGCTGTTTTAGGACCTCTAACTGTTATTGTAATTTGATTTGGGTTCAGTTTGACAGTTGTTTGCTAATGATGCTGGAGCTAGTTTATAGTTTGGCAGGTCAAGTAAAGGAAGTCACAATCCCAAATGACCAGTTGTTAGTTTTTGTGGCTTTTAGTTGTTGTAAATTCGTGTGAAAGTGTCTGTGAAAACGTGTTTTATGAAAGAGTGATTACAGCCGGATTAGTGTCAGCCAAAAGTATGTTATATTTATTCAAGCTCAGCTCTCCCCGTCGGGGAATCGAACCCCGGTCGTCCGCGTGACAGGCGGAGATACTGTCCACTATACTAACGAGGAGTGATGTAAGCAGGTCACCTGACCATATCCAGCCACCTGACCATATCCGGCCATTCAGTGGCGTGTTGGTGGTCTCGTGACAGCTGTGAAATCAAGTGTGCCAGTTATTGATGCACATGAAGTAGTTTTCCCTTTGCTTGTCCTATAAAGCTCGTAAATGACTTAGAACGTTTCTTAAAGTATTTTACTGAAGTTCCGTATTCTTTGTAGTAGTGTTTTTAACTTGCGTGAGGTGTGTTTATTATGTAGTTGGGTTTTTATATCAAATTATTCCCCTTCCTGTAGTGCTTTCAACGTCTGTGTTCTTCATTTACTGGTGGATTCATTTTGTGTTCACCCTCCTTTTTCAAGGGTCTGTGTGTAGTAGTCGAGCAGCGCCCTCTGCTGTCTGTAAGGAAGTAGAAAACTAAAAGCTTACAGCACCTGGTATTCCCAGGCGGTCTCCCATCCAAGTACTGACCAGGCCCGACCCTGCTTAGCTTCCGAGATCAGACGAGATCGGGCGTGTTCAGGGTGGTATGGCCGTAAGCGACTGTAACCGTGGCTGAGAGCTCTTTTAAAAATGACATGACATGGAGTTGTCTTACATTTTTGGATGTATAGGATCTGGAAACCAAACCGGTCATCTTACCGCATTAAGAAAGCAGCTTCGGTGGAAGACTCTGCGGTGTCACTGGTGTGGCTTTGTTCTCCGTGTCAAGCTAAAATGCATAGAATGTCAGCAAGTACAGTGGTAGAACAAATCCATCCATCCATGCATCCATTTTTTATATCCGCTGATTCCTAATTAGGGTCACGGGGATCTGCTGGAGCCTATCCCAGCTCTCTTTGGGTGAAAGGCAGGGGTACACTCTGGACAGGTCACCAGTCGAATAATGAAAAAATATCAAAGTTTCAATGGCTCTCTCTCTGGGAACTGAACCCCGGCCTTGCGCATGACAGACAAAGAGATACTGTCCACTAAACTGACTAGGAGGTTGTCACGTGACCATATCCAGCCATTCCGAGGACTCGGTGTTCCTTTACGTTGTATAATTAGTACGATCTATCTCTAAGGCGTCGCTGTTTTAGGACCTCTAACTGTTATTGTAATTTGATTTGGGTTCAGTTTGACAGTTGTTTGCTAATGATGCTGGAGCTAGTTTATAGTTTGGCAGGTCAAGTAAAGGAAGTCACAATCCCAAATGACCAGTTGTTAGTTTTTGTGGCTTTTAGTTGTTGTAAATTCGTGTGAAAGTGTCTGTGAAAACGTGTTTTATGAAAGAGTGATTACAGCCGGATTAGTGTCAGCCAAAAGTATGTTATATTTATTCAAGCTCAGCTCTCCCCGTCGGGGAATCGAACCCCGGTCTTCCGCGTGACAGGCGGAGATACTGTCCACTATACTAACGAGGAGTGATGTAAGCAGGTCACCTGACCATATCCAGCCACCTGACCATATCCGGCCATTCAGTGGCGTGTTGGTGGTCTCGTGACAGCTGTGAAATCAAGTGTGCCAGTTATTGATGCACATGAAGTAGTTTTCCCTTTGCTTGTCCTATAAAGCTCGTAAATGACTTAGAACGTTTCTTAAAGTATTTTACTGAAGTTCCGTATTCTTTGTAGTAGTGTTTTTAACTTGCGTGAGGTGTGTTTATTATGTAGTTGGGTTTTTATATCAAATTATTCCCCTTCCTGTAGTGCTTTCAACGTCTGTGTTCTTCATTTACTGGTGGATTCATTTTGTGTTCACCCTCCTTTTTCAAGGGTCTGTGTGTAGTAGTCGAGCAGCGCCCTCTGCTGTCTGTAAGGAAGTAGAAAACTAAAAGCTTACAGCACCTGGTATTCCCAGGCGGTCTCCCATCCAAGTACTGACCAGGCCCGACCCTGCTTAGCTTCCGAGATCAGACGAGATCGGGCGTGTTCAGGGTGGTATGGCCGTAAGCGACTGTAACCGTGGCTGAGAGCTCTTTTAAAAATGACATGACATGGAGTTGTCTTACATTTTTGGATGTATAGGATCTGGAAACCAAACCGGTCATCTTACCGCATTAAGAAAGCAGCTTCGGTGGAAGACTCTGCGGTGTCACTGGTGTGGCTTTGTTCTCCGTGTCAAGCTAAAATGCATAGAATGTCAGCAAGTACAGTGGTAGAACAAATCCATCCATCCATGCATCCATTATTTATATCCGCTGATTCCTAATTAGGGTCACGGGGATCTGCTGGAGCCTATCCCAGCTCTCTTTGGGTGAAAGGCAGGGGTACACTCTGGACAGGTCACCAGTCGAATAATGAAAAAATATCAAAGTTTCAATGGCTCTCTCTCTGGGAACTGAACCCCGGCCTTGCGCATGACAGACAAAGAGATACTGTCCACTAAACTGACTAGGAGGTTGTCACGTGACCATATCCAGCCATTCCGAGGACTCGGTGTTCCTTTACGTTGTATAATTAGTACGATCTATCTCTAAGGCGTCGCTGTTTTAGGACCTCTAACTGTTATTGTAATTTGATTTGGGTTCAGTTTGACAGTTGTTTGCTAATGATGCTGGAGCTAGTTTATAGTTTGGCAGGTCAAGTAAAGGAAGTCACAATCCCAAATGACCAGTTGTTAGTTTTTGTGGCTTTTAGTTGTTGTAAATTCGTGTGAAAGTGTCTGTGAAAACGTGTTTTATGAAAGAGTGATTACAGCCGGATTAGTGTCAGCCAAAAGTATGTTATATTTATTCAAGCTCAGCTCTCCCCGTCGGGGAATCGAACCCCGGTCTTCCGCGTGACAGGCGGAGATACTGTCCACTATACTAACGAGGAGTGATGTAAGCAGGTCACCTGACCATATCCAGCCACCTGACCATATCCGGCCATTCAGTGGCGTGTTGGTGGTCTCGTGACAGCTGTGAAATCAAGTGTGCCAGTTATTGATGCACATGAAGTAGTTTTCCCTTTGCTTGTCCTATAAAGCTCGTAAATGACTTAGAACGTTTCTTAAAGTATTTTACTGAAGTTCCGTATTCTTTGTAGTAGTGTTTTTAACTTGCGTGAGGTGTGTTTATTATGTAGTTGGGTTTTTATATCAAATTATTCCCCTTCCTGTAGTGCTTTCAACGTCTGTGTTCTTCATTTACTGGTGGATTCATTTTGTGTTCACCCTCCTTTTTCAAGGGTCTGTGTGTAGTAGTCGAGCAGCGCCCTCTGCTGTCTGTAAGGAAGTAGAAAACTAAAAGCTTACAGCACCTGGTATTCCCAGGCGGTCTCCCATCCAAGTACTGACCAGGCCCGACCCTGCTTAGTTTCCGAGATCAGACGAGATCGGGCGTGTTCAGGGTGGTATGGCCGTAAGCGACTGTAACCGTGGCTGAGAGCTCTTTTAAAAATGACATGACATGGAGTTGTCTTACATTTTTGGATGTATAGGATCTGGAAACCAAACCGGTCATCTTACCGCATTAAGAAAGCAGCTTCGGTGGAAGACTCTGCGGTGTCACTGGTGTGGCTTTGTTCTCCGTGTCAAGCTCAAATGCATAGAAAGTTCAGCAAGTACAGTGGTAGAACAAAGCCAAATCCATCCATCCATGCATCCATTATTTATATCCGCTGATTCCTAATTAGGGTCACGGGGATCTGCTGGAGCCTATCCCAGCTCTCTTTGGGTGAAAGGCAGGGGTACACTCTGGACAGGTCACCAGTCGAATAATGAAAAAATATCAAAGTTTCAATGGCTCTCTCTCTGGGAACTGAACCCCGGCCTTGCGCATGACAGACAAAGAGATACTGTCCACTAAACTGACTAGGAGGTTGTCACGTGACCATATCCAGCCATTCCGAGGACTCGGTGTTCCTTTACGTTGTATAATTAGTACGATCTATCTCTAAGGCGTCGCTGTTTTAAGACCTCTAACTGTTATTGTAATTTGATTTGGGTTCAGTTTGACAGTTGTTTGCTAATGATGCTGGAGCTAGTTTATAGTTTGGCAGGTCAAGTAAAGGAAGTCACAATCCCAAATGACCAGTTGTTAGTTTTTGTGGCTTTTAGTTGTTGTAAATTCGTGTGAAAGTGTCTGTGAAAACGTGTTTTATGAAAGAGTGATTACAGCCGGATTAGTGTCAGCCAAAAGTATGTTATATTTATTCAAGCTCAGCTCTCCCCGTCGGGGAATCGAACCCCGGTCTTCCGCGTGACAGGCGGAGATACTGTCCACTATACTAACGAGGAGTGATGTAAGCAGGTCACCTGACCATATCCAGCCACCTGACCATATCCGGCCATTCAGTGGCGTGTTGGTGGTCTCGTGACAGCTGTGAAATCAAGTGTGCCAGTTATTGATGCACATGAAGTAGTTTTCCCTTTGCTTGTCCTATAAAGCTCGTAAATGACTTAGAACGTTTCTTAAAGTATTTTACTGAAGTTCCGTATTCTTTGTAGTAGTGTTTTTAACTTGCGTGAGGTGTGTTTATTATGTAGTTGGGTTTTTATATCAAATTATTCCCCTTCCTGTAGTGCTTTCAACGTCTGTGTTCTTCATTTACTGGTGGATTCATTTTGTGTTCACCCTCCTTTTTCAAGGGTCTGTGTGTAGTAGTCGAGCAGCGCCCTCTGCTGTCTGTAAGGAAGTAGAAAACTAAAAGCTTACAGCACCTGGTATTCCCAGGCGGTCTCCCATCCAAGTACTGACCAGGCCCGACCCTGCTTAGCTTCCGAGATCAGACGAGATCGGGCGTGTTCAGGGTGGTATGGCCGTAAGCGACTGTAACCGTGGCTGAGAGCTCTTTTAAAAATGACATGACATGGAGTTGTCTTACATTTTGGATGTATAGGATCTGGAAACCAAACCGGTCATCTTACCGCATTAAGAAAGCAGCTTCGGTGGATAATGAATAATGGATAATGGATAATGCATCCATTATTTATATCCGCTGATTCCTAATTAGGGTCACGGGGATCTGCTGGAGCCTATCCCAGCTCTCTTTGGGTGAAAGGCAGGGGTACACTCTGGACAGGTCACCAGTCGAATAATGAAAAAATATCAAAGTTTCAATGGCTCTCTCTCTGGGAACTGAACCCCGGCCTTGCGCATGACAGACAAAGAGATACTGTCCACTAAACTGACTAGGAGGTTGTCACGTGACCATATCCAGCCATTCCGAGGACTCGGTGTTCCTTTACGTTGTATAATTAGTACGATCTATCTCTAAGGCGTCGCTGTTTTAGGACCTCTAACTGTTATTGTAATTTGATTTGGGTTCAGTTTGACAGTTGTTTGCTAATGATGCTGGAGCTAGTTTATAGTTTGGCAGGTCAAGTAAAGGAAGTCACAATCCCAAATGACCAGTTGTTAGTTTTTGTGGCTTTTAGTTGTTGTAAATTCGTGTGAAAGTGTCTGTGAAAACGTGTTTTATGAAAGAGTGATTACAGCCGGATTAGTGTCAGCCAAAAGTATGTTATATTTATTCAAGCTCAGCTCTCCCCGTCGGGGAATCGAACCCCGGTCTTCCGCGTGACAGGCGGAGATACTGTCCACTATACTAACGAGGAGTGATGTAAGCAGGTCACCTGACCATATCCAGCCACCTGACCATATCCGGCCATTCAGTGGCGTGTTGGTGGTCTCGTGACAGCTGTGAAATCAAGTGTGCCAGTTATTGATGCACATGAAGTAGTTTTCCCTTTGCTTGTCCTATAAAGCTCGTAAATGACTTAGAACGTTTCTTAAAGTATTTTACTGAAGTTCCGTATTCTTTGTAGTAGTGTTTTTAACTTGCGTGAGGTGTGTTTATTATGTAGTTGGGTTTTTATATCAAATTATTCCCCTTCCTGTAGTGCTTTCAACGTCTGTGTTCTTCATTTACTGGTGGATTCATTTTGTGTTCACCCTCCTTTTTCAAGGGTCTGTGTGTAGTAGTCGAGCAGCGCCCTCTGCTGTCTGTAAGGAAGTAGAAAACTAAAAGCTTACAGCACCTGGTATTCCCAGGCGGTCTCCCATCCAAGTACTGACCAGGCCCGACCCTGCTTAGCTTCCGAGATCAGACGAGATCGGGCGTGTTCAGGGTGGTATGGCCGTAAGCGACTGTAACCGTGGCTGAGAGCTCTTTTAAAAATGACATGACATGGAGTTGTCTTACATTTTTGGATGTATAGGATCTGGAAACCAAACCGGTCATCTTACCGCATTAAGAAAGCAGCTTCGGTGGAAGACTCTGCGGTGTCACTGGTGTGGCTTTGTTCTCCGTGTCAAGCTTAAAATGCATAGAAATGTCAGCAAGTACAGTGGTAGAACAAAGCCAAATCATCATCCATGCATCCATTATTTATATCCGCTGATTCCTAATTAGGGTCACGGGGATCTGCTGGAGCCTATCCCAGCTCTCTTTGGGTGAAAGGCAGGGGTACACTCTGGACAGGTCACCAGTCGAATAATGAAAAAATATCAAAGTTTCAATGGCTCTCTCTCTGGGAACTGAAACCCCGGCCTTGCGCATGACAGACAAGAGATACTGTCCACTAAACTGACTAGGAGGTTGTCACGTGACCATATCCAGCCATTCCGAGGACTCGGTGTTCCTTTACGTTGTATAATTAGTACGATCTATCTCTAAGGCGTCGCTGTTTTAGGACCTCTAACTGTTATTGTAATTTGATTTGGGTTCAGTTTGACAGTTGTTTGCTATGATGCTGGAGCTAGTTTATAGTTTGGCAGGTCAAGTAAAGGAAGTCACAATCCCAAATGACCAGTTGTTAGTTTTTGTGGCTTTTAGTTGTTGTAAATTCGTGTGAAAGTGTCTGTGAAAACGTGTTTTATGAAAGAGTGATTACAGCCGGATTAGTGTCAGCCAAAAGTATGTTATATTTATTCAA